>NC_062270.1:39555136-40755136 GCF_916048215.2 Malus sylvestris | reverse complement strand
TATATTGGTATGAAGGTATGAGAGGTCGAGAGCTGATAAGGGACACGTTTCTATGTTTTATGCCTTGGGATTTTCCAGCAGCTTGTGATTCTTTCTTCCAATTGTGCTTCTGAATTAGTTAGCTGAACCCAAGTTCAATTGTCTGAATCTCTCTCTCTCTCTCTCTCTCTCTAGATTTCTTGCTTTTCTTCCTCTTCAAACGCAACCTTCACATTGCTTCAAACAAACCCAGGTAAGCTCATGGCTCTCTCTCTCTTCAAACGCAACCTTCACATTGCCTCAATTGAAAATATTTTTGTGCAAGCAATTTTCTCATTTTCTCATTTTCTCATTCCTCACATTCCTGTATCGTTTTGTTCTTTTGATTTACTCAATCAAAGCTTAAAATGCATTTGGAGAAATTGTTTTATTCAACATAAAGGTCAGAAATACACCGGAAGGAGAAAATGGTGAAGACCTTCTTCCTTTTCTTGCTCTATATAATGAAGTGAACAAAAAAAAATATTTTCCGTTCTTAATTATTTTTTTCTTTTTTGGATTGAAATTTATTACTTTTGATTGTGATATTGTTTGAGTAGTTGGTGTTTAAATTTTGTTTAAGAGATTGAATGACTCTGAATATTCTCCAACTACTCCCTCCTTGCACTGTTACACTGTGATTATTATAATATAAATCTGTTTGTATTTACCTTAATTATTGCCGTATTATTTGCTACTAATTGATCTTCATCTGACTTGCCCTTTTCAAATTTACTGGTTATTTAATTCAAACTGTTGTAATTTTGTCCATTCTGTTTTCTTAGTTTCGTCTTTGACAAGAATGCTTTATTTAGTTTTAATTTAATTTTAAATTATTGCTTTTGTTCATATGCTATATTTGTGAAAATTCCAAGTAGTCAAACAATGTCGTCACAGTATTCGGGTTCAGTCGGATCCGGCACGAGTCTTGCCCTCATGATTTTCCTCGTACCTTCTTGTTGATTTCTAATATTTTATACTTTTTTTTTGTAACCCTACACTAAACAATATAAAAAAAAGATTAATGTGTTTGTTTAGAGGATTAATTTGATGCTAATTTTAATTTAATTATTTCTAATTGACAGTATCAATTTTCCTTTTTTTAAGGTTCGTGACTTCTACAAAGAGGTGGTTTCAAAACATGTGTTTTCCTTCTTCTTCTTGTTTATTTTTATAATTTTAGAATTCGTTGCGGCTAATTTCTGTTACTTTTTTCAGGGGAAGGGAAGAAGAAGGATATTGATGTGATTTCAGCACAGAAGTCTGCAACGTTAGCCTCTGCTACAAAGTTTTGTAGCTATGGCTTCCGGAACTTGGATCACGTCCTTTTCATGTTCGCCATCCGTGGTTCAGTCCTCGGAGGACACCGCCGTAACACCAATCGTTCAATGGCTGAGATTCATTTTCCTCTCTCCCTGTCCTCAGAGAGCTCTGCTGTCCTCTCTCAACCTCCTCTTCTTGCTCTCGCTCTTAGCATTTTCGATACAAAAGCTTTATTCCCGCTTCATCTCCGCGGATGGCGGCCGCAACTCTGACCTCAACAAGCCCCTCATTAGGAACAACAGAGCTCATCTCAGAACTACTCTTTGGTTTAAGCTTTCTCTGATTGTGAGCACTGTGTTGACATTTTGTTATGCAGTTGTTTGCATTCTAGCTTTCACCAGAAGCACCGAGTTGCAATGGAAGCTCGTAGACGGGTTTTTTTGGTTGGTTCAGGCCATAACTCATGCAGTGATCGCAATGCTGGTGGCGCACGAGAGGAGATTTGAAGTGGTTAAGCACCCGCTTTCCCTTCGGATTTATTGGGTCGCAAACTTTGTTGTTATTTCCTTGTTTACAGCATCGGGGATACTTCGTTTGGTTCATGCTCAAGGAATTCAGGAGCCTAGTCTGAGATTGGATGATATAGTTTCAATGGCGTCTTTCCCTTCAGCGATTCTTCTTTTTGTTATCGCCATTAGAGGATCAACTGGGATTGCTGTGAACAGAGAATTTGAGGGAGCTACAAATGGAGATGCGGTATTATACGAACCCCTTTCAAGCAAATCCAACGTGACTGGCTTTGCTTCGGCTTCCATAATTTCCAAGACCTTTTGGATTTGGATGAATCCTCTGCTCAGTAAGGGGTACAAAAGCCCGCTGAAGGTTGACGAAGTCCCATCCCTTTCCCCGGAACATAGAGCTGAAGTAATGTCAATTCTCTTTGAATCGAAGTGGCCAAAACCGCAAGAAAAATTGGACCACCCAGTTCGAACAACATTACTCCGGTGCTTCTGGAAAGAAATTGCTTTCACAGCTTTCCTTGCTGTAATCAGGCTTTGTGTCATGTATGTTGGGCCTCTGCTTATCCAAAGTTTTGTAGATTACACCGCGGGAATAAGAACCTCAGCCTATGAAGGATACTACCTCGTATTGATCCTTCTATGTGCGAAATTCGTTGAAGTTTTAACCACACACCAATTTAACTTCAACTCCCAGAAGCTTGGGATGCTCATCCGTTCCACCCTTATTACTTCTTTGTACAAGAAGGGTTTGAGGTTGTCGTGCTCAGCTAGGCAGGATCATGGAGTTGGACAGATTGTGAATTACATGGCGGTTGATGCCCAACAGCTCTCAGACATGATGCTGCAGCTGCACGCTATATGGATGATGCCAGTGCAACTTACCATTGCGTTGGTGCTTCTATATAACAGCCTTGGTGCAGCAGTAATCACAGCTATAACCGGAATCATGTGTATTCTCGTGTTCGTTGTGCTGGGAACGAAGCGGAACAACAGGTTCCAGTTTAATGTGATGAAGAATCGGGATTCAAGGATGAAGGCAACAAACGAGATGCTTAATTACATGCGCGTGATCAAGTTCCAAGCTTGGGAGGAGCACTTTAACAAAAGGATCCAAGCTTTCCGGGAGTCAGAGTTTAGCTGGCTGACCAAGTTCTTTTACTCAATCTCTGCCAATATCGTGATTATGTGGTGCACCCCAGTACTTATATCAACTCTCACGTTCGGGACTGCACTTTTGTTGGGTGTACGACTTGATGCTGGGACAGTGTTCACAACCACATCCATCTTCAAAATTCTTCAGGAGCCAATCAGGACATTCCCGCAATCTATGATATCAATTTCTCAAGCTATGATATCACTTGGGAGGCTGGATCGTTTTATGAAGAGTAGGGAATTGTTGGAGGATTCGGTGGAGAGGGTAGAAGGCGGTGATAGTGGGGTTGCTGTTGAAGTTAGAGATGGGGTGTTCAACTGGGACGATGAAAGCAATGAAGAGGATTTGAAAAATATAAATATAAAAGTTAATAAAGGTGAGCTAACGGCGATTGTAGGGACAGTGGGATCCGGAAAGTCTTCCCTTCTAGCTTCAATTCTTGGTGAGATGCACAAGTTATCCGGAAAGGTATAATCTGATACCATTAGACCATTTTCTAGATGTCTCTTATGATGTAAAATCGCTCCATTGAAGCTTCAATTCAATCACTTTGTTAAATTAACAAAATCTTTGAAAACAGGTACGAGTTTGCGGGACAACTGCCTATGTGGCTCAAACGTCATGGATTCAAAACGGAACCATTGAAGAAAACATCCTATTTGGTTTGCCAATGGACAGAGAGAGATACCGGGAAGTAATCAAGGTTTGTTGCTTGGAAAAGGACATGGAAATGATGGAGTTCGGAGATCAAACTGAGATAGGAGAGCGTGGCATCAACCTAAGTGGTGGCCAGAAACAGAGGATTCAACTTGCTCGTGCTGTGTATCAAAATTGTGACATATATCTCCTCGATGACGTCTTCAGTGCTGTTGATGCTCATACTGGATCAGAAATATTTAAGGTGACATTACTTTATATTTTGTTCTACATTTGGTAGTAAAGAATGATTTACTTTTGATTTCACAGTGATTGAATAGTCTAGCTCACACTTAAGTTAGTGCTTAGAAGGCGGATTTGATCTTTGTAATCAAAAGGTGTTGAAAGAAAAATGGAAAAACAACGTTCTTGTTTAGATCTTCGTAATCTAAAATGGCGCTTATGCTTGTAATGTCTATGGCCTTCTGCAGGAATGTGTGAGGGGAGCACTTAAAAACAAGACGGTTTTACTTGTAACTCATCAAGTTGACTTCTTGCATAATGTTGATCTTATTTTGGTAAGTATTTAGAATTGTTCATGCATTCTCGAAGAAATTATAATTGCAATTTGCTCATGTATCCCTCCTACTTATATTTATCAGGTCATGAGAGATGGGATGATAGTACAGGCAGGAAAGTATAACGATTTGCTAAACTCTGGCCTGGATTTCAAAGAGCTTGTTGCTGCCCACGATACCTCCATGGAACTTGTAGAAATGAGCACTGCTGATCCCAGCAAAAGTTCCCCTGGACATCAAATATCTCGGCAACTCTCCTCAAAACGCGGGGAAGGAAATGGTGAAAACAACTCTTTGGACCAGCTGAGGTCTGATAAAGCGACTTCTAAGCTCATCAAAGAAGAGGAGAAAGAAACCGGCAAAGTCAGCCTTCACATTTACAAAGTCTATTGCACAGAGGCTTACGGATGGTGGGGTGTGGTGTTAGTATTGTCATTGACTCTGATGTGGCAAGCGTCTCAAATGGCGGCTGATTACTGGCTGTCTTATGAAACTGCAGCAAAGCGTGCGGCGTCATTCAAACCATCTGTGTTTATTATCGTCTATGCGCTCATTGCATGTGTCGCATTCGTTGCGGTATTGATAAGAGCACTTGTTGTGATGTTTGTGGGGCTTAAAACAGCTCAAACATTTTTCAAGCAAATTCTTCACAGCATCCTGCATGCTCCCATGTCGTTTTTCGATACTACACCTTCCGGAAGAATTCTGAGTAGGGTACGTTTTTGTCATACTTGATGAGATATCTGTTAAGACTGTTATTTGTTTACTCTAATTTCATGTATATGTAGTCCTATTTATTAACTGCTGAGAATTTTTCTGTCCACCAGGCATCAACTGATCAGACGAATATCGATCTACTTCTTCCCTTCATGTTGGGTATTACCATTGTCATGTTTTTTACTGTGTTTGGCATCTTTATCATTGTTTGCCAATATTCGTGGCCCACTGTGTTCTTGCTGATTCCGCTTGCTTGGCTTAATGTCTGGTACCGGGTATGTTCGTTCATTTTGTCACGGTGTTAATATTTATCAGTAACCTGTAACTATAATGTTGCACTCAATACTGAAGATTTTTGTACTTATTTTGTTTTAGGGTTACTATCTTGCATCATCTCGAGAGTTAACTCGACTCGATTCAATCACGAAAGCTCCTGTAATCCATCATTTCTCAGAGAGCATATCTGGGGTCATGACGATTCGCTCTTTCAGAATGCAAAACATGTTCTCCAAGGAAAATGTTAAACGAGTTAATGCCAACTTGCGCATGGATTTCCACAACAATGGTTCCAATGAGTGGTTGGGTTTCCGATTGGAGTTACTTGGGAGTTTACTTCTCTGCATTTCCACTATATTCATGATCTTGTTGCCAAGCAGTATTATAAAGCCTGGTATTTAAACCCTCCCGATCCTTCTTGTTTTAGTGCATTATTATTACAACATCTGATTGAGTCTCGGTTATAAGCAAGATTTGAGGTGTATGTTAGCACCGTGTTTTGATATATCTAACATAACGAGCGACAGTAGACGAGTATCTATTGCAGAGATTTCACTAAACTGATTTTTCCTTTATGGTGCAGAGAATGTTGGTTTAACTCTCTCCTACGGATTGTCCCTTAATAGTGTGCTGTTCTGGGCTATATATTTTAGCTGCTTCGTTGAAAATAGGATGGTGTCGGTTGAGAGGATAAAACAGTTTACAAACATTCCATCAGAAGCAGCGTGGAAGATTGTAGACCGTGTTCCTCCTCCAAATTGGCCTTCCCGAGGCAACGTTGAGCTCAAAGACTTGCAGGTCAGTTTGTCTTCAGTTCTGTTTATAACTTCAACGGTCTGAATGCGCGTTTTCCTTAGTTGGTCATCACCATTACTTTGTCTCAAGCTGAAAGGGCTCGGTTCCTTTTGATGATATTTTATACTTTGTGGTGAGCAGGTCAGATATCGTCCAAATACACCTTTGGTTCTCAAAGGCATTAGTCTAAACATTTTCGGGGGTGAGAAGATTGGCGTTGTTGGTCGAACAGGAAGTGGGAAATCCACTTTAATCCAAGTGTTCTTTAGGCTGGTAGAACCTTCAGGAGGCAGAATTATCATCGATGGGATCGATATAACCACGATAGGGCTTCACGATCTTAGGTCACGCTTTGGGATCATTCCTCAAGAACCTGTCCTTTTTGAAGGAACCGTGAGAAGCAACATTGATCCAATTGGAATGTATTCAGATGAACAGATTTGGAAGGTAAACACAATGCTACGTCGAAAATAATAAGATTGAATTGTACACAATGTCTGTATGTCATATTTTGCTTAGTTGAAACAATGCTGTATGCTATTTGCAATGATCTTAATTTTCTTGTAGAGCCTCGAACGCTGCCAACTTAAAGACGTGGTTGCTGCAAAACCAGAAAAACTTAACTGTTTAGGTATGTGGCTCTCCGCATTGTTTACTCTCCGCGTCTTGAAACTGACACTTGATCACTACGGTTATGTACTGACCATTTTTCATTAAAATTTTATCTCGATAGTGGCTGACAACGGAGACAATTGGAGCGTGGGGCAAAGACAACTCCTCTGCTTGGGGCGAGTTATATTAAAGCACAGCCGGCTCTTGTTCATGGACGAGGCCACTGCATCAGTGGATTCACAGACCGATGCTGTAATACAAAGGATCATCCGGGAGGATTTCGCTGCCTGTACAATTATCAGCATTGCGCACAGAATACCTACAGTGATGGACTGCAATCGAGTTTTAGTAGTAGATGCAGGTAAGCGCTCCCTCTAACTTAATATCTTGTCACATCCGGCATTCGTTTACCACCTGAAAATTGTAGCTGACACTCTTCTGTTTCCGTCTTTAACAGGACTGGCTAAGGAATTTGAGAAACCATCCCGCTTACTTGAAAAACCGTCACTGTTCGGTGCGTTGGTTCAGGAGTACGCCAACCGGTCATCAGGACTATAACCAGCATTGGAATTCTACATCTCTCGTTTCCTCATCATCGTTGCTTCGGGCGGTGATTCCATTTACGCTTGCGAATTATCCAGAGAATCACTGCTTGCATCTGTCCTCGAAGAATAGCAACAGCCGGAGCATAAAAGGCGTCGGCTCTAATCATTTTTCTCCGAGAAAATAAAACAAATGATGAACAACGAGAACAAGTGTAGCCTACCACTGCAGGAAGTAGCTAATTTGATAGGGTTACGAGCTTCATTTATGTAGCCTGTTTAGGATGTATTTGATTAGAAAATCATGCTTAAACTTTCTTGTTGCACAAGATTTATCAAGATGCTTCTTGAGAAATTTAATTACATTGTTCCTGGAAATTTCAGATACTCAAAATTTGTGGATGCAGTCTCATCAGTTTCCAGTTTCTACTTGGTTGGGTCCTTTTTGTTGGCAGGATTAGGATGAGTCTTTGTACGACGAAAATGACACGTTTTATAAATGGGGTTTACTAAAAATTGGAAAAATTGATCAAATATCGTGAGTTAACATAAGTTTACGGTTTTGCGAAAACTTTGGCTGATACTTTATCGTATACACACGAAGGAAGCAAAATGTTGTATGTTATTTTGAAACATTCAATGTTGTATATTATTTTGAAACATTCTTATTGTTTGTTTTATTTTGTAAGTATTTAAAAAAAAATTAGGTTGAAAAATAGAAAAATCAAGAGATAGAAAATACTAGCATGTCTTGGAAGTGGCTTTTGAGGGCCGAAAAATCTCGAAAATTTTCTAAATGATGCAACAATGGTACGAAATCAATGTATTTTGAAAAAAAAATTAGAATCAACTAAAAATAATGTGTGTTAGCTCGTAAATTATGTGAGAAATACTACCGTTGAGTTTTTGCAAACTTTTTTGTGAGAACATTATAAAGAAAAAAAACTAATGAAAATGACTTAAAATTTTTGAGTTTTAATCAAAATGACAAAAATGTATTGTAAGTGAATAGTACCAAGAGGGATTTTTTAGAGTAAAAATATTATTTTTCGTTAAAATGAACAGTATCAAGAGTGTTTCGTTAAAACTTCTAAAAAAATGTTATAAACAATTTGGGAGCAACTTTTTCATTTATTTCATAGAATACACTTTTCAACATTAATTAACTCTTTGTTTTAAATAAAAATAAAATTTCAAGGCAATAGGAGGTCATTACAAAACGCAGCGTCTAAGGTGAATAAAAAAACGGAGCGTTTAGGTCAGAGTTAGCTTCGCTACTCTAAAACCCCGGGAAACATAAACCCTTCATCCCGCCGTAAAACAGAGACTCGCAGAGCGGTGGAGAGAGAGATGGGAAGGTCTAGAAGAAAGTACAAGCAGTCGCGGACGAAGGTGCGCGTGGGGCTGCCGAAGAGGAAGCCCAACGTATTCAAGCCCGCCTTCTGCCTCCCTCCGAAGCTCCGCGCCTTGCTGGCGCAGCAAGGGCCGGCCTCAGCCCCCCAATGGGACGCCGAGGGCTCCGTCATCCAAAACTACAAGTCCTTCGGCTTCGTCTCCAACCCTAACTTGCTCAGCCTCCGGTCTCGCAATTCTCACATGGTCGAGAGCGATTCCCTCCAGGTCCCCCCTCCGGCCTCCGATGACCCTGACGCCTCCGCAGAGCTCGATTTCGCCGACGGCAGCGATCTCGAAGAGGACGGTGAGTTCTCTCTCCCCCTCTCTCTCTACTCTGTTTTCGAATTAGGAATTGAGAATTTATGATTGTTTTGCTAAAATGAGTAATTTGAGGTTCTATATTGATTGAATAACTGATTGAAATCATATTACAAATGGATTTATTTGAAAGAATGAATTTTTAGGATAAAGATTTCTACTTGAGGTTGAGGAGGAGTATTCGTGTTTCCGAATTAGGAATTGGTAAATAATCCAAACCGTCTACTGGGTTATCAGAATCCAAAAGTTCCTGGAAAAATGGTTGTAGTAACCTTTAGAATAGCAGGCTAACAACGGAGGTAAAAGATTCAGATGGAACCTGTAATCTCATGCCTATTCTCCTCCATATTCATTTTTCGAAGTTTTTCATATCCAAGCTGGATTCGTCTGTGAGATTTCAGTTATGTTGTGCTTTCTTGAAGTTCTTGCTCCAGATCAGTATTTGAGTAAGCTGAATCTTGATAATCTAATTGCTCAGATACTTATATTTTATAGGATGGAAATCACCGTATTGAGTTATCTTCGTCGTTTGCGTACTTCAGTTTCTTACTTCGAACGGCCTATAAGCTCTAAAAGTTTGGCTTTGGTGGGAACCTCTTTAAGCTGGCTAGTTTGTTGGTTTACAAACTTCTACAAGGTCATTCATTGGTGCTGTAGTTGACTGGACCCTTGGAATGTAATAATGTAGAGGCTTAACTGGATTGCGAAGATGGAGATTTTTTGTTGTTTGCTCTAAGAAATGAGCTGTGTTAGTTTGTGAAAACCAGTACTCGTAGATCTACTGCTCTTTTGAATTGCATATAGCATTTGTTGCGGAGCTTCTTGTCTCTTTTATTTTCTTCTCTCTCCAAATTGGGAAATTGAAATGTAGATCATTTCTGGAGTTCATTGCTATTTCTAAAAACACGACTTTCTTTGGCCATGTAGATTTGAAAACTAGTCTAGGGAAGAAACGTAGAGATGGAAAATCTGCACCACTACAACCATTAACGGCCATGCAGCGTCTTCATCTTGGTCGGCTCATTGAGGAGTATGGCGATGACTATCAGGTGTGGCACAAGCTCTTGTCATGTCAGAAATTTAAGTTTGTAAGGTCGCTTTCTTCTCCTTAATGTGGGTTCTTGTGCTTTTGCAGAGAATGTTCATGGATACGAAACTAAATAAAATGCAGCATTCTGTCGCAACTTTGGAGAAATTATGCAGACGGTATCATGTGCATAAAGATAGAAATCCCTTGATATTGACCCGTTGAGGAATATGCTCGATCTTACATGGCGGGCGACCTCATCAGCATCCTTCCGGCATGAATGCCGCGTCACCCTACTAGTATAATTTAATGACATACTCCGAGGGTCAATTGAAACCTTTTGAGTTTCAGGCGACACATTGAGACCATAATTGAGTTTCATGGACTTAAAGTGATTTTCGGAAGCAAAAATGTATATTGTTGTGATATGGATCGTCAAAATATCAAGGCCAATTAGGTTTAAGTTTTCAATTGGTGTTGGGAAAAGAGAAAAGGAATGTGCACAGGTTTTTTTCCATACAATCGGGAAATAGGTTCTTCTTTATAATCCCAATCAGTTTAAGATTAGGAAATAAGTTAGTTTTTCCTATTCTAAAAGGATTCAGGAATCCTATACTTATAAGTCATGTAACCATCGGTCTATCTACTAAAATAGGCTTGTTGGGGCTGATTATCCAAACGAACAGTATATAAAATACAGGGGTAGAAAGCCAAGAGTGATAGAGAGATCTAAAGTGAGGTTTTGTTGTTTAGCATAAGTTTTCAATAAGTTCTTGTAACCGAGTTGCTATTCTTCACAGTGCAGGTGATTTCTCAAAAAAGATCACATGAGAAGTAGCCAAAGTTCGCCGAACCTGGCTAAATTCTTTGTGTTTGTGTGTGGCGTGTGTACTTTATTGTTCTTATATCCGCATAAAATCATCTTATAAGTTTGCATATATCAATAAACAATATTGATTAAGGGAGATTAAATCAACATTGCAATGTTCTTGTACTCATCTTTCAAGACCACATTTAAGCTTATTTCAATAATGTGAACTGTGAAGCTCCTCGTGCTTAAGTTCCGTCCAACCGTTACGCCAATTTGAAACCTCTTCAAGTTGGGGTTCGAAAGCAACTTGGATTTCTTGGAGCACAAGCTGCAACTTCAGAACTATAAATGTACGTGTAAGATGTTCCCAGCTAGCAGAATCAAACACATTCTTCCAGGGTGAGATAGCCGTATAAGTTGATCCATCGTTCTGGTGCCATGCGCCAAGAACATTACTCAACTTGAAATGTAATTAGGTGGGACAGAACTCCTCTAGCTTGTGTCCCAAGTATGGTAGCCATGGACGCAGCCACACGTGAAAAGGAATAGCGTCTTCACGCAGTTCCACAAATCAACGGCATCCTTGAGTTTAGGCAAGACTACCGTAAATGGCTTCAAGAACACGAGGGGGCGGCAAATTCTCCAAAGACTTCAAAACCCGAAGCATTGGTTCGGGGTCCTTGGCCTGCCAAGTATATACAGCAGCAATTCTCACTGCAGGTACCACAACCTCCGATACCAAATGAACATAATTCCCCGGCTCTCCACTAAGAAAAGCTTTCCAAGACGATATGCGTCCAAGCCATGCATGGGATTCCAAAGAGGATCCCACCCCTGAAATAATAGAGCCGCTATTTGGACTCTCTAAATTCTAATGTAGCTGGATATCATAGATAGGTGGGCAGCAAAGTGATCAATAAATATGATACAAATAGCATTGCAAATTATAAACGCGCCCTCGGATACTTTATAGCAAGGTTCAAGGAGCCAGGATGCACTTGACCATGATCCAAAAATGCAAATTTACTTGAACCAAATGTTTTAAGTCCCAAAACTTTGAAGAACATATGTTATTCAAAAGCTACATACAAGAAGCTAAACATCCAGAAACAAGAAGTTAATGGCTTCCCAAACTACAAAATAGTTGGCGGGTTACAAAGCCCCAACCGCGGGGCAGCGACTAAGCGCCAATGAATGCCCGGCACTGGGATTCCCAGTGCTGCTTTGCTTGCCGAACCCTCTCTACCCTCTCGGTCTGGAGTCTCTGCTCCCAGTATTCACGGCAGCTGTTAAAACATGAATAAATAAGAATGAGAAATTGCAAGTATAGGATGATCATTTATTCATAAGGATTCTTAGTGAGAATATGCTGAGCAAAAACATACTTTCGGCTAAGTAACATGTTAAGCTCTTCTAAATGTACAGCGCCTTCAAAAACTCTCGCCTGAAATCAACACGAACAATCACAAAACAGTGAGCAACAATAATTTTGATTGTAGCAATGCAGCTCATTCTCCAGGTCCTAAAAGATTACAGCTCTACAAAACTCCAATTAGAAATAAGTTAATTACTCACCTCTCGGCATAGAGGGCATTTTTCTTTAGGCTCTGCAGACTTTAATCCATCGACAATGGTCACTGATGCAGCCGAGCAAGCACACATGTAGCAGAATATATGACCGCACGTAAGAGCAACTGGATCAAAAACCGTGTCCTATAAAGCAGAAGATAAAAATAAATCACACGAAACCTCAAATGAAGCGCAACAATAGCAAGATGCTTTCTTCCCAACAACTCCTACTAATGTCTTGGTATTGCTACACTACAGCTACTGAAGGTTTATGTTTTAGTTGAGCTAATGAAAATTGTTCACATTGTTTGCAGTTTGCAGGAAAAAATGTCAAGTGTTATGCACTAGTCATATGTGCTCCTACATCATAAGAGGCATGAAATATGCAATTAAACTATTGAAGAGCGAGTGATATTGTAAGAGCGCTACAACTTTCATATCAATTTTCAAAACCTCTCATTCAAGACTTGAATTCACAGGTAGGATAAAACGCTGTGTAGTGTTAACATAGTAACAACACAAATACGCAGTCAATAATCCGTTATATGGAAACCTTGATACTTACCAAGCATATAGAACAAGTCAAATCAATATCAAGCTTAACAGAATCAAAGAGCTCACAGGCGAGAGATGGTTTCTCATCATTAATCTTGAGGGAGCATCCCTCAAACAAAGCCGGTGCCTTCCTCGACTTAGTCTTGGTTTCCCTTAAATTGATGTGAAAAGCCATAAGCTCGAAAAGCCATGGGCTCTGAAGAAGTCCAATGTGCATACTTTGAGCTTGCGACTTAAAGGCCTGTCCTTGTGTTGAGTAATGAATCTGTACCCATAACACAAACGAAAATTATAAACATATATATTTAACTGGATTACCGAAACTTTCGATAAACGCACTACCAATTTTGAGCAGTTGGATTCACATACCTTATCATATTTCTTTAGTATTTTCCGAATGGCAATGGCGTTGATCAGTGCATAAGTCACGAGGTCCTTGCCTTCTTCTATCAAGGCACCATGGCCCCCTCGACGTTTGCCTTGGACCCAAAACATGTACTTACGAAAGCCAGAAGCCAGATGGAGTTCAAGCAATGTCTGTGCACGCTTATGAAAGAAACCCACCACAGCAGACATCTCATCGAGAAGGGCCGGGAAAAAGCTCCCATCACACACTGCCAAAATTCAATTAAATCAGCATAAACTCCATTGCTGGCACAAAAATCAATATCACTGAGGATTCAGTAACCTTCAAAATTAGAAGATAAAACAGGTTCCATGTGCTTTGAAAATCGGCAACTTTTTCCTACAAAGACAATATTCTAAACTTACTCTAGTTTACGAGATGAGAATTTGAACTTAGACGATGGTGTGGGCACGTTGTCCTAACCAAGTGACCTAATTCACGTGGCTAAAAATTTTAATTGTTGTGACTTGTACATACTCCAACATTTGGCTTTTCAAACAATTGAATGAAATGAATGCAAGATGTTGACTTTCCATCTCAAATATTTCCAATGAAATTAACAATATATACACACATGATATATATATATATATATATATATCCGACATGAGCAAGAAACTGAATGCTAATTGGGATTCAAACAGCCAAATGAACTAGCAAATTAAGTTAAAAAATTTAATCATAACAATCATCAGAAACAGATTAAAAACCAAAAATAAGAAATAAAAATCTGTAACTGAAATTTAAAATCACCTGTGCAATGGTCAGGGCAAGTACGGACGTCATGGAAATCTTCTCTGCGGCATCTCTTCAAGATCTTCTTAAGCTTCTTGAATCCAACCCCGGGCTGCTTCTTCTTCTGGCCTTGCATGTACTCCTGGTATGTCTTGCAGAACTTCATTTTTCATCAATATTTAACCCAAATCCTTCGACTTCAATTAAATTCACTGGATATCAGAAATGGGTTGCGATTGAAATGCCAAAAAAAATCAAATCTTTAACGCTAATCACTGATTAGATATATAGTTTAACCATCTGCTGATGTCTGTGTATAGGGATTTGTAACGGTTTATCTCTCTCTCCTCTCTGTCTACCGGGTCTACGCGCTTGAAGAAGACATATATAAAGGAAGAAGAGGACAACACATCGTATCGGATAATACTGAGGAGCTGATTTTCCCGAGAAAAAGTCAAGGATTGTTCCGGAAAAGTTCCTTCTTTTTTGGTGGACGATTTCTCGAGGACTGCCTGCTTCCACTTCCGGTGCTATTTCCGTGACCTTCTATTTAATGTGATTACAGTTAAGCCACGTTAATATTTTATATTATTTTTATATAAATATAATAAGATAAAAATAAATATTAATATAAAATGTTGACGTAGTTTAAGCGTGACCACACAAACAGGACATAAAAATTGAAGGGCAGACAATCCTTATCCTTTCTCGGGAACTTTAAAAGCGGATTTGAAAACGTTTTCTTTTGGGGTAATCCAGATTGGAAGACATTTCCAAATGGAGAGTAATACTAGAAGGAAAAATTGTTTATGTTCCAGTTGTTTGTCACCGATGTGAGACTTCCCTCTTTTCTTTGTTTTTCTTGGTTGATTAGTGGCCGAGAAAGTGACACTAATATTAGGTGAGATGTCCAAAAGAAATCATCTACATCCTCCTTTTACCTTGAAGAGAGAAATTATTTAGCTAATATGTGCGTGTAAGTTCATCCGAAAAAGTTATCATTCACCAAAAATAGAAAAATAATAAGTGCATAATGATTTATTTGAACGATGCTGATAATTTATATTATTAAGGTTGTGTTTTGTAAATTATCTATTAAAATGTGGGTCGATAACCTATTATAAAGGTTTTGTCATGTTAAAATTGAGATCAAATAGGAGTCCAAAATTGAGATCAAATAGGAGTCCAAAATTGAGATCAAATAGTAGTCGATTAAAGCACCACCCTTATCTCAACCGACATTTTGACTATGAATAACATATCATAGAGTATCTTTAAAGAAAATGTTAAATATGTCAACTTTGGATTTATAGACATTAAGATTTTCTCCAAGGGAGATATCATGTTGACATGATAGCCGAGTTATTTGGCACTTTGCTTTCTAGCAATCTTTTTATACAACAAACTAAGATAGAGTCAATTTTGTTATTTAATGTGTGGAGTTTCATAATTCATCAATAGGAAATACAATTAAACTATTCTAAACTATTTAAAAAAAAATTGTAGTAGTGTGGTCCAATATAGAATAAATTAAGCCAAGTTTGGTAGCAAAGACTTATAATTAAGTAGAGCATTAAAACGATTAATGGGTGATTTGAGCTTTGGTCAAGTGAGGCATGGTGTTTGAAAGTTGTTCACCATTCTTGTGAAGTCACTTTAAGCACGCCCTAAACATCTCAGGTTAATAGGAGACGCCCCACCCTCACGAGTGGGGTAGCAAACAAACAAACACACAATATATAATAAAATAATAATTTAACACATCCTTTGAAATATATATATATATATATATATATATATATATATATATATATATGTTGTTGGGGTTCAACCTCATTTGATACCTCTTCAGAATGGTGAAAGTTTCAGATAGGTTGGTGATGTGTTGGTCAGCATGTTTGCTCTTGACTAGCATATCATCAACGTAAACTTCCATGCTCTTCCCAATCTGTTCAGCGAACATTGAATTGACCAGTCTCTGATAAGTCGCTCCTGCATTCTTTAGGCCGAAGGGCATGACTTTATAGCAATATAGTCCCCTGTCAGTAGTAATGGATGTGTGTTCTTGGTCTAGAGGGTTCATGAGGATTTGGTTGTATCCTGAGTAAGCATCCATGAAGCTTAGAAGTTCACACCCTGCCGTAGAGTCTATAAGTTTGTCTATGAGAGGAAGAGGAAAGCTATCCTTCGAGCATCCTTTGTTTAGGTCGGTGTAATCGACACACATTCTCCCCAAGACCTTTTGGAGCAGGAGACTTTCCTTGGTCGGATTCTTCTTAACAAGGACAACATTTGCTACCTACGTTGGATAATTGACTTCGCGGACGAAGCTTATGCCTTTGAGTTTTTCAACTTCTGCCTTCATTGCCTTGTACCGTTCAGCGTCATAAGATCTTCGCTTCTGTCTCACTGGCTTAGTCTTGGGGTCAATACTTAAGCGATGACAGATTATATCGAGAGAGATGCCTGACATGTCCTCGTATGACCAAGCGAAGACCTCAGTGTTCTCTTGTAAAAAAGAGAACAATGCCAACCGAATGGGTGGTGACAAGGTGGTACCAATCTTCACCATGCGATCCGGATAATCTTTTGAGATAGAGACCTTCTCCAACTCTTCAACGGGTTGTGCTTGATGGGTGAAAGAGTCATCTCGAGGATCGTCAGGTTGACTGTTGCCACCGTGAAGATCCAAGTTGGCTTCGTCTGGGCTGGTCTTTATGACTTGGTCATGTATAGAAAGGGTTTCCTTGGGCACATGCAGGTGCTGTTGCTTGACCGAAGTGTTGAAACATGATCGAGCACTAAGTTGATCTCCTCTGATGTAACCATTGCCATAGGGGGTTGGAAATTTCATCAACAACATATGTGTGGATACCATGGCCTTGAGATCATTGATGCATGTGCGTCCGAAGATGACATTGTATGCCGTTGGGCAATCAACCATCAGGAAGTTAGTGGTAATGGTAGCTGTGTAAGGGCATGTACCAATGGTGAAAGGTAAGTGTATGCTCCCCAAAGGTTGCACGATATCACCAGAGAAGCTTATCAAAGAGGAAATCGAGTGGTCGAGCAAATGTTCAGCTACATTCAGTGCCCTGAAAGCTTCAACAAACATGATATTGACCGAAACCCCCGTGTCTACCAGGATTCGTCGTACTTCAAAGTTGGCTATGTGAGCTTCCACGATCAGTGGGTCGTTGTGAGGGTAGATGATACCTCTTTCTTCCTCAGGGTAGAAACATATTGGATCCCAGTTAGGCTTTTGATACTTACCTCCCCTGATGTCTTCCATGTGAAACACTTGGTGGCCAGACCTTAAAGCTCGTTCACTATTTTTCATGGCCCTGTTGGAAGATATAGATATGGGCGTGCCACCACTTATGGAATATATCACATTTACCCGGCGTTGGTTACGGTTACCCCTTGGAGGGTGAAGGAGAAATTAATCAATTTTTCCTTCACGTGCCAAAGCTTCATTATGATCACGAAGGGTGATACACTTCTCGCCGTCATGGCCGTTATGCTCGTGGTAGCAGCAAAACGTGCCCGTGTTTTTCATGGGCTTGTAATCTGGGTGCCTTGGCTTTGGCTTCGGTATCAAGTGTGCTATGCTGGGGTAAATGGCCACGCATGTGGCGTTCAAAGGTGTGTATGCCTCATACCTCGGGGTAGGGGCTATCTTGACACGTGCTTGACCCACTGTGTTGACTGCCTGGGGTCGAGGATTATCATGGCGATACCCTTGGTTATCGCGGTAGTATCCCTTACTCTTTTTACTAAAATGAGACTGGTGAGGATGGAAATCTTTCCTTTTACCCTGAGATTGATATGTCTGTTGACTTGGCGAAGTATTAAGTAAGGCAGGGGGAGGCATCGCTGCCGTTTGGAAGGTCGAGGTCTTCTCATTTGGTTGGATCTGGCTTCCACTCCCTACTTGCTGGTAAGGGGTGGTTGTGGGGGGTTTCCCTTGATATGTCATTGCCTCGGCGGAGGCATGGTTGTAAGCATGTGCCATCGCCTCAGAGTAAGTCTTCTAAGTGTTGGCATTAATCATGTACTTGAAGAAACAATCACGTAGCCCTGCCGTGAAGGCCTTGAGGGCAGTCTTGTCATCTGCCTCAGCGCAGCGAGAATACTCATGGCTGAAACGATCAGCATACTCTCATAGTGACTCGTTCGGCTTTTGGCGAATAGTGTACAAGTCATCTACAGAATGCAAGCGATCGGTCTGGAAGATGTGTTGAGAGACAAATAGTTTCCTCAATTCCTCAAATGAGTCTACTGTCTCAGGTGGAAGACGGCAATACCAGTTTAAAGCTCCGCCAGAGAGGGTCGAGGGGAAGAGAAGACATTGCTCTTCGTCGGTGTGCATCCGATATGTTATGGTGGACTCAAAAAGGTTAAGGTGTTCAATTGGGTCCTCCCTTCCAGTATAGAGTTGTAAACCAAGCTTTTGTTTTGTCTTCGCTTGAAGGAGGTGTCAAGGATCCTCCTTGTGAGAGGGTCAGGTCTGGGTTGGTTCCAGTCAGGTATCTCGGCCTGACGTTCGGCCTTCAACTTGTTTACTTCCTCAATGAGCTATAGGACAATGAGGTCTTGAGTGGAGTCATGTACCACTGGGATTTTCTTTCGTAAGTCTCCATCGCCTCTTTGAAGTGGGAAAGTTTGAGCAAGGGCGTGTGATTTTTCCTTGGACTCGCAGTACTGACTTCTAGGGTGAGTCTGTCGGAATACCTCAGAGTCCCCTGTACCTTCATGTTCCTCTGGGACCTGTCGTTCCTTCCCTAGATTGGCAGCTAACCTGGGTCGTGGGTGAGGACCAAGTTTTTCAGGAACCCTTAGGTCATTGATCTTCGAGCATATGTGGAGGGGATTCTCTCGACGTTGCTTTAGGAAGTCTCGGCAGTCACGATAAATGGCTTTCGATCCTTCCAACCCTTTTGCAATGAGGTGTCTTCCTCCACTTCTCATGCTTCGGGTCGAAGCAGCTGGGTTGAGAGAAGTCTCATGTTGATCAATGTTTTGATGATTAGCTCGTTCTTCATCAGGGATACCCATGTCGAAGGAATGTGACCCTCCGTGTTGGAGGGCACCCAGATGATGGTTGATGTCCACAGGGGCAACGAGCTCATGTGTTTGAGTACGCCTAGTTTCATGGAGCGTCTCAAAGAGCTTCT
Source organism: Malus sylvestris (assembly GCF_916048215.2). Lineage (NCBI taxonomy): Eukaryota > Viridiplantae > Streptophyta > Magnoliopsida > Rosales > Rosaceae > Malus > Malus sylvestris. The sequence goes on along the minus strand of NC_062270.1, from coordinate 40,736,032 downwards.
CATATTGCTCCTGGAGGACCTCATTCTTCATTGCTATCTTGTTGTTCTGAGCTTCTAGCTCATCGACTTTAGCTTGAAGAGCAACCCTCTTTCCTTCCTTCTTTCGTTGCTTCGCACTAGGTGCAAGATGGGTGTCATTATGTGTGCTGTGGCTTCCTTCACTCCCTATGTTGGAGAGGGATGTCTGGTCAAAAGAGAGTGTACGAATGGTGGAAACCAGCTTGACAAAGCTGAAGAGAGTGGGAATAAGTGTCGTTCCCACAGACGGCACCAAATGTTGATGCACAAAATCAGCGAGGACTTCGGTACAACAGAAAATGTTAAGTTTGTGACCTTCGCTAGATTGCTCCGGTCACTAGTATGGATAAGTATGTAAATGGATAGAGATAGGGAAGCAAACACAAGATGTACGTGGTTCACCCAGATTGGCTACGTCCACGGAGTAGAGGAGTTCTCATTAATTGTGAAGGGTTTACACAAGTACATATGTTCAAGCTCTCCTTTAGTGAGTACAAGTGAATGATTTAGTACAAATGACATTAAGAAATATTGTGAGAGAATGATCTCTATTTATAGAAGAGAGTTTCTAGTTTCATTCTGACATTGACACGTGTCGTGTTGTGATTTGCTTCTGATGTTGACACGTGTCGCGCTATGATTGGCTTCTGATATCGACACGTGTCGCGCTGTGATTGGCCTCCTGGTTGGAGGGAAACTCTTATGGGTCTTTGATGGTATAACGTTGACCGATGCTCAGTAGTTTCGGGATTGGTCAAGTATGGTACAAACAGAATGAAATTTCGGTTTACATCTGTGAAAATTCACTTAATTGTGTGGTCGGTAACGGATCATATGCATTTTAATCTTGTTTTGTCTAGCTGGTACCTCATGCCAAAAGTTACACTGCATAATCAGTCACTGGACATGTATGGTAACACTTGTACACTTCATGTTTCGTTTTAAACTTCCTGCTTACTGGTTCGTTATTCATGAATTAGTAAATGAATGTCGATAGATATTAGCTAGCTTGGTTTGTAGTATGTGTTTTGAAAATATAGTGACATTTCATACAATGTAAGTTCAACAGAGGTTTATCTCAGATTAATATTGGAAACTTGCTTTTACCTCTATTCCATGTCATCGGTTGTAGTTTATTTACGAGTTTCATATGCTTCTACTTCCATTGTAGCAAAGCTTTCTATGCAGGTTTGTGTTCATTCTTAATTCACTAGTTTTTTTTATTTTTCATATGTATTCCAGTGAAATTTACATAAGAGCATCTTTACATTTTATTGCCAGGTCTAGTCAGGCTCCAAACTTTGAATAGGAGTGGATTCCAGCTGCAAATTCAGTTGGCTCAATTGCTCATCATACACCCCTCTTTTCCTTCTCTACGCCATTATCCATTAGCGAGCCAAATGTGTGTACGACCACCCAAAAATGGCTCATAAATAAACAACCAAGGCCAAATGCCTGTTTTCCTTAAAGCAAAAAGTTGAAATTTTTACCAAAGTTGATTTTGCGCAGGTAATGCATTCTTCTCCTAATGCTCATTGTTTCATAAATATATATGATAATACTCAAGAAATGAAATACGACTTGAAGAATAAATGATATTTTCAAGTTAAATTATAGGAGACTTAAAAATGAGGAATAGCTGATATCAGATCATATGAGTAAAGTTCATAGATAGCTCCCAACATAACCTTAATCCAAAGCAAATTGGTCCTTTTTGCATGTGGATTTACTACTTTTATAAACAAAGCTAACTACACGCACTAGTCGGCACCAAGGTCCAAAATCACACATTTATTCTTCATCTTTATTCAATCCTGAGCCGAACTAGCGCAAGTCGAATCATTCTTGGACGAACCATTCTCAACATCCACCTCAATGCCACACTTTTTCCATAGGGAACCTCGGAAAAGATTAAACTCCGGGTCATCAGGCCCGCCAAAAAGGCTTAGCTGCCATTAAAAGAGAGAGATAGATGCAACACTTGTCAATATTTATGTAGAAACAGATGATCTAGCATCTGTTTTCCATTCCAAAGATTGACAAGACCAACACAAGAAGCAGAACAGGATAGCACATAGACTTTTTTTTTTTTTTTCAATCGAGCAACTGAAAGTACCTCAACAACCGCCCGAAGCAACCACTGGCATTGGTCATCAGAAATGCCACGACCAATTGCACTTGGACGAAAATTTGAATGATAAAAGACCGTAGAACCTCCGTTTGGATATCTCACCGCAACCTCGTCACAGGCACTAGGACCTAACTCATAGAAATATTACATGTTATTAGCTAGTTACAATAATTACGTGTTAGATAGCGAGAAAATTATTATTATTCTAGAAGCCCCAACAAGCACAAGCAGCGTACAAAACTAAATTACAAGGGCGCCGTTTATACTTACTCCTTTTGCCAGATAAAGCAGAGTAAGTGGATTGGGGTACTGCAAATTAAGAAGAAAAAGCATAAATGACTATAAAAAAAAAAGATTGAAAGGCTGTTTCATTCTAATCAAACAAATCATCTCACAGATTGACATATTATTTAAACAATCGAAATACCAGCGTAATTACTCACCAGTGGAAATGGAACTCGAACATGAACCCCTACGTGGACCCCAACGTGAACGGGAAGTATAATAACGAGCCATAATTTTGGTTCGAGAATTCGACAAGCCGTCCCAACTAAAAGTTTACAAATTAAAGTTTAGTTCCTGCGAGATAAGACAAAGGCTTACATACTGAAACAAAACGAGAATATAAATGGAAACAGAAAACTGTTCCAAACGATTCAATCCCGCGACAAAGACATGACATAATTAGATGCTAACCCTTACAGAATTAGATGCTAACCCTTAAATCTCAAAACTGATCGCAAGGACCGGCAATTACAATAGATATCAAACTCGCATCGCATGCTAACAATTTTAGTTAAAAACAATTTGGGGTACTCGGCGTGATCATGAAACTACTGGTGTAGGATTCCAGATATATCCCAAAACGTGTATGGCAAGAAAACCATAGCCCGCGGCTCAATTGGATTACTATGGAGTCCAAACTGATGAACGAAAGCTAACTTTAAGCGAGCATAAGACACAACAAGCTGCATCATCCAAAGTGAATACAAAAGATCGATCTTACTGAGGCTGAATTTAAATTGTCCACGCCCAATAATAAATCTTGTTATCCCATAAAGTATGAAACATACGAACGGTAAAAAATAAAAATAAAAACAACCCCAAATTAGGGTTCTGGGAATATATTTTTAAAATCCCCTGCCTCTGTGTATTTGTGAATTACATGTTAAATTCCCTAACCAACGGGTAAGCATTGAGATATTGAGATCCAAAGCAAACAGAAAGAAAAAATTTAGAAAAAAAAATCATAAAAATTAAAACAAACAAAGTAAGAGGTTGAATTTTGAATTTTCATACCCGCAGAGAAAGAATGTGCAAGGCTTCAGCTTTTGGAGTTTTCCGCGGACATTGAACACAAACCCTAAAGTGAAAGGGGAAAAGGTGTGGCCTCGGATTTTAAAGATAGTAGACTTTGTTTCATGGGCCAAGCGGGCCGGGCCGGTATCCATATCCATAAAATATTATAAATTTTTCATTTTAAATTCTAACAGTTACGAGGAGATAATTAGGCCATATCGCATATCACAAAGTTTTATCTTATATCTACATCCAACTACCAAGTTTTATCTACCAAACTTCCAAAATCACCCTTAAATAAATAAGAATAAGAAAATAAAATAAAATAAACATTGGTGTTTTTATATGTACACCCCATAACTCCAAAATTGGCACACCGGTGCACTCCATAACTCCAAAATTGGCACACTGGTGCACTCCTCCATTAATTCCAACAAAACCCACCCAAATAACAGCAAAATATTCTTTCGAGTTCATCAACTAGTCAGCTTGCTAGAAACCCTTATAAGCCCTCATTTATAATTTCAGCGTAGGTTTTCGGCTAATATGTTTGCTTGTTTGAACCATTATCTAGGAGTTAGCTACTTGCATAAATGATTAAAACTAACAAGTCAGCTTGCTAGAAACTCTTGTTGCTATCTCTTCTAAATAGACACTAACATGGAAGCTTTTTTCTCATATTGCAAGAATTTGTTTCATGTCCAACAAATTGGTAAGAAGTTTTCACTGCTGAAATTATAAATGAGGGCCGCTTAGGGTTTCATGCAACACGGGTTTTTAGCAAGCTTACTTGTTAATCATAATAGGCTAAACTTCCAATTTGTCTCCTGAACTATCACTTGACTTTCGATTTCGCCATGAACTTTTTATTTGGAAAATTAAGGACTTAAACTTTTTTTTGGGCCAATTTCCCCCCTACCGTTAGTTTTTCATAGATTTTATTCAAATTAACGTTAACTCTTATCACGTGTACACCATGTGATTCTCCTTTGTGGACAAAAACGTCACTTCGCTAGACATTTAGACACAAAAGTTATAGAATCACACATATTTGCTTAGGTTTATATTTTAGAAATCTAAGGTTTTCAATTATTTTAAAAAGTGAAGCGACCAAACTACCCTTACATGTTGTGCAAATGCTTCAATTTAACAAAAATTTGGATGGGGTGAATGAAAAATTAACAGCAGGGGCAAATCGGCCAAAAAAATTAGTTAAGTCCTTAATTTTCCAATTAAAAAGTTCAGGGGACAAATCGAAAATTAGGTGATAGTTTAAGGGGCAAATCGACAATTTACTCATCATAATAATATGATCTAGTAAAAATTCTGGTGTTGCTTGATTAGTCAATTTCATATTATACATTTACCCTGTTATTAGTATTTGCCTTAATCAACAATTAACAATTACTAATTATCCATTGCCAATAGCAGAGAAACAGGAATACCATTAAGCTATATTCACGCGCCAATCTGTGATTGTTTTGCCTTAACCGCCCGTCGTTTCTTTCTAGAGGTAACCTGAATGATTAGGAATTAAGCTATATTCACATCCACCAAATCAGACGACGCTGTTTGTACCAAGTATGAAGAATCAAGCAAGCAAGCAAGCTCGCTCGTTCGAACCGATTCCATTGAAAGCACAAGGCCTTCGTATAAATAGCCGGCAAGAAAAGCTCTTATTCCAAACGCTGACAAAAAAAAGCTGATTTTCTAGAGAGAGAAACGATAACACAAGAAAGACGGTGAAGGACTTGGGAGAGAAGGGTGAGCATTAATGGCGGCAGACAAGCAAGTGATGGTGATCGGGGCGGACGAGAGCGAGCAGAGCCAGTACGCTCTGGAATGGACTTTGGACCACTTCTTCAAGTCCTTCGACGGCGACAAAGCTCCCTTCAAGCTCATCATCGTCCACGCCAAGGTCCAGGTTTCCGTCGCCGTGGGCTTCGCCGGCCCCGGTAAGAATCTAACTGCGACATGAAGTGATTTTCATGCACCTGTATAATGCAAAGTAGAGGAATAAACTGTCGCGGAAAATAACAAATTTGCAGAAGCCGCTTTGTTTTTACGCAATAAGGAGTGATTCCTGCAAACTACTTTTCTCCCATGCACACATTTATTTATTTAGGTTTTTTTTAGCAAAAATAGTCCTTGAGATATGTATAACTCATTACTTTGGTCCTTAAGATTTGAAATCAATAGAAGTGGTATTTGAATTTGTCCATCATCAATCATTTTAGTCTTTTCATAAAAAAATATATTAAATAAGGACAAAAATGATAAAAATACCCTCAATTTAATAAACAATGGGTCAAATGATGTGACAAAAATGGAGGGTATTTTTTTTTATTTAGCTTTATTTAATGAAGATTTTTTTATGGAAATACCAAAATGATTAATGGTGGACAAACTCAATGACTATTTCTATTGATTTCAAATATCAGGGACCAAAGTGAGGAGTTACACAAATATCAGAGACTATTTTGGCTAAAAAGCCATTTATTTATTGTGATCTCTTTTGATTTAGGGTTGTGATTTTTGCGGTTTTTTTTTATCTTTTACACACCTCTTAATTTCGATCCTTGATTTTCTTTACTTTGTTCAACACCATGCAAAGCACACAACTCGTTGTTAGTGACAGAAGGAATTCCTCTCAATGATCCTGCATTTTATAGGAGTATAGTTGGATCCTTGCAATATTTGGCCTTCACTATGCCAGATATTGCATTTGCAGTACCTTTAGTATGTCAGTTTACGAAATCACCAACTGATATTCATCTTGGAGCTGTGAAACGAATACTGAGATATCTTCAAGGAACATTGAAGTATGGCACTATATAGGACACATAGCGTATACCGAAACAGTGGATTCTATATTCAGCAGATGCAGAAGCAAGTCTTAATGCCTTCTCAGACTCAGATTGGGCCGTAGACTTGAATACTTGAAGATGTGTGACTAGATATATAGTTTTTTCTTGGCAACAATCCTATATTTTGGCAGTCAAAGATTTCCAGGAGTTCTACTAAAGCAGAATGTAAGGCCTTGGCTCACATTGTTGTTGATATAGCTTGGATCATGTATATTTTAAAGGATTTGGAATTATTTTTGCCTACACCTCCAGTCATTCATTGTGAAAATATGTATGCGATTGCATTGAGTGCAAATCTGGTGTTTCATTCTCGGATAAAGCACTTGGATACCGATTACCACTTTGTTCGAGAGAGAGAGTGCAACAAGGTGACTTAGGAAGTCAGCTACATTCCTACTGAAGATCAATCTGTTGACATACTAACCAAGGGTTTACATGGTCCTTCATTTGTCAAGCACTGTTACAATCTTAAGCTTGGCCACCCAAGTTAAGATCGAGGGGGGATATTAACCAATATTGACCAAAGGGTAGTATAGTCTAAAGATTAGTTGTGCTATGGCAAAACAGTAAGTAAGGTTGTTAGCTAATGCGACAGTTAGTTAGAATTGTTGCAGCTATTAGTTAGAGTTGTTGGTGCTAATAGCTTAGAGTGTAAGGGAGCCATTAAGCTATATAAGTGTGAAACTGTCATTGTAATTCATTTGATGAAATATACTGAAATTCATAGCTCTCTCTCTCTCTCAACAACTGCATTCTTTGTAAGAGTATGAGTATGATTCTTACAAGTCTTGGGATAATTGATATTATAAAGAAGTCTAAATCATGTTGACAAGAGTTAATCCAATAAGCTACTGCTCTCACAAAATATACGCTCAATACTGAACTAAAACCTATTGTTAGTTTGAGTACTTTTGGTTTTGCAAGAGAGGAGAAGGTGCATTGTTTGAAGTCTAATTTGGCTTCTTCTTCTACTGTTTTTTTACAAGTTAGTTTGTCATTATGTTTATCGAATTGTGATTTTAATACTTGTCTAAATTTGTGGTTCATGAGCTTAATCTCATAACTTGTATTTTTGATAAGTTAAGTCTTACATTCTTTTCTTCCATTATTCTGCAATTCATGAGTTCTTACAGTACTGGTATCAATTACGTGGGACAAGTATGGTAGCCATGGACGCAACCCCAATGGTGTCTTGACGCGGTTTCACAAATCAACGGCATCCTTGAGTTTAGGCAAGACTACCGTATAGGATTCAAGAACACAAGGGGGCAGCAAATTCTCCCAAGACTTCAAAAACCGCAGCATTGGTTCGGGGTCCTTGGCCTGCCAAGTATTGACAGCAGCAATTCTCACAGCAGGTACCACAACCTCCGAAAGCAATTGAACATAATTCCCCGGCTCTCCGCGAAGAAAAGCTTTCCAAGAAGATACCGCGTCCAAGCCATGCATGGGATTCCAAAGAAGATCCCACCCCTGAAATACTAGTGCCGCTATTTGGACTCTAAATTCTAATGTAGGTGGATCTCATATATAAGTGGTCAGTTAAGTGATCAATAAATATGATACAAATAGCAGTACAAAATATAATTGTACCCTCGGATACTTTGTTGCAAGGTTGAAGGAGCCAGGATGCATTTGACCATAATCCAAAAATGCAAATTTACTCGAACCGAATGTTAAGTCCCAAAACTTTGACAACATATGCTATTCAAACGCTACATACAAGAAGCTAAACAGCCAGAAACAAGAAGTTAATGGCTTTCCAAACTATAAAATAGTTGGCGGGTTACAGAAGCCCAACCACGGGGCAGCGACTAAACGCCAACGAATGCCCGGCACTGGGATTCCCAGTGCTGCTTTGCTTGCCGAACCCTCTGTACTCTCTCGGTCTGGAGTCTCTGCTCCAAGTATTCATGGCAGCTGTTAAAACATGAATAAATAAGAATGAAAAATTGCATGTAAAGGATGATCATTTACTCATATAAGGATTATAAATGAGAATATGCTGAACAAAAACGTACTTTCTGCTAATTAACATGTTAAGCTCTTCTAAATGTACAGCCCCTTCGAAAACTCTGAAATCAACACGAAAAATCACAAAACAGTGAGCAACAATAGTTTTGATTGTAGCGAAGCACTCCATCCAATTAGAAAGAAGATATTTACTCATCTCTCAGCATAGAGGGCATTTTTTCTTTAGGCTCTGCAGACTTTAATCCATCGACAATAGGCACTGATGCAGCCGAGCAAGCACACATGTAGCAGAATATATGGCCGCTTGTAAGAGAAACTGGATCAAAAACCGTGTCCTGTAAAGCGGAAGACAAAAATAAATCACATGAAACCTCAAATGAAGCGCAACAACATCAACATGCTTTCTTGTCTACAACACCTACTAATGTCTTGGTATTCCTACACTACAGCTACTGAAGGTTTATGTTTTAGTTGAACTAATCAAAATTGTACATCACAGTGTTCGCAGTTTGCGGGAAAAAAATGTCAGGTGTTATGGACCAGTCATATGTGCTCCTACATCATAAGAGGCATGAAATATGCAATTGAATTGAAGAGTGAGAGCGATATTTTAAGAGTGCTACAACATTTCATATCAATTTTAGAAATCTCTTATACAAGACTTGAATTCACAGGCAGGATAAAAAGTTGTACAGCCCCTTCAGACGCACGCAGTCATCCTCATGATGCACTATTCTGCCTAATCCAGACACGCGACGATAAAGGCGTAGACACTGGCGGATGCAAAGTTTTCTGACGAACTCAACAACTCAGCCCAAAAGGCAAGCCAAGGGCAGCGAACACTAGAAGAACACACTCAGAAGCAAGTTTTGTCCTTGTCGGCCCAAAAGATTCTACATAGGAGCAACATGTACCGGGAATTGAAAATCACCTCTTGCAATGCATCATATGGCCTCAGCCGACCTTTGCTCCATAATTCAGCTCTAAAGCAGCCCAATACTGGCAGTTAAGCATCTTCTGCTATGTGTAACATGATATCAGCTCCACGACTTCCTTCTGTGCCTTCACGCCTAGCCTAGGCAATGCAATAGAGAGGCCCAACGACTCCCCGGAGGTAGCCGAGCATGCCCTAGCCACGCCTGCTCCACCCGATAGAGACTTCTGGCATTTGCATGTCGACGGCGCATCAAACTACAAAGGTTCGGGAACATGCGTGGTCCTTGTCACCCCAGACGATTCAATGCCCGAGCAGGCGATCACTCTAGGCTTCAAAGCATCTAACAAGACGATCCTCGACTGCCTCAAGAAGTCCCTCTCCGACAAGAAGGGAAAATGGCCAGATGAATTCCCCGAATGTCTATGGGCATATCGCACCACCAAACGACGAGCCACCGGTGAGACTCCTTTCTCTTTGGCATTTGGTTCAGAAGTAATCATTCATCCCAATATCATCATGCCAATTATCAGCACTCTACTGCCAAGCATCGAGCAGAATAGTAAGGAGATGGCCACACGCTTAGATCTGGCAGAGGAGAAAAGCTACCATCACCCGCATCATAGCCTACCAGCAGCAACTTCTCTCCATCTACAACGAATGGCCCAAGATCCGGCAGTTCTAGCCTGGGAATCTGGTCCTAAGAAAAGCCTTCGCCACTGCCCATAGAGAAGGCTTCAAAAAGATGAATCTAATATGGGTAAGCTTTCCAGTGTGAAAGGGTAAAGTAATTTCTCTCTAATGTGAGAGGGTAAACCAAATCTCCGACACCCATATGGGTCTGCTCTCCAGTGCGAGAGGATAAACTAATTGCTCTCTAGTGCGAGAGGGTAAACCAATTCCCCGACACCCATATGGATTTACTCTCCAGTGCGAGAGGATAAACTAATTGCTCTCCAATGCGAGAGGGTAAACCAATTCCACGACACCCATATGGGTCTGCTCTCCATTGCAAGAGGATAAACTAATTGCTCTCCATTGTGAGAGGCTAAAACAATTCCCCGACACCCATATGGATCTACTCTCCAATGCAAGAGGGTAAACCAATTCCCCAACACCCATATGGGTCTGCTCTCCAATGCGAAAGATTAAACTAATTGCTCTCCAGTGCGAGTGTCACATCCCAAACCAGCTCCATCGTAGCACGATATTGTCCGCTTTGAGCCACGCCCTCACGATTTTGTTTCTGGGAACTCACACGAGAACTTCCTAGTGGGTCGGAACTCCGAAGCCATTGAGCTCCCAAAAAGCCTTGTGCTATATAGAGGTGGGCATGTACATATAAGGTACATTACCCCCTTTTCGTTGGTCGATGTGGGATGATACAATCCACCCCCTTAGGGGCCCGATGTCCTCATCGGCATACTCACACCACACGGCAGAGTGGCTCTAATACCATTTTGTCACATCCAGTCTCGACTCCGCCTAGCACGATATTGTCCGGTTTGGGCCCCGACCACGCCCTCACGATTTTGTTTCTAGGAATTCACACGAAAACTTCCCAGTGGGTCACGTATCATGGGATTTCTCTCACCCAAACTCGATTAACTTCGAAGTTCCGATGGAATTCGAATCCAGTGAGTTCTCAAAAGGTCTCGTGCTATAGGGAGATGAGCATGTACATATAAGGCACATCACCCCCTTTCAGTTGGTCAATGTGGAATCTCACAATCCACCCCTCTTAGGGGCCCGATGTCCTTGTTGGCACACTCGCACAGAACGACATAGTGGCTCTGATACCATTCTGTCACGTCTCAGATCGGTTCTGTTGTAGCATGATATTGTCCACTTTCGGCCCCGACCACGCCCTCATGGTTTTGTTTCTGGGAACTCACACGAGAACTTCCCAGTGGGTCATCCATCCTAAGAATACTCTCACACAAACTTGCTTAACTTCAGAGTGATGAACTCCGAAGCCATTGAGCTCCTAGAAAGCCTCGTGCTATATGGAGGTAGGCATGTACATATAAGGCACATTAACCCCTCTCCGTTGGTCGATGTGGGATGTTACAGCGATAGGGTAAACCAATTTCCCGACACCCAGATGGATCTGCTCTCCATTGTGAGAGGTTAAGCTAATTGCTCTCCACTGTGAGCAGGTAAACCAATTCCCCGACACCCATATGGGTAAGCTCTCCACTACGAGAGGGTAAACTAATTACCTGACACTCATCTTGGTAAACTCTCTAGTGCGAGAAGGCCACATAGGTCAAAAGGTCGAATGCTTGAAGACCAACTAGGCAGCAAATGATCAGAGGGCAGCAGCCACTTTGCACTAAACAGTTCACTCAGCCGACACTTCATCTCCAGCATCTCCGATCTTGGTAGCTTCATCCTTGACTGCTCCATCTACAACAACTGAGAAATCAAACTCAAGCAGTTTCCTCATTTTTGGCAAGCAGCTTAAACAAGGCAGCCCTAACTGTGGTCTATGCCATGCCACTTCCTCAGCCCATGCTAAGCTAATCCTTGGCTTCAGTCAAGCCGAGCAGCACAAGCAATGACCCCTACCACACTACCTTCTTGGTCCATGCCAAGCCGACTCCTGGCTCCTGCCAACCGACGTGCTGCACCACCCTGACGACTACCCCGTGGCAACACCACCCAAGAAGAAGACAAGGAGAATTAAGTTTTTCTTACATAGGTGCGGCACAGAGAAGACAAAGAAATCAACGGAATAAGGTTCTTTGCACGGGCAAGAAAATAAGAATGTTAGGGATGGAGTAAAAATATCCTTTAGTTTTCTCTCTTCTTGTATGGACAAATAATTGCCCTCCGAAGTTGATTTAATCTCCTACTTAAGGTAGGCTTAAATAGGATTTGGAGGCGATTTATTTCCCTTTTCTAGAAGAATCTAATTCCAAGTCCAAGTGAGAATCTGCATCAAAGTTAGAGATCTCTACACTTGCTACCCTTTCCTACAAGTAGCCCAGCAGGTGTGGGGGCATTTGTGGAGCAAAAAATAATCAAGAAAAATATGGAGGCGACACGTGGATTTTTGGGTTAAAAAGACAAGATTACCCTCGAGGCACATTGAGATTTCTACGCGCAAGCAGTGGGCAATCATCCCTCAATCAAGTCAAAAGTGCCCAAAATAGGTATTTATTCAAAACATATTTTATCCATCCTCATCAAATCTTTTCCACAAGGTAACCCTCAAATCATTCCTTTCTAATTATATGAATTAACTAATTAATTTATTAATTAGCTAACAAATCATGAATCTCACCCAAAAAATCATCCAAGTGGCTGGTCCTCCTCCTCCCTAAAGGGCCAGCCATACCCCTATATAAACACCCTCATTTTCTCCAAACCTAAGTTCTACACTCTTGCTAAATTCTCTAAATTTTCCAAACTTTTTTTTTTCTCAAAATTCTAACTTTGGCATCGGAGGTTCTTCGGCCAAAGTCACCCCTCCATTCATCGTGGGCGCATGAGGCTCTTGGTCTTGACTTAAGGTGTTGTTTTTTTGTAGGTGCAATTTTGTCCAAGAACAAGGAGGAAGAAATTTGCATCCACATTAGATATACGTTATATGTTGGAGGTTCCAAGTAGGATATATATTAGGAAAATATAACCTTCGAAATATGCATGGTAATTCATAAGTAATTGGAAGAATTAAGTAAGATTCTTAAGGTGACGGCTGAACCCTAGGGCTTTTACAAATTGATTTTCTTTAAATTGGTTTCTAATTAATTAATTTAATTGTTTTTAATTTAAGTTCGTTTTTATTATTTTAAATTCTAAAATCAACATTTTCCAAACTTTGTTTTAAATAATAAATTAAGAGTTGGTTTTAAACACAAATTATTCATTCAATCCATGTGGAAAACAACATTGCTTGAGCTGTTTATACTACAACTACATTGTTCTCCTGCAAGTATTTTTAAGTGTTTTTATTCCTATTTTTGCAGGTGGTAAAAACCTTATAAGTGTTAACATATTAACAACTCAAATACATAGTCAATAATCCAATATATGAAAACCTTGATACTTACCAAGCATATGGAACAAGTCAAAAAATATCAAGCTTAGCGGAATCAAAGAGCTCATAGGCAAGAGATGGTTTCTCATCATTAATCTTGAGGGGTAAGACTAAGCTTATCAAAAATATAAGTGAAGAGATTAAGCTCATGAACCACAAATTTATAAAAGTATTAAAATCACAATTCGATAAACACAATGACAAACTAACCCGTAAAAACAGTAGAAGAAGAAACCAAAGCAAAATTGTAAATAATGCACCTTCTCCTCTCTTGCAAAACCAAAAGTACTCAAACTAACAATAGGTCTTAATTCAATATTGAGTGTACATTTTCTGAGAGCAGTGACCACTATTTATAATAGATCAATCCTAATTGATTCTCCTATTAGAATCACTATAGGATACCAAATATGAATTCAAATCATATTTGAATTTCAATCCCACAAGAATTAGGATAGTTTTAAGCTTTCTAGCAAGACTTTTCAATGTCAATTGAAACACTACAACCGGCTATAATATTCAGTTTCATATACTCATATTTTAACATTCTCCCACTTGAGTATGAAACATATTAATCACATAGCCTTTCATATTCATAGAAGTGATCACCAAATCTTTTGGATAGCAAAAGTTTAACCTAACATACAGCTTCCTTATGCATTTTAAAGTATGGAACTTAAGAATCTTTTCTGTTACATCGCAGAATTAACCCAAAAATCACAACATACTTAATTTGCACTTGGTAATTATGTGAACCAACTGATGTAGCAAAACCAAACCAATTTGCTCCCACTCATCTAGGCCATACTTAACACAACCAAGTTAAGTACAAGTTAATATCAACTGTATTAACTAACAGTCATTGCAATACACTGAACAACTTATCATAATCCATATAAGGAACCAAATTCGTATCCTTTTGAATGCTAACCGATATGATAGGATCCTTCTACAGTTTCAATCCTATTCCTTAGCGATTCATATAATCCTCTTATCATATGACCTTCTATACTAGTTTGAATCTATCATTTTCCCACTTGACCATGAACTAAGCTAAATTTTCGGCTTCGCAAACTTTTAATAGAAGTGATCAATTTGATCAGTTAGTCTCATTGCATAAGAGATTCACATCACATACATTATATCTATACATTTCAAAATGCATAATCAAAGAAACATTGCTGCGACCTATATGCAAATAGATTTCATGATCACATGCATCAAATTTGTATTTATAACAATGTGTTTTTACTTGACCAGAACAAAATAAATTAGTTTACTCCCACTATATCAAGTCAAGTTTAGTTCCAACAAATAGCACTAAACTTCTCATTACTTAAAACTAATTATTAATATAAATAATTTAACCAGTTGCTTCAATAAAACCATAAATTGGTTTTTAAGCATTCAAGTTAAGTTTAGTTCCAACAAATAGCACTAAATTTCTCATTACTTAAACTAATTAATTAATATAAATAATTTAACTAGTTGCTTCAATAAAACCATAAACTGGTTTCTAAGCATCCAAATGAATTATAATGGCCGGCCTAAATACTCTTAGCCTTATACTCACATTCGAACATATGATTCTCCCACTTGAGCATAAGTAAAAAGTACTGCACAACCAATAAATTAAGATACCGGAGATTTGAACCTATTGGTTCCCAATTCCTCACCAATTGCATAATCTCAATTTATTTATATACATCTAAACCATTATGCAAACAGTCTATGTATCAAAAACAAAAAAAAATCTCAATCCATTCGGAAAAATTTATCTCACATAAACCCAAAATCAGTAGTTTTAACAACGATCAAAATCAGAATAGCAAGCACAATATTTTTGCTTTCAATTTGATCCTAACTAGATCAATATCCATTGAGCAAGATCAACCAAATCTTGATAATGTCTGGATATATATCACAACAATATGTCTTGATTAAAACGAGATAATCAAGACCACTATTTTTTCTGGAGAACTCAAAATTCATCTTCCTCCCTATTTGCGATTTCAATCAAAACATAATGGCGGAAGGAAATCACAAATACACCTATACAATAAGCATGCAACTTATTCCATGATTTTCACAATACAATAAGCACATGCTTTCTTATGAATTCAAGAATAAAATTAATATGCATTCGGCAATGTCAATTTGTGTTGTACAAAAATATTGACAACAACTCACATAAGCTAATTTGTTTCTCATCCCTGTATATGGATGATACAAACTAATTCTCAAAATTTATAGCTTGACCTATATAATCATGCAAATAAATTTTTAAGGCTATGATTAATATATATAGCCACAAAATCTAATTTGGGTCAACTAATGAAA
Source organism: Malus sylvestris (assembly GCF_916048215.2). NCBI lineage: Eukaryota > Viridiplantae > Streptophyta > Magnoliopsida > Rosales > Rosaceae > Malus > Malus sylvestris. The sequence goes on along the minus strand of NC_062270.1, from coordinate 40,720,424 downwards.
AATAAGATCATTACAAACTAAAACCCACATTACACCAATGTATACATATCCACCATATATGCACAATAACGATTGTAGCCAAAACATATTTCACACATATATGTTCATTCATGTATTCATATATTTTCTTGTATGCATGCATCAATATGCAGAGAAACTTATGCAAGTTATATTTGATATAGATTTAATCGCATGCCCATAATTACAACGTCTATGCACGAATCGATAAGGAATCTGTCACATGCTTAAAAATGTAATAATACCGTAAGCCTCAAATTCCATCCCAAACTAATGTCAGCATAAAACCCAAAAACCAGTTAATGTATTCACAGTAATTGACATTCGAAAAATCTATGGATGCTCACATATTTATGTTTGCTTTATTACAAGAAAATTAAGCAACGCAAAACTGTTATTGATCTGTAATTAATCAAATGCCCATATTGTATGGTGAATCAAACATGGAGATATCATGAGAGTTTTTTAAAACAATTAATGCACAAATGCTATCTCCATATGCATACAGATTTCATTCATATATGCTATTATATATAAATCACAAAGCGGGCATCCACTTTATATATGCATTTGTATTTGTTGCTTTATAATACATGTCAACTTGCATATGATATGCAGTCAAATTCATTCCAACCCAAACTTGATATAAATCAAACCAATTGAAAATCAGAAATTGAAAATAAGTTGTGCATGTGCCGCTCCCTACAATTATATATATCGATATTCATACATAAAACAAAACATAACCATTTATACATAGCGTTAGCATTCTTTTAAGGGAACTTTAACGAAAAGCTCCCGGTACTGTTCACTTTAAAGAAAAACCACATTTTTTCACTAAAAAGTCAATCTTGGTACTATTCACTTTACCCTTTATTTTGTCCTTATCGTTAAAACTCAACGTTTTCAAGTCATTTTCATTAGTTTTCCTTTCTTTTAAGCCGTCAGAAAAGACTAAGCATATTTGCTTCATCATGACAATCGATGAGACTCAACATGTACAACAATCCTGAATCATATATGCTCATAAGTTCAAAATTTGGCTTAACCAATGCTAATGGCAAAGCAGATACATGCACCAGCACACCATGCATCCATGTGTATATATATTGAAATAGATTCGTGTTTGTGCTTCTTTATACTTGGAAGCCCTTTGATATTATATAATATAATTTTTATATATTATATAATATCCAGCAAAATATAATCGATGCACGACACTCATGACATATTATACAAAAAGAATTCCAGATAAAACCTTAGGAAAGCCCTACAGATTTCCTCACAATCAAAATTTGATCCTTGCTAATTAACCATCACATCTTTTACTGTTTTAATGTCAAAACTTTCAATTTGAATTCAAGAGCAACAATCTTAGGCTCTGATACCACATGTAAGATTAAACATATCAAAAATATAAGTTAAGAGATTAAGCTCATGAACCACAAATTTATACAAGTATTAAAATCACAATTCGATAAACACAAAGACAAACTAACTGTAAAAACTATAGAAGAAGAAGCCAAAGTAGACTTCTAAACAGTGCACTTTCTCCTCTCTTGCAAAACCAAAAGTACTCAAACTAACAATAGGTCTTAGTTCAATATTGAGCGTAAGTTTTGTAAGGGCTGTTTGTACCATACTTGACCAATCCCGAAACTACCGAGCACCGGCCAACGCTATACTGTCAAGGAAGAGTTCCCCTCCGACCAGGAGGCCAATCACTACTCGACACGTGTCAAGATTAGAAGCCAATCAGAGCGCAGCACGTGTCGACATCAAGAACCAATCACAACATGACACATGTCAATGTGACAAAGCTACAAGTTTTTCTATAAATAGGGGTCATTCCCCCACAATATTGCCTAATGCCATTTTTTGTTAAATCATTCACAAGAACTCACTAAATTGAGAGCTTGATCCTTTGTACTTGTGTAAGCCCTTCACTACTAATAAGAACTCCTCTACTCCGTGGACGTAGCCAATCTGGGTGAACCACGTACATCCTGTGTTTGCTTCTCTGTCTCTATTCATTTACGTACTTATCCTCACTAGTGACTGAAGCAACCAAGCAACCAAGCGAAGGTCACAAAACCTGACACTTTCTGTTGTACCAAAGTCTTCGCTGATTTTGTGCATCAACATTTGGCGCCGTCTGTGGGAAACGACACTTATTCCTACTCTCTTCAGCTGTGTCAAGCTGGTTTCTATCATTCGTACACTTTCTTTTGACCAGGCATCCCTCTCCAGCATGGGAAGCGAAGGAAGCCACAGCACACAGAATGACACCCCCCTTGCACATAGTGCGAAACAACGAAAGAAGGAAGGAAAACGAGTTCTTCTTCAAGCTAAAGTCGATGAGTTGGAAGCTCAGAACAACAAGATAGCAATGAGGAATGAGGTCCTCCAGGAGCAATATGAGAAGCTCTTCGAGACACTCCACGAAGCTAGGCAAGCTCAGACACGCGAGCTTGTTGCCCCCGTGGAAGTCAACCATCAACTGGGTGCCCTCCAACATGGAGGGTCACATGCATTCGACATAGATATCCCTGATAGGGAACAGATTACCCCTCGACTTGATAATCAACATGAGGCTTCTCTTAACCCAGTTGCTTCGACCCGAACCATGAGAAGTGGAGGGAGACACCTCTTTGCTGAAGGGGCAGAAGGATCGAAAGCCGTCTTTCGCGATTGTCGGGATTTCCTGAAGCAACGTCGAGAGAATTCCATCCATATAAGCTCAAAGATTAATGACCCAAGGATTTCTGAGAGACTCGGTCCCCTGCCACGGCCCAAGCCGGCCACCAATTTGGGGAAGGGGCAACAAGTCCCAGAGAGACATGAGGGTACAAGGGACTCAGAGGTGTTCCGACAGACATACCCTGGAAGCCAGTACAACGAGTCCAGGGAAAAATCACATGCCCTTGATCAAACCTTCCTAATTCCAAGAGGAGATGGAGATTTACGAAAGAAAGCTCCAGTGACACATAACTCCGCTCAGGACCCCCTTGTCCTACAACTTCTTGAGGAAGTAAACAAGTTGAAGGCTGAACGTCAGGCTGAAATACCTGACTGGAACCAACCCAGGCCTGGCCCTCTTACAAGGAGGATCCTCAACACCCCCCTTCAAGCAAAGACAAAGCAAAAGCTTGGCTTGCAACTTTATACTGGAAAAGAGGACCCGATTGAGCACCTTAACCTCTTTGAGTCCACCATGGCATACCGGATGCACACCGACGAAGAGCGATGTCTTCTCTTCCCCTCCACCCTCTCTGGCGGAGCTCTAAATTGGTATTGTCGTCTTACACCTGAGACGGTAGACTCATTTGAGGAATTGAGGAAACTATTTGTTTCCCAACACATTTTCCAAACCGATCGCTTGCACTCTGCAGATGACCTGTACACTATCCGCCAGAAGCCAGACGAGTCATTACGTATGTATGCTGGCCGCTTCAGCCATGAATACTCCCGGTGTGCCGAAGCAGACGACAAGACTGCCCTCAAAGCCTTCACGGCAGGCCTACGTGATTGTTTCTTTAAATACATGATCAATGCCAATACTTGGAAGACTTACTCTGAGGTGATGGCGCAGGCTTATAACCATGCCTCCGCCGAGGCAAAGACATATCAGGAGAAACCCCCTACAACCATCATTTATCAACAAGTGGGAGGTGGAAGCCAGACTCACCTAAATGAGAAGACCTCGACTTTCCAAACAGCAGTGGCACCACCCCATGCCTTGCATAATGCTTCGCCGAATCAACAGACATATCAATTTCAAGGCAAGAGGAAGGATTTCCATCCTCACCACTCTCATTTCAGTAAAAAGAGTAAGGGACACTATCCCGATAACCAAGGGTATCGCCACAATAACGCTCGCCCCCAGGCAGTCAATGCAGTGGGTCAAACCCGCGTCAAGATACCCCCTACCCCAAGGTATGAGACATACACGCCCTTGAATGCCACATGCGCGGCCATTTACCCCAGCATAGCTCACCTGATACCAAAGCCAAAGCCGAGGCACCCAGATTACACGCCCTCGAATAACGCGGGCATGTTTTGTTGCTACCATGAGCATAACGGCCATGATAGCGAGAAATGTATCATCCTCCGTGATCGTATTGAAGCTTTGGCACGAGAAGGAAAAATTGATCAATTCCTCCTTCACCCTCAAAGGGATAACCGTAACCAACGCCAGGTGAATGTCATATATTCCATAAGCGGCGGCACACCCATATCTGAATCTTCCAATAGGGCCATGAAAAACAGTGAACGAATTCTGAGGCCTGGTCACCAAGTGTTTCACGTGGAAGACATCAGGGGAGAGAAGTATCAAAAGCCTAACTGGGATCCGATATGTTTCTACCCTGAGGAAGAAAGAGGCATCATCTACCCTCATAACGACCCATTGATCGTGGAGGCTCACATAGCCAACTTTGGTGTTCGACGAATCCTCGTAGACACAGGGGCTTCGGTCAATATCATGTTTGCCGAAGCTTTCAGGGCACTCAGTGTAGCTGAACACTTGCTCGATCGCTCGATTTCTCCTCTGATAAGCTTCTCCGGTGATATCGTGCAACCCTTAGGGAGCATACATTTACCCTTTACTATTGGTACAGGCCCTTACACGGCTACCATTACCACTAACTTCCTAGTGGTTGACTGCCCAACGGCATACAATGTCATCTTTGGGCGCACAGGCATCAATGATCTCAAGGCTATGGTATCCACGCATATGCTGTTGATGAAATTTCCAACCCCCCATGGCAACGGCTACATCAGAGGAGATCAGCTTAGTGCACGATCATGTTACAACACTTCAGTTAAGCAACAACACTTGCCCGGACCCAAGGAAACCCTGTCTGTACATGACCAAGTCACAAAGACCAGCCTAGATGAAGCGAACTTGGATCTTCCTGATAGCAACAATCAACCCGATGATCCTCGAGATGACTCTTTCACCCAGCAAGCCCAACCTGCTGAAGAGTTGGAGAAGGTACCTATCTCAAGAGATTATCCAGATCGCATGGTGAAGATTGGCACCACATTGTCACCACCCCTTCGGTTAGCATTGATATCTTTTTTGAAAGAGAACACTGAAGTCTTCGCCTGGTCATACGAGGACATGCCAGGCATCTCTCCCGATGTCATCTGTCATCGTTTGAGTATTGACCCCAAGATCAAGCCGGTGAGACAGAAGCGAAGATCTTATGACGCTGAACGATACGAGGCAATGAAAGCAGAAGTTGAAAAACTCAAAGGCATAGGCTTTGTCCGCGAAGTCAATTACCCGACATGGGTAGCAAATGTGGTCCTTGTTAAGAAAAATCCGACCAAAGAAAGTCTTTTGCTTCAAAAGGTCTTGTGGAGAATGTGTGTTGACTACACCGACCTAAACAAAGGGTGTCCGAAAGATAGCTTCCCTCTTCCTCTTATTGACAGACTTATAGACTCTACGGCCGGGTGTGAACTCCTGAGCTTCATGGATGCTTACTCAGGATACAACCAAATCCTCATGAACCCTTCGGATCAAGAACACACAGCCTTCACTACCGACAGAGGACTATACTGCTACAAAGTCATGCCTTTCGGCCTAAAGAATGCAGGAGCGACTTATCAGAGACTAGTCAACTCAATGTTCGCCGAGCAGATTGGGAAGAGCATGGAAGTTTACGTTGATGATATGTTAGTCAAGAGCAAACATGCTGACCAACACATCACCAACCTATATGAAACTTTCACTATTTTGAAGAGGTATCGAATGAGGTTAAACCCCAACAAATGTGCCTTCGGCGTAGGCTCTGGCAAATTCTTAGGTTTCATGATTAGCCAACGAGGCATTGAAGCTAATCCCGAGAAGATCAAAGCAATCCTCGACATGAAGGAACCGGTAACTTCAAAGGACATCCAGAGCCTTACTGGCAAGGTGGCAGCCTTAACCAGGTTCATTTCTAAGGCCACAGACAAATGTGCTCCCTTTTTTAAAGCACTTAAGGGAAGTAGGAAGTACATTACATGGACTGATGAATGTGCCGAGGCATTCAAAAACCTCAAGGAGTACATGAGTAAAGCCCATCTACTCTCCAAGCCCGAGGTAGGAGACATTCTCATTATCTACCTATCGGTATCAGCTTCAGCCGTAAGTTCCGTTCTCATTCGAAAGGATGGGAATATTGAGCGACCTGTCTACTACGCTAGCAAAGCCTTACAAGATGCGGAGACACGGTACTCTAACATTGAGAAATTGGCTCTGGCATTGGTCATGTCTGCTCGAAAACTCCGCCCTTACTTCCAAGCGCACTCCATCATCGTGCTTACCAATTATCCTCTTCGACAGATACTCCAAAGTCCTGACACTTCAGGGCGAATGATCAAATGGGCAATAGCGTTGGGTGAGTTTGACATCTCCTACCAACCAAAGCCAGCTGAGAAGGGCCAAGCAGTAGCAGATTTCATCGCCGACTTCACATATCCTGTTGACATTGCTTCTACACCTGAAGCAGTAGCTTCATTACCATCGGAAGCTCAGAAAGTAGAATCAACGACCTCAGCATGGAGTCTGTATGTTGATGGCTCATCCAACCAACAGGGCTGTGGAGCGGGACTAGTCTTGACTACGCCCGACAAAGTAGCAATGGAGTATGCTCTTCGTTTCAAATTCAAGGCATCAAACAATGAGGCCGAGTATGAAGCCCTTCTAGCAGGATTACGTTTGGCCAAACACCTCGGGGTTAAACAAATTGATATTTTCAGTGACTCCCAATTAGTGGTCAACCAGGTTACCAACAACTTTGATGCTAAGGACAGCTCCATGGCAGCATATCTTGCGCAAACACAACTTTTGCTCAAGCACTTCCACTACCAGATCACCCAAGTTCCTCGAGCGGCAAACAGTCATGCAGACGCCCTGGCTCGCCTCGCCTCAGCTGTGGAAGACAAGATTGGAAGAAAAATTCATGTCGAACTGTTGGCAACACCAAGCACCATGGCCGCAGAAGTATGCAACTTACAACGGGGGGATAGTTGGATCACCCCGATCTATAATTTCCTTGCTCATGGCACCCTCCCAAATGATAAAGTCCAGGCTAAGCAAATTCGATACAAGTCTACCCGCTACCTGATCATCAATGATCAACTCTATAAGCGAGGTTTTAGCCTGCCATACTTAAGGTGTCTTACGCCTGCCGAGGCGGAAATCGTCCTTCGGGAAATACATGAGGGAGTCTGTGGAGATCATGCTGGATCTCGGTCCCTAGCACACAAGACTTTTCGCCAAGGATATTACTGGCCAACACTCCACCAGGATGCCATCAAAGTATCCCGCTCATGTGACAAATGTCAACGATATGCGGCTATTCCTCATTCCCCTCCAGAGCCTCTTACTCCTATGATCAGCCCTTGGCCCTTCGCCCAGTGGGGACTTGATTTGATCGGCCCAATGCCGGCAGGGAAGGGCAAAGTCTGTTACGCAGTCGTTGCAGTGGACTACTTCACAAAGTGGGCCGAAGTAGAACCCTTGGCAACCATTACTGAGGCAAAGATAGAAGACTTCGTGTGGAAGAACATCCTTTGTAGATTCGGCATTCCCAATGCGATAGTCACTGACAATGGGCGACAGTTTGACAACAAGAAGTTCAGGTTGTTCTGCTCTAAGTTCAACATCAACTTATGCTTTGCCTTTCCAGCTCATCCCCAGTCTAATGGACAAGTTGAGGCCATCAACAAAATAATCAAGCGCACTTTGAAAACCAGCTTGGACAAAGCTAAAGGCTGTTGGCCAGAATTTGTACCCCAAGTTCTTTGGTCATATCGCACTTCATATCGGACTTCAACAGGAGAAACTCCATTCTCACTTGCCTTTGGCACAGAGGCGGTTGTCCCTGTTGAGCTCGAGCAAGCAACATTCCGAGTCCAGAACTACATTCAAAGTGAAAATGACAAACAACTCACCCTCAACTTGGATTTAGTCGAGGAACACAGAAACCAAGCTCACTTGAGGAATGTCGCCTACAAGCAGCGCATCTCCAACTATTATGACTCTAGGGTCAAGCCTCGTTCTTTCAAAATAGGAGACTGGGTCTTAAAGAAAAGATTACTCTGCGACAGAGTCCCGAGTGAAGGCACACTTAGTCCAAACTGGGATGGACCGTATGAAGTCATTGGCATCAGTCGCCCTGGCTCTTACACACTTAGAAGCTCCGATGGCAAGACCCTTGGCCATCCATGGAACGCTGATCACTTGAAGTACTACTACAAATAGACTCACGATGTACAAGTGTTGAGCTATAGCCGTTCGGCATCCTATGTAATGAAGGCCATTTGGCAATGAATTCAATAAAGAGGTAATTTAGCCAACTCAGCCCTCACTCTTTTACATTCATAGCAAGCGATGCCGGAACCCTTCTCAATCAGAAAGCAATCTGTCTTCCACAGTCACTACAAAACAAGCAAATGAAGATCGTGTCAAGCGCAAAAAAAAAAAAAAAAAAAAAAAAAAACAACTTCATCCAAAAAGCTTCACCCGAAAAGCTTCACCTAAAAAGCTTCACCCAAAAAGCTTCACCTAAAAAGCTTCACCTAAAAAAGCTTCACCCAAAAAGCTTCATCCGAAAAGCTTCACCTAAAAAGCTTCACCTAAAAAAGCTTCACCCAAAAAGCTTCACCTAAAAAGCTTCACCCAAAAAGCTTCACCATCAAAGCTTCACCTAAAAAGCTTCACCCAAAAAGCTTCACCTAAAAAGCTTCACCCAAAAAGCTTCACCATCAAAGCTTCACCTAAAAAAGCTTCACCCAAAAAGCTTCACCCGAAAAGCTTCACCTAAAAAGCTTCACCCAAAAAGCTTCACCCAACAAGCTTCACCCGAAAAGCTTCACCTCCAAAGCTTCACCCACAAAGCTTCAACACCAAAGCTTCACCTACAAAGCTTCAACACAAAACCTTGCTCCAAATAAACAAATTTTGCTCACAAAACCCAAGATGCCCTTGAACTTGTACAAAAACACTTGGGTAAACATAAACATTTTTTGTTTTACACCCACAAGGGCCCAAAATTTTCCTTCTTATTTATTCACTTATATATGTTCCCAAACATATTATAATAGATCCAACAACAAGCCAAAGTCCCAAATTTCATAATGGACAAAAGTACAAGCAATTCATCAATAATGAAGGTGCTACAAAAATTGGAATCTGCCCCAAAATAGAAATCCAACCCAAGAGACTTTTTCTCTCTCTCCCTCTTCCGCCTCCTTTCATCTATCAAATTTCTGCAACCTCTGCTCTTCTCCAATGGAGCTGAATTTTGGACACCCTATAGTTCTTGAGCATATGAACAACTTTCAAGAAGGAACCATTTCTGTTTGAGCGACGGAAATTAAAGTGTTGAAGCTCCAAACATGATAGTCGGCTTCTTGCAGATTTCGAAGCTGTTGTGATGTTTCGAAGATCTGGAAATATTTAACCGTTAGTTCATCCTGAATTTTTGATATGTTATGAAAGAGTCGATGAGGAACAACTTCAATGAAGAAAGCATACCGATCTGAACAAGAGAAAATGGAGTTTCGAAGCTCACAACAAATCTGACGGGTTGACAGACAAATAATAACCAGTCATTCATCATACCTGAATTTCTTGAGTTATACAGCTCCGAGGGATCTAAAATTTGGATATGTTGTAGTTCACAAGCTGAGGAACAACTTCAATGAAGAAAGCATACCGATCTGAACAAGAGAAAATGGAGTTTCGAAGCTCACAACAAATCTGACGGGTTGACAGAAAAATAATAACCAGTCATTCATCATACCTGAGTTTCTTGAGTTATACAGCTCCGAGGGATCTCAAATTTGGATATGTTGTAGTTCACAATCTGAGGAACAACTTCAATGAAGAAAGCATACCGATCTGAACAAGAGAAAATGGAGTTTCGAAGCTCACAACAAATCTGACGGGTTGACAGAAAAATAATAACCAGTCATTCATCATACCTGAGTTTCTTGAGTTATACAGCTCCGAGGGATCTCAAATTTGGATATGTTGTAGTTCACAAGCTGAGGAACAACTTCAATGAAGAAAGCATGCTGATCTGAGCAAGAGAAAATAGAGTTTCAAAGCTCACAACAAATCTGACGGGTTGACAGACAAATGATAAACAGTCACTCATCATACCTGGATTTCTGGAGTTGTACTGCTCCGATGGCTCTCCAATTTGGATATGTTGTAGTTAAGGAATTAACGAACAACTTTCATGAAGACAACTTTGTGATTCGACCTACAGATGATGGTGTTATGTTGAAAAACAATTCCGGTTGTTAGGGGAAATGAAAAACAATTCCACCAAAGAAACATCATTATGATGTTTCATCATTATGGTGTTTTCATCATTATGATGCTTTCATCATTGTGATGCTTCCATCATTGTGATGCTTCCATTATGATGTTAATGCACCAACGGTTACACCTTCTGCAATTCCACTTATTCGGGCCTAGCAACCTTCATCAACAAAATCTATGAAGAAAAAGTCCGGGGCTACCACTTAGAAAACAAAAGAATGAAGTTTTGGTACTTACGACATGAACTATTAGCAAGACACCTCATTCGTCAACTCCCTCGACTAGAGACTTGGGGGACTCCCACCATATGCTACTACGCCTTGGTACTCAAAAGTTCGTGACTACTCAGTGACTTGGATTTTTCAAGTCTCCAACCGAGAAGTTTTCCTCACTCGGGAAATTAAGGGAACACTACCTCAAACTACATGCTTCACTCACAAAGCTTCAACAATACAGGTTTCAACAAAAGCAAAAATTCAAAGAACTTTATGAAGAAGGCTTTGGTGTATTTAACACAATATGTTGAAATGAAGCAAAGCTTATTTATTAATATTTTCGATAAGCCACAAATATGTACATATACATGAGTCAAAATAAACAAACAAAAGGGAGCCTTCACAAAGGTTGCTTAGGGGAAGTCTCAGCAGTCGGTAGAGCCCCAGAAAGAGAAAGCACCGGAGGGTGGTTATCCGGAGCCTTAGTACTTGACAAAACCCCAGAAGGAGGAGGCATTGGAGGTTCATCATTTGAAGCTTCATTACCAGGTACAGCCCCAGAGGACGAAGGCAATAAATGCCTTTGGAACAAACCCACAAACCGCTGATGATCAAGTAAAACCTTACCATCAGATTCCTTCATCTGGTCAAGCTTCCTCTTCATGTTTGTAGCATAGTCATGGGCGAGCCGGTGCAACTGCTTATTCTCATGCTTGAGCCCTCTAATCTCCTGTTTGAGACTCATCACTTCAGCAGCTAATGATTCAACTTGGCGGGTTCTAGCAAATAGGCGTTGGGCCATATTAGACACAGAACCTGCACACTGAACACTAAGAGCCAAAGAGTCCTTAACAGCCAACTCATCAGACCGTTTGGAAAGTAGTCTGTTATCTTTGGGAGTGAGAAGGTTCCTGGCCACCACTGCAGCGGTCATATCATTCTTCATCACAGAATCCCCAACGGTAAGAGGACCGGTAGGGGATATGAAGGATGGGCGCCATATGTTGTCTGGAGAAGGCGTGGCTGTCTCTTCTCCAAGGTTCAAGTCAAAACGACGGTCGGAGGGTCCAGACATTTTCAAATGTGTTGAAGAGGGAAGAGGTCAGACAAATCAAGATCTTAGAAGTGCAAGAAATGAGCTTCTACTGGTAGAGATTCAAGTGTGCTGTGGAACTTAATGTCAGCCTCTATAAAAATCTGCACTCGACGGAGCTTCAGAAATCGAAGAGGCATTTGCTTTCTCAAAAGCTGGGCTGCTCAGAGACCACGAGGGCCGATCTCAGAAATCGAAGAGGCGTTTGCTTTCTCAAAAGCTGGGCTGCTCAGAGACCACGAGGGCCGATCTCAGAAATCGAAGAAGCACCTGCTTTTTCAGCCTCGTCAGCACCTGTCACATGCACAATCAGCTTTGCGGAAATTACGGGCACTCTGTCGAAGATTTCTGGTGAAGTAGAAAGCACGTGAATCTTACTGTTCAATCACCGCTCTCCATATGCACCATCAACTCCTCGGGTACCACATATAACTTTGTCAAAGATCTCTGACAAAGTTTAGGCACGAGAATTTCGAAGTTCCAGCTACCCTACTATTACCCATAAGGGTAAAGGAACAGCACCACTGCTTGACAACTGGAAAGTCCCTATGTGTGTCGACCTCCGTGTTTTGCGGCAAGACAGGTTGGCAAGAACGTCCAACCTTTACTCACATTCGAGAAAAGACTCCCAACATAATTACTTTCTAAAAAACCGGAGTAGCACCGCTTTCCGAATCTCGAGAGTCAGATCCTCGACGGGATTGCTTGTTCGAAAACCGAAGAGGCACAACTCTCAGAACTTCGAGAGCCAGATTTCCTTAGATAAAGCTTGTCTGTAATCTTCACACGTAACATCAACTTTCCAGATACCACATACCACTTTTTCAAAGTGCTCTGACAAAATTAAAACACGTGAAGCTGGCAGCTCCCACTACATTGCTGTGACCAAGAAGGGTAAAGGAATAGCATTACTACTTGTTATTGGGAAATCCCTATATACATTGACCTCCCTCCTCAACGGACAGGCAAACCTGCAAAAATGCTCAACCCTTTCTCGCATTCGAAAAGGCACCCTCAACATAACCTCTCGAAATACTCAGCTTTATTTCCCCCCGATAATGCCTCAGCAAATAAGCCACACCAAGAACAAGAGTATCTCATATCATCAGGGTCGAAAGCAAGAGTATCCCATATCATGCTTTCTCCCTGTCTTTGTCTTTGTCCTTGTCCACACCTGCAGGACAAGGAGAAAGAGAGCAGTCAGTCGGAACCTGAAATCAAACCTCCAATTTGGAACTGACTGCCTGGAGCCTTTGCCTGGTTGCTTACTTAGCATTGCTCTCGAGTACTCATCCTCAACTGCTGTCAAGGTCACGAATTCCACCGGCAAATACCTCATGACAGTTGATCAGATATTGGCTCTTTACACTGAAGCTGCCAAGCGTGGATGAGTCACTATGAAGGAATGTTCTGAAGGACCATTTAAATGCAAAGGTTGCACACCACTTCTGCCATGCAAAAGATTGAAGCAGAAGGTTCAACGGTGAGCTGAAACAGATCACTACAGCACGACACCTTTCCATACCACATTCATTATTCCGTCAACAGCAAAAGTATCCCATATCATCAAGGTCGAACATGCTCTAGATTTGATGGACTTGTTTTGACCCTCAAATTTTTGAGTCGGCCTTATACTCTGAAGGGCACCAGAAAACCCTCCAGCACAGTTCAAGAATAAGCCTGTGGAAAGTTACTTCTTCCAAAGCAAAAGTATCTCATATCATCTCTTATCCATTTGCTTCTCCTTATCCTGACAGTTGAATGAGAGACAAGGAGAAGAAGAACAATCAACCGGAAGCCGAAGTCAAACCTCTGATCCTGGGTTGCTTACTTGGAAGTTTGACTGCTTACCTTGTCTGTCACCTCTTTCAGCAGATCTCCTAGCTCGGCGACTTGGGGGACTCCTACTATAGGGTTTGTATCACACTTGACTAAGCCCGAAACTACAACTAAGCTTTAAGTGAAATTGATACATTACCTTGTGCGTCAACATCAGCTAAATACACCATTCCCGGATGGAGGAAAGGTACTTCCAGAGAAGGGCAGATGAAGATCAGACCACACTTCGGTACTTAGAAGTTTCGTGATTACTCAAGGGATCGGATCTTGCAAGTCCCCAACCGAGGAGTTTCCCTCACTCGGGAACTTAGGGGAGCACTGTTTGTACCATACTTGACCAATCCCGAAACTACCGAGCACCGGCCAACGCTATACTGTCAAGGAAGAGTTCCCCTCCGACCAGGAGGCCAATCACTACTCGACACGTGTCAAGATTAGAAGCCAATCAGAGCGCAGCACGTGTCGACATCAAGAACCAATCACAACATGACACATGTCAATGTGACAAAGCTACAAGTTTTTCTATAAATAGGGGTCATTCCCCCACAATATTGCCTAATGCCATTTTGTGTTAAATCATTCACAAGAACTCACTAAATTGAGAGCTTGATCCTTTGTACTTGTGTAAGCCCTTCACTACTAATAAGAACTCCTCTACTCCGTGGACGTAGCCAATCTGGGTGAACCACGTACATCCTGTGTTTGCTTCTCTGTCTCTATTCATTTACGTACTTATCCTCACTAGTGACTGAAGCAACCAAGCAACCAAGCGAAGGTCACAAAACCTGACACTTTCTGTTGTACCAAAGTCTTCGCTGATTTTGTGCATCAACAGGTTTAAATATATAAAATCACATTTCAATAGAAATCACAATATAAAATCAAGTCATATTCAAAGATGATACCTGTTGATGCACAAAATCAGTGAGGACTTTGGTACAACAGAAAGTGTTAAGTTTGTGACCTTCTCTGGAAGTACTTTTCCTCCATCCAGTTTGTGCTTTATCTATCTCATAGGTAAATGTGGCATCTTCTCTAGAAGTACTTTTCCTCCATCCAGGGGTGGTATCTTTAATTGGTGGAGATGCACAAGGTAATGTATCAATTTGACTTGAAGCTTACTTGTAGTTTCAGGCTTGGTCAAGAACGATACAAACCATGTAGTAGGAGTCCCCCAAGTCGCTGAGCTAGGAGATTTGCCGAAAGAGGTGACAGACAAGGTAAGCAATCAGAGTTCCAAGCAATCAGTCCCATATTAGAAGTTTGATTTCGAGTTCCGGCTGATTGTTCTCATTCTCCCTATCTTGCAGGCAGCAAGAAGGATAAAGAGAAGAAAAATGAGAAGAGATGATATGAGATACTTTTGCTTTTGAAGAAGTAACTTTCCACAAGCTTATTCTTGAACTGGGCTGGAGGGTTTTTTGGTTTCCTCCAAAGTATAAGGCTGACTCAAGAATTTGAGGGTCAAAACAAGTCCATCAAATCTAGAGTACATTCGACCCTGATAATATGGGATACTTTTGTTGTTGACAAAGTAATGTATGTATCGACACGTGTTCTGTTACGTTTGTCTCCATATGCTTTCTTATATCCTTCTCACTTGCCCTATCTGTTCTTCAGGAAGATGTGGTATCTTCTCTGGAAGCATAAGATGTTGAAGATGAGTACTCGAGAGCAATGTCAGGTAAATAATCAAGTAAGGGGTTCTAGGCAGTCAGTTCCTGACTGGAAGCTTGATTCCAAGTGCTGCCTGATTGCTCTCTTTCTCCTTGTCTTGCAGGTAAGAACAAGGCCAAAGGAAAAGACAGGGAAAAAGCATGATATGGGATACTTTTGCTCTAGTGTGGCTTGTTTGCAGAGGTATTATAGGGGGAAAAGAAGCTGAGTATTTCGAGAAACTCTACTGAGAGTGCCCTCTCGGATGTGAAGAAAAGTTGAGCATTTTTTTTATTTGCAGGTTTGTCTGGCTGTGGAGGATGAAGGTCGACATATATAGGAATTGTCCCAATAGCGAGTAGTAACGCTGTTCCTTTACCCTTCTCGGTCATAGCAATGTAGTGGGAGCTGCAAGATTCACATGTTTTAACTTTGTCAGAGCACTTTGAAAAAGTGGTCTATGGTATCTACAAAGCTGATGTTGCGTGTGAAGATTGCAGATAAGCTTTATCCAAGGAAATCTGGCTCTCGAAGTTCAGAGAGCGGTGCCTCTTCGATTTTCGACAAGCAATCCTATCGGGGACCTGGCTCTCCAAATTCGAAGAACAGTGCCTCTTCAATTATCTATTTTATTCATAACTGATTCTTGTATGTTTATTAAGGATGCATACTTAATTTTCATTCATGAATTAGATGCTAGAATATAAATGAGTTTGGCCTAATCGTTACAAGTTTATATTCATGAGTAGTGAAGGTTGTTTATCACAATCGCGTTAATTGAATTCTTGGCAATTGTACCATGCATTCATAGTTATAATTGCCTCGTCAACACTTATGATTTTCATTGAACGTAATGATCTCTGATTGTATCTCTATTATGCATTCATATAGGGGACTTTTAGAGAATGATTTGGGTTGTCGCATGCATTCATCCAATTCAATGAGTAAAGGAAAATCTGAGGGTTAATTTGTGCATCACGATTAATCTGGGGTGTTGAGCATAATAGTTTATTGAAAAGCAATTTGAAATCGATTCATGTACAAGTGTGTCATGTGTGAAGAACGGATCTCTAACTAATCTATCCATCATTTTATTTCTCAAATTCATTTTATAATCTGCCTAGTTTTATAACTTGCTTGTTTATTTCAAATTCATCCAAACCAAAATCCCCCTTTTACTTTCTTGTTTCAAAGTGTTAAATTTATGTTTTGTTTGTGTTTTTGAGTGTTTTGATTCAAGCCAAAACACTAAATTCGTCCAAAGTTGTTTTAGAGTCAAAATCTGCCCAGTTTGTGTTTTTAGGCAGTTTTGAGTGTTTTTAAGTTGTTTTGAATCTTTAGAATCTGTTTTGAGTCCCTTGAGTCTATTCAAACGTTTTTAATTTTGTTTTTGTGTTTTTGAGTCAGTTTAAAGGTTTTAGCAAGCCCTCCTAATCCCCGGTTTAGAACGATCCCTACTTGCATTTATACTACAATTTGACAACAAGAGAGTTTAATTTGAGTGTTTAACTTTCATCGCATCAGGCTGTACCACTTAATGAAGCTCCAAATGATCAACCTTCGGTGCCTTCTACTTCTGGGGTTCTGCCTAGTATTGAGGCTCCGAATAATCACCCTCCGGTGCCTCCTCTTTCTGGGGTTCTGCCGACTGCTGAGACTTCTCCTGAGCAACCTTTGTGAAGGCTCTCTCTTGTTTGTTTATTTTGATTCATGTATATGTACATATTTGTAACTTATCGGAGATATCAATAAACAAGCTTTGCTTCATTTCAACGTATTGTGTTAAATACACCAAGGCCTTCTTCACTAAGTTCTTTGAATTTTTTCTTTTGTTGAAGCTTGTATGTTGAAGCTTTGTGAGTGAAGCATGCATGTTGAGGTAGTGCTCCCTTAATTTCCCGAGTGAGGAAAACTTCTCGGTTGGAGACTTGAAAAATCCAAGTCACTGAGTGGTCATGAGACTTCCGAGTATCAATGTGCAGTAGCATATGGTAGGAGTCCCCCAAGTCTCCGGTCGAGGGAGTTGACGAATGAGGCATTTCCTTTCTAAGTGGTAGCCCAAAACTCCTCCTTCATATATATTTGTTATGAAAGTTGTTAGGCCCAAAGAAGAGGAGGCCTAGGCAATTTTTTTTTTCTGAATTTTTTTTCTTTCGAATTTCCGAAAATATATATATATATATATATTTAAGCTTTGTAGGTGAAACTTTCAGAAAACCAAGCTAGACATAGGTTCATAGGGTCACTAGAAGGTATTTGGTACTTAGACAACACTCATGGACGGTCCTAGAAGCAATCATCCAAAACCCGGATAAAATGCTCATTTTAAAACATTCTCATTTATTGTTAGAGATGCTATAAGGTTCTTCTTATCCTTCTCGTTGGAGCATGTCCATGCATGCGACATTTTCTTTAGAGATTTTTATAATATGTTATCAACGTTGACATAAGGGTGGGGCCCTAATCGACTCCTATTTGATCTCAATTTTAACAAGGACAGGCCTTTAAGTCGCAAGCTCAAAGTATGCACATTATGGCTTTTTGAGCTTATGGCTTTTCACATCAATTTAAGGGAAACCAAGACTAAGTCGAGGAAGGCACCGGCTTTGTTTGAGGGATGCTCCCTCGGTTAGCAATGGCTAAGCCAGGAATTGTGGAGGGGAGAGGCGAGTTTAAAAGCGTAAACGGTCTCAAAACAAATGTAGATAACCAAATCCTTTCAAATAGTAAATAATATTAATATCGTTAATAATTTATCAATACAGACAAATTATAATTGTTGCTGACAAAATTTTATGTTATGAAAAAGTCGCATAATCAACTTATTATCAATAAATGCAAAAAACAAGAAGGCACAGCAGCAGCCGTTGTCTTGTAGTATACACAAAAAGACCAAAAAAAACCAGATATCCATCCAAAGGAATCATAGGCAAGATATCAATATTTTTGGAAGGGGATAACCTAAAATAATATCCTAGCCCAATCCTTTTTCAATAAGAAAGTAGGTGTCTGAAATTTAGTGATTAATTTGCAAATTTTCCATTTGCTGTTAAGGTAGAAATTTCTTGTCCGGCTGCCGGACGATGTATCCATACGACTTCTGATACAAATATAACCATCCTTATTGTATATGGAGAGGTTCTTCAATGTGCCCGAAATATAGGATAAAACAACACACATTGTCTCAAAATTGAAATTGAAATAGAACTAGGAATATATCTCAAAATCTTGAAAGTTTCAAAATGTATTGTGTTATTCAAGTTTGAACTATTTAGAATGACAAACTAGTAGTCAGTGCATATGTTAGTATGAATGAAGTTCCAAATTTGAAATAATTCTCTCAAAAGTAACACTTCACTTTTTCTTTTCTTTTTTGAATAAAATCTCCTTTCCTGTAACGAGTTGGAAGCTGGAACCCATATAGGCATATATATTTACAGTTTGTGGTTTGGAGAGATCTTTTGACTTTTTGAAAGGGCAAAGATTGAATTCCAATTTTGGGGGCAGCTTCTTGCTGCTGCTATCTGATTGGATTCGAAAGTGGGCAGCACGTGGTGAGATGAGTGAGCGTTCCTTCAATTATTTATTTATTTTAACTAGCCAATGAAAAGGTGTCGTCCTACTAATGGGAATTCTAAAAAAAAAAATTAACCAGGACCTATATGACGTCGTTTTGTTCTGGCCTTTTGAAAAATACTTAAAACCCTCCCGCACAGCAGAGCTGCGCATCAACAGGGAAACCAGAACTGCAATAAACCCAGAACTTCCGACGAGACCAGAGGTGCGGAACCACCGCTCCTGGACTTATTTTCTGCGAGGGGAGGGGCGGCCGCCCCTCCTTGCCCCTATGTAGCTTCACCCTTGTCTGTTAGAAAATGAGTATATGAAACTGAATATTATAGTCGGTTGTAGTGTTTCAATCAACATTGAATAGTCTTGCTAGAAAGCTTAAAGCTATCATAATTCTTGTGGGATTGTAATTAAGATATGATTGGAATTCATATTTGGTATCCTATGGTGATTCTAATAGGAGAATCAAATATGATTGATATATTATAAATAGTGGCCACTGCCCTTGTTGATGCACAAAATCAGCGAAGACTTTGGTACAACAGAAAGTGTCAGGTTTTGTGACCTTCGCTTGGTTGCTTGGTTGCTTCAGTCACTAGTGAGGATAAGTACGTAAATGAATAGAGACAGAGAAGCAAACACAGGATGTACGTGGTTCACCCAGATTGGCTACGTCCACGGAGTAGAGGAGTTCTTATTAGTAGTGAAGGGCTTACACAAGTACAAAGGATCAAGCTCTCAATTTAGTGAGTTCTTGTGAATGATTTAACACAAAATGGCATTAGGCAATATTGTGGGGGAATGACCCCTATTTATAGAAAAACTTGTAGCTTTGTCACATTGACATGTGTCATGTTGTGATTGGTTCTTGATGTCGACACGTGCTGCGCTCTGATTGGCTTCTAATCTTGACACGTGTCGAGTAGTGATTGGCCTCCTGGTCGGAGGGGAACTCTTCCTTGACAGTATAGCGTTGGCCGGTGCTCGGTAGTTTCGGGATTGGTCAAGTATGGTACAAACAGTGCTCCCCTAAGTTCCCGAGTGAGGGAAACTCCTCGGTTGGGGACTTGCAAGATCCGATCCCTTGAGTAATCACGAAACTTCTAAGTACCGAAGTGTGGTCTGATCTTCATCTGCCCTTCTCTGGAAGTACCTTTCCTCCATCCGGGAATGGTGTATTTAGCTGATGTTGACGCACAAGGTAATGTATCAATTTCACTTAAAGCTTAGTTGTAGTTTCGGGCTTAGTCAAGTGTGATACAAACCCTATAGTAGGAGTCCCCCAAGTCGCCGAGCTAGGAGATCTGCCGAAAGAGGTGACAGACAAGGTAAGCAGTCAAACTTCCAAGTAAGCAACCCAGGATCAGAGGTTTGACTTCGGCTTCCGGTTGATTGTTCTTCTTCTCCTTGTCTCTCATTCAACTGTCAGGATAAGGAGAAGCAAATGGATAAGAGATGATATGAGATACTTTTGCTTTGGAAGAAGTAACTTTCCACAGGCTTATTCTTGAACTGTGCTGGAGGGTTTTCTGGTGCCCTTCAGAGTATAAGGCCGACTCAAAAATTTGAGGGTCAAAACAAGTCCATCAAATCTAGAGCATGTTCGACCTTGATGATATGGGATACTTTTGCTGTTGACGGAATAATGAATGTGGTATGGAAAGGTGTCGTGCTGTAGTGATCTGTTTCAGCTCACCGTTGAACCTTCTGCTTCAATCTTTTGCATGGCAGAAGTGGTGTGCAACCTTTGCATTTAAATGGTCCTTCAGAACATTCCTTCATAGTGACTCATCCACGCTTGGCAGCTTCAGTGTAAAGAGCCAATATCTGATCAACTGTCATGAGGTATTTGCCGGTGGAATTCGTGACCTTGACAGCAGTTGAGGATGAGTACTCGAGAGCAATGCTAAGTAAGCAACCAGGCAAAGGCTCCAGGCAGTCAGTTCCAAATTGGAGGTTTGATTTCAGGTTCCGACTGACTGCTCTCTTTCTCCTTGTCCTGCAGGTGTGGACAAGGACAAAGACAAAGACAGGGAGAAAGCATGATATGGGATACTCTTGCTTTCGACCCTGATGATATGAGATACTCTTGTTCTTGGTGTGGCTTATTTGCTGAGGCATTATCGGGGGGAAATAAAGCTGAGTATTTCGAGAGGTTATGTTGAGGGTGCCTTTTCGAATGCGAGAAAGGGTTGAGCATTTTTGCAGGTTTGCCTGTCCGTTGAGGAGGGAGGTCAATGTATATAGGGATTTCCCAATAACAAGTAGTAATGCTATTCCTTTACCCTTCTTGGTCACAGCAATGTAGTGGGAGCTGCCAGCTTCACGTGTTTTAATTTTGTCAGAGCACTTTGAAAAAGTGGTATGTGGTATCTGGAAAGCTGATGTTACGTGTGAAGATTACAGACAAGCTTTATCTAAGGAAATCTGGCTCTCGAAGTTCTGAGAGTTGTGCCTCTTCGGTTTTCGAACAAGCAATCCCGTCGAGGATCTGACTCTCGAGATTCGGAAAGCGGTGCTACTCCGGTTTTTTAGAAAGTAATTATGTTGGGAGTCTTTTCTCGAATGTGAGTAAAGGTTGGACGTTCTTGCCAACCTGTCTTGCCGCAAAACACGGAGGTCGACACACATAGGGACTTTCCAGTTGTCAAGCAGTGGTGCTGTTCCTTTACCCTTATGGGTAATAGTAGGGTAGCTGGAACTTCGAAATTCTCATGCCTAAACTTTGTCAGAGATCTTTGACAAAGTTATATGTGGTACCCGAGGAGTTGATGGTGCATATGGAGAGCGGTGATTGAACAGTAAGATTCACGTGCTTTCTACTTCACCAGAAATCTTCGACAGAGTGCCCGTAATTTCCGCAAAGCTGATTGTGCATGTGACAGGTGCTGACGAGGCTGAAAAAGCAGGTGCTTCTTCGATTTCTGAGATCGGCCCTCGTGGTCTCTGAGCAGCCCAGCTTTTGAGAAAGCAAACGCCTCTTCGATTTCTGAGATCGGCCCTCGTGGTCTCTGAGCAGCCCAGCTTTTGAGAAAGCAAATGCCTCTTCGATTTCTGAAGCTCCGTCGAGTGCAGATTTTTATAGAGGCTGACATTAAGTTCCACAGCACACTTGAATCTCTACCAGTAGAAGCTCATTTCTTGCACTTCTAAGATCTTGATTTGTCTGACCTCTTCCCTCTTCAACACATTTGAAAATGTCTGGACCCTCCGACCGTCGTTTTGACTTGAACCTTGGAGAAGAGACAGCCACGCCTTCTCCAGACAACATATGGCACCCATCCTTCATATCCCCTACCGGTCCTCTTACCGTTGGGGATTCTGTGATGAAGAATGATATGACCGCTGCAGTGGTGGCCAGGAACCTTCTCACTCCCAAAGATAACAGACTACTTTCCAAACGGTCTGATGAGTTGGCTGTTAAGGACTCTTTGGCTCTTAGTGTTCAGTGTGCAGGTTCTGTGTCTAATATGGCCCAACGCCTATTTGCTAGAACCCGCCAAGTTGAATCATTGGCTGCTGAAGTGATGAGTCTCAAACAGGAGATTAGAGGGCTCAAGCATGAGAATAAGCAGTTGCACCGGCTCGCCCATGACTATGCTACAAACATGAAGAGGAAGCTTGACCAGATGTAGGAATCTGATGGTAAGGTTTTACTTGATCATCAGCGGTTTGTGGGTTTGTTCCAAAGGCATTTATTGCCTTCGTCCTCTGGGGCTGTACCTGGTAATGAAGCTTCAAATGATGAACCTCCAATGCCTCCTCCTTCTGGGGTTTTGTCAAGTACTAAGGCTCCGGATAACCACCCTCCGGTGCTTTCTCTTTCTGGGGCTCTACCGACTGCTGAGACTTCCCCTAAGCAACCTTTGTGAAGGCTCCCTTTTGTTTGTTTATTTTGACTCATGTATATGTACATATTTGTGGCTTATCGAAAATATTAATAAATAAGCTTTGCTTCATTTCAACATATTGTGTTAAATACACCAAAGCCTTCTTCATAAAGTTCTTTGAATTTTTGCTTTTGTTGAAACCTGTATTGTTGAAGCTTTGTGAGTGAAGCATGTAGTTTGAGGTAGTGTTCCCTTAATTTCCCGAGTGAGGAAAACTTCTCGGTTGGAGACTTGAAAAATCCAAGTCACTGAGTAGTCACGAACTTTTGAGTACCAAGGCGTAGTAGCATATGGTGGGAGTCCCCCAAGTCTCTAGTCGAGGGAGTTGACGAATGAGGTGTCTTGCTAATAGTCCATGTCGTAAGTACCAAAACTTCATTCTTTTGTTTTCTAAGTGGTAGCCCCGGACTTTTTCTTCATAGATTTTGTTGATGAAGGTTGCTAGGCCCGAATAAGTGGAATTGCAGAAGGTGTAACCGTTGGTGCATTAACATCATAATGGAAGCATCACAATGATGGAAGCATCACAATGATGGAAGCATCACAATGATGAAAGCATCATAATGATGAAAACACCATAATGATGAAACATCATAATGATGTTTCTTTGGTGGAATTGTTTTTCATTTCCCCTAACAACCGGAATTGTTTTTCAACATAACACCATCATCTGTAGGTCGAATCACAAAGTTGTCTTCATGAAAGTTGTTCGTTAATTCCTTAACTACAACATATCCAAATTGGAGAGCCATCGGAGCAGTACAACTCCAGAAATCCAGGTATGATGAGTGACTGTTTATCATTTGTCTGTCAACCCGTCAGATTTGTTGTGAGCTTTGAAACTCTATTTTCTCTTGCTCAGATCAGCATGCTTTCTTCATTGAAGTTGTTCCTCAGCTTGTGAACTACAACATATCCAAATTTTAGATCCCTCGGAGCTGTATAACTCAAGAAACTCAGGTATGATGAATGACTGGTTATTATTTTTCTGTCAACCCGTCAGATTTGTTGTGAGCTTCGAAACTCCATTTTCTCTTGTTCAGATCGGTATGCTTTCTTCATTGAAGTTGTTCCTCAGATTGTGAACTACAACATATCCAAATTTGAGATCCCTCGGAGCTGTATAACTCAAGAAACTCAGGTATGATGAATGACTGGTTATTATTTTTCTGTCAACCCGTCAGATTTGTTGTGAGCTTCGAAACTCCATTTTCTCTTGTTCAGATCGGTATGCTTTCTTCATTGAAGTTGTTCCTCAGCTTGTGAACTACAACATATCCAAATTTTAGATCCCTCGGAGCTGTATAACTCAAGAAATTCAGGTATGATGAATGACTGGTTATTATTTGTCTGTCAACCCGTCAGATTTGTTGTGAGCTTCGAAACTCCATTTTCTCTTGTTCAGATCGGTATGCTTTCTTCATTGAAGTTGTTCCTCATCGACTCTTTCATAACATATCAAAAATTCAGGATGAACTAACGGTTAAATATTTCCAGATCTTCGAAACATCACAACAGCTTCGAAATCTGCAAGAAGCCGACTATCATGTTTGGAGCTTCAACACTTTAATTTCCGTCGCTCAAACAGAAATGGTTCCTTCTTGAAAGTTGTTCATATGCTCAAGAACTATAGGGTGTCCAAAATTCAGCTCCATTGGAGAAGAGCAGAGGTTGCAGAAATTTGATAGATGAAAGGAGGCGGAAGAGGGAGAGAGAGAAAAAGTCTCTTGGGTTGGATTTCTATTTTGGGGCAGATTCCAATTTTTGTAGCACCTTCATTATTGATGAATTGCTTGTACTTTTGTCCATTATGAAATTTGGGACTTTGGCTTGTTGTTGGATCTATTATAATATGTTTGGGAACATATATAAGTGAATAAATAAGAAGGAAAATTTTGGGCCCTTGTGGGTGTAAAACAAAAAATGTTTATGTTTACCCAAGTGTTTTTGTACAAGTTCAAGGGCATCTTGGGTTTTGTGAGCAAAATTTGTTTATTTGGAGCAAGGTTTTGTGTTGAAGCTTTGTAGGTGAAGCTTTGGTGTTGAAGCTTTGTGGGTGAAGCTTTGGAGGTGAAGCTTTTCGGGTGAAGCTTGTTGGGTGAAGCTTTTTGGGTGAAGCTTTTTAGGTGAAGCTTTTCGGGTGAAGCTTTTTGGGTGAAGCTTTTTTAGGTGAAGCTTTGATGGTGAAGCTTTTTGGGTGAAGCTTTTTAGGTGAAGCTTTTTGGGTGAAGCTTTTTAGGTGAAGCTTTGATGGTGAAGCTTTTTGGGTGAAGCTTTTTAGGTGAAGCTTTTTGGGTGAAGCTTTTTTAGGTGAAGCTTTTTAGGTGAAGCTTTTCGGATGAAGCTTTTTGGGTGAAGCTTTTTTAGGTGAAGCTTTTTTAGGTGAAGCTTTTTAGGTGAAGCTTTTTGGGTGAAGCTTTTTAGGTGAAGCTTTTCGGGTGAAGCTTTTTGGATGAAGTTGTTTTTTTTTTTTTTTTTTTTTTTTTTGGCGCTTGACACGATCTTCATTTGCTTGTTTTGTAGTGACTGTGGAAGACAGATTGCTTTCTGATTGAGAAGGGTTCCGGCATCGCTTGCTATGAATGTAAAAGAGTGAGGGCTGAGTTGGCTAAATTACCTCTTTATTGAATTCATTGCCAAATGGCCTTCATTACATAGGATGCCGAACGGCTATAGCTCAACACTTGTACATCGTGAGTCTATTTGTAGTAGTACTTCAAGTGATCAGCGTTCCATGGATGGCCAAGGGTCTTGCCATCGGAGCTTCTAAGTGTGTAAGAGCCAGGGCGACTGATGCCAATGACTTCATACGGTCCATCCCAGTTTGGACTAAGTGTGCCTTCACTCGGGACTCTGTCGCAGAGTAATCTTTTCTTTAAGACCCAGTCTCCTATTTTGAAAGAACGAGGCTTGACCCTAGAGTCATAATAGTTGGAGATGCGCTGCTTGTAGGCGACATTCCTCAAGTGAGCTTGGTTTCTGTGTTCCTCGACTAAATCCAAGTTGAGGGTGAGTTGTTTGTCATTTTCACTTTGAATGTAGTTCTGGACTCGGAATGTTGCTTGCTCGAGCTCAACAGGGACAACCGCCTCTGTGCCAAAGGCAAGTGAGAATGGAGTTTCTCCTGTTGAAGTCCGATATGAAGTGCGATATGACCAAAGAACTTGGGGTACAAATTCTGGCCAACAGCCTTTAGCTTTGTCCAAGCTGGTTTTCAAAGTGCGCTTGATTATTTTGTTGATGGCCTCAACTTGTCCATTAGACTGGGGATGAGCTGGAAAGGCAAAGCATAAGTTGATGTTGAACTTAGAGCAGAACAACCTGAACTTCTTGTTGTCAAACTGTCGCCCATTGTCAGTGACTATCGCATTGGGAATGCCGAATCTACAAAGGATGTTCTTCCACACGAAGTCTTCTATCTTTGCCTCAGTAATGGTTGCCAAGGGTTCTACTTCGGCCCACTTTGTGAAGTAGTCCACTGCAACGACTGCGTAACAGACTTTGCCCTTCCCTGCCGGCATTGGGCCGATCAAATCAAGTCCCCACTGGGCGAAGGGCCAAGGGCTGATCATAGGAGTAAGAGGCTCTGGAGGGGAATGAGGAATAGCCGCATATCGTTGACATTTGTCACATGAGCGGGATACTTTGATGGCATCCTGGTGGAGTGTTGGCCAGTAATATCCTTGGCGAAAAGTCTTGTGTGCTAGGGACCGAGATCCAGCATGATCTCCACAGACTCCCTCATGTATTTCCCGAAGGACGATTTCCGCCTCGGCAGGCGTAAGACACCTTAAGTATGGCAGGCTAAAACCTCGCTTATAGAGTTGATCATTGATGATCAGGTAGCGGGTAGACTTGTATCGAATTTACTTAGCCTGGACTTTATCATTTGGGAGGGTGCCATGAGCAAGGAAATTATAGATCGGGGTGATCCAACTATCCCCCCGTTGTAAGTTGCATACTTCTGCGGCCATGGTGCTTGGTGTTGCCAACAGTTCGACATGAATTTTTCTTCCAATCTTGTCTTCCACAGCTGAGGCGAGGCGAGCCAGGGCGTCTGCATGACTGTTTGCCGCTCGAGGAATTTGGGTGATCTGGTAGTGGAAGTGCTTGAGCAAAAGTTGTGTTTGCGCAAGATATGCTGCCATGGAGCTGTCCTTAGCATCAAAGTTGTTGGTAACCTGGTTGACCACTAATTGGGAGTCACTGAAAATATCAATTTGTTTAACCCCGAGGTGTTTGGCCAAACGTAATCCTGCTAGAAGGGCTTCATACTCGGCCTCATTGTTTGATGCCTTGAATTTGAAACGAAGAGCATACTCCATTGCTACTTTGTCGGGCGTAGTCAAGACTAGTCCCGCTCCACAGCCCTGTTGGTTGGATGAGCCATCAACATACAGACTCCATGCTGAGGTCGTTGATTCTACTTTCTGAGCTTCCGATGGTAATGAAGCTACTGCTTCAGGTGTAGAAGCAATGTCAACAGGATATGTGAAGTCGGCGATGAAATCTGCTACTGCTTGGCCCTTCTCAGCTGGCTTTGGTTGGTAGGAGATGTCAAACTCACCCAACGCTATTGCCCATTTGATCATTCGCCTTGAAGTGTCAGGACTTTGGAGTATCTGTCGAAGAGGATAATTGGTAAGCACGATGATGGAGTGCGCTTGGAAGTAAGGGCGGAGTTTTCGAGCAGACATGACCAATGCCAGAGCCAATTTCTCAATGTTAGAGTACCGTGTCTCCGCATCTTGTAAGGCTTTGCTAGCGTAGTAGACAGGTCGCTCAATATTCCCATCCTTTCGAATGAGAACGGAACTTACGGCTGAAGCTGATACCGATAGGTAGATAATGAGAATGTCTCCTACCTCGGGCTTGGAGAGTAGAGGGGCTTTACTCATGTACTCCTTGAGGTTTTTGAATGCCTCGGCACATTCATCAGTCCATGTAATGTACTTCCTACTTCCCTTAAGTGCTTTAAAAAAGGGAGCACATTTGTCTGTGGCCTTAGAAATGAACCTAGTTAAGGCTGCCACCTTGCCAGTAAGGCTCTGGATGTCCTTTGAAGTTACCGGTTCCTTCATGTCGAGGATTGCTTTGATCTTCTCGGGATTAGCTTCAATGCCTCGTTGGCTAATCATGAAACCTAAGAATTTGCCAGAGCCTACGCCGAAGGCACATTTGTTGGGGTTTAACCTCATTCGATACCTCTTCAAAATAGTGAAAGTTTCATATAGGTTGGTGATGTGTTGGTCAGCATGTTTGCTCTTGACTAACATATCATCAACGTAAACTTCCATGCTCTTCCCAATCTGCTCGGCGAACATTGAGTTGACTAGTCTCTGATAAGTCGCTCCTGCATTCTTTAGGCCGAAAGGCATGACTTTGTAGCAGTATAGTCCTCTGTCGGTAGTGAAGGCTGTGTGTTCTTGATCCGAAGGGTTCATGAGGATTTGGTTGTATCCTGAGTAAGCATCCATGAAGCTCAGGAGTTCACACCCGGCCGTAGAGTCTATAAGTCTGTCAATAAGAGGAAGAGGGAAGCTATCTTTCGGACACCCTTTGTTTAGGTCGGTGTAGTCAACACACATTCTCCACAAGACCTTTTGAAGCAAAAGACTTTCTTTGGTCGGATTTTTCTTAACAAGGACCACATTTGCTACCCATGTCGGGTAATTGACTTCGCGGACAAAGCCTATGCCTTTGAGTTTTTCAACTTCTGCTTTCATTGCCTCGTATCGTTCAGCGTCATAAGATCTTCGCTTCTGTCTCACCGGCTTGATCTTGGGGTCAATACTCAAACGATGACAGATGACATCGGGAGAGATGCCTGGCATGTCCTCGTATGACCAGGCGAAGACTTCAGTGTTCTCTTTCAAAAAAGATATCAATGCTAACCGAAGGGGTGGTGACAATGTGGTGCCAATCTTCACCATGCGATCTGGATAATCTCTTGAGATAGGTACCTTCTCCAACTCTTCAGCAGGTTGGGCTTGCTGGGTGAAAGAGTCATCTCGAGGATCATCGGGTTGATTGTTGCTATCAGGAAGATCCAAGTTCGCTTCATCTAGGCTGGTCTTTGTGACTTGGTCATGTACAGACAGGGTTTCCTTGGGTCCGGGCAAGTGTTGTTGCTTAACTGAAGTGTTGTAACATGATCGTGCACTAAGCTGATCTCCTCTGATGTAGCCGTTGCCATGGGGGGTTGGAAATTTCATCAACAGCATATGCGTGGATACCATAGCCTTGAGATCATTGATGCCTGTGCGCCCAAAGATGACATTGTATGCCGTTGGGCAGTCAACCACTAGGAAGTTAGTGGTAATGGTAGCCGTGTAAGGGCCTGTACCAATAGTAAAGGGTAAATGTATGCTCCCTAAGGGTTGCACGATATCACCGGAGAAGCTTATCAGAGGAGAAATCGAGCGATCGAGCAAGTGTTCAGCTACACTGAGTGCCCTGAAAGCTTCGGCAAACATGATATTGACCGAAGCCCCTGTGTCTACGAGGATTCGTCGAACATCAAAGTTGGCTATGTGAGCCTCCACGATCAATGGGTCGTTATGAGGGTAGATGATGCCTCTTTCTTCCTCAGGGTAGAAACATATCGGATCCCAGTTAGGCTTTTGATACTTCCCTCCCCTGATGTCTTCCACGTGAAACACTTGGTGACCAGGCCTCAGAATTCGTTCACTGTTTTTCATGGCCCTATTGGAAGATTCAGATATGGGTGTGC
Organism: Malus sylvestris; assembly: GCF_916048215.2. Lineage (NCBI taxonomy): Eukaryota > Viridiplantae > Streptophyta > Magnoliopsida > Rosales > Rosaceae > Malus > Malus sylvestris. The sequence continues at coordinate 40,691,080 of NC_062270.1, read as the reverse complement.
CGCCGCTTATGGAATATATGACATTCACCTGGCGTTGGTTACGGTTATCCCTTTGAGGGTGAAGGAGGAATTGATCAATTTTTCCTTCTCGTGCCAAAGCTTCAATACGATCACGGAGGATGATACATTTCTCGCTATCATGGCCGTTATGCTCATGGTAGCAACCAAAACATGCCCGCGTTATTCGGGGGCGTGTAATCTGGGTGCCTCGGCTTTGGCTTTGGTATCAGGTGAGCTATGCTGGGGTAAATGGCCGCGCATGTGGCATTCAAGGGCGTGTATGTCTCATACCTTGGGGTAGGGGGTATCTTGACGCGGGTTTGACCCACTGCATTGACTGCCTGGGGGCGAGCGTTATTGTGGCGATACCCTTGGTTATCGGGATAGTGTCCCTTACTCTTTTTACTGAAATGAGAGTGGTGAGGATGGAAATCCTTCCTCTTGCCTTGAAATTGATATGTCTGTTGATTCGGCGAAGCATTATGCAAGGCATGGGGAGGTGCCACTGCTGTTTGGAAAGTCGAGGTCTTCTCATTTAGGTGAGTCTGGCTTCCACCTCCCACTTGTTGATAAATGATGGTTGTAGGGGGTTTCTCCTGATATGTCTTTGCCTCGGCGGAGGCATGGTTATAAGCCTGCGCCATCACCTCAGAGTAAGTCTTCCAAGTATTGGCATTGATCATGTATTTAAAGAAACAATCACGTAGGCCTGCCGTGAAGGCTTTGAGGGCAGTCTTGTCGTCTGCTTCGGCACACCGGGAGTATTCATGGCTGAAGCGGCCAGCATACATACGTAATGACTCGTCTGGCTTCTGGCGGATAGTGTACAGGTCATCTGCAGAGTGCAAGCGATCGGTTTGGAAAATGTGTTGGGAAACAAATAGTTTCCTCAATTCCTCAAATGAGTCTACCGTCTCAGGTGTAAGACGACAATACCAATTTAGAGCTCCGCCAGAGAGGGTGGAGGGGAAGAGAAGACATCGCTCTTCGTCGGTGTGCATCCGGTATGCCATGGTGGACTCAAAGAGGTTAAGGTGCTCAATCGGGTCCTCTTTTCCAGTATAAAGTTGCAAGCCAAGCTTTTGCTTTGTCTTTGCTTGAAGGGGGGTGTTGAGGATCCTCCTTGTAAGAGGGCCAGGCCTGGGTTGGTTCCAGTCAGGTATTTCAGCCTGACGTTCAGCCTTCAACTTGTTTACTTCCTCAAGAAGTTGTAGGACAAGGGGGTCCTGAGCGGAGTTATGTGTCACTGGAGCTTTCTTTCGTAAATCTCCATCTCCTCTTGGAATTAGGAAGGTTTGATCAAGGGCATGTGATTTTTCCCTGGACTCGCTGTACTGGCTTCCAGGGTATGTCTGTCGAAACACCTCTGAGTCCCCTGTACCCTCATGTCTCTCTGGGACTTGTTGCCCCTTCCCCAAATTGGTGGCCGGCTTGGGCCGTGGCAGGGGACCGAGTCTCTCAGAAATCCTTGGGTCATTAATCTTTGAGCTTATATGGATGGAATTCTCTCGACGTTGCTTCAGGAAATCCCGACAATCGCGAAAGACGGCTTTCGATCCTTCTGCCCCTTCAGCAAAGAGGTGTCTCCCTCCACTTCTCATGGTTCGGGTCGAAGCAACTGGGTTAAGAGAAGCCTCATGTTGATTATCAAGTCGAGGGGTAATCTGTTCCCTATCAGGGATATCTATGTCGAATGCATGTGACCCTCCATGTTGGAGGGCACCCAGTTGATGGTTGACTTCCACGGGGGCAACAAGCTCGCGTGTCTGAGCTTGCCTAGCTTCGTGGAGTGTCTCGAAGAGCTTCTCATATTGCTCCTGGAGGACCTCATTCCTCATTGCTATCTTGTTGTTCTGAGCTTCCAACTCATCGACTTTAGCTTGAAGAAGAACTCGTTTTCCTTCCTTCTTTCGTTGTTTCGCACTATGTGCAAGGGGGGTGTCATTCTGTGTGTTGTGGCTTCCTTCGCTTCCCATGCTGGAGAGGGATGCCTGGTCAAAAGAAAGTGTACGAATGATAGAAACCAGCTTGACACAGCTGAAGAGAGTAGGAATAAGTGTCGTTTCCCACAGACGGCGCCAAATGTTGATGCACAAAATCAGCGAAGACTTTGGTACAACAGAAAGTGTCAGGTTTTGTGACCTTCGCTTGGTTGCTTGGTTGCTTCAGTCACTAGTGAGGATAAGTACGTAAATGAATAGAGACAGAGAAGCAAACACAGGATGTACGTGGTTCACCCAGATTGGCTACGTCCACGGAGTAGAGGAGTTCTTATTAGTAGTGAAGGGCTTACACAAGTACAAAGGATCAAGCTCTCAATTTAGTGAGTTCTTGTGAATGATTTAACACAAAATGGCATTAGGCCATATTGTGGGGGAATGACCCCTATTTATAGAAAAACTTGTAGCTTTGTCACATTGACATGTGTCATGTTGTGATTGGTTCTTGATGTCGACACGTGCTGCGCTCTGATTGGCTTCTAATCTTGACACGTGTCGAGTAGTGATTGGCCTCCTGGTCGGAGGGGAACTCTTCCTTGACAGTATAGCGTTGGCCGGTGCTCGGTAGTTTCGGGATTGGTCAAGTATGGTACAAACAAAACCTATGTTTATTAAACATGATTTGGCTTGTGTACTGATAATGCTTGTGATATGCGATTTGACGTGCCTATTTGAAAGGTGGTTGATTTGCATAGATGGTATGATATAATAAAATGTGAGTGACTTTAATATATGTGATATAGGTGATTACCCTGTTTTCATAACTATTATCATGTGTGGATATGAGATGGTTTTATGATTATGTTTCCTATAAAATTGTTAATTTTTATATTTAGCCATCATTGTTGTTTTCTGATGTGGGATTTGACGTGCATATTGGAAATATAGTTTGTTTTGTATGTTTGGCTTGGTGTGATGAAATGTGAGGGCTAGTAGTGGACCATTAACCCATTGTCATAAGGTTTGTTGCTTCGAAACATGTTTCACCCATTGTTTCATTATTTCATTTCTCATTTCGTTGAACCCTTGTAACTTGAGTAACTTGATCCATGTCTTGTTTCATTGAGTAGTTGTTATGCATTGTGCTTTGCGATTCCGTTGAGTGATGGTCCGGAATCGTATCCACTCGGATTCCGTTGAGTGATGGTCCAAAATCCCTTCTACTCCCGATTCCTTTGAGTGATGGTCCGAAATCGTATGCTGGTTTCGATTCCGTTGAGTGATGGTCTGAATCCCTTCTACTCCGCGATTCCGTTGAGTGATGGTTCGGAATCGTCCGAAATCCCTTCTACTCCGCGATTCCATTGAGTGATGGTTCAAAATCGTATCCTGGTTTGGATTCTGTTGAGTGATGGTTCGAAATCCCTTCTACTCCGCGATTTCGTTGAGTGATGGTCAGGAATCGTATCATGGTTTGAATTTCGTTGAGTGGTCCAAAATCGCATCATTTGACTTGTTGGTTCCTGGGATTTGATATCAACTTCAGAGATGTAGGCTTCAGCCGAACTGTGTCGCTCTAGCCCTACATTTTGGTATATGATATGTGTTATTGATTGATGTGATTATGGAATAATGTTGGTTGTGATTGTTGTCATTATGATTAGATTCGTTGACCATTGTGGCTTGAGGATAACATGGTGATTCGTTGACTGTTCTTTGAGATGTTGCATACTATGAATTGCGGAAGTATGTGAAACGTAGTGATTTATTTGAAGGATGAATTGGAAAGTAAATGTGTGGGCATGGTATACCTGCGTGCATGACAAGATGATAATTGTGTTTGGCTTATGGTTGATGTGTAGTGTGGTACCCTATGTTTTCCACTAGAAGTATTTTACGAAAAGATTAGAGTTTGACGAATGACGAACTACAAATGGCTTGATCCCTATTTATGGTACATAGGCAGTCTAACGAGGAAGTTAGATGCAACCATAAAATGTACCTAAAATGCTATGAAATTCAAATCTTGATCTATGCTTTGTACATATCTCGGTATGTTAGATATATGGGTACTTGGTGATGTCACGTGTCGATCTTGGACGTATGTCGGGATCGGGGCATGACAAATATTCTCTTGAACGAATGTATTCATGCTTGGATGGAGGCTCAAGATCAACATCATGAAAACCTTATACAATGAGGAGGTTGTATCACGTAGAAACGCTCTTTAATGAAACTTTAGCTTTAGCCAGTCGTGACCAAGAAACCACTGATTTCACCTGGTTGATAGATAGGACTTGCATTTACATTTGCCAAAAATGTAGAATGAAATGTAAAAAAAAAACAAAAAAAATGTAAAGGTGACATTTACATCTTAAAATGTGCATCTCTCGATTAAAAATACTCTCAGAACATAAATAAAAGTGTAAGTTGTAAGCGATACGCATCTTAGAACATTTTTTTTTAACGATAGATTTTGTCAAATTAGATGTTAGATTAGCCACCGATGAGAATCGAATCCATGCCATCATACAAGAGCTCAACTTCTTTCTACCACTGTGGTAAAAAAACACTTGCGTCTTATAACACAAGTTGATTAGTTACGTTACGTGAAAATATAGCAGCAAGAGCCGACTGTTTTGTCACGTGTAAAACTGGTCCGCGACCTATGTTACCCCGGCCGGTCTTGAAGAAGAAATGTTTTTTCCACATCATTGCTTAATTTGCTTTGCTTGTCATCTACGAAAGTTGAGCCCTCCAACTCCATATCTTTCTCTCAAACCATTCTATATGTATCCATATGATTTATAAATCATATGCGTAGTGGAGAATACCATGAATAAAGAAATTTAAGATATATGTAGAATAAATGCGTGAAAACGAAGCCTATTGGAATTGAAGTTTATAACATGTGTTGTTGTCGTTTTTTTTTATTTTTAAGAGGGACAACTGGTGGCAAGTTATGGTTATCCATCTTTTTCGGGGGCCCGATAGACTAACAGAGGCATTTCAGCCTCTCCCTAGCCACAAGTCTAGCTTCCACACTAGCAGCAGGTTTTGAACCCAAGACCTCCACTTTAATTTGAAGGAAGCCTAGCAATCCGCTCGTGGTAACCACCAGCTCGTGGTTATAACATGTGTTGTTCGCCTTACCTTCTATACCGGCTCTGATTTAGTCCAGCCCTATAAAACGACTTGAGATAATATATAGCAGTGCGATGCATGCGCCCTTTGATTTTAGGATGACAAAATATATTTTGCCACCAAGTTGTTTCCCATTTGTATAGTACATGATGCGCATATGCAAATTGTATAGTTGCTTTTCCATGATCGATTTCTCAAATGTATAATGGGTGTTGAAGAATGTAAGGTTTCACGTCGAAAATGAGAGAATCGTAAATCGATTTTCTTTGTCACTTCGAAAAACATAAAATTAAGGCCTATAAGGGGGAAATAGGGTTTGTGGGTGGAAGCAGCACTACGAATTGTCGATCGAGAGCACGCAACTGCTCAAGCTCCGTGATCCAGTCAGTCCAAAGCACAATGCAAAAAGGAGAGATATATTCTTATGTTTAACTTGTTTGAAGAACAATAGTAATGCAAAGTGAAAAGCTGGAACCACCATTGTCCGAATACTTCGTTGATTTATTTAACCCAAATGCATGCGCATACCTATGATTAAGCCTGATGGATCGTGTTTGTGTTATTTTTGTGGCATATTTGTTATCTTAACGCGTCGGGTCGTGCCAACTTGTTATCTTAACGGGTTCTTAACAGATGACACGATAATGACCTGATTTGTTAATGGGTCGTGTCGTTTCATGTTGGATTAACGAGCCATGCAAGAAATTGTCATGCCGGCCTCTAGATTTAGTAAACGATAAGGTTTTGAACAGGTTACTCAACGACCCGACTTGTTAACGGACTCTTAACGGGTGATTCAATGATGACCCGACTCGTTAAGAGTGTGACCCAAAACCTATTATTTTCGTGTCAGGTTAACATATTGTGAAAAAGTTGTCAGGCCTACATATGATGGCATGCTGAATGAAGATGGTGGTTATCTCACAATCCAAGTTGCCATTTAGTATTACAGTATAATGATATTCCTCTTTACTTGTAAGTGAGAGGTCTTAAGTTCAATTCTCGCCAAAAGCCAATTTGAATCACATTATTGCTAGCTCATTGTGAGGCTTGCCCACCCTTCCCCCTTAGTGTAGATAATATCGTTTGTTCAAAAGAAAAAAATTATCACCCAATTAGTGTAAATAATAACGTTTGTTCAGAAGAAAAAAAAAATTATCACCCAAACCAATTTGTATTTTCTTTTGAAAAATGATAGGATATTCACGAACATAGTTTTTCAACATACCGTAACCTGCAGACAACAAGCGATAATAAATCACAACTAGATAGAGCTCACTAAAACTATGATTTTTATCACTGTCAATGGATATTTATTTAAGGGAACACAACTTTGTGTCCCTCAAGGTTCCTTGAGGCTCCAATTTATTACTGAGTTGCATGGGGGAGGCTTAGGCGGTCATTTTGGCAAAGACAAAACTGTTGCTCTAGTCCAAGAGCGGTATTATTAACCAAGAATGTCTTGAGATGTGGAGAGATTTGTTAGTCGATGTATGACTTGCCAACAAGCCAAAGGTGGAAAATAAAACAACAGCCTTTATCAACCGCTTCCGATTCCGACTCACGCTGGAAGACATTAGCATGGACTTTGTATTGGGTCTACCAAGGACTCAAAGGGGGTAATGATTCAGTTTATGTAGCAGTCGATCGATCCTCGAAGATGGCTCATTTTATCCCCTGCAAAGGACTACTGATGCTGTGAAGATAGCCCATTTATTTTTCAAGGAGTTGGTTCAATTTATGAGTGTCTTTTGGAGAACTTTGTGGAAACTATTGGACACTAAGCTTCAATTTTCAAGCACTCGTCATCCGCAAACTGACGGGAAAACGGAAGTGGGGAATCGAACACTTGGTAATCTTCTGCGATGTCTCGCAATCGATAGCCCTTGCCAAATGGACCTTGTCATTCCCCAAGCAGAATTTGCTTACAATAGTTCCAAGAATAACTTGACACTAAAGACTCCGTTTGAGGTGGTTTATGGTCGAAACCCCAATCATATCTTGGATCAAGTGTCTATTCCTCATTTTGGTAGGAATAACATGGAGGCTGAGGAACTTGCTGACCATATCAAAGAAATCCATGCAAAAGTCAAGTCCAACTTGAGAGGGCCTACAACAACAACAAAAGAGCTGCTGATGCACATAGGCATCATGTGGAGTTCCAAGAAGGTGACTTGGTGATGGCTTATTTAAAAAAAGAAAGGTTCCCCACATACAACAAGTTAAAGAAGAAGAAGATTGGTCCTGTTGGAAATTTGAGTGGTTTGAGTATAAATTTCTTTGTCCCACATTGGCCATTTCCAAAAAAATTTATCACTTTATAAGGCTTTGTCCTTTATAGAAAGTGATTGGAGTAATAGGCATGGATACTAAAATTGAGTTCACCCTTGGGGTTGGGCTTTGGGGTGTACTAATTAATTGGTAATTAATATATATAATTAATTATAATTAATATATATTTAATTGTCAAAAGAGATGGGCCTTGGGTGAGTCCTAGTCTCTTGCCTGGTTGAGTGATTCCAGAGCTACGATCCTATTAGTTCTCCACTCTCTCTATTGGCTTCCCTACGTTACCAACCCCCACCGCCACCTTTCCTACCACCTACAAAGAAAACCCCAAAGATCTCAACTATCACTACCCCTCTCCCAATCGTTCTAACAGTCCGACTTATCTGAAATAGTCGACCATAGGATTGGAAGTTGAAAATTGTAAGTTCAAAACTTAAATCATGTGGTAATCCTCTCCCAATTGTGCTCCGTTGTATATGTTTGTTTAGTTTGTTGCCTAAATGTAAGGTTTTAAAAGCGTATCAAATTTATAACACTCGTTAAGATGAGAATTTGTCGAACCACATTATTACTAGCTCATTATGAGGCTTAGCCCACTCCCCTACCCTCAGTGTGGATCATACCGTTTGTTCAAAAACAAAAAACAAAAAGAGAGAATTTTTCATATATAAGCGAATGCGGATTGAGCGAAACTGAAATTTGGTTATGAGGTGTTTGAACTCCTCCTTGTGTGCCTTGTGGTTTAGGCCAATGAAATTTGAGCGAAACCGAAATTTGGTTATGAATTGCTGGACTCCCCTACCCCTTAGTATTTCATTCTAAGCGTTTATTCTACTTACTATACCAAAAAAAAATTCTGGTTTTGGGTACGTCAAATCTGCCTATTGGTGGTGTTGGCTTCCTTGCTTTGCTTTTGGAACCTCAAATTCCCATATAAAGGATGGAGGGTGAGGATGCGGACGCCATTAGCTGCTGCCAAAGATGAAATGAACTTATCGAACCTTCTCGACTCGACTTTTTCAGGTAGAGAAAAAGAGAGGTCGGTATTATATTGTATTGTATTTTGTTGGCTCCAAATGTCCCCACCACAAAGTGCCGACCCCTTTGCCCTAAACCTTTATAGCGCGTTTACATAACGGTAATGAAAATATGAGGAATTGAATTGAGGAGAAATTGAATTGACGAGGAGTTGGAATAAGGAGAAGTCAGAATTAGATTTCTGTTGAAGCTGTTTACTTTAATGTTCTGGAATTGGAATAGAATTCCATAAAGCTGTTTACTAATTCAGTAGAATCGGAATATAAACCAGTATGATTACTAAAATGCCTTTGTCCCAAATCAAATATTTTATATACTTTAAGGGGGCGTTTGTTTGCCCTTACTAAGTGGGATTGGACTGGACTACTTGGGTAGGATTATTATTCTGTGTTTGGTGCAAGCCGGGATTGAGTTTAGTGGGATTAAGTCGGACTCGTGCCGACTAAATCCTTCGTTAGCTGGGCTTAGCGAGAGCCCCCGAAAAGGAGGGGATTGCTAGTCCCGTTTCCCTGCTTCCCTCCACTTTGCCTCACACCACGCCTGAGAACTTGCCCTCCCACTATCTTTCTCCCCACCTCCCTCTCATCTGTCCATAAGATCTCCAAGTCAGAGACCCAGAAAACCCAAAAAAGCCAAAAACCCAGAAAACTCAGAAATCGAAAGCAGATTCAACCCCATCTCCCACCTTCGAGCCACTCATGCATGCATCCCGCCGCCAACTCCTAAATTTTCATTTTCGTTCTTGCTCTTTGGTTTGATTTTAAGATTTGCAAGGGATTTTGTGAGATGAATAGAAGAGGCAGAGGGAGGAGAGAGAGGGATTTGGACGGAAAAGGGAGAGGGGAGGGATGCAATGTGCAGATGAAAAAAATGAGAGAAGAAGATGATTAAAACTTGACCAAAATAAATGGTTTTAGAAAGGAAAATGATTATTTAATAATAAAATATTAGTATATATAAATTAAATTAATGATAAAATATTTTAAATATAAAATTTAATAATATAATATATGAATCCCGTTTTTTAATCCGACACAGCACCAAACGCTTCACTAAGTTAGTTCAGCTTAATCTAGTCTAAGCCAGTCCAACTTAGTCCCTGCAGCTAGTCCAATCTGAAAGAGTCCGGTGCAACAAACGCCTCCTAATGGGTTTATAAAGGATACTCTTGGAAATAAAAAAAGTAAGTGAGGGCATAAAGGGAACAAAAGTGTCATTCCGATTACCCAAACAATCAGGAATTGGATTACCACATATATCTAGGAAATCCAATTCCACCAATACAAGGAATTGAATTCCAAAATTTATATGGACCCCACTGCTTTTTTGATTCCTCTATGTTTAATAAACACCGGAGTATTCCGTAATCGGAATTCAATTCTACATTCTCATTCCAATTACGGATACGTAAACGCGCCATTAAAAGGTTCCAATTCCATGTTTTGTTTTTGACCAAAAAAAAAAGCATTCAATAAATTACAATCAATTTGCGTACAATCAAATATGTATTATTATTTATCTGAAAAATACATAGTTGTGGATCTTCATTAATCATGTGACGATCTAGTGGAAGTCAAATTAACATTCTTCAACGAACCAACATCCAGCTCAATGCCATAAGCACGTTTTAGGCATCTGTCGTAAAGACTAACCTCCCACTAATCAGGCCCGTTAAAAAGGGTCAGCTGCCATTAAAAAAAAAAGACACAGATATTTTCATACAGAACATAATTCAGAGTTAGTTTGTCAGGTCATATCAACCATTCATGCTATGCTATTATACATGCAAAGAAGAAAGAATGCTTTTCAATGAATATTGTATTTCATCTCAAAATAAAAGTATATATACAACCCTATACAATCATGTATATTCCTATCAGAATAAAGGAATGAATAATTACATCCTAAACTAGGAAACCAAATATGGTAGGAATCCCACAATTGTAGGAATCCTAATACAAGTCAACACTCCCCCTCAAATTGGTGCATAGATGTTACACATGCCCAACTTGTCTAGAAACCTGGAGAACTAGAAACCACCTTAGTGAGAATATATGCTACTTGGTTGTCCGTTCCTATGGGAGGAACCTCAATTACTTTGTTATCTTGCTTCTCTTTAATAAAGAACCTGTCAACCTTTACATGTTTGGTCCTATCATGTTGCACTGGATTATGAGCAATATCACGAGCAACTTTATTGTCACAAAATAACTTCATTGGCTAACTATGTTTGACCCCCACATCTTGTAACAGAAACTTAAGCCACAAGAGTTCACAAATACAGAGTGCCATACCTCTAAATTTGGCTTCTTCGCTTGACCTTGATACAACATTCTGCTTCTTGCTTCTCCACGTTACTAGATTTCCCCCAACAAAGGTAAAATACCCGGATGTCGAGCGCCTATCATCTGTTGATTCTGCCCAATCAGCATCCGTATAGCACCTAATTTTGAAATGTCCATTTTTTTTGAAATAAAATTCCTTTACCAAGGCTTCCTTTCAAGTAACTCAATATTCTCATAAGTGCACTCATATGTTGTTCTCCTGGATTGTGCATATATTGACTAATTACACTTAAGGCATGAGCAAGATCCGGCCTAGTGTGAGCCAAGTACATCAATCTTCCTACTAACCTTTGATACCTCCCTTTATCAATCGATACTTGGTTCTGATCGATACCCAACTTCATTCCTTCGGCCAACGGAGTAGACACCGGCTTGCACGCCGTCATACGGTTTATTTCAACAGGTCAAGAACATACTTCCTTTGTGATAGAAATATCTCGGACTTGCATCTCGACACTTCAATCCCAAGGAAATATTTCAAAGAACCAAGATCTTTCATTTCAAATTATGTGGACAAATATTTTTTCAAGGCTACTTGCTCAACAGGATCGTTACCAGTAACCACCACATCATCCACATATACGATGAGAGCTGTAACCTTGCCATTCCGGCGTTTCAGGAATAACTTGTGATCCCAATTACTTTGCCTATACTCGAATGCTCTCAAGGACTTGGTAAATCTACCAAACCAGGCTCTTGGAGACTGCTTCAACCCATACAATGATTTCTTAAGCCTACATACCTTTTGTTTCCGTATGTCCGGATCACTCCACCCTAGTGGAATCCATGAAATCTCCTCAGTTAGATCTCCATGGAGGAATGCATTTTTTACATCGAATTGTTGCAAAGGCCAATCTAGATTTGCTGCTAAGGACAATAGAACACGAATTGTATTGATCAATGTAGTCGATGCCATATTTCTGTGTATACCCCTTAGCCACCAATCGTGCTTTAAAGCGATCTACTGTTCCATCTGCTTTGTATTTCACCGTATAAACTCATTTGCATCCCACATATTTCTTTCCGGCTGGCAAGTCAGTTATTTCCCAGGTAGCATTCTTCTTCAACGATCTCAATTTCTCGTTCATTGCATCTTTCCACCGGGAATCTGCTAAGGCCTCATGCACTCTGTTAGGAATAGATACAATAGATAATTGATATACAAATGACTTATTTGATTCTGACAAATGACAGGTAGACACATAATTATTTAATGGATATCTCACTCTTGAATCGGAATTTGGCTCACTCATTTTTCAACCACACTCTAAAGTACATGAACCGTTTAAAAACCCTCACCCACATCCCCATTTGCCGCCAAATCTGAACTCTCATTCATTTCAAGTCTCTCTGTGTGTGACGACTGCCCATCACTCTCTCTCTCTCTCTTTCTCTCTCTCTCTCTCTCTTCTTGGTGAATACTCGATCTCGTTTTATTATTTTGATTTTTGTTTTTGACAGAGCTTGCGAAGGATTTCCTTTCCAACTTTGCCAATTCGAATGGCGAACCAAATATATGCGCATCCTTGTGAGTTCCCCTCCTCATCTTCTTCATTACCACATCTTATAATAAGCAATGACTGTGCTGTCTGAAAACCCTAATTTCCCGTTGGATTGAATGCCGGATTCATTTTCTAATTTTTTTTTTTTGAATTATGCTGCAGCAGTATCTAAATGTTATTTTCCTTTCCAGCAGGAAGTTGCAAACCGCAAATTTCGAGCTATCGAGATTGATATTGAGGACTTGTTCAGTGTAACTTCCGCCTATGCCTTTTGTTGCCAAGGCCTAAATTATGATTATTGTCTTTGTGAACGACTTGTTAATTTTCTTATACCTCACATGCAGTACACAGAAATGAATGAAGAATCCCGCAATCGAGTTGAAGTGAACACTCGGGCGTTATATTGGTGTATTTTCAGATGGTATTGATGAGCTCATGCCGGAGCCCACGGAGACAGATCATGATCATGACATTCTGATGACTCAGAGGTCTGATGATGGACCAGAGAATATGGATGGTTCGGATCCACATCAGAAGATGCCTCCTGAAGTCAAGCGCTATTTGTGAGTTCAAAGCAAAATCCTAATTCCTATCGCGCTTGTTTGAATGAAATTTCGGTTTACATGTGTGAAAATTCACTTAATTGTGTGGTCGGTAACGGATCATATGCATTTTAATCTCGTTTTGACTAGCTAGTATCTCATGCCAGAAGTTACATTGCATAATCAGTCACTGGACATGTATGGTAACACTTATACACTTCATGTTTCGCTTTAAACTTTCTGCTTACTGGTTCGTTATTCATGAATTAGTAAATGAAAGTCGATAGATATTAGCTAGCTTGGTTTGTAGTATGTGTTTTGAAAATATGGTGACATTTCATACAATGTAAGTTCAACAGAGGTTTATCTCAGATTAATATTGGAAACTTGCTTTTTCCTCTATTCCATGTCATCGGTTGCAGTTTATTTACGAGTTTCATATGCTTCAACTTCCATTGTAGCAAAGCTTTCTATGCAGGTTTGTGTTCATTCTTAATTCACTAGTTTTATTTTTTCATATGTATTCCAGTGAAATTTACATAAGAGCATATTTACATTTTATTGCCAGCTACAAACCCATACATTTTCAACATATTTCAAACCATCTCTTTCTCTCCCTCTTTGGAGTATTATTGATCCAATGGCACTGGGTCTATACTTGTGCTAGTTTCTTCAAATCCACTTTTGTTGATTCATTAATTCATACAAAATTTTAACTATATATTGCTCCCATCTTTTCAACTCTTAACATAGAGTTTATCTGGTGCTTGTAGGGCAGTTTTTGCTAAACTTATCGTTCCTTTACCTACTTTGAAAAACCTCTTCAATTCTTAGGTGATGATGGGTGCCGTGTACTAACTTGTGTTATGCCGCAGTTATGAACTTATAGGAGATGAGGAAGAACAAGTTGCACGTTTGGCTGAGGATGGTAGCATATATGAAAAGCCTGGTTGATCTCTGGCACCTGAAATACATGGGCGTGAAGATATCAAGAAGGCTCTGCTTCTGCTCCTAGTGGGTGCCCCTCACAGGAAACTAAACGATGGAATGAAGTTAAGCTCTCAACGTAACCAGGTACCACCTTACTCAATTATGTATGTTGTCAAACTGAATTTTGCTTACCATTATGAGAATTCGGCATTCATAAGATATGGATATCATTTAGATGTATCCTCTATAGTGAAGTGAAAGAGCCAGCTTCTCAAACACATAATTAATGTAGGACCTAGGGGAGTTTACACAACTGGAAAAGGAAGTAATTAATGTATCTAAAAGTAACTGCTGCTGTTCAGAAGAATCCCGTCACAAATGGATTGGTCCTGGAAGGAGGAGCATTGGTGAGATACATATGCTCCTTTCGGTTATATGTATATTATTTTTTCATCCATACTTATACAAAACAGTAAATACTTGTCGAATATATGCATAATACTCAAGATTTCTTATTGTTAAACTTTCATTGCATCACACCAAATGTGCGCCTTTGATGCAGAAGCAATAGCTAGAAAATGAAGAGGGGAAGTAGAACCTAGCTAGTTTTGCGGAGTCAATGCATAACCAGTTCAATTTAGAATCCCTAATTAAATCAGATCCCCCATAGTTCTCTATTAGGCTTTGTATATGACTATTCTTCTAGTGATTCTGGGTGTTGAACTACGGAAGTATTAACTCATTTCAGGTGCTAGCGGATATGGGAATATGTGCTACTGATGAACTTGATAAGACGGATGAATTAGATCATGCAGCCGTGCATGAAGTTATGGAGCAGCAGACTGTCAGCATTGCCAAGGCTGGGATCACTTCGTCTTTGAGTGCACGAACTCCTGTCCTTGCTGCAGCTAATCCAGCACGGTACAAATCTTTCTACTTCTTTTTAATCTGGTTCATTTGGGGCATTACTCTTTGTTGCTTCTCTTCTAAATCATATTGCTCTAGTTACGTGGTACCTTTTTAACTGCTGGAACCTGGAAGCTAACTTTCTTCGTGTAAAATCTATGCGAACTCTTACTATGGTTGCTATATTCTTAAAGGGGGAGAAATAACCTGCGTAGAACTCCTGCTGAAAACATTAATCTTCAACTGGCCCTTTTGTCGAGATTTGATCTTTGATGGTTAATCCTGGATCGAGCAGATAGGGATAGTGATGTTGAGATGGCTAGGCATGTTGTCTATTTTCACCAGAATAAAGTATCACCGGCTCTTGGTTTCAGTCCACTTGAGCCATCAGTTATTCGGTAAATTTTGCAGCACTTTTACCTTGGAAGGCTCAGCAGTACTGATTTCAGGAAGGTTAGTTTTTGCAAAGCATCTTGTGATCGATGGTCAGAGAACTGCACTGCTTATCATGTCAAACAACTAGTACAAAACTTGGAAGTGATAAGAATATAGCTATATAAATCAGAGTAGCAGAAATTCAAAATATATCTCAAAAGTGAAAATACGTGATGATCCTGTCCGAAATTCTACCTATTTTGTCTCAAGCCATGTGGAATGGTTGCTTTGGAACAGGGATACAGTGAAGCCCAACTGAAACAATGTTTGGAGGAATACGCAAACATAAATGTGTGGCAGATTAATCCCCCTTCTTTTGACATCCGGTTTATTGATGCCATTTGAAAGATGAGCGAGTGAGAAGCTACTCAACTCGGCTTCTGTTAAAGGTAGTTGGAGCTTTTCTTAGGAGTGTGGCATGGGTTACTTCATCAACCGTAGCAGCAGCGCCATCTGCCAAGATTTGTCCCTTTTTCTGTTACATTTACCGCTCGAATCAAAGATTTATTTTATCTTTTATTCTATTTCGGACTGTTTAGAGCTTAGCTTGAGTAGATTATTCTATTTCGGACTGTTTAGAGCTTAGCTTCAATACACCAGAAACATTCCTGTGATGCATCTCATATCATGTCACTTCTGAAATTCATTTCGTCTGCCTCCAGAATCCCGGGCAAGTTCCATGTAGTAATTAAGGAGAACATTACGGAATCAAAGAATGAATTCTAAATCTAATTTATTGGCCACAAATCTATTCAAGGCATAAATATTAAATTAATTCACAAAAACACTGATGACAGTAATTTCCATTTTTTTCCATAATCTACTTCATTACAAAACTCATTCAACCAAAAGCCACGAGGGTCATTCGAAATTAGAATGAGAAATTTTATTTAAACTCATGTAACTTCTTTCTACCCCCAACTTAAATTTTAAATATTAATTATTATTTTTATCCTATTGCATAATTACCATCAGTCTGAGATAAAACTAAGGGAAATTTTATTGGAATCCATTCAACCTCTTTCTACACCCAATACAAAAAATATTTTCTTAAAATTCCTAATTCACCCTTTGATTAAAACTGAAAAAAGAAATAAACAAAACTGAAATCTCTTTCCACACCCAGCGGTTCTCTTCCACCTCAAACCCCATGGAAGATTCACCGGCGATTCTCCATGGCAACTTCAATTCAAATTCTTTTGGCATCACAACCGCCTTATATGGCACACCATTCAGTTTCCACAAGTTTCCACAAGTTTCTTGTATTTTCAGCTAGATTGTCAAAACTATATGAAAGCTCCCTCATCATCTCTCTCCCTATTAATTCCTTAAATCTCCAGTCGCCAATCTAATGTAATGAAAATATTCCTTGTCCTTGTTTGGCAACACGAAAGCTTGCCCGGGATCACTTGCCAGGCATATTCTAGCAAACAAAGGTGAAAACCTTGGCGAAATCGATTGTAAAACCAAATTTGCACGTAAAATGAACACCACGGATTTCTTAGGATGACGATGTACAACACTGGTTTCCCTCGCTCAATTGGCAACATTAAGTAAACCTTTTCCGTGTCGTCTGCAGGCAATGGGCCGGGGTTGCCCTTTATTGGGAGACAGCAGACCCGAATTCCACGATGACTTGCTCAGCAACGGTGAGGGGCTTATTGAACTAATGCACAGAGCTTGTCCGGTGGGCATGGGCATGGGATTGCCTGTGGGAGATGGAATTGCCCATGGTGATGAGTAAATATTAAGGGCTCAAAAGCAAACGAGGAGGATTTGACGATGAGTTGAAGGAACTCGGGTTTTATTCACATTCTATATAGTGGGTTTCTTTTTAGCTTTAGCTTAGCAAGGATTAAGGAGCCTAGGATAGGATAGGTTTCATATGTTAGTTGGAGAAGCATTTCATAGAACCAACAAGGCCCAAGGCCAAGAAACAAACAGAGGGGTGCCCAGCACACCCAGAAACATAACTAAAGAGAAGCAGGATACGAACAGACACCACCACAAAGGTCACCAGCGTCATCCCAAATCCCTATACAAAAAAATCCCCCCACCTAAAGAGGACATGGAAGACAGTCTTTGTTCAAAATACCCACAAACGAAGATGGAGGTTTCATATGTTGGTTAACCAGCTAAAAAGCATTCCAATTTTTACAATCCAAATTCATCGAGCAACAAAACCTACTGACAAAATCTGCCTCGTTCACTAAAAGAAACTATCAAAATACTCTTTTGTTCCTTTCTTAGCCTGAATGTTCAAAATCTTATTCACATCATTCTGCTCTTCCACCAAATGATCCTGCATACGATTGAACAATAAAATGTCAATGCAATGCCTTCATTACCAATTTACTACCACACAAAAATTATAAAAACTGCTTTCATGAATTTTTATTTCCCAACAACAATGTCTTTCCATTTTCTAATCACACAAAAACAAACATAATTGGCAAATTCACGAATTGAATCAAATCCAAACGAAAAATCAAGAGGGTTAAAACACGCCCCCCAGATTGTGAATATATGCAACCTTCCTCCTCTAAAAAGACTTTCAGAAAAAAATAAATCCCAAAACGACCTCTAAACAAACCCTAATCTGCAAACAGAAGAAAGAAGAATGCCATAATTAATTTTTTTACTCATTGACATTTGAGAGTCCCGAGTTTACCTTTTAAAATGGCAACTCGAATGGTTCCGGCAGGGTGTCATTTTCAGGGAGGGCTGGTGGTCCTCCGTTCCCGCTCCCGTTCCCATTTCCGTTGCCGTTGCCTTTACCGTTGCCATTGCCGTCGCCCTCGCCTTTCCCTTGCCCTTGCCCCTTCCCCTTCCCGTTGCCATTGCCTTTCCCGTTGTTGTTGCCATTTGCCTCCTGCTTCGACGGTGGTAGAGGACGGACAGGAGAAGGAGGAGACCCCTTTGTGACTCCATATTTTGCGTAATGTTCTGCAACCTGCTCCAGGTACGCAAGACGTGCGGTGTTCACAAACGACTGGTCAACCAGCGAAGCGAGCTGCTCCTGACTCTGCTGGCCGAAACAACAGCCTTCGCCCTTTAAGGCTTCCTTCAAGCTACTCTCCTTCGCCTTTAACAGTGTTTTTCCGGACTTCCACAACAGATCCGCACTGCCGGCTAGGAGGTTGATACTGGAAAGCCAAGCCATAATCCCAGAGGGCTTGGCAGCAATCATCTTCTTGACACTCTCTTCGTCCTCTGGATGGATGAAAAATTTGATCACATGTCTGGGGTGGGACGAAGAAACATCGAATTCCACCTTCACCTTTGGTTCAACGGCGGCAGCGGAGGTACCTCCTGCTTTGCCTCCAGTCAGCCGCTTGAAGAACTGTCGAAATGCACTCATGTTCTTTTTCTGCGTTGGGTAGCTGTGAGAGAGGAGGAAATGATGTGACCTTTGAATTTACCGAAAAATATATTTTACAGTTGATGGTGCCCTTCCCCTACTCTTTGCTCATTTCTTTTTCAAATTATTTTGATCAGACGGCTGAAATTAAGGAAGAGTACGTGAAAATTAAAAATCTATCCACCCCATTAAAGCATGACAGACAGATTAGTTGTTATTTGAGATCCTACGGCCATAAAAAAATACCCGCTAGCTCCTTCAAACCCCGTATCAGCATATCAATTTCCATTTTTGTGTGGGCCCCATTCCCTTTTCAACTTCGTTGTTACCGTGCCACATTACTCCTTATTTTCATTGTGATTTCCGTGGATTACTAAACATACATGTTTCTTGAGAAATTCTAAGCATTACAAAGTCTAGTCTAATAGTGGTTCGAGACGGGTCCATATTATTTTATATACAAAATGGGGCGGGGCGGGTAGGGTCCATAATAAAAAATAAATACATAAAAGATATTTTATCGAGGTTGAATTATTTCTCCACATCAAAATCATTCCAATGTAAATTGAGGTCTAACGCGGTAATAAAATGAGGCCTGCATATACTTTAGTACCTTAATATGATTTTTTTTTCCCACAACGATATGAATATAAGGCACGTCACATTGAATTTAGGGAGTTTTAACGAAAAACCCGCAATACTGTTCACTTTAATGAAAAATCATATTTTTACACTAAAAAGTCAAACCTAGTACTATTCACTTTACCCTTTATTTTGTCCTTATCGTTAAAACTCAAAGTTTTCAAGCATTTTTCATTAGTTTTCTTTGAATTTATGAGAATGAGATATTTTTGTGCCCTCTTCTTTTTTATCAACAATACGATAAATGATGAAAGGTATGAGGTCTAATTTAAGTGAGAGCTAAGACGCATGCATTGTTCGCCTTACCTCTAGTTCACACCCAATGAGAAAAACATCTTCACATTCGATACGTAGGATTTTAGACACGTATCTATTATCCTACATCTTAATTCGACGACACAAACGCACAAAACTATACATGTTGGACAAGACGTGTCCAAAATCATGTTATATATACTAAACTCTAATCAATAACCAGCAAACATAGATAAAAAGATAAAAATTGCGTAAATACTAAATACGTAAATAAATAATGGAATTCGGAGACGGGATTTCACATTTTTTCTCTCATACACTCATCTTAATTTTTTGGAATGAATTGAAGAAGATTAATGAACAAAAATTAACAGGAGTGAGTAAAAAGTAAAAAGACTATGCGAATAGCAAACCCCTTATAATATCCCCAGTTGGTTGAGATAAGTTGTAACTTTTTGACCTTGTTGAGTTTTAACTAGAAGAGCAGTGGTTACTTGTTGGCTTCAATAAATATAAAACAAAAGAAATTTTTATGCATTTCGGCTATCTATCTATCTCAAGCACGAAAAAAAAATTACAAATTAAAAATCAAATAGTTACCAAACGGGTCTTTTAATTTGGTTTTGCTCATATTCGCTATTGTTTCTCCAGCATCTAGATTTTAATTATTCTTATATGTCATCGAGTTATGCAAGGCGATATTAATTTTTCTCGTCTTTTGGCATTTGATAACCGTTGAACCGTACAAAAATGTTGCGTAGAGTTGGTCTTTTGGAAAGTTGACTAGTAGTGAAAAGTGATGTTGGGATGGATTGGGATATGGCGGGTGGCTAGCTGCTAGTATGTTCCAGTGCAATTACAAAAGGACCGGCAACAATTATTTTTCAAAGGGAGAACATTATTAAATTTTGAGTAAACTGTCGATTTACTCTCTGAACTTTCACCTAACTTTTGATTTCCCTCTGAACTTTGCTATTGGAAAATTAAGGACTTTTAGCCGATTTGCCCCCTACCGTTAGTTTTTCATATATTCCATCCATATTTCCGTTAAGTGAGACCATGTGCACAACATGTGAGGATAGTCAAGTCATTTCACTCTTAAAAATGATTAAAAAACTAAAAATAAATAAATAAGCAAAACTTTCACTCTATTTTTTCTCGCTAATTCTTATCCTCAATTTTATTTTTCCCTCTCATTTCTATGCATGAGAAATGACATATGATGTTGGGATGGTGTTATTGTCTTCAGGTTCTAGAGCTTGAAGACAAAGCTACTAGTTCTGCGAAGTTCACAAATCGTCGATGCCGGATTCAGTCACCGTGATTATATTCGTAAAAGTATAAGCACGCCGAATCGACACCAAAGTATAGGGACACAAGTATTCAAAACAAATATATGTCTTGATTGTGAAAGTGGTTCGCCCGTCAGAATGCCGAACTTTAAAACCTACTTGCGAATAACCAATCATAAACGACTCGGCGTTCAAAGCACCGAGTATAGTAACTTGTAACACCTCGTTTCGCCGAGATGACCTCTGCCGATAAGGATTCGAAAATCCTTCTCGATCAAGACTTGGAGAAATATTTTTGGGCCCAAACAAAGATAAATGGATGTAATCACTAATATTGGCCCTTTTTATTTTCTCTTATGAACATTTTAACCATCAATATCCAAATTAATCGCCTTGTTTGCATTTCTTGTTCGTCAAGTCATAGATGTGTATACAAGTGTATTGCCAAACATCAATCAGGTCGTCGAGTTATATCAACTCTACATTTAACTCTTGAACACATTTGTTGGCTAGCCAAAAACATTCCTAGGTTACGGTGATGGAGAAAATAACTAAACGCGTGCAAACACAGGAAAAAATGCATAAAAAATATTTTACAAACTTTGGCCTAAATAATTAGTCTCCGTAACAACACCAGTAACCAAATACAAGGCACAAGTCTTTTTTTTTTTTTTTTTTAGTACAACGATATATTTTACACTAAGGGGAGAGGGAGTTTGGAAGCCACACAATAGGCAACCTAATTTGATATCGAATTTGTCATCCACGAGATTCGAACCTAAGACATCTCACTCACAAATAAAAAAATATATATCACAAGATTGGAATCCTAATGACAAGGCACAAGTATACAGTCATTCATAGAAATGGCAAAGGGAGTTGGTCACCATGGAAAATGAAACGTCAGCAATATCTTTAAAAAAAAATTTAAAAAAAATTGATCGGTTGATTTTGTGGGTTGGCACAGGGGGTCAGAGACAGAGCGATCATTACAGCCCCCTATGCTAATGCTATGCGGCGCGCTGAAACATGAAGGCCTTAGGATGGGACCCACCTGTAATCCCCACGGAAAGCTTGTGGACTTCTCTGGTGGTTATTAGTTTTATCTGGGACCGCAAACCCGTCCGTACAGGTATAAGGCAACCTTTCTTCAATGTGCCAATCCCTTACGAGAAAGGGATTCACCATAAAATTTAATTAATGTTTTTTATTTAATAAAAAAATAAAAAAGTTGGTCGATACAGAAAAGTGAAACAGAAAACCTTCAATTTGTTATCAGTGGAGTGTGCGTTCCCAAAAAGTGAACACGTGGGCCTCCAGAAAGAGAGAGAAGAGAATCGTGGGGATAAGGTTGATGGGCATGTAGTCTTAGTGTGTTCCAGCATCCATGTGATTGGTACCCCGAAGACCTTGGAAGCAAGGAAAAGGGAGCTTGCGATATTTTTGTGGATTCTTGATCTCGGCCCTTCAATTTTGATGTCTTATTTGAGCTGTTCAATCCTAGCCCTCTAATTTGTTAGTGTATTATTTAGCAACCATTTACAAAAAAAAATTTACCTTTCTCAGTGGGTTCACTTTGTAAGAAAATTTTAGTAAATATAAATGTAAAATTGACACTTTACTACTTAAGCAACACATGACAAAATTAAAATGTAGCATGCGGGGTTTTTCAAAAATTGAATTCAGAGCTCTGCTACATGTTGTGATCATTTACTGAGAGAGCATGTGAGATTTCAACTCGTCCTTGGAACGTAAAAGGACTATATGGTAATTTAGGACCGTGATTTTCGATCTCATCCGTTTAACTTTGATGTCTTATTAATGATCGTGTAATCATTTAGATACACATTAACCATGCTCAAATCACATTTAGCTTAATTAAGCAAAAGTGAGGGTGGTGTGTTGTGTGTATTTATTATAAGAGCGTTGACCCTAAATACTACCAAGCCTACGTGGCGCGCAGGCCGAATAATTAGTAAGCTAACTACGTCCTTCGGTTGTATGCGGGGCGTGCCAACTCGTCGGCTGAGCTCGGCCGAGGAGTAAAATTTGTTGATGTTGCGTTGGGTGCGCGGCTGACTTCTCGATCTTGCCACTGCAGCCGAGGAAGGAACACGCCTCGGCCTTCAGGTTCTAGAGCTTGAAGACAAAGCTACTAGTTCTGCAAAGTTCACAAATCGTCGACGCCGGATTCGCTCACTGTGATTATATTCGTAAGAGTATAAGCACCAGGGCCGGCCCAGGCCCAGTGCAGGAGGGGCGACCGTCCAGGGCCCAAAAAAATTAGGGGCACCAAAATTATTAGGGCGGTATGTTTATATATGTTTTTATAAGAGTATAAATTTATAAAATTTGATTCAAAGACATAGAAATTTAACTAGAAGTGGTGGTTTGTCATTTGAAAATAATAAGGAGGTCTTGGGTTCAAAACACCATGTGTACTTATTTACTTTCCTTTTTTTTACAAATTTCTTTTTATAAGAGTATAAATTTAGAAAATTTGGTTAAAGGATCAAGAAGTTTAATTAGAAATAATGATTTTTGTTGTTTAAAATTAACAAGAGGTCCTAAGTTCGAAATGCTATGTGCATGTTTATTCTTTTCAATTTTTACAAATTTTTGTTTGGTTGGTAATTTATTTTTAGTTACTATCTAGTAGCTATGTGGGTTGTTATTTTTAAATATTCGTTTTAATTCAAGTCTAATCTTCAACAAAGAATAATACGTAGACCAAATTTGTAAATTATATGACGTGTCATCAAAATGTTTAATTTAGTGCCCATTCATTAATAATACATATCAATTAAAGACTCGAAAACATCATTATTTTTTAGTCCCATATTGACAAGGTTAGTAAATAAGAAAAAAACACCTCACGATTTATTCAAAAACACATTCAAAGTTTAAATGGAAAACAAAACTCATCATCTATCTACTTGTAAACCCGAAGTTTTTTTGTTTCCCTCTCTCAATACAAAATAAATTAGTTTTTCTGTGTTTCTAAATTATTGAGTTTGAAGTGTTTTTCTAAGTATAATTTTTTCGATATCTTATGTGTGAAAATAAATAATTTTCTTACATAAAGTTAGGGCACTTCTTTTTACGTCGCCCCGGGCCTAAAAAATCTCTGGACCGGCCCTGATAAGCACGCCGAATCGACACCAGAGTATAGGGACACAAGTATTCAAAACAAATATATGTCTTGATTATGAAAGTGATTTGCCCGTCAGAATGCCGAACTCTAAAACCTACTTGCGAATAACCAATCATAAACGACTCGGCGTTCAAAGCACCGAGTATAGTAACTTGTAACCAATCATAAACGATATATTTTACATTAAGGGGAGGAGGAGTTTGGAAGCCACACAATAGGCAACCTAATTTGATATCGAATTTGTCATCTACGAGATTCGAACCTAAGACATCGCACTCACAAATATAAAAAAATATCACAAGATTGGAATCCTGAATGACAAGGCACAAGTATACAGTCATTCATAGAAATGGCAAAGGGAGTTGGTCACCATGGAAAATGAAACGTCAGCAATATCTTTAAAAAAAAATTTAAAAAAAATTGATCGGTTGATTTTGTGGGTTGGCACAGAGGGTCAGAGACAGAGCGATCATTACAGCCCCCTATGCTAATGCTATGCGGCGCGCTGAAACATGAAGGCCTTAGGATGGGACCCACCTGTAATCCCCACGGAAAGCTTGTGCCAGTCCGTACAGGTATATGACTTGTGCTCGTCGGCCATGGAGGAGCCACCGTCGGCCACCGCCACGAAACCACCGTCGAGTACGTTTCATTATTTTCTCCCCTCTCTCTCTACCTCTCTCAATTCTGTGAAGTTGTCTGTACAATTTGACCTGATTTGGTTCGTTCGTTCGTTCGTTGTTGAGTAGCAGAAGAGGACTAAGGCTCACACTCAGACTCAGAGCACTGAGGACCATGAGAAACGAGGTCGACCTGCCGATCGGTGACTTCGAAGAAACGAGGTCGACCTGCGCTGGACCTTCCGCCGCAGAAACTCGCCGGTATCTCACCTTGATTGGTACTTCAATTCCCGAACTAATTACGATCGAATAACCATATTGGAAACGCCATTAGAAATTATCCACTAGTTATTAAATAGTTGAGTTGGTTGGTTTGTAATTTCCTTTATGCTTGAGTGCTAGACTGACAAACCTCATTTATTTTCCTCTTGTTCTGCTTCTAAGAGTGCTTCGGGGATACTGTGTTTGCAAAATGCAAGTGTTAGTATCAGCTTTCTATTTAGTTTATTTTCTCTTAAGCTGGTGTTTAGTATTTTGCACTATGCTTTTGCTTTTCGATGATGAGAATCCATTGATTGAGCTTACTGATGATGAAGAGGAGGATGCAACAAACTTGGTACGATACCAATTCCTTGTGCATCTGTTAAAAAGGCTGTAGCCTGTAGGGGAGAGGATTGTTCCCGCCACTGATAATCGAAAGCCATACTTTGTAAATCATAGCAAAAATGTTGTGTTATCTTTGTCTTGCTTGGTATTTGTCCATGTTAGTCAAAGCATGCTTTCCTTCAAGTTTACTGTCCTGTTTATAGTGTCTTTTTTCCTGCCACAACTCTGCGTGTTGATTTATGTTGGTTTGGATGAAAATGTACAAAAGAGGACGCGATTCTGAATTTGCCAGGAAGTATTTGAACACAACAGACGAGATATAACTCTTGCCATCATGAAGAATTACCCGTTACTTCTATGTAAGTTCATGGATGACAAAACAGAAGTACCATCACTTATTGAATATATCGTGCGTATGAATCCTGAGCTACGTTCACTCCACTTGAGTGTCCCTGTGTCACTGAAAAGTGAAAACTTGTTTTTCCTTCCAATTACCAAAATCTGTTGTCATGTCAAGTTTGTTAACTGCTCTACAAGTTCTAGCTTCTGGGGTAGAATTTCTTAATTTCACCAGATTAGGATACCTCTTTGGTTGTGACGGACTTGAGTGATTTTTTTGTCCTTCATTCGTACCCTACGCTGTCCATGCTTGTTTCCTTTTTCTGTTTGCAGCATATTGATAAACACTCTCTCCTTGATTCGGGGATATTGTGCTGTCTCATTCATATTCTCAATGCTCATCTGGATCCTGATGAAGCCAATCAAAAGCAAAAGGCTACTGATCGTGATGAACCATTTCCAACTGAGAAAGATTATGACGGTGATGCAGGTCAGGTCCGTCGGCTTGAGGTAGCTTTTACTTAATGGTACATAAAACTACACATGTTTGTTACACATTGAGATATGAAGTCTGATTTTGAAAACACAGTAGGCTTAATAGCTGTTACGTTGTGTTTGGTATAAGTAGAACCTTGTAGCATTTTGAAGCGTGACATTTTTTGAACATGCCAGGATTTGTTGTTATTCTAACATCTGTCTTTTTCCCTGTTTGAGGTGTATATTTAACATATTTGAACTACAGCCAGTAGTAGCACGTGGCATTTTTTTCATACTGAACTTAATCTTTGCTTGTACGTTACTGTGCTCTTGTATTTGTTAGGTTATCGGTTCATGGTATGTTTTTAACCTTCTTTTTGTTTCTAACCTATAATTATGCGGGTACATGGGATTGCTGTGCATATTATGAAAGCACTGGCAAACCATCCTTTGGCAGCACAAAGTTTGATTGAGGATGATTCTCTTCAGTTGCTCGTTCAGATGGTTGCGAATGGCTCTTTGACAGTCTTCTCTCGACATAAGGAGAGCCCGGTTCTGCTGCACAGCCTTCCCTATTTGTAAAGACATAGTTGGATAGCAACATTTTCCAGAGTCATAATCTTAAATTAGGTTTTAGAACCCGTAATTCGGATTTTGTTTGTGCTAAGTTGTGGTTATCTTTCCAGATTCTTGTTCTTCTCTTGGTCAATGACAACAGGAGCACAGCAAAATATATTTGCAAACATCATCTGGTACGGTAATATATTATTTGCGTGCACTTCATTGACAATGGTTAAATCCTAAATATACTAATTATGACTGCTCAACTGACCTGCATACCGCACATATACACTCTAATGTTGGATAAGCATATAGTTTTATTATCTATCAGCAACATAAGCTAGCCAATGATGACTACACAGGCTATGCTGACTGTTTTAGTATGTGTATTTTCAAATCATGGCGTTATCCATGCTTTTCTTGTTATTGTTTTAAAATTATTCTCACATTATGATTTTATGTTTCCTCTGTGCAGATCAAAGCTCTTTTAATGGCTGTCAAAGATTTCAATCCTGATTGCGGTGATTCTACATATACCATGGGCATCATGGATTTGCTGCTTGTATGCGTGGAAGTATCATATAGACCTGGTAATTGTTTCATCGGCCTTCCTTCTTTTCGTTGAACTAAACATCTATTCCTTGTGCTGTGTTATTTTAATGTGATTTTCTGCAGCCTTAGTATGTCTTGGTTCTGATATGATAACATTTTTAGCCGGTAGAAGCTGGTGGTGTCTGGCTTAGGGAGGATATACGTAATGCCGAACATTGAAAAGCTCTTTCATACATGTTTCTGAAAGGTACCAAACGTTAGTTTCTCATTTGTAGCATCCAACATCATAGAAAAGAATGAAGGGGGCAGGGAAATGGAAAATGGGAGAGAATCCATTTATTTGATCCCAGTGGGAGAGAATTCATTAGGATATGTTCTGTTTCCTTTTTCGTTACTTTCCATTCATTAGGAGATGTGCTTGGCTGGTAAAAGAACTGGTTCTACTGTATGCTCCTCTCTTTTACCAGCTTCTATTGAACGCTTGGTACCTTTCAGAACATATATGTAAGAGTTTTTCTTTGTTAAGTAGTTAGCTCTCATGGTTTCATCCTTTCATCAGGTACATTTCTTTTACTTTATGCCTGTGAACCCTTATTTCGATTGAATGTTACTTCTTCCTCCAAAATAAAATAGAAAATAGAGGTCTTATTTTTCCTTGAAATTTACGTTTTCAGAGGACGTGATTGTGGAATATAGGAACCTTAACGGGAAAATCTATGGAAGTAGTGGAAGTTATGGTGAGGAGAAGGATAAATATTATGTGCCTACAAGAAACTAAGTGGGTTGGTAGTAAGGCAAAGGATCTAGAAAACCTAGGGTTTAAACTTTGGTATTCGGGCACAAATAGAACGAGAAACGGTGTTGGCATCATCGTGGACAAGACCTTGGTACAAGATGTTGTAGATGTCAAGAGGGTAGGAGATAGAATCATGGCAATCAAGATTGTAATAGGACAAGAACTTATCAATGTGATTAGTGCGTACGCACCTCAAGTAGGGTTGGATACGAGTTCGAAGGAGAAATTTTGGGAAGATCTTGGAGACTTGGTGCAAGGAATTGCTCAGACGGAGAAGTTATTTATAGGAGGAGATTTAAATGGACACGTGGGCAGGGAGACAGGCAACTATGGAGGTTTTCATGGTGGCCATGGTTTTGGGGAGAGAAACGAGGATGGGGAAGCTATCTTGGATTTTGCAATGGCATATGATCTCTTCTTAGCCAACACCTTCTTTAAGAAGAGAGAAGAACATGTGATCACCTACAAGAGTGGGTCGTCAAAAACACAAATAGATTTTCTTCTAATGAGGAAAGGGGATCGTATAACTTGTAAGGATTGCAAAGTTATACCAGGAGAGAGCGTGGCTAATCAACATCGCTTGTTGGTGATGGATGTACATATCAAAAGAGTAAGACAAAAGAACAAGACTTGGAAGTGCCCAAGGACTAGATGGTGGAATCTAAAAGAAGAAAAACAAGCCATTTTCAAAGAGAAGGTAATCACCCAATGTGTGTGGGATAGAGAGGGGGAAGCTAGCCAAATGTGGGATTCCATGGCTAGTTGTATCCGAAAAGTAGCAAAAGAGGTATTAGGAGAGTCCAAGGGCTTTGCCCCACACCAAAAGGAATCTTGGTGGTGGAATGAGGAGGTACAAACAAAGGTGAAGGCTAAGAAGGAATGTTGTAAAGCCTTATACAAGGAGAGGACTGATGAAAATGGTGAAAGGTATAGAAAAGCGAAGCAAGAGGCGAAGAAAGCTGTCAGAGAAGCTAAGTTAGCGGCTTACGACGATATGTATAAACGACTAGATACCAAAGAAGGAGAGTTGGATATCTATAAACTATCTAGAGCAAGGGAAAAGAAGACAAGGGACCTAAACCAAGTGAGGTGCATCAAGGATGAGGATGGAAATGTTCTTGCTACAGAGAACGCGGTTAAAGACAGATGGAGAGGTTATTTTCATAATCTTTTCAATGAAGGACATGAAATGAGTGCTTCTTTAGGGGAGTTGAGTAACTCAGAAGAGTGTAGAAACTACTCTTTTTATCGTCGAATCCGGAAGGAAGAAGTGGTTGTAGCTTTGAAGAAGATGAAGCATAAAAAAGCAATAGGCCCAGACGATATACCAATCGAAGTGTGGAAACTTTTGGGAGAGACAGGTATAACATGGCTCACTGACCTTTTCAATAGGATTTTGAAAACGAAGAAGATGCCAAATGAGTGGCGAATGAGCACTTTGGTGCCTATCTACAAGAATAAGGGCGACGTACAAAATTGCATGAACTATAGGGGTATTAAGCTAATGAGTCATACAATGAAGCTCTGGGAGAGAGTCATTGAGCATAGATTGAGGCAAGAGACACGGGTTTCGGACAACCAATTCGGGTTCATGCCAGGGCGCTCAACCATGGAGGCAATCTATCTCTTACGAAGATTGATGGAAAGATATAGAGATGGGAAAAAGGATTTACACATGGTCTTTATAGATTTGGAAAAAGCGTATGATAGGGTCCCAAGAGACATTCTTTGGAGGATTTTAGAGAAGAAAGGAGTACGAGTAGCATATATCCAAGCTATAAAGGATATGTATGAAGAAGCAAAGACTGCCGTAAGAACTCATGAAGGACAAACCGAAAGCTTTCCCATAACTGTAGGATTACATCAAGGCTCATCCTTAAGTCCTTACCTTTTTGCGTTGGTAATGGATGAGTTAACACGACATATTCAAGATGATATTCCTTGGTGTATGCTTTTCGCAGACGATATAGTGTTGATAGATGAAACTCAGGAAGGGGTAAATGCAAAGCTTAACCTTTGGAGAGAAGTGTTGGAATCTAAAGGTCTTCGCCTAAGCCGATCAAAGACAGAATATATGGAGTGCAAGTTCAGTGCAAATGGAGGCCAAAACGAGTTAGGGGTGAGGATCGGAGATCAAGAAATACCAAAGAGCAACCGTTTTCGTTACCTAGGATCTATCTTGCAAAAGAACGGAGAATTAGATGGAGATCTCAACCATAGAATACAAGCTGGATGGATGAAGTGGAAGAGTGCATCCGGCGTGTTGTGTGACCGCCGTATGCCACTGAAGCTCAAGGGAAAATTTTATAGGACGGCAATAAGGCCGGCGATGCTGTATGGCACAGAATGTTGGGCGGTGAAACATCAACACGTACACAAAATGGGTGTAGCGGAGATGAGGATGCTTCGTTGGATGTGTGGGCACACGAGAAAGGATAAGATTAGGAATGAGGATATCCGGGGTAAAGTAGGAGTAGCCGAAATTGAAGGAAAGATGAGAGAAAATCGGTTACGGTGGTTTGGACATGTGCAAAGAAGGCCTACTGACGTTCCGATTAGAAGATGCGACTATGGGACAGAGGTTCAGGGCCGAAGGGGTAGAGGAAGACCTAGGAAAACTTTGGAAGAGACTCTAAGAAAAGACTTAGAGTACTTAGATCTAACGAAGGACATGACACAGGATCGAGCACAATGGCGTTCTAAGATTTATATAGCCGATCCCACTCAGTGACTTGGATTTTCCAAGTCTCCAACCGAGAAGTTTTCCTCACTCGGGAAATTAAGGGAACACTACCCCAACCTACATGCTCCACTCAGAAAGCTTCAACATACAAGCTTTAACAAAAGAAAATTCAAAGAACTTAGCGAAGAAGGCTTTGGTGTATTTAACACAATACGTTGAAATGAAGGAAAGCTTATTTATTGATATCCCCGATAAGCTACAAATATGTACATATACATGAGTCAAAATAAGCACACAAGAGGGAGCATTCACAAAGGTTGCTTAGGAGAAGTCTCAGCAGTCGGTAGAGCCCCAGAAAGAGAAGGCACCGGAGGGGGATCATTTGGAGCCTCAGTACTGGATAGAACCCTAGAAGGAGGAGGCATCAGAGGTTGATCATTTGGAGCTTCATTACGCGGTACAGCCCCAGAAGACGAAGGCAATAAATGCCTTTGGAACAAACCCACAAATCTCTGATGATCAAGTAAAACCTGACCATCAGTTTCCTTCATCTGGTCAAGCTTCCTCTTCATGTTTGTAGCATAGTCATGTGCGAGCCGGTGCAACTGTTTATTCTCATGCTTGAGCCCTCTAATCTCCTGTTTGAGACTCATCACTTCAGCCGCCAATGATTCAACTTGGCGGGTTCGAGCAAATAGGCGTTGGGCCATATTAGACACAGAACCTGCACACTGAACACTGAGAGCCAGCGAATCCTTAACAGCTAACTCATCAGACCGTTTGGAAAGTAGTCTGTTATCTTTGGGAGTGAGAAGGTTCCTGGCCACCACCGCAGCGGTCATATCATTCTTCATCACGGAATCCCCAACGGTAAGAGGACCAGTAGGGGAGACGAAGGATGGGCGCCATATGTTGTCTGGAGAAGGCGGGGCTGCCTCTTCAACAAGGTTCAAGTCAAAACGACGGTCGGAGGGGCCAGACATTTTCAAAGGTGTTGAAGAGAGAAGAGGTCGGACAAATCAAGATCTTAGAAGTGCAAGAATGAAGCTTCTACTGGTGGAGATTCAAGTGTGCTTTGGAACTTAATGCCAGCCCCTATAAAAATCTGCACTCGACGAAGCTTCAGAAATCGAAGAGGCGCCTGCTCAGAAATCGAAGAGGCGTTTGCTTTCTCAAAAGCTGGGCTGCTTAGAGATCACGAGGGTTGATCTCAGAAATCGAAGAGGCGTTTGCTTTCTCAAAAGTTGGGCTGCTCAAAGACCACGAAGGCCGATCTCAAAAATCGAAGAGGCGCTCGCTTTCTCAAAAGCTGGGCTCCCCGGAGACCACGAGGGCCGATCTCAGAAATCGAAGAGGCACCTACTTTTCCAGCCTTTTCCAGCCTTGTCAGCACCTGTCACACGCACACTCAGTTTTGCGGAAATTATGGGCATTCTGTCAAAGACTTCTGGGGAAGTAGAAAACACATGAATCTTATTGTTCAATCACCCACTTCTCACACGCAACAATAGCTCATGGGTACCACAGATAACTTTGCCAAAGTTCTCTGCCAAAGTTGAGCACGTGAAGCTTGCAGCTCCCACTACATCGCTCTGACCAAGAAGGGTAAAAGAATAGCAAAGAAACAGCACTAACAAAGTTTAGACCCATAAATTTTGAAGGTCTAGCTACCATATTATTACCCACAAGGGTAAAGGAACAGTACCACTGCTGGATAATTGGAAAGTCCCTGTGTGTCAACCTCTGTGCTTCGTGGCAAGGTAGACTAGCAAACATGCCCAACCTTTACTCACATTCGAGAAAACACTCCCAATAAGATTGCTTGCTCCAAAATCGAAGAGGCACCGTCCTCCGAATCTCGAGAGCCAGACTCCCAACATGACTACTTTCTTAAAAATCGAAGAGAGGGTAAAGGAACAGTACCATTGCTGGATAATTGGAAAGTCCCTGTGTGTCAACCTCTGTGCTTCGTGGCAAGGTAGACTAGCAAACATGCCAAACCTTTACTCACATTCGAGAAAACACTCCCAACAAGATTGCTTGCTCCAAAATCGAAGAGGCACCGCCCTCCGAATCTCGAGAGCCAGACTCCCAACATGATTACTTTCTCAAAAATCGAAGAGACACTGCTCCCCGAATCTCGAGAGCCAGACCCCCAGCATGATTGCTTTCTCAAAAATCGATGAGGCATCGTTCTCCGAATCAATCGAAGAGGCGCTCGCTTTCTCAAAAGCTGGGCTGCTCAGAGACCACGAGGGCCGATCTCAGAAATCGAAGAGGCACCTACTTTTCTAGCCTTGTCAGCACCTGTCACACGCACACTCAGCTTTGCAGAAATTATGGGCATTCTGTCGAAGACTTCTGGTGAAGTAGAAAGCACATGAATCTTACTGTTCAATCACCCACTTCCCACACGCAACAATAGCTCATGGGTACCACAAATAACTTTGCCAAAGTTCTCTGCCAAAGTTGAGCACGTGAAGCTTGCAGCTCCCACTACATCGCTCTGACCAAGAAAGGTAAAAGAATAGCAAAGAAACAGCACTAACAAAAGTTTAGACACATAAATTTTGAAGGTCTAGCTACCATATTATTACCCACAACTGTAAAGGAACAGTACCACTGCTGGATAATTGGAAAGTCCCTGTGTGTCAACCTCTGTGCTTCGTGGCAAGGTAGACTAGCAAACATGCCCAACCTTTACTCACATTCGAGAAAACACTCCCAATAAGATTGCTTGCTCCAAAATCGAAGAGGCACCGTCCTCCGAATCTCGAGAGCCAGACTCCCAACATGACTACTTTCTCAAAATCGAAGAGAGGGTAAAGGAACAGTACCATTGCTGGATAATTGGAAAGTCCCTGTGTGTCAACCTTTGTGCTTCGTGGCAAGGTAGACTAGCAAACATGCCCAACCTTTACTCACATTCGAGACAACACTCCCAACAAGATTGCTTGCTCCAAAATCGAAGAGGCACCGCCCTCCGAATCTCGAGAGCCAGACTCCCAACATGATTACTTCCTCAAAAATCGAAGAGACACTGCTCTCCGAATCTCGAGAGTCATACCCCCAGCATGATTGCTTTCTCAAAAATCGAAGAGGCATCGTTCTCCGAATCTCGAGAGCCAGATACCACAGACCACTTTTTCAAAGTGCTCTGACAGAGTTAAAACATGTGAAACTGGCAGCTCCCACTACCGTGCTATGACCAAGCAGGGTAAAGGAATAGCATTACTACTTGTTGTTAGGGAGACTCCTATATATGTCGACCTCCATCCCCAACGGACAGGCAGACCTGCAAAAATGCTCAACCCTTCATCATATCTGAGAGGGCACTCCCAACGAAGCCTTTCGAAATATTCAGCTTTCTTTCCCCCCGATAATACCTCTGCAAACAAGCTATACTAGAGCAAGAATATCTCATATCATCAGGGTTAAAAGCAAGAGTATCCCATATCATGCTTTTTCCCTGTCTTTTCTTTTGGCCTTGTTTTTACCTGCAAGACAAGGAGAAAGAGAGCAATCAGTCAGCACTTGGAATCAAGCTTCCAGCCAGGAACTGACTGCCTGGAACCCCTTACCTGATTACTTACCTGGCATTGCTCTCGAGTACTCATCTTCAACATCTTATGTTTCCAGGGAAGATTCCGCATCTGCTTGAGGAACAGATAGGGCAAGTGCGAAGGATACAAGGAAGCATGTGGAGACAAGCGTAACAGCACACGTGCCGATACATTCATTACTCTGTCAAAAGCAAAAGTATCCCATATCAGCAGGGTGGAACGTACTCTAGATTTGATGGACTTGTTTTGACCCTCAAATTCTTCAGTCGGCCTTATACTCTGGAGGAAACCAGAAAACCCTCCAGCTCAGTTCAAGAATAAGCCTGTGGAAAGTTACTTCTTCAAAAGCAAAAGTATCTCATATCATCTCTTCTCATTTTTCTTCTCTTTATCCTTCATGCTGCTGCAAGATGGGGAGAAGGTGAACAATCAGTCGGAGCTCTGATTGCTTACCTTGTCTGTCACCTCTTTCAGCAGACCCCCTAGCTCGGCGACTTGGGGGACTCCTACTACATGGTTTGTATCGCGCTTGACCAAGCCTGAAACTACAAGTAAGCTTCAAGTGAAATTGATACATTACCTTGTGCATCTCCACCAGTTAAAGATACCACCCCTGGATGGAGGAAGAGTACTTCCAGAGAAGATGCCACATCTACCTATGAGACAGATAAGGCAAGTCAAGACGACACCACACTCCGATACTTAGAAGTTTCGTGATTACGAGATCATTCTCCCACAATATTTCCTAATGTCATTTGTACTAAATCATTCACTTGTACTCACTAAATGAGAGCTTGAACCTATGTACTTGTGTAAACCCTTCACAATTAATGAGAACTCTTCTATTCCGTGGACGTAGCCAATCTGGGTGAACCACGTACATCTTGTGTTTGCTTTCCTATCTCTATCCATTTATATACTTATCCACACTAATGACCGGAGCAATCTAGCGAAGCTCACAAAAAGCGATCGTTTTCGCTACCTAGGATCTATCTTGCAAGAGAACGGAGAATTAGATGGAGATCTCAACCATAGAATACGAGCTGGATGGAAAGAGTGCATCCGGCGTGTTGTGTGACCGTCGTAGGCCACTGAAGCTCAAGGGAAAATTTTATAGGACGGCAATAAGGCTAGCGATGTTGTATGGCACAGAATGTTGGGTGGTGAAGCATCAACACGTACACAAAATGGGTGTAGCGGAGATGAGGATGCTTCGTGGGATGTGTGGGCACACGAGAAATGATAAGATTGGGAATGAGGATATCCGAGGTAAAGTAGGAGTAGCCGAAATTGTAGGAAATATGAGAGAAAATCGGCTCCGGTGATTTTGAACATGTGCAAAGAAGGCCGACTGACGCTCCGGTTCGAAGATGTGACTACGGGACAGAGGTTCAGGGCCGAAGGGGTAGAGGAAGACCTAGGACAACTTTGGAAGAGACTCTAGGAAAAGACGTAGAGTACTTGGATCTAACGGAGGACATGACACAAAACCGAGCGCAATGGCGTTCTAGGATTCATATAGCCGACCCCACTTAGTGGGAAAAGGCTTTGTTGTTGTTGTTGTTGTAGAGGACGTGATTGTGGGTCATGAAATGTTGCCATGATGAAGAATTACCTGTTACTTAAGTTCATGGATGACAAAACAAAAGTACCATCACTGATTGAATATATCGTTCGTATGAATATTGAGAGCTACGTTTACTCCACTTTATCGACCTTGTGTCACTGAAAACTTGTTTTTCCTCATTTGATTTTTGTTGGATCCAGTTACCAAAATCGGTTGTCAATGTCATTCATGTCTGAGTTGGAGACCTCTATTTGGTTTTAACTTTGATTTTTTGGTCCTTCATCCGTACCGTATGCTGTTCATACCGTATGCTTTTCATACTTGTTTCCTTTTTCTGTTTGCAGCCTATTGATAAACAATCTCTCCCTTGATTCGTGCTGTCTCATTCATATTCTCAATGCCCTTCTGGATCCTGATGAAGCCAATCAAAAGAAAAAGGCTACTGATCGTGATGAACTATTTAAAAGTGAGGAAGATTATGACGGTGATGCAGGTCAAGTCCGTCGGCTTGAGGTGGCTTTAACTTAATGGTACACAAAACCATACATGTTTGTTACACATGGATGTATGCAAAGTAGAACCTTGTAGCATTTTGGATCGTGACATTATTTAAGCATGCCAGGATTTGTTGTTATTCTATCATCATGTCTTCCTCCCTGTTTGAGGTGTATATTTCGCATATTTGAATTACAGCCAGCTACTAGTAGTTTTTTTCATACTGAACTTAATATTTGCTTGTACGTTATTATGCTCTTGACATGCTTTTAGCAAATTTCAAGCTCCGGTAACATCGGGTAAATAGTGAGCTAAAGGAATAACTGAAAAATCTGTGCTCTCACGTTTTACAGTAAATTTATAACCGCCCAGAACTGATTTGTGCTGACTTTTGTCAAGTTGGTGCTAATGAAGGAGAGTGAACATTTCCTCTCTAATTGGTGGTTAATATTACTCAACTCTTTATTAAAATTCTAAGTACTAATCCATGCCATTAAGTGTGCCCCGAGAATAGTACGATATTCATTGAGAACAGTTATTGTACAAGATGATAGAGTGCAGAACATACTAGTTTTTAATTTTTGAAAAATAGTTAAATTGATGGACATTTTAGGAATATGGTGGGTGAGAAAAGAGTGTTTTAATTTTTTTTAACTTTTTATGAGGGGTGAGATTATAAGATGGGGTGGATAAATAAGTTTGTGGGGTGGGTCTAGCAGCTCTCTTTTTTTATAATAATTTCGAACACTTGCTATAATATTGTTATAAATTTTTACATATATTAAATTAAATGGGTAAATAGATACCCGTCTAACCGCGGATAATACCCATAACCGATGGATACCCGTTATAACCGCAGATAATATCCATAACCGTCCATTTAAATTTCACGGATAAACGGTTATACCCATAACCGTTTATTAGTCTAAACGGTTACTCATAACCGTAACCGTGAACATTAAATGAACGGGTAACCGCGGTTACCCAAACCCATGAGTATTTTGCCCATTCCTACCTGCAACATCCCAAAAACGCACCCCGTCATCAAATGGATCCCTCCCCGGCACCGGGCCCGGACGGGATGACCCCATTCTTCTTCCAACGCTTCTGTCATGTGGTAGGTAAGGACATTTCTAGTGCAGTATCGGGGTTTAGTTTGTTCTCATGTAACGCTTAAGATGTTTATCAGGGAGATAAACTCTTTTTCTCTATATTGTGCTCTGCTGTATCTGTTTGTTTAGTTTGTTGCCAAAATGTAAGATTTTTAAAACGTATCAAATATATCATATTTGTTAAGAAGAGAATTTGTCGAACCACATTATTGCTAGCTTAGCCCACTTCCCTACCCCCTTTAGTGCAGATCATATTGTTTGTTCAACCAAAAAAAAGAGAGAGAGAGAATTTTTCACATATAAGCTAACGCGGATTGTGTGAAACTGAAATTTGGTTATGAGGTCTTTGAACTAAGAGTATCATCGATTACAACCAGTTTGCGTACAATCAAACAATTATCTAAATAATACATGGTTGTGGATCTTCATTAATCATGTGATGATCTAGTGGAAGTCGAATCAACATTCTTCAACGAACCAACATCTAGCTCAACGCTTAATATATTTATTAGGAAAATAAACTCTCTTTTTTCCATCTTGTGCTCCGCTGTATCTGTTTGTTTAGTTTATTGCCTAAATGTAAGGTTTTAGAAACGTATCAAATTTATCACACTTGTTAAGATGAGAATTTGTCGAACCACATTATTACTAGCTCATTATGAGGTTTAATCCACTCCCCTACCCTCTTAGTGCAGGTCATATCGTTTGTTCAAAAAAAAAAAAAAAAAAAAGAATTTTTCATATATAAGCTAATTCGAATTGAGCGAAACTGAAATTTGGTTATGAGGTGTTTGAACTCCTCCTTGTGTGCCTTGTGGTTTAGGCCAATGAAATTTGAGCGAAACCGAAATTTGGTTATGAGGCACTTGACTCCCCTACCCCCTTAGTATTTCATTCTGAGCGTTTATTCTACTTACTATACAAAAAATTAACAGGAGTGAGTAAAAAGTAAAAAGACTGTGCGAATAGCAAACCCCTTATGATATCCCCAGTTGGTTGAGATAGGTTGTAACTTTTTGACCTTGTTGAGTTTTAACTAGAAGAGCAATGGTTACTTGTTGGCTTCAATAAATATAAAACAAAAGAAATTTTTATGTGTTTCCGCTATCTATCTATCTCAAGCACAAAAATAAAATTACAAATTAAAAATCAAATAGTTACCAAACGGGTCTTTTAATTTGGTTTTGCTCATATTCGCTATTGTTTCTCCAGCATCTAGATTTTAATTATTCTTATATGTCATCGAGTTATGCAAGGCGATATTAATTTTTCTCGTCTTTTGGCATTTGATAACCGTTGAACCGTACAAAAATGTTGCGTAGAGTTGGTCTTTTGGAAAGTTGACTAGTAGTGAAAAGTGATGTTGGGATTCTCCGTACAAAATATACATCTCGGAAAGATCATTCCCCTCTATTCGAATGTGATTGATAACAAGGTTTATCGAAGGATTCTCCGTTGGTAGATAATAGTCCAAAGCTGCAAGTAGCTGAGCTATATGGCTAGAAAAACATTGTTGCGGGTCTCAAAGTCTTTTAACTGATTCTGACTTTGGTTAATTATATATGTTAGACTGGTGCAATAGTTTTACCTATTCATTATTTTCACTAAAGCTGAATTCAATTTTGTCACTGGTGTTTTCTCCAGGTTGCGTTTCTTCGTTATACTCAGCAATGGAAGAAGAAAGTTGTGTTTGTCTTGAATAAATCTGATATCTACCGCAATGCCCATGAGGTTCTAGCATTTCATGCATATTGAATGTTAATATTACCTTTAGTAATCCTATTGCAGAAAAAAAACCTGTTAATATGATGCTTCTATCAGTTTGAGTTCTCAATTGTCTTCATGTTGCTTTATCTAATTTCATTATTTCTGCAGCTTGAGGAAGCTATGTCATTCATCGAGAAGAATGCACAAAAACTTTTGAATACTGAACATGTGACTTTATTTCCTGTGTCTGTGCGCTCTGCTCTTGAAGCAAAACTTTCAGCTTCTATGTTTGGGAAAAATTATGCAGAACTATCAACATCTGATGCTCAGTGGAAAAGTAGTAATTTCTCTGAACTTGAGAATTTCTTGTATAGTTTCTTAGACGGGTCAACAAGCATAGGAATGGAAAGAATGAAAATTAAACTGGAAACACGGTAGCAATTGCAGAAAAGCTACTTTCTGCTTGTGAAACTCTTGTCACACAGGACTGCCGATATGCCAAGCAGGACTTGGCCTCAATAAATGATATAGTTGTGAAACTCTCTCCATATTAATTCCTTAAATCTCCAGTCGCCAATCTAATGTAATGAAAATATTCCTTGTCCTTGTTCGGCAACACGAAAGCTTGCCCGGGATCACTTGCCAGGCATATTCTAGCAAACAAAGGTGAAAACCTTGGCGAAATCGATTGTAAAACCAAATTTGCACGTAAAATGAACACCACGGATTTCTTAGGATGACGATGTACAACACTGGTTTCCCTCGCTCAATTGGCAGCATTAAGTAAACCTTTTCCGTGTCGTCTGCAGGCAATGGGCCGGGGTTGCCCTTTATTGGGAGACAGCAGACCCGAATTCCACGATGACTTGCTGCGGGTTCTCTAGCGGGGCTTATTGAACTAATGCACAGAGCTTGTCCGGTGGGCATGGGCATGGGATTGCCTGTGGGAGATGGAATTGCCCATGGTGATGAGTAAATATTAAGGGCTCAAAAGCAAACGAGGAGGATTTGACGATGAGTTGAAGGAACTCGGGTTTTATTCACATTCTATATAGTGGGCTTCTTTTTAGCTTTAGCTTAGCAAGGATTAAGGAGCCTAGGATAGGATAGGTTTCATATGTTAGTTGGAGAAGCATTTCATAGAACCAACAAGGCCCGAGGCCAAGAAACAAACAGAGGGGTGCCCAGCACACCCAGAAACATAACTAAAGAGAAGCAGGATACAAACAGACACCACCACAAAGGTCACCAGCGTCATCCCAAATCCCTATACAAAAAAATCCCCCCACCTAAAGAGGACATGGAAGACAGTCTTTGTTCAAAATACCCACAAACGAAGATGGAGGTTTCATATGTTGGTTAACCAGCTAAAAAGCATTCCAATTTTTACAATCCAAATTCATCGAGCAACAAAACCTACTGACAAAATCTGCCTCGTTCACTAAAAGAAACTATCAAAAAACTCTTTTGTTCCTTTCTTAGCCTGAATGTTCAAAATTTTATTCACATCATTCTGCTCTTCCACCAAATGATCCTGCATACGATTGAACAATAAAAAGTCAATGCAGTGCCTTCATTACCAATTTACTACCACACCAAAATTATAAAAACTGCTTTCATGAATTTTTATTTCCCAACAACAATGTCTTTCCATTTTCTAATCACACAAAAACAAACATAATTGGCAAATTCACGAATTGAATCAAATCCAAACGAAAAATCAAGAGGGTTAAAACAGTGAATATATGCAACCTTCCTCCTCTAAAAAGACTTTCAGAAAAAAATAAATCCCAAAACGACCTCTAAACAAACCCTAATCTGCAAACAGAAGAAAGAAGAATGCCATAATTAATTTTTTTACTCATTGACATTTGAGAGTCCCGAGTTTACCTTTTAAAATGTCAACTCGAATGGTTCCGTCGCCCTCGCCTTTCCCTTGCCCTTGCCCTTTCCCGTCGCCGTTGCCTTTCCCGTTGTTGTTGCCATTTGCCTCCTGCTTCGACGGTGGTAGAGGACGGACAGGAGGAGGAGGAGACCCCTTTGTGAGTCCATATTTTGCGTAATGTTCTGCAACCTGCTCCAGGTACTCAAGACGGGTTGTGTTCTCACACGACTGGTGAAGCAGGGAAACGATGCGCTCCTCACTCTGCTGGCTGAAGCAACAGCCTTCACCCTTCAACGCTTCCTTCAGGCTACTCTCCTTCGCCTTTAACAGTGTTCTGCCGGACTTCCAGAAAAGATCTGCACTGCCGGCTAGGAGGTTGACACTCTCTTCGTCCTCTGGATGGATGAAAATTTTGATCACATGTCTGGGGTGGGACGAAGAAACATCGTATTCCACCTTCACCTTTGGTTCAACGGCGGCAGCGGAGGTACCTCCTGCTTTGGCTCCAGTCAGCCGCTTGAAGAACTGTCGAAATGCACTCATGTTCTTTTTCTGCGTTGGGTAGCTGTGAGAGAGGAGGAAATGATGTGACCTTTGAATTGACCGAAAAATATATTTTACAGTTGATGGTGCCCTTCCCATACTCTTTGCTCGTTTCTTTTTCAAATTATTTTGATCCGACGGCTGAAATTAAGGAAGAGGTACGTGAAAATTAAAAATCTATCCACCCCATTAAAGCATGACAGACAGATTAGTTGTTATTTGAGATCCTACGGCCATAAAAAAATACCCGCTAGCTCCTTCAAACCCCGCATCAGCATATCAATTTCCATTTTTGTGTGGGCCCCAGTCCCTTTTCAACTTCGTTGTTACCGTGCCACATTACTCCTTATTTTCATTGTGATTTCCGTGGATTACTAAACATACATGTTTCTTGAGAAATTCTAAGCATTACAATGTAGGGGTCGGCAAACGGGCTCGGGGCTCGCGGGTAGGGGCGGGTATTAGCGGTTCGAGACGGGTTCATATTATTTTATATACAAAATGGGGCGGGGTGGGTAGGGTCTAAGTAAACAGGGCGGCGGCTCGAATCCAATTTTCTAAAGTCACAGGTCCCCAGCCCGAACCGTATCCAATAAACCTCACACTCTCAAATCTCTCACACACACACACACACACAAATCTCACACGCATCTCATCTTTCTCAAAGACTCTCCCTGACATCCTCCATCTTTATCTTTCTCTCCATTTTTGTGTGGGCCCCAGTCGCTTTTCAACTTCGTTGTTACCGTGCCACATTACTCCTTATTTTCATTGTGATTTCCGTGGATTACTAAACATACATGTTTCTTGAGAAATTCTAAGCATTACAATGTCTAGTCTAATAGTGGTTCGAAACCGAGCTCGGTCGGCCTCGTTACGAGTATAATAGATGTGGTGGTGGTGGTGCATAAGATAATAAAAAATGAATACATAAAGATATTTTATCGAGGTTGAATTATTTCTCCACATCAAAATCATTCCAATGTAAAATGAGGTCTAACGCGGTAATAAAATGAGGCCTGCATATACTTTAGTACCTTAATATGAATTTTTTTTTCCCACAACGATATGAATATAAGGCACGTCACATTGAATTTAGGGAGTTTTAACGAAAAACACGCAATACTGTTCACTTTAACAAAAAATCACATTTTTATACTAAAAAGTCAAACCTAGTACTATTCACTTTACCCTTTATTTTGTCCTTATCGTTAAAACTCAAAGTTTTCAAGCCTTTTTCATTAGTTTTCTTTAAATTTATGAGAATGAGATATTTTTGTGTCCTCTTCTTTTTTATCAACAATACGATAAATGATGAAAGGTATGAGGTCTAATTTAAGTGAGAGCTAAGACGCATGCGTTGTTCGCCTTACCTCTAGTTCACACCCAATGAGAAAAACATCTTCACATTCGATACGTAGGATTTTAGACACGTATCTATTATCCTACATCTTAATTCGACGGCACAAACGCACAAAACTATACATGTTGGACAAGACGTGTCCAAAATCATGTTATATATACTAAACTCTAATCAATAATCAGCAAACATAGATAAAAAGATAAAAATTGCGTAAATACTAAATACGTAAATAAATAATGGAATTCGGAGACGGGATTTCACATTTTTTCTCTCATACACTCATCTTAATTTTTGGGAATGAATTGAAGAAGATCAATGAACAAAAATTAACATGAGTGAGTAAAAAGTAAAAAGACTATGCGAATAGCAAACCCCTTATAATATCCCCAGT
The DNA here is from genome assembly GCF_916048215.2 of Malus sylvestris. Classification (NCBI taxonomy): domain Eukaryota; kingdom Viridiplantae; phylum Streptophyta; class Magnoliopsida; order Rosales; family Rosaceae; genus Malus; species Malus sylvestris. The sequence goes on along the minus strand of NC_062270.1, from coordinate 40,648,045 downwards.
TGGTTGAGATAAGTTGTAACTTTTTGACCTTGTTGAGTTTTAACTAGAAGAGCAGTGGTTACTTGTTGGCTTCAATAAATATAAAACAAAAGAAATTTGTATGCGTTTCCGCTATCTATCTATCTCAAGCATGAAAAAAAAATTACAAATTAAAAATCAAATAGTTACCAAACGGGTCTTTTAATTTGGTTTTGCTCATATTCGCTATTGTTTCTCCAGCATCTAGATTTTAATTATTCTTATATGTCATCGAGTTATGCAAGGCGATATTAATTTTTCTCGTCTTTTGGCATTTGATAACCGTTGAACCGTACAAAAATGTTGCGTAGAGTTGGTCTTTTGGAAAGTTGACTAGTAGTGAAAAGTGATGTTGGGATGGATTGGGATATGGCGGGTGGCTAGCTGCTAGTATGTTCCAGTGCAATTACAAAAGGACCGGCAACAATTATTTTTCAAAGGGAGAACATTATTAAATTTTGAGTAAACTGTCGATTTACTCTCTGAACTTTCACCTAAAACTGTCGATTTATTCTCTGAACTTTCACCTAACTTTTGATTTCCCTCTTAACTTTGCTATTGGAAAATTAAGGACTCGAACTAATTTTTTTAGCCGATTTGCCCCCTACCGTTAGTTTTTCATATATTTCATCCATATTTCTGTTAAGTGAGACCGTGCACAACATGTGAAGATAGTCAAGTTATTTCACTCTTAAAAATGATTAAAAAACTAAAAATAAATAAATAAGCAAAACTTTCACTCTATTTTTTCTCGCTAATTCTTATCCTCAATTTTATTTTTCCCTCTCATTTCTATGCATGAGAAATGACATATGGTGTTATTGTCTTCATAAGTAGCTCAGTTAGTCTTTTTCTTGAAGCATGTACTACCATTTTTATTTTCTCTAACAAATTAATAATTTGACAAATGCGCATGGTGTTATTGTCCAAAGCAATGCATTAATATAAGAAACATATTCATAAATTTTATGAACTAGGGTTTCTCACAAATTACAGCGAAATTCTTATATATCACGTAAAATAATTCAACAGTTTAATAATCCAAAACAATGTAAAAAAAGGTTTGGGTTTTGACCCGCCGGAGGCATTCCGACGTCGGTGGAGCAAGGAATGTGACGGCGGTCGTGTTAGATTTCTCAGAGGATTTGGGGTTCTAAGAGAGTGAGGGAGGAGTGGTTAACTAGAGAAAGAGTGTGTGTGGGAGAATGAGGAAAACGTTTAAACGAGGTGCTAGAGAGCTTGCTGAGCTCGTGTGGCTTGCGTCTTGGTGAGTGGTGGTGGTCTTGGGAGGGAAATATTTGGCTCCAAGCCGAGCCTAACGGAGTTTATCCAAGCCAAGTCGTTCAATAATGGTGGTGCATAAAGTTAAGAGAAAATTGTAGCAATGGTCCCTCAACTTTAATCAAATTGGAGCAATGGTCCATCAACTAAAAATTCATTACTATTGGTCCCTCAACTTATCAAAATGTGTAGCTATAGTCATTTTCATCAATTTTGTAAGAGTATAAGCACGTATCGGCCTTCAGGTTCTAGAGCTTGAAGACAAAGCTACTAGTTCTGCGAAGTTCACAAATCGTCGACGCCGGATTCGGTCACCGTGATTATATTCGTAAGAGTATAAGCACGCCGAATCGACATCAGAGTATAGGGACACAAGTATTCAAAACAAATATATGTCTTGATTATGAAAGTGGTTCGCCCGTCAGAATGCCGAACTTTAAAACCTACTTGCGAATAACCAATCATAAACGACTCGGCGTTCAAATCACCGAGTATAGTAACTTGTAACATCTCGCTTCGCCGAGATGACCTCTGCCGATAAAGATTCGAAAATCCTTCTCGATCAAGACTTAGATAGATAACTAATCGGCCCTGTCGCAGTGCTGTTTATCCAAACTGAAGGTGCTCCACGATCGGCTGATTTTGCCTCCACGGTGCTGTTTATCCAAACTGAAGATGTGTTGGCGGAAAAGGGAAAACAAAAATCTCAAGGTTGTTTAGAAGTTTCGCGTAAAGCGAGGGTATGCGCAGGGCAATTTGTGTGTTGAATTAGAGAGAGCTTGTTTCGATGTCTTCCCTCTCTATTTATAGCAGCCAACCTGTATTGAATCCCACTCACTCCCGGATTAGAACTCTTTTCCCTGATCCAACTTTATCTCGCCCAATCCTATTCCTACTAGGACTTTGAACATAACTCGTTACCAGGCCGTATTCAATTCCAGCATCCTGATCCTATCGAAATTCCTTCTCATAACAGGACTCATCCACATCCCCAATTCCCGATGGGATATGGCCAACTTCGACTGCGCGGCCCGTGAGCTGAATAACCCCCAACGACACCTGTACACGGCCTTTGGGCCGAGAAGGATTCTAAACTCGGCCCAACCAACACTGGGCCGAGAACAATTCTAAACTCGCCCCAAAACAATATTTTTGGGCCCAAACAAAGAGAAATGGATGTAATCACTAATATTGGCCCTTTTTCTTTTCTCTTATGAACATTTTAACCATCAATATCCAAATTAATCGCCTTGTTTGCGTTTCTTGTTCGTCAAGTCACATATGTGTATACAAGTGTATTGCCAAACATCAATCAGATCGTCGAGTTATATCAACTCTACATTTAACTCTTGAACACATTTGTTGGCTAGCCAAAAACATTCCTAGGTTACGGTGATGGAGAAAATAACTAAACGCGTGCAAACACAGGAAAAAATGCATAAAAATTATGTTACAAACTTTGGCCTAAATAATTAGTCTCCGTAGCAACACCTTTAACCAAATACAAGGCACAAGTCTTTTTTTTTTTTTTTTTTTTTAGTACAACGATATATTTTACATTAAGGGGAGGAGGAGTTTGGAAGCCACACAATAGGCAACCTAATTTGGTATCGAATTCGTCATCCACAAGATTTGAACATAAGACATCCCACTCACAAATTAAAAAAATATCACCAGATCGTAATCCTGAATGACAAGGCACAAGTATACAGTCATTCATAGAAATGGCAAAGAGAGTTGGTCACCATGGAAAATGAAACGTCAGCAATATCTTTAAAAAAAATTAAAAAAAATGATTGTTTGATTTTGTGGGTTGGCACAGAGGGTCAGAGACAGAGCGATCATTACAGCCCCCTATGCTAATGCTATGCGGCGCACTGAAACATGAAGGCCTTAGGATGGGACCCACCTGTAATCCCCACTGAAAGCTTGTGGACTTCTCTGGTGGTTATTAGTTTTATCTGGGACCGCAAACCCGTCCGTACAGGTATAAGGCAACCTTTCTTCAATGTGCCAATCCCTTACAAGAAAGGGATTCACCATAAAATTTAATTAATGTTTTTTATTTAATAAAAAAATAAAAAAAGTTGGTCGATACAGAAAAGTGAAACAGAAAACCTTCAATTTGTTATCAGTGGAGTGTGCGTTCCCAAAAAGTGAACACGTGGGCCTCCAGAAAGAGAGAGAGAAGAGAATCGTGGGGATAAGGTTGATGGGCATGTAATCTTAGTGTGTTCCAGCATCCATGTGATTGGTACCCCGAAGGCCTTGGAAGCAAGGAAAAGGGAGCTTGTGATATTCTTAGCATCTTTAAACGTTCAAGAGTTGGAGAAATTAGCCCGGTCAAGATTATTTACCAACACACTCTTTTTACCTTTCACTTACACCTTTTAATATTCGATCATTGGATCGAAGAAAATGTGTGAGAGATATATTATATAATTGCTCAAAAAATTTACATAAATCTAGCTCAATTATCACAATAAAATTTAACTGTTGCTTGACACATTAAATGATAGGTACAAAATTTGGACACATGATGAATTGTTTCTCGGTCGTTAATCCTAAAACCATTCCCTCTTAAATCAAGATTTTAATTACTAACATTGTGCGGGCTTCACTCGTGTTTAATTTCTGTATGTATGTTTACTAGTTAACATAAATAAATCATCATAATTTTAACTGAACTCGGTATTCACCCTGGATTGCAAATAAATAAAACATGAGTCATGTGCAACCACGAATAGGTGTAGAATTGATAAAAATAAAAAATGCCGATTTAGAAAAATTGAGGAAAAAAAAAGAAAAAAAATACACTAATCCCTTTTGTGATAACATGTACACGTACAAGTTTTTATAAAAAAAAATAAAAGAAAAGTAAAAAAATGGTACATGCAAGTCCAACATGGTTCAAAATACCCTTACAAACGGTGCAGCGCAATGCTAGCCCTTTCTCCCTTTTCTTTTAAGGAGGAGGATTGTCTGCCCTCCAAGTTTCGGTGCCCTTCCATGCCCTTCTGTTTTGTGTGGTCACAGTTAAGTCACGTTAATATTTTATATTATTTTTTTATAGAGATAATAAGACAAAAATAAATAATAATATAAAATATTAACGTGGTTTAACCGTGACCACACAATCAGGAAGGCATGGGAGGGCACGGGAACTTGGACAATCCTCCTCCTTCTTTTAATTGCACAGCCAAACTTTGACAGTGGGACCCCCACATAAGCCAAGCCAAGCCAATGACTTGCATGGGTACCTCCTTCTCCTTCTTCCTTCTTTTTCATTATTATTTAAAAAAAAAAAAAAATCAGTGTGAACTTGAAAAATGACATGTCGTCCTTGGGGCTATGACATGTGCTTAATTTGTTTTATTTTATTTATTTTTTTCAAATCAGTGTGAACTCTGAAAAATGACATGTCGTCCTTGGAGCTATGACTTGTGCTCGTCGGCCATGGAGGAGCCACCGTCAGCCACCGCCACGGAACCACCGTCGAGTACGTTTCATTATTTTCTCCCCTCTCTCTCTACCTCTCTCAATTCTGTGAAGTTGTCTGTACAATTTGACCTGATTTGGTTCGTTCGTTCGTTCGTTGTTGAGTAGCAGAAGAGGACTAAGGCTCACACTCAGACTCAGAGCACTGAGGACCATGAGAAACGAGGTCGACCTGCCGATCGGTGACTTCGAAGAAACGAGGTCGACCTGCGCTGGACCTTCCGCCGCAGAAACTCGCCGGTATCTCACCTTGATTGGTACTTCAATTCCCGAACTAATTACGATCGAATAACCATATTGGAAACGCCATTAGAAATTATCCACTAGTTATTAAATAGTTGAGTTGGTTGGTTTGTAATTTCCTTTATGCTTGAGTGCTAGACTGACAAACCTCATTTATTTTCCTCTTGTTCTGCTTCTAAGAGTGCTTCGGGGATACTGTGTTTGCAAAATGCAAGTGTTAGTATCAGCTTTCTATTTAGTTTATTTTCTCTTAAGCTGGTGTTTAGTATTTTGCACTATGCTTTTGCTTTTCGATGATGAGAATCCATTGATTGAGCTTACTGATGATGAAGAGGAGGATGCAACAAACTTGGTACGATACCAATTCCTTGTGCATCTGTTAAAAAGGCTGTAGCCTGTAGGGGAGAGGATTGTTCCCGCCACTGATAATCGAAAGCCATACTTTGTAAATCATAGCAAAAATGTTGTGTTATCTTTGTCTTGCTTGGTATTTGTCCATGTTAGTCAAAGCATGCTTTCCTTCAAGTTTACTGTCCTGTTTATAGTGTCTTTTTTCCTGCCACAACTCTGCGTGTTGATTTATGTTGGTTTGGATGAAAATGTACAAAAGAGGACGCGATTCTGAATTTGCCAGGAAGTATTTGAACACAACAGACGAGATATAACTCTTGCCATCATGAAGAATTACCCGTTACTTCTATGTAAGTTCATGGATGACAAAACAGAAGTACCATCACTTATTGAATATATCGTGCGTATGAATCCTGAGCTACGTTCACTCCACTTGAGTGTCCCTGTGTCACTGAAAAGTGAAAACTTGTTTTTCCTTCCAATTACCAAAATCTGTTGTCATGTCAAGTTTGTTAACTGCTCTACAAGTTCTAGCTTCTGGGGTAGAATTTCTTAATTTCACCAGATTAGGATACCTCTTTGGTTGTGACGGACTTGAGTGATTTTTTTGTCCTTCATTCGTACCCTACGCTGTCCATGCTTGTTTCCTTTTTCTGTTTGCAGCATATTGATAAACACTCTCTCCTTGATTCGGGGATATTGTGCTGTCTCATTCATATTCTCAATGCTCATCTGGATCCTGATGAAGCCAATCAAAAGCAAAAGGCTACTGATCGTGATGAACCATTTCCAACTGAGAAAGATTATGACGGTGATGCAGGTCAGGTCCGTCGGCTTGAGGTAGCTTTTACTTAATGGTACATAAAACTACACATGTTTGTTACACATTGAGATATGAAGTCTGATTTTGAAAACACAGTAGGCTTAATAGCTGTTACGTTGTGTTTGGTATAAGTAGAACCTTGTAGCATTTTGAAGCGTGACATTTTTTGAACATGCCAGGATTTGTTGTTATTCTAACATCTGTCTTTTTCCCTGTTTGAGGTGTATATTTAACATATTTGAACTACAGCCAGTAGTAGCACGTGGCATTTTTTTCATACTGAACTTAATCTTTGCTTGTACGTTACTGTGCTCTTGTATTTGTTAGGTTATCGGTTCATGGTATGTTTTTAACCTTCTTTTTGTTTCTAACCTATAATTATGCGGGTACATGGGATTGCTGTGCATATTATGAAAGCACTGGCAAACCATCCTTTGGCAGCACAAAGTTTGATTGAGGATGATTCTCTTCAGTTGCTCGTTCAGATGGTTGCGAATGGCTCTTTGACAGTCTTCTCTCGACATAAGGAGAGCCCGGTTCTGCTGCACAGCCTTCCCTATTTGTAAAGACATAGTTGGATAGCAACATTTTCCAGAGTCATAATCTTAAATTAGGTTTTAGAACCCGTAATTCGGATTTTGTTTGTGCTAAGTTGTGGTTATCTTTCCAGATTCTTGTTCTTCTCTTGGTCAATGACAACAGGAGCACAGCAAAATATATTTGCAAACATCATCTGGTATGGTAATATATTATATGCGTGCACTTCATTGACAATGGTTAAATCCTAAATATACTAATTATGACTGCTCAACTGACCTGCATACCGCACATATACACTCTAATGTTGGATAAGCATATAGTTTTATTATCTATCAGCAACATAAGCTAGCCAATGATGACTACACAGGCTATGCTGACTGTTTTAGTATGTGGATTTTCAAATCATGGCGTTATCCATGCTTTTCTTGTTATTGTTTTAAAATTATTCTCACATTATGATTTTATGTTTCCTCTGTGCAGATCAAAGCTCTTTTAATGGCTGTCAAAGATTTCAATCCTGATTGCGGTGATTCTACATATACCATGGGCATCATGGATTTGCCGCTTGTATGTGTGGAAGTATCATATAGACCTGGTAATTGGTTCATCGGCCTTCCTTCTTTTCGTTGAACTAAACATCTATTCCTTGTGCTGTGTTATTTTAATGTGATTTTCTGCAGCCTTAGTATGTCTTGGTTCTGATATGATAACATTTTTAGCCGGTAGAAGCTGGTGGTGTCTGGCTTAGGGAGGATATACGTAATGCCGAACAAAGAAAAGCTCTTTCATATATGTTTCTGAAAGGTACCAAACGTTACTTTCTCATTTGTAGCATCCGACTTCATAGAAAAGAATGAAGGGGGCAGGGAAATGGAAAATGGGAGAGAATCCATTTATTTGATCCTAATGGGAGAGAATTCATTAGGATGTGTTCTGTTTCCTTTTTCGTTACTTTCCATTCATTAGGAGATGTGCTTGGCTGGTAAAAGAACTGGTTCTACTGTATACTCCTCTCTTTTACCAGCTTCTATTTGAACGCTTGTTACCTTTCAGAACATATATGTAAGAGTTTTTCTTTGTTAAGTAGTTAGCTCTGATGGTTTCATCCTTTCATCAGGTACAATTCTTTTACTTTATGTCTGTGTGAACCCTTATTTCGATTGAATGTTACTTCTTCCTCCAAAATAAAATAGAAAATAGAGGTCTTATTTTTCCTTGAAATTTACGTTTTCAGAGGACGTGATTGTGGGTCATGAAATGTTGCCATGATGAAGAATTACCTGTTACTTAAGTTCATGGATGACAAAACAAAAGTACCATCACTGATTGAATATATCGTTCGTATGAATATTGAGAGCTACGTTTACTCCACTTTATCGACCTTGTGTCACTGAAAACTTGTTTTTCCTCATTTGATTTTTGTTGGATCCAGTTACCAAAATCGGTTGTCAATGTCATTCATGTCTGAGTTGGAGACCTCTATTTGGTTTTAACTTTGATTTTTTGGTCCTTCATCCGTACCGTATGCTGTTCATACCGTATGCTTTTCATACTTGTTTCCTTTTTCTGTTTGCAGCCTATTGATAAACAATCTCTCCCTTGATTCGTGCTGTCTTATTCATATTCTCAATGCCCTTCTGGATCCTGATGAAGCCAATCAAAAGAAAAAGGCTACTGATCGTGATGAACTATTTAAAAGTGAGGAAGATTATGACGGTGATGCAGGTCAAGTCCGTCGGCTTGAGGTGGCTTTAACTTAATGGTACACAAAACCATACATGTTTGTTACACATGGATGTATGCAAAGTAGAACCTTGTAGCATTTTGGATCGTGACATTATTTAAGCATGCCAGGATTTGTTGTTATTCTAACATCATGTCTTCCTCCCTGTTTGAGGTGTATATTTCGCATATTTGAATTACAGCCAGCTACTAGTAGTTGTTTTCATACTGAACTTAATATTTGCTTGTACGTTATTATGCTCTTGACATGCTTAGCAAATTTCAAGCTCCGGTAACATCGGGTAAATAGTGAGCTAAAGGAAGAACTGAAAAATCTGTGCTCTCACGTTTTACAGTAAATTTATAACCGCCCAAAACTGATTCGTGCTGACTTTTGTCAAGTTGGTGCTAATGAAGGAGAGTGAACATTTCCTCTCTAATTGGTGGTTAATATTACTCAACTCTTTATTAAAATTCTAAGTACTAATCCATGCCATTAAGTGTGCCCCGAGAATAGTACGATATTCATTGATAACAGTTATTGTACAAGAGGATAGAGTGCAGAACATAGCGTTATAAAATTTTGTCAAGGCTTTCAACTTAACCGAGAAAAAAAAGTACAACAACCAAGCATTATCCCACTAAATGTGAATCCTAGAAGGCAAGTCTTCCGTTAACTCCAAGTATTCCTTACCTTCCTTTAAGTTCCCCAATTCATACGTATAGAAAACAAGTGCAAGCTACACCTATATGTAAAGCAAATCGAGCAAGACGGTGTGCATCACCATTAGCCTGACCAATATGGTTAAACCGTAAAATCATCTGCAATGTTATGTCCTGGCATCGACCGCACACCCTCAACCACATGACCAAAAGGGAGAAAGTGGTGTTTCACACCCGATTATTATTTTCACTAACATTCTCAATTGTCAGGACACACGACTGCACTTATTGATACAGAGTCTTGCTCGTGGAAATTGGATGTGTTACAGGAGTTGTCTTCCGCTTACCGCCGGATCGGTTAGTATGGCACTACAACCTTCGGGGTGCTTATACTGTGAGTAGTGGCTATCGGGTGGCTAGGGCGTTGGTACAATCCACCTCGGCGGGCGCGTCTTCGTCCCAAGGGAGTAATGCTTTTTCATTTCTTTATAGAAGTTCGGTACATTTGGTATCGAAAATCCGTGGACTCGGTCAGTGATGTGTTTTTTGGTAACGTCGTGAATGATGTGTTTGTTTCTTCTTACATAGGTCTTCCTGCCATTGTAGCAAGAAGCACAATGCTGGCTTCTAAATCCGATTCGGTTGTCCTTCCTTTGGTGGCAAGATATGTGCAAGATATAGATGGTGCCATAAATGCATCCAACTCTGAAGGAGCTGACTTTCTTATGTACGATATTGCCGGACAGGAAAATGTTCTTCTGGCACTCAACAGTCTGTTTAAAACTGTAAAGTTACCAATATTTGTCACGTTCACTTCTTATAACGCCTTATATAAGAAGGAAAATGTGGATGCTCATGATGGTCCCATCGACAGTACAAGTGTTGCTGGTTTTCTTAAATTGGAGAATAGAGAAAAAAAGTTCATAGAAGCAGAAATATCAGTGTTGCTTAAAGCAATAAATGTCATCCAGAAAGCTGCTCCACTGGTGATCATTTAATTAAAGAATTTGGTAGTTAAAGTTAATATTGAGATAATCATAATTTCATTCATTTTTATTCGTATACTTTATGATTAAAAGTGGAATATTGATTTTGAATGACAGATGGAGGAGGTTTCACTTCTCGTTGATGCGGTTTCTCAAATTGATGAGCCATTTTTGCTGGTTATAGTGGTAATTGTGTGCTGAACTTCAACAAATTGTGGTTCCAGGAATATACATTGGCATTAGCTCTATATTTCATGTAAATCCTTCTTTTCTTCATAGTATATAGAATTTAGAATTGAGGTGGCCTTTGATAACAGTTATGCAGTAGTTCGTGAGAATTGCTAATAAAAAAGTTCAGTGATATTTAAATTTGTAAGCCATTATTGGTTTCAAATGTAGACCCGACAAACAGTTTGGTTCTATCATCTATATACCCTTAGCTAACCTTTAGGAATTAACTACACTACGTCTCGTCTGCTATTGTATACGCCTAGGACAATACGTTTGGTCGCATGAGTGGTCATCTTGCCTTCAATTTGCCAAAGGGCACTAGTTCTTGTTTGGTCTTTGTTTGGATTAATGCTTCCAAACTGACTGTTTTAGAAGTACACCTTAATTTAGTTATTTGTCATGTTTGAGCTAGAAGAATCATGAGGGGAGTATCGTGTCATTTTCTACAGTTGGCTTTATTCATGAACTCTGTCAGAATGTTTATGGTGGTTCTCCTATGACACTTTCTCTCTTTATGTCAACAGGGTGAATTTAACTCAGGCAAGTCAACTGTTATCAATGCCCTTCTCGGGAATAAACATCTCACGGTACACTGAGATGGATGCTGGTGAGGAACAGCGTTGTGAAAGGCATCCAGATGGTCAATATATATGCCACCTTCCTGCTCCAATTCTTAAAGAAGTGAGTAGATTTCAAACTCTTATATTCAGTTCAAATGGTACAATCCCTTATTAATAGGTTTTTTATATGGTTAGTCTGCCTTCGTTTACTTGAATATCATACGTATCATGATGGTTGGATGCACAAGATAAAAAGTTGTGTGTTGCAGGCAGAACAAAATCTACTGCACATCTAGTCTATCATCTTCCCAGGATTAGATTAATGCTACTTTATGATTAAAAATACATTTTGTAGTACGTACTTATTTTATTTAAATTGGACGCAGATGAACGTTGTTGATACACCTGGAACTAATGTTATTCTCCAAAGGCAACAACGCCTTACTGAGGAATTTGTGCCCCGTGCCGATTTGCTTCTTTTTGTCATCTCTGCTGATCGCCCGTTAACTGAAAGTGAGGTATGATCTGTTTTGTTCGTTTTGTTCGTCAAATTGCATGACGTGCTGCTCAATGCATCTATAGACTACAAATTGACAAATTAAGATTTCACGGGCTTATATGGTTGCATCTCATTCTTTTGTCCAGGCTTCTTTCTTATAAAAAGATTAATTTATCCGGAATAACAAGATGCTAGTTAAATTACACATCTTGGAAATATCACTGCCCTCTTTTCCAATATGATTCATAACAAGGTTTACGGAGGGATTCTCCTTTAGTGGATTATAGTCCAAAGCTGCAAATAGCTGAGCTATATGGCTAAAAAGACATTGATGCGGGCCTTAAAGTCTTTTAACTGATTTTGACTTTGGTTAATTATATATGTTAGACTAGTGGAATAGTTTTACCTGTTCGTTATTTTCACCAACGCTGATTTCAGTTTCGTCACTGGTGTTTTCTCCAGGTTGCGTTTCTTCGTTATACTCAGCAACGGAAGTAGAAAGTTGTGTTTGTCTTGAATAAATCTGATACTACCGCGCAGTGCCCATGAGGTTCCAGCATTTCATTCATATTGAATGTTGATATTACCTTTAGCAATCGTATTGCAGAAAAGACCAGTTAATATGATGGTTCTATCTGTTTCAGCTTCTCAATTCTCCTCATGTTGCCTTTATCTAAATGCATTATTTCTGCAGCTTGAGGAAGCTACGTCATTCATAAAGGAGAACACACAGAAACTATTGAATACTGAACATGTGACTTTATTTCCTGTGTCTGCGCGATCTGCTCTTGAAGCGAAACTTTCAGCTTCTATGTTTGGGAAAGATTACGCAGAACTATCAGTATCTGATGCTCAGTGGAAAAGTAGTAATTTCTCTGAACTTGAGAATTTCTAGTATAGTTTTTTAGACGGGTCAACAAGCACAGGAATGGAAAGAAAGAAAATCAAACTGGAAACACCGATAGCTATTGCAGAAAAGCTACTTTCTGCGTGTGAAACTCTCGTGACACAGGACTGCCGATATGCCAAGCAGGACTTGGCCTCAATAAATGATACAAGATCGTCCTAAAAGTGATACAAGATCGTCCTAAAAGAGTATGTTTTGTTCAATCAATTTAGCAGACATGACACTGGTTGAGGCTTCTAACTCATTAGAATCAAATTCCAATCTAATTCACAAGAGGATCATTCCAACTTTATTCTTTCTTCTCCTCCCCGTCAATCTAATTAATCTACAACACCTATTTGTAAGTTCTAAATTGTTGATCTCAACTCGTCCCAATTCTTATACCCAAAGCGTATGGATGCCATGAATCGATCACACTTTTCATTATACAAGTTTGTTATTCTGATCATGTTGGAAATTCAATTTTAGTTTTGGATTTCTTTGGAACGATTGAGCTTCTAATAGGGTTTTGTTTCTTATGTTTATTCGGTTTTAATTTTGAGGGTATTTTGGTCTTTTTAAGTAGTTTTTCCTCTATATTTGAAATATTTTATAAAAAAAATGACATTTATGAAATTGTGTGTTTCATTTTGGTTATTATTGATAAATACACCGAAAAATTGGTGCAAGCGGAAGTCAATTCCCATTCTCTTTTATTAAACCAAACCAAACCAACTACACCAAAGAATAAAGCAGCCCACCGGTCCAAATTGTCCATGCAAAGGCCCAATAGAGAACCCGTTTTTATTTGTTCGCAAAACCGACCCGGCTTCTTTCCCTCGCCCCCTCACTTCCACAGCTCATTCTCTCCCTCTCTGTAACGTTAGATATTCGAACTTTCCTCCTTTTTTTTATCCGGACATACCGACGCCAAATTAACTTGAACTTATACCTGGACGTCCAGTAAAACGCTTTTCTCCTTTCAACCTCAGTTCAACCACTAGCTGCTTGATTAAATGCCTCAACGAAGCTGGCCACTTCAATGTCCTTGGTTACTTGCTCCTCAAGTTAGAAATAGGCAGGTTAGGAGTTGAGTGGTAAATGTTTTTGTGGTTAAGATTCTTTTCTGTGAAGAAATTCATCCATCGTTGGATAACTTCGGTTTCCCTTTCTGCTCTATATGTTCTCGGAATCCTCAGCTTCGAGCTTGTTCAAATGCGGGGCCGGTTTCTGTGTTCTTTTGGGTTTTCTTCGTTGGCCAAGTCGAGTTTACAAGATGTTTTGGGATTACCAGGGAGACTTGCAGTTAAAGGAACCTGCTTTTCGACTGTGGTGGGAACGATCTTGGTCCAGGCCGGGCTTGAGATCCGGCTAAATTAACCGGGGACACACAGAATGCAATTGATGAGCATAGACTAAATGATGCATGGAAGTTGCATGAGCAGCATGTGCAGACGGAAAATTTTCCTATGAAATATGTTATGAATGAGCTCCTAACGAGTCTTGTCGAAAGGTTTCGTGTTCAGTGTCTAGCTTGAGAAGGCTTATGGGCTGGTAGAGCATGCTATTGCAAAAACAAAACAAAACTTGTTAGAGAAGGAGACACTGATTGATCTGTATTTTCGTGTTGCCAAAGCCGGATTACATATTCTTGCATGCCACTGTTTTGAGAAAAATGGTAGAAAATGGAACAGTTTCCCCCTATTGCTGCCTGGTCTGCAATATTGGCCTACATGTCTCAAACAGCCCAAAAGGCTACTGATCGTGATGAACTATTTACAGCTGATAAAGGTTATGACGGTGATGCTGGTCAAGTCCGTCGGCTTGAGGTAGCTTTTAATTAATGGTATACAAAACCATACGTGTTTGTTACACATGGATCATCAATGTATGCAAAGTTTGATTTTGAAAACACAATAGGCTTAATTGCTGTTATGTAGTGTTTGGTACAAGTATAACCTTGTAGCATTTTGAATCGTGACATTATTTGAACATGCCAGGATTTGCTGTTATTCTAACATCTGTATTTTTTCCCCTGTTTGAGGTGTATATTTCACATATTTGAACAACAGCCGGTAGTAGTGCGTGACATTTTTTTTCATACTAAACTTAGTCTTTGCTTGTACGTTATTGTGCTCTTGTGTTTGTTATGTTATCGGTTCATGGTATGTTTTTAACTTTCTTTTTGTTTCTAACCTATAATTATGCGGGTATAAGGGAATGATGAGCATGTTATGAAGGCACTGGCAAACCATCCTTTGGCAGCACAAAGTTTGTTTGAGGATGATTCTCTTCAGTCGCTCTTTCAGATGGTTGCAGATGGCTCTTTGACAGTCTTTTTTCAAGGTAAGCAGGGCCTGGTTCTGCTGCACAGCATTCAGCTTCATAGACATGCTATGCAGGTAGATACATTGCACGTATTGCCTTCCCTAGCTGTAAAGACACAGTTGGATAGCAATATTTTCCGGTCAAAATCTTAAATTAGTTTTACAACCGGTAATTTAGATTTTGTTTGCGCTAAGTTGTGGTTAACTTTAAAAGCGGATTTGAAAACGTTTTCTTTTGGGGTAAATCCAGATTGGAAGACATTTCCAAATCGAGAGTAATACTAGATAGAAAAATTGTTTATGTTCCAGTTGTCACTGATGTGAGACTTCCCATTTTTTTTCGTTTTTCTTGGTTCATTGGTGGCCGAGAAACTGACTCTAATATTAGGCGAGATGTCCAAAAGAAACCATCCACATCCTCCTTTTACCTTGAAGAAATAAATTATTTAGGTAATATGTGCGTGTAAGGTTATCTGAAAAACTAAAAATACAAAAATAATAAGTGTGTTGTAGACCTATTTGACTGAACTGTATAAGGACAAAGAGGGAGAGGGGGCCAACGGCAACAAGAGAGAAAATGAGAGATTTAATTTTGAAGTGTGTATTGTATCATCGCCTTATGCCTTTATTTATAGTAGTATGATGGGTAGAATTCATACCCTTTTATGATTAATAGGTAATCAACTCCTAATAGGTAACTACAAGATACTCCTAGATATACTAGGATTTACACAATCACATTCCTAATCCGATAGGACTGCAACCCTATGTAAATACTGAAACAAAACGTCGCATCAGGTCTTCAGCAAATGGGGTAGAACAATTGATGAAGTCGTTGGCATAAAGAGTGAACGTGAGTCTCAGATACAATAAACGTAAGTATGCATTGGTAGTAAAACTCACAAAACCTTGCTATGGTAAAACCCAAGGTATGAGGAAAATCCATAGACTAAGGAGAAAAGTGAGAAGTACGCATAATGTCTAAAACAAACGTCAAACGGGATGAAAGTAGTGAACTCAACGGAGTATGATCATCCTAGGATGGGTGCCTTGTTAAAACCTCGTTAGGCAACAAAAATCTAGTGGAAAAAATGCTCCTAATCGTAGGAAAAATAGTACATTAAGATCAAGTGAGTATGCTTCAAGATACTCCCCTAAGTTAGACATAACTTACAAATGAGACTACAAGCGATTCAATTCAGATAATTTACGCATACCGATTCCTTGGACGAGCTTCTGAAAAGTAGACTTGGGCAGTGACTTTGTGAAGAGATCATCTTGGGAACGGATTTGCTTGACTTCAATGTTCTGATGTTGTTGTTGCTGGTGAGAATAAAAGAACTTCGATGCTATGTGCTTGGTCTTGTCTCCCTTGATGTATCATTTCTTTAACTGCTCGATACATGCTGCATTGTCTTCAAAGATCGTTGTAGAAAGGTCAACGACTGAAGAAAGACCACTAGTGTTTCGAATATGTTCCATAACTGCTCTCAGCTAAAAACACTCTCGCGAGGCTTCATTCAGGACGAGAATCTCAGCATGGTTCGAAGAAGTTGCAACTAGCGTTTGCTTGGTAGAACTCCAAGATATAGCGGTATCTCCAATGGTAAAGACAAAAATCGTTTGAGAATGTGCCCTATGAGGGTCAGACAGATAACCAACATTTGCGTAACCAACGAGGCATGAATCAACCCGAGGATCAAGGGGGGCATCATCTTCTCTCATGGATTTGTGTTTGTAGAACAAGCCCAAATATGTTGTACCCTTAAGGTAGCGGAAAACGCCTTTAACACCATTCCAGTATCTGCTTGTAGGCGCATTGTTATATCTAGCCAAAAGATTAACAGTGAAGGAGATGTCGAGTCTAGTGCATTGAGCCAAGTACAATAAAGCATCAATTGCACTTAGGCATGTAACTTCAGGCTCCAAAATCTCTTCCTCACCCTCATTCGGACGGAAGGGATATCGTTTAGCATTTAGAGTTCAAACGACCATAGAAGTACTTGAGGGCTTCGCTTTATCCTTATTAAAACGACGCAATAACTTCTAGGTGTAGTTCGATTGATGTACTAGGATTTCATCCGAACAATGCTCGATCTCCAGGCCGAGACAATATCGAGTTTTCCTTAAGATCTTTCTTCTCAAATTCCGATTTCAAGTGCACTGCAATTTCCTTAAGCTATGCAAAAGTTCCAACAAGGTTCATGTCGTCGACATAAACTACAACGATTGCAAATCCAGAATATAACTTCTTAATGAACACGCACGGGCATAGTTCGTTGTTCACATAACCCTGACTTGTCAAATACTCACTTAGACGGTTATACCACATCCCCCGGATTGTTTCAATCCGCAAAGTGACCTCCTCAATCTAATCGAGAGAGTGTTGCGTGGTCTAGAATTATTTGAACCAGCCAATGGAAGTCCTTCTGGAACTTTTATGTACATTTCCGTATCTAGATCCCCATAAAGATACGCGGTTACCACGTTCATAAGTTGCATATTCAGATTTTTGGAAACTACCAAACTGATAAGGTAGCAGAACGTTATGATGTCCATTAAGTGGGACTATGTCTGATAGGATTTTTACCACCTGCAAAAGTATGAATAAAAACACTTAAAAATACTTGCAAGATAACAAGGTAGTTGTAGTATAAACGGCTCAAGTAAGGTCGTTTTCCGCAGGGATTGAATGAATAATATGTATTTAAACTAATTCTTAGCTAAATATTTGAAAACAAAGATTGAAAAAGATGATTTTGAATTTAAAAATAATAAAAACGAATTTAATATAAAAACAATTAAATAGATCAACAAAGTAAAGAAAGCAAAAGAAAACGGTTTTGGAAAACAATTTAAACACTAGCGTTCTGCCGTCACCATTAACAATCCTATGCAAATTTACCAATTACTTATGAATTTCCACATACATGCTTTTAAGGTTAGGTTTCCCTAATGCATATTTTCCTTGTGATGTTCAAGCGAAAACGTATATCTAACATGCAACCCATCTGTGATGTTCAGATCAAATATAAACATGCAAGACTCATTAAGTTTTGTGAAAATCATTTGAAAAACCATGCAACCCTTAAAAGCGTGATGTTTGCCTTAAGTGAACTTACAATTACTAATCACAAGAAGCCCTCCTCAATTTTAGGGTGATGTTCCAACATAAATTACATCAAATTACTTGTCTAAAAATCCTAATGGTCGCGAATCACTTAGACAATTAAATAGTTTAATCGCGGTAATTAATAATTCAAAGCAAGCATGCATCCATTCATAAGCATATTAATAAAATCACATATTCATGCTAAAGCTCATGGCTTCGTCCTAGCAAAAGAAATTAGTTATGAACAATCATAATAAAAACTAAAGAAAATATATTAAATAGAAAAAAGAATGAAAACACCTTATAGGTAAAAAGTAGGTCTCCAAAATAATGCGTCTCCCCCTGATCTAATGGCTAAAAAGTCTTATTTATACTACTATCAAATAAAATCCTACCTAGAAAAGGTCTTAGAATAAAACTAGGAAACATAATAAAATAATAAAACAGAAAATAAAAGGTTTCCTATTTAAACTGAAATTCGGAGTTCTCAGAAAATTAGTCTTTTGACTGACCAAATCAACTTTGATTTGGTCCCAAAAGGTCTCTTTTGAAAGCTTGAAACGTCCTCTACAAATCCTCAGAAGGAATATTCCTCAAAATATACTATCTTGACCTCTAAAATACCCAAAACGTCCAGAAACGTCAATCTAGGAAAGCTGCGCGCTGGGTCTTCTTTTCATCGCCACGGTCAAATGGCTTGGTAGAAAAATTTGGAATTTTGATACAATCATCTTGAAAGATTCACGAACATTAACCAACACCATAAAATATCTAAATGGTCCGCACATTGGTTGTATATGTCCACAAATATCCTCTTGAATCCTCTGAAGAAATTTAGGGGGGTCGTGAATAATCTTGGTAATTGAAGGTTGAGTGTTCAACTTCCCCAGGGAACATGCTTTGCAAAGCGGATGGCTAGTATAAGATTTCAAGTGATGTCCATGAGATGCTTTGAGGATATGGCGCATAATATCTCGTCCAGGGTGTCTTATTCGATCATGCCAAAGCAGTAAAGTGTCCTGGAACCCAGCGATAGGGCTGGCCACATAGTGTGTACTCCATTCTAACAACATTCCATAAGCCGAAAAATCACTTATAGTCCATAAGACGGCAGCCTTCATTGTAAAACTTTGGTTGGAATATGCATCATAAGTGGGAGTGCCCACCTCCCATAACTCATTTAACTCGTCAATCAGTAGACGCATGTATACATCAATATCTTTACCAGGACTGCGCGGTCCTGGTATTAATAGAGACAACAACAAATTTGATTGCTTCATGCACATCAAGGGCGGTAAATTGTAAACAGAAAGCACCACAGGCCATGTGCTATGGTCATGCCTCATTTTCGCAAAATGATTAAATCCATCATTGGCCAACCCTAATATAACATTTTGAATTTCTGACGCAAAATCCGGATATAAATTATCCAAATGCTTCAATGCTGGAGAATCTGAAGGATGCCTCATAAACTCATCCTTAGGACATTTCAATTACGTGCCACCTCATATGTTCAGCCGTATGCTTCGACATAAAAAATCGTTGCAATTGTGGTTTTAAAGGAAAATACCACATAACCTTAGCTGCGATCTTTTTTCTCAAGCTATCCTCTGCTTTGGTAATTTTATATCTTGATTCACCACAAACCGAGCACACAGTCAACTTCGAAGTATCTTTCCAATAGATCATGCAATCATTGGGACATGCATCAATTTTCACATACGTCAGACCCAAGTCATTTATAAGTTTTTTTGCCTTATAACAGGATTCAGGAAAACAATCCCCTTTAGGCGACATTCTTTTAATTAACTCCAGTAAAGTGGTGAAGATCTCGTCTGGCATTCCCGCTAAACATTTGATCTAATACAGTCTTACAACTGCTTCCAATTCCTTAAACTTTTTACATCCTGGCCACAAATCTTGATCTGCCTCTTCAAGCAACCTAAAAAAAGTCTTCACCTCTTCTGAATGCCCATCCCCAATAGGGGGTTCAGTAGACAGCCCAACACCTTCTTCTGTTAATGGTTGGACAAATACATCATTAAGAAAATCATGCATACTAGCCACCTCATCTCCTGTTTCTTCTTCTCTGATTGCCATATTTTGCTTTCCAATGTTTTTCTCACCATGATGTCGCCACCAATATTTTGCTTTCCAATGTTTTTCTCACCATGATGTCGCCACCAAGCGTTTTTATAATCTTTATCCATATCATACAATATGAGATGTTCAACAACAGTGTTCTTAACAAAAGTATATCGATTACAACATCTTTGGCAAGGACATCTAAACTTATCAGGGCCAACACCATTTGCAACTGCTTGGTCCAAAAACAAATTAATTCCAGCTGTATAAGCTTCCAAATTTCGAGCTATCGTCAACCAACTCCTGTCCATGTTTTACCACTTTACGAGGACAAAATATTACGTTGACACTAAGATGCCTACAATCTTTCAATCCCTATCATGTAGGCATAACTATTAGAATTTTCAATTTCTATCTTTCAACCCTCGAACTATATCACAATTGCAATCTTTTAATTTTCAACACCTATTATAGTAAAAAAAAATTAAAATAACAACAAAAAGTTATCAAAATAACAACAAAAACAAATTAAAATAACAATTAGAGTGCAAAACAAATTAATTTAACATAATATATTCTTATATTACTAAATATTATAAGTTTATGTTATATTTAATATGTCAATTTCACATACATGCTTATAACTATTATTCATTTCCATTTTCTCATAACAATTCAAGTGACAAAATTAATTAATTTGACTAAATATTTATTAATTTAACAAAAATAGTAGAAATTTATCTAACTACTTAAATTAGAACTTTTAAATAAATAAACTTGTGTATTATACAATTTAAAAATTAAAGAATTTAGTGATAGAAACCTGAATTATGGAAGAATTCCGTCGTCGATCAAATCTTTATGTACTCAACCAGCTCAAATAAATTCCCTACAAAAATAAATTGTACATAAAAATTAAACATAAGTGGAGAAAATAAAAATATTAGAAGCAAGAAACACTTACTGTTGTGAAGACGGAACAAATGAAGTAAGAAGAACAAATAAGAAAGGTGCAAGAGAGAAAACACGGGGAGGGTTTGAAATTGGAAGAACGAATAAGAAAAATGCAAGAGAGGAAGAAGAAAACACGGGGGAGAGTATATAAAGATCATCATTATGTTTCTTACAACCGACACCAGGTTTTAGAATATTTAAAAAAAACTAAAATCTATGTCGCTCAGAACCGACGCACGCTTTAAGATATTTAAAAAAAATAAGGACAAGTTTGTGTGGCGTCGAAATAAGGACAAGTTTGCATCGGTTAAAACCGACGTGTCCCTGACATACTTGACAGTCGTAGCAGGTGGCCTCGAAATAGGACAAGTTTGCGTCGGTTCAAACCGACGTGAGCCTGACATGTCAGTGCACTTGGATGTGGCGTCAAAACAAGAAAACTTTTGCGTCGGTTAAAACCGACGCCAACACTGACTGAAAAAAGCTCTTCCAGTCGTTTGCCCCTACACTCATACTTTATGTCGCTTAAAAGCGACACCAGTATTTAAAATATTACAATGTATGTGTACGTCGGTTTAAAAGCGACACCAGTATTTTATGACGCTTATAAGTGACAGTAAATCCGACGTCATGTTTAGTTAGTGTCGCAACTATATTAGATTAAACCGACA
Organism: Malus sylvestris; assembly: GCF_916048215.2. Classification (NCBI taxonomy): domain Eukaryota; kingdom Viridiplantae; phylum Streptophyta; class Magnoliopsida; order Rosales; family Rosaceae; genus Malus; species Malus sylvestris. The sequence goes on along the minus strand of NC_062270.1, from coordinate 40,626,595 downwards.
CCACCCACTGACACTATAAGGCCCTTTTGTAGTAGTATAGGTTGGAATTGTAAAGGGGTAAATTATGTATGAGTATGTTGTTCGTGCCACATTTTACCCATTTGATGGTGTGCTCAAGAAATGCCATCCATAAGTAGAGGAAGAAATATCTTGCATGGAAATCTAGTTTTAACAAATGCCATATACTATTTTTGGTATTATAGATAAAAGAGATTTTCTGGGTTTGTTGGATGGGTTGCTCAACAGAATCTAACTTCTTTTGCTTACAGGCAAGACTCCGACATTCTGAAACTGTGGCTCAATCTGATGTGGATGAGGCATTAAGGCTGATGCATATGTCGAAGTTCTCTTTGTACTCAGATGATCGCCAGAATCTGGCGAGGGGATCCTATCGGTGATATCTATTCAATGCTGCGAGATGAGTCTGAGACAACTGGCAAGCTGGATGTGAGCTATGCACATGCACTAACTTTGATTTCTAGGAAGGTTAGTGTTTGCAACTCAACTTTGCCAAGCATCTTGTGGTCGATGTTCAGATAAATGACAGAATGCCAACCTATAGAAATAGAAGTGGATCTAATGCCGAAATAACTGCACTGCTTATCATATAAGAACATAATCATATAAATTAGAGTAGTAGAAATTCAAAATATATCTCAAAAATGGAATGTTTGCTTTGAACAGGGATACAGTGAATCCCAACTTGCAAATGTAATAATATCTTCAACCGGTAAATTTCATAATTTGAACTGTTTAATCTCGCAACATTTATTTGAAGATCATCCATGCAAAAAATTTATTCGAATGAGGAATCATGTAGTCATCCAAATATATGAATAAATCAACGATGTAGGTACCAAATATCATATTCATGATAAACTGTTAATTTGTTTTGATACATTTAGATGACTTACGGTTTACTTTGCCTCGGATGTAATTAAGGTTTACTTTGCCGTTGTTGCATCTGTAATTAAGCTTTAATGATTTATTAGATAATCCAAAAGACACATGATTTACAGGCGCTTGTTGCTCCAAACCAAATTGTTGTGAGATAGATGCACATGTAACTTAGCTGTTTTAAAGGAAATAATTTCACAAAAAGTTAAACAAGAAAGAAAAAGGAAGTTCCTGAAGTTAGAACTTTGTAGAACTTGGTAAAACTTTGCCTTAAAAGCTTGCAACAATTTGTCAGGCTTAGACCTGTAAATGGGTCGGGTTTATTAGGTTTGGGTTGAGTTCAATCCGACCCGTTAAGTTAACGGGTCACCTGAACCCGACCCGTTAAGTTAACAGATCATCCGTTTCACCCGTTAACAATTATTATTATTATTTTTTTTTCATAGAGTTTATTTTTTGTTGTTAAGACTTTACTAAAATTACTAAAACATCATCAACTAACGGATGCTAACGTGTTGACCCAAAGTGACCCGTTATTTAACGGGTTCACCTGTTAACGACCTGACATGTTAAGCATTCACCTAAATATTAATATTAACGAGTCGGGTCGGGTTAACGGATCGGGTCTAAAATGCCAGGTCTAGTTAGGCTCCAAACTTTGAATAGGAGTGGATTCCAGCTGCAAATTCAGTTGGCTCAATTGTTCATCATACACCCCTCTTTTCCTTCTCAACGCCATTATCCATTAGTGAGCCAAATGTCTGTACGACCACCCAAAAATGGCTCATAAATAAACAACCAAGGCCAAATGCCTGTTTTCCTTAAAGCAAAAAGTTGAGATTTTTACCAAAGTTGATTTTGCGCAGGTAATGCATTCTTCTCCTAATGCTCATTGTTTCATAAATATATATGATAATACTCAAGAAATGAAATACGACTTGAAGAATAAATGATATTTTCAAGTTAAATTATAGGAGACTTAAAAATGAGGAATAGCTGATATCATATCATATGAGTAAAATTCATAGATAGCACCCAACATAACCTTAATCCAAAGCAAATTGGTCCTATAGGAAATCCTTTTTGCATGTGGATTTACTACTTTTATAAACAAAGCTAACTACACGCACTAGTCGGCACCAAGGTCCAAAATCACACATTTATTCTTCATCTTTATTCAATCCTGAGCCGAACTAGCGCAAGTCGAATCATTCTTGGACGAACCATTCTCAACATCCACCTCAATGCCACACTGTGTCCATAGGCTACCTCGGAAAAGCTTAAACCCCGGGTCATCAGGCCCGCCAAAAAGGCTTAGCTGCCATTAAAAGAGAGAGATAGATGCAACACTTGTCAATATTTATGTAGAAACAGATGATCTAGCATCTGTTTTCCATTCCAAAGATTGACAAGACCAACACAAGAAGCAGAACAGGATAGCACATAGACTTTTTTTTTTTTTTTTTCAATCGAGCAACTGAAAGTACCTCAACAACCGCCCGAAGCAACCACTGGCATTGGTCATCAGAAATGCCACGACCAATTGCACTTGGACGAAAATTTGAATGATAAAAGACCGTAGAACCTCCGTTTGGATATCTCACCGCAACCTCGTCACAGGCACTAGGACCTAACTCATAGAAATATTACATGTTATTAGCTAGTTACAATAATTACGTGTTAGATAGCGAGAAAATTATTATTATTCTAGAAGCCCCAACAAGCACAAGCAGCGTACAAAACTAAATTACAAGGGCGCCGTTTATACTTACTCCTTTTGCCAGATAAAGCAGAGTAAGTGGATTGGGGTACTGCAAATTAAGAAGAAAAAGCATAAATGACTATAAAAAAAAAAGATTGAAAGGCTGTTTCATTCTAATCAAACAAATCATCTCACAGATTGACATATTATTTAAACAATCGAAATACCAGCGTAATTACTCACCAGTGGAAATGGAACTCGAACATGAACCCCTACGTGGACCCCAACGTGAACTCCAACGTGAACGGGAAGTATAATAACGAGCCATAATTTTGGTTCGAGAATTCGACAAGCCGTCCCAACTAAAAGTTTACAAATTAAAGTTTAGTTCCTGCGAGATAAGACAAAGGCTTACATACTGAAACAAAACGAGAATATAAATGGAAACAGAAAACTGTTCCAAACGATTCAATCCCGCGACAAAGACATGACATAATTAGATGCTAACCCTTACAGAATTAGATGCTAACCCTTAAATCTCAAAACTGATCGCAAGGACCGGCAATTACAATAGATATCAAACTCGCATCGCATGCTAACAATTTTAGTTAAAAACAATTTGGGGTACTCGGCGTGATCATGAAACTACTGGTGTAGGATTCCAGATATATCCCAAAACGTGTATGGCAAGAAAACCATAGCCCGCGGCTCAATTGGATTACTATGGAGTCCAAACTGATGAACGAAAGCTAACTTTAAGCGAGCATAAGACACAACAAGCTGCATCATCCAAAGTGAATACAAAAGATCGATCTTACTGAGGCTGAATTTAAATTGTCCACGCCCAATAATAAATCTTGTTATCCCATAAAGTATGAAACATACGAACGGTAAAAAATAAAAATAAAAACAACCCCAAATTAGGGTTCTGGGAATATATTTTTAAAATCCCCTGCCTCTGTGTATTTGTGAATTACATGTTAAATTCCCTAACCAACGGGTAAGCATTGAGATATTGAGATCCAAAGCAAACAGAAAGAAAAAATTTAGAAAAAAAAATCATAAAAATTAAAACAAACAAAGTAAGAGGTTGAATTTTGAATTTTCATACCCGCAGAGAAAGAATGTGCAAGGCTTCAGCTTTTGGAGTTTTCCGCGGACATTGAACACAAACCCTAAAGTGAAAGGGGAAAAGGTGTGGCCTCGGATTTTAAAGATAGTAGACTTTGTTTCATGGGCCAAGCGGGCCGGGCCGGTATCCATATCCATAAAATATTATAAATTTTTCATTTTAAATTCTAACAGTTACGAGGAGATAATTAGGCCATATCGCATATCACAAATAATCGTTTTTTGTAACAAGGATATTATCTACATTAAAGGCATGTGTGAGTGGGTTAAGTCTCCCACTCGGTTAATCATAATAGGCTAAACTGTTAATTTGCCTCTGAACTATCACTTGGCTTTCGATAGAAGCATGTGCACAACATGTGAGAATAGTTCGGTCGCTTCATTCTTTAAAATAATTGAAAACTTTAGATTTTTAAAATATAAACATATGCAAATATGTGTGATTCTATAGCTTTTGTGTCTGAAGGTCTAGCGAAGTAACGTTTTTTGTCCACAAAAGAGAGTCACGTGGTATACACGTGATAAGAGTTAACGTTATTTTGGATGAAATCTATGAAAAATTAACGGTAGGGGGGAAATAGGCAAAAAAAAATAAGTTCAAGTCCTTAATTTTCCAATTAAAAAGTTCAGGGAGGAAATCGAAAGTCAAGTGATAGTTTAGGGGGCAAATTGGAAATTTAGCCTTAAAAGTTTCATCCTTTTAAAATTTATTATGGATAAGTGAACACATAGGTTCAAGCTCTCCTTTAGTGAGTACAAATGAATGATTTAGTACAAATGACATTAGGAAATATTGTGAGAGAATGATCTCTATTTATAGAAGAGAGTTTCTAGTTTCATTCTGACATCGACACGTGTCGTGTTGTGATTGGCTTCTGATGTTGACACGTGTCGCGCTATGATTGGCTTCTGATATCGACACGTGTCGCGCTGTGATTGGCCTCCTGGTTGGAGGGAAACTCTTCTGGGTCTTTGATGGTATAACGTTGACCGATGCTCAGTAGTTTCGGGATTGGTCAAGTATGGTACAAACAGAATGAAATTTCGGTTTACATGTGTGAAAATTCACTTAATTGTGTGGTCGGTAACGGATCATATGCATTTTAATCTTGTTTTGTCTAGTTGGTACCTCATGCCAAAAGTTACACTGCATAATCAATCACTGGACATGTATGGTAACACTTGTACACTTCATGTTTCGTTTTAAACTTCCTGCTTACTGGTTCGTTATTCATGAATTAGTAAATGAATGTCGATAGATATTAGCTAGCTTGGTTTGTAGTATGTGTTTTGAAAATATAGTGACATTTCATACAATGTAAGTTCAACAGAGGTTTATCTCAGATTAATATTGGAAACTTGCTTTTACCTCTATTCCATGTCATCGGTTGTAGTTTATTTACGAGTTTCATATGCTTCTACTTCCATTGTAGCAAAGCTTTCTATGCAGGTTTGTGTTCATTCTTAATTCACTAGTTTTTTTATTTTTCATATGTATTCCAGTGAGATTTACATAAGAGCACCTTTACATTTTATTGCCAGGTCTAGTCAGGCTCCAAACTTTGAATAGGAGTGGATTCCAGCTGCAAATTCAGTTGGCTCAATTGCTCATCATACACCCCTCTTTTCCTTCTCAACGCCATTATCCATTAGCGAGCCAAATGTGTGTACGACCACCCAAAAATGGCTCATAAATAAACAACCAAGGCCAAATGCCTGTTTTCCTTAAAGCAAAAAGTTGAGATTTTTACCAAAGTTGATTTTGCGCAGGTAATGCATTCTTCTCCTAATGCTCATTGTTTCATAAATATATATGATAATACTCAAGAAATGAAATACGACTTGAAGAATAAATGATATTTTCAAGTTAAATTATAGGAGACTTAAAAATGAGGAATAGCTGATATCAGATCATATGAGTAAACTTCATAGATAGCTCCCAACATAACCTTAATCCAAAGCAAATTGGTCCTATAGTAAATCCTTTTTGCATGTGGATTTACTACTTTTATAAACAAAGCTAACTACACGCACTAGTCGGCACCAAGGTCCAAAATCACACATTTATTCTTCATCTTTATTCAATCCTGAGCCGAACTAGCGCAAGTCGAATCATTCTTGGACGAACCATTCTCAACATCCACCTCAATGCCACACTCTTTCCATAGGGAACCTCGGAAAAGGTTAAACTCCGGGTCATCAGGCCCGCCAAAAAGGCTTAGCTGCCATTAAAAGAGAGAGATAGATGCAACACTTGTCAATATTTATGTAGAAACAGATGATCTAGCATCTGTTTTCCATTCCAAAGATTGACAAGACCAACACAAGAAGCAGAACAAGATAGCACATAGACTTTTTTTTTTTTTTTTTCAATCGAGCAACTGAAAGTACCTCAACAACCGCCCGAAGCAACCACTGGCATTGGTCATCAGAAATGCCACGACCAATTGCACTTGGACGAAAATTTGAATGATAAAAGACCGTAGAACCTCCATTTGGATATCTCACCGCAACCTCGTCACAGGCACTAGGACCTAACTCATAGAAATATTACATGTTATTAGCTAGTTACAATAATTACGTGTTAGATAGCGAGAAAATTATTATTATTCTAGGCATTGAAGCCCCAACAAGCACAAGCAGCGTACAAAACTAAATTACAAGGGCGCCGTTTATACTTACTCCTTTTGCCAGATAAAGCAGAGTAAGTGGATTGGGGTACTGCAAATTAAGAAGAAAAAGCATAAATGACTATAAAAAAAAAAGATTGAAAGGCTGTTTCATTCTAATCAAACAAATCATCTCACAGATTGACATATTATTTAAACAATCGAAATCCCAGCGTAATTACTCACCAGTGGAAATGGAACTCGAACATGAACCCCGACGTGGACCCCAACGTGAACGGGAAGTATAATAACCAAAACGAGCCATAATTCTGGTTCGAGAATTCCACAAGTCGTCCCAACTAAAAGTTTACAAATTAAAGTTTAGTTCCTACGAGATAAGACAAAGGCTTACATACTGAAACAAAACGAGAATATAAATGGAAACAGAAAACTGTTCCAAACGATTCAATCCCGCCACAAAGACATGACAGAATTAGATGGTCAAAACTGATCGCAAGGACCGACAATTACAATAGATATCAAACTCGTATCGCATGCTAACAATTTTAGTTAAAAACAATTTGGGGTACTCGGCGTGATCATCAAACTACTGGTGTAGGATTCCAGATATATCCCAAAACGTGTATGACAAGAAAATCATAGCCCTCGACTCAGTTGGATTACTATGGAGTCCAAACTGATGAACGAAAGATAACTTTAAGCGAGCATAAGACACAACAAGTTGCATAATCCAAAGTAAATACAAAAGATCGATCTCACTGAGGCTGAAATTAAATACCCGCAGAGAGAGAATGAGAGAGGCTTCAGCTTTGGAGTTTTCCGCGGAGTTTGAACACAAACCCTAAAGTGAAAGGGGAAAAGGTGTGGCCTCGGATTTTAAAGATAGTAGACTTTGTTTCATGGGCCCGCTAAATTTTTCAGTTTAAATTCTAACTACGAAATTTACGGGGGGATAATTAGGCCATATAGCATAGCACTCCTTTTTTTGTAACAATATGTGTGAGTGGGTTAAGTCTCACACTCGATTATACATTTTACTATGTTATTAGTATTTGATTGTGTTAATTATAGTTTAAATGTAGGACATGTAACTTCCTCTTGAACAAAAAGTAATCAAACGGACGAATTTTAAAGTGATTCTAATTAAAGGGTGTTTGCAAGTCTTTCAACTTGTTCGTGTGAAAGTTTTTATGCCAAGCGGTTAATTTATGTAGAATAAATAAAGGATAGCACGCAAAACTACCAAAGTAATGTTTCGGGCTTATTTGACATTGGCGTTCAAGATGGCATTTTATGGAGATACGTCCTTATGAAAATATATTTAGGTGACTCAAGCTTTAAAACAAGATCTTTTGGGCCATTTTTGGATCTGGTTTGGCCCATGAACGTGGTAGATTTGTGGTTGGGCAGATTCTCTAACTTTTGGTAGGGGATTTTTAACTGAATTTGAATCTAACAAACTTCGTCTTTTTCCCAACACTCTGAATGAAATGGCGATGGTGTGGCTCTTTACACTTCCATCTGCCAACATTACCTCCTGAAGCAGTTGAATGAAAAATTTCTAGTCAAGTTCTTTATGGCTTCCAAGACTTTTGCTATGAAGAGAGAAATTGTCTTTTTCTCATAAACTACGTGAAGAGTTTCATGAGGCATGAGAGCAGTACAAGGAGTATTTTACAAAGTATCCCCACCCCGACATTGATGAAGACATATGGATGAATATATTCTTTAATGGACTGAATTTCAACTACCAAAAGTCATGTTAATGCATCACCTGGAGGTGCGTTTATGTCCAAAAATGCCAAAGAAGCATTATGGCGGCATAAGACAACTGCATTGACACATAAAATGCCGTTTTGAGAGGTCACTAGGATCTCCCCATGTACCGGCTCAAATTGAGAATGTGGAGAAGAAGCTTGAAAATTTTGATACCAAGTTTGACATGATTTTAAAGCACATTGCCTCACCTACAGAGCAGCCACCACCTACAGCTATGACAACAAATTGTATAATATGCAGCATGCCTACACATGACCTATTGGGCTGCCGGCATAGGGATGCCTATCCCGAGCTCGTCGATGAACATGTCAACATGATGAATGATTACCAGAGTGAACCATACTCGAATTTCTATAACCTAGGATGGAGGGATTACCCGAATTTCAAGTGCATTGGAAATTAGCAGACCAAGCCATATCCCCCATAGCCAGTACAGCAACTGCCGAACCAGATAAGGCTGTTTGGGAAATTGGCTTTGAGAAATTGATTGAATCCACAAGGTAGTACATTGATCACAATAAACAAGAGATGTAGAATATGATCGCCTCCATTAAAAATTTAGAAAAACATCTGAGCTAAGTGACTGAGAGAGAAAAGGAAAAATTCCTAGTCAAATCGTCCCTAATCCTAGAGGATATGAATAATGCAACGCAGTCAGGTTATTGCGCAGTGGAAAGAATCATAGTAACCGTGAAGAGGAAAAACATGAAGAAACAGTTGCAGATAACTCACGACCAGCATCTAAACAGGCCCCATCAGAACCTATTGTTGCTAGGAGTGGGTACGGGCCGGGCCGGGTTCAAATTTTGAGAGATTGGACCGGAACCGTTTAAAATGCAACGAGACAGGTCGGGCCAAGTATAAGATTTCTAAGATTTGGACTTTTATAATTTACCATTTCCCCATTTAACTTTAATTTTAGCCGATTAACCCTCCTAAATTTTTATAAATAGTAAATTTCCCCCTTAACACTAGATTTTAAAATTTTTAATTCAATTTTTTATCCATTTTGATCGTTGGACAACACATGACAACTGTGTAGAGGCAAAAAGAACGGAAAATTGGATGGATGAAAATTGGATGAAAATTTAAAATCTAACACTAGGGGGTAAATAGGCTATTTATAAAATTTTAGGGGGGTGGCACCTTTATACAAGTTCAGGGAAGCAAATCGACAAATACCTCTTTTACTAAAGATTGGTTACAAAAATATTTTTACAAAAACATTTTCAATCATTTTAAAAATAGCTCTAAACGAGCCCTTAATCTAACCAAACAAAAGTGACACTATTAATAGCCTTAATCAACGAAGAACAATTACTAATTATCCATTGCCAATAGCAGAGAAACAGGAATACCATTAAGCTATATTCACGCGCCAATCTGTGATTGTTTTGCCTTAACCGCCCGTCGTTTCTTTCTAGAGGTAACCCGAATGATTAGGAGATAAGCTATATTCATGTCCGCCAAATCAGACTACGCTGTTTGTACCAAGTATGAAGAATCAAGCAAGCAAGCTCGCTCGTTCGAACCGATTCCATTGAAAGCACAAGCCCTTCGTATAAATAGCCGGCAAGAAAAGCTCTTATTCCAAACGCTAACAAAAAAAACTGCTTTTCTAGAGAGAGAAACGAGAACACAAGAAAGACGGTGAAGAACTAGAGAGGGAAGGGTGAGCATTAATGGCGGCAGAGAAGCAAGTGATGGTGATCGGGGTGGACGAGAGCGAGCAGAGCCAGTACGCTCTGGAATGGACTTTGGACCACTTCTTCAAGCCCTTCGGCGGCGACAAAGCTCCCTTCAAGCTCATCATTGTCCACGCAAAGGTCCAGGTTTCCGCCGCCGTCAGCTTCGCCGGCCCCGGTAAGAGTCTTACTGCGACATGAAGTGATTTTCACGCACCTCTACAATGCAGAGTAGAGGAATAAACTGCCGCGGAAAATAACAAATGTGCAGAAGTCGATTTGTTTTGATTGTTTAGTTAATTATGATTAGCTAATTATTTTGCATGTGTGCTAAAATTGCAGGAGCGGCGGAGATTCTGCCGATCGTGGAAGCTGATTTGAAGAAGACTGCTGCCCACGTAACTGAGAAGGCCAAGGAATTTTGCGCCTCTAAATCGGTATTTAGATGGTTTCCATTCTATATGATGGTTTCAACACGAGATTCGTAATTCTTATGCTATCATAGAACACAGCGGAACCAAATGATTGCACACCGATGTGATACGAAGAAATTGCCTTTCGCTAGCAGCTTTTCTGAGCACTACATATTCTAATGGTTGCAGGTGACCGATGTGGTTGTGGAGGTTGTGGAAGGAGATGCTAGGAACGTTCTGTGTGATGCTGTTGAAAAACACCACGCATCCATCTTGGTTGTGGGAAGTCATGGCTATGGAGCCATCAAAAGGTATTCCCTCAAACTTAATCTAATCTTTTCGAGTGGAACAAACAACCATCACTAATTCGCGCGATTAAGTTTGAGCCGAGCTTGAGGTTTTTCATGGAAAATGATGTTACTTATCCGTGGAAATCTTAATGTTGCGTTTGATTCTGTTGCAGGGCGGTTCTGGGAAGCGTCAGCGACTACTGCGCCCATCACGCTCACAGCACCGTGATGATCGTGAAGAAGCCTAAAACCAAGCACTAAGCCTCCTTTGGGTATTCAATTAAGCAAGACAGAAAATCCATCGTGAAAAATTACAATACATATATAATAAAGGGAGATTTTGAAGGCGGTGCTTACTCTTCAATATTTTTTAATTGAAACCTTATTGGTTTTCAATGTTTGATTAAAGTCCATGAATTATGTACACCTCAGCAAATTAGTGTTAATGTATTTTTTTAATTTAAAAATATGTAATTGCAGTTACCTACATTTATGGAATTAAAAACTCATGATTTGTGATTTAAATATCAAAGATAGATTAAACTCTTAAATATCTTTATCATCATAATCTTCACAATCATTCATCAATACCAGCCTTAAAACCCAGAACCTTGAGGAATAATGGACTACATAACATCGGGTAAATCAATACCAGCCTTGTGGGTACATTCATCAATTAAACAAAAAAAAAAATTAATGTACTACAAAACATTGGGTACATTCTCTTACAAAAAAAAATTACTATATAACATTGATACCTTCTTCGAATAAACCTCATATGGATGCATACGAGGTTTATTCTATGACTGGAAAAAAAAATATGGGTAAACCTCATATGGACTCATGTTATGTATTCACTATTCATGTTCATAAGTGGGTACAATATTTATTGATATGGGCACATTCTAGGGCCCAAAAAAAACATATAGGTAATTGATATAGGGTACATAATATAAACATAAATATTGCACCCAAAAATTATAAACATGGATACGCAATATGAATACAAAAATATTTTTTTTCCCACATATTTTAATTTTTTCGGTAGAATAAAAAAAACAAAATGTTTAGGAATTAAATTTTATTGAAAAAGTAATTAATGTAAGATGATAATTAGTTGCATGAAATAGAGGAGTTAAACGCTCAATTAAATTCTCATTTATAATAAAAATAATCTAAAATGCTAACGTGGAAATAACTCAAGGACTTCAATTAAAAGTTTAAAACACATAAGGTTTCAATCAAGAAAATATTATCACTAGGGATTAGAACCTAATTTTCCCTATACGGTGGATTCGTCCATTTGAGAGTTGAATCTTGAAAGGTTATTTGTATGTATATACTTTGTGCTTAGAGTTTGATCGTTCAAACTTCAGAGTATGACATGTATTTATAGGTCGAAAGTTTAAGCTTTCAAACTTTTGGATGACAAGTTGATCCGTGTATCAAAAGTTTGATTGGTAAAGTTATGATATAAGTTATATTTTCATTGGAATAAGACTTGGCTGCTGAACATTTCAACAGGAGGTCTTGCTTACATCCAATCTCGGGTGGACACGTAAATTAAAACTTGGACACGTGTCCACCCGGGATTAAGTGTAAGCAGGACCTCCTGCTGAAATGTTCAATAGCGAAGTAGCGTCATTTTCATTGCCATTTCTTAATCTCTGCACTACCAACATAAGAATCAAGATGTTAAGATTCCAAAGAGACAGGTTATGGTCCACCACTATTAACATCAATTATGCCTATTTAATCCGTGCAATCAAAAGGTGTGTGGATAACACGCTTCGAACGTAAAAAGAGAAAATAAGAGTGAAAAAAAATACATACATACATATATATATATATATGTATATATATGTATATTGTTGGACGATAAGAAAGCATGTCAGCTCGCATAGAAAACCTAAATTTTCAATCGAAAAACCACATAGGCCACAGAATGATCTGGGGCGGCGTTTGTGCAACAACAGACGACAGCAAAAGGGTGTTGGAATTATTGGTTTGGGAGAAACCAAGATGGATATATACGCCGTTGTTTATGGGAAAACGACTGCCAAATATTGTGTTACAAAACTCAAAAGGGTAGAACCGTAGAAGATAAGAGTGAAAAGGGTCCAATAGAATCAGTTATAAAAAATAATAATTAAATATAAAATCGATTGGACAAAACAAACAAAAGTTGGAACACATGACGTCAGGTGCAAAAGTAACTCAACATTTTAAACTAAATAAACCACAAACGCTTTGCGATTGACTTTTTATCCTAGATCCACGACCTTTTTTTTTTTTAAAAGAAAATTCGATACTAGATTATTGCTATACTGATAGAAAGAATCAAGAATTGGTATCTATTGATGACTAGCCAGCTTCTTAGATTCAAGGTATCTGTTGATAAAAATCTTCTATTTTTTCTCTTTAAATATAGACTTGAACTATTTTTATTCCAGCGGACGGTAAGAGAGATATATTCCACCAGCATATCCAACAGCGCCAGTGGTAATGTGTTATTTTAATTAATTATAAATTTATAATTAAGATGATCATTAGTGGGGTCTAGCCAATAATTAATTCCATATACTGTACCTACAATATAAGTAGGCACAGAAGATGAGCAAATTATTCATACCTCAATCTTATTACGATTTAGAAGACAATTGCGATCTAAACAAAGCTGCAATGGCGAGTAACACTGTCGAGAATTCGAAGCAAGTAATGGTGGTTGCTATGGACGAGAGCGACCACAGCACGTACGCGCTCGAATGGACTCTCAGCCACTTCTTTATCCCCTATACATCAAACCCCGCTTTCAAGCTCGTCGTCGTCCATGCCAAGCCCCCTCCTCCCGCCATGGCCCTTGTCGGACCTGGTATGTAGATATTCACGTCTATTAACTTACTAACTAGTTGGCGTTCGAGCTCTTTCTATATACGCATAAATATTAATTGGGTATAATGCAGCTATATATACTCAACTTGGTGAAATGTGTAGGAGGAGCTAAAGTTTTGCCAATTCTGGAGGCAGACTTACAGAAGATAGCCATGCGAGTTGTCGAGAAGGCGAAGAAAATTTGTGCCAGTAAACAGGTAATGATCCTCACGAAACGTACTTACATCTTGGATGTCGCTGTGCCGGTTTCTCCAATTCTGCAGGGAAAAGCTCATAACGTTCTCTTTGAGGCTAATATTTTTTGTTTAATTTGATGTTTATGTAGGTGAATGATGTGGTGGTGGAGTTGGTGGCTGGGGATGCTCGAAACGTTCTCTGTGAGGCTGTAGAAAAACACAAGGCATCCATCTTGGTTTCTGGAAGCCATGGCTATGGAGCTATCAAAAGGTAACTCCATTTTCTTGCTGCTTCTCTTCATGCAATGCAAATTTGCAGGCAGTAACGATCAATCGACTCTGGTTCTCTCCTTCTCTTGCAGGGCCGTCCTGGGCAGCGTAAGCGATTATTGCGCTCATCATGCTCACTGCACTGTGATGATTGTGAAGAGGCCGAAAATTGAAAACTAAAATCTGCCACTCTCCAAAACGTCTCTACTAAAGAGCGGTAGCTGTCCGGCAGTCCGCCGGCATATAATTTCAAGCATGGTTGCTGTTTTGATCCTTGTAAAGAATTGTTACTCGATGTAAAATATGTTATTGTCTATGGATCCCGAGCATCTACATTTAGAACTTGTGCATTTACTGCATTTCACTACGTCTAGACGATTCTTACAATTCAACGACTTAACACACGACGCATTCGAAATCTCAATATAAATTTAGGATCTTATTAAAATCTTACAACATGACATTGAAATAATACAATCTTATTGAAACGCAAACAACAAAACAACAATACAACAAAGAAGGTTTTGAGAACACAACAATAACAGCAGCAACAACGCTTGAAAAAATTGACATACATCGAAATAAAAACACATTCCACTCTCCTCAGATCCTGGAGAGCGAGAACTCTATGGTGCTTCGGAGTATTAGTACATGCCCTCCTTAGAGAGCAATCTCCATCAAGAGTACAATGGCAGGTCGGTCCAAGCCCCAGAGACATGTCCATTTTCACAGACATAAGCTCGAACAACCGGCTCGCCATCGTCATGGTACCCGAAAACCCGCCTCAAGCAGAATGCAGAATGCAAATCCCAAGTGTCTTTGCAGGTGCAAAACGCGCAATTCAGATCAATCTTGCTGCGGTTCCCATCCTTGATCGTCCTCCACACTTGGGACCCCTTGAAATCCTTGAAAATCCCTCTGAAAAGCATGTAATTTCGCTTCTCTTCGATGTGCACGCAGCCGGGCCAATCACAAATGTACAAGCGGTCGCCGCGGAACCGGCTGTGGAGAAGCTTGTTGCCCTGCTCACGGCTCAGATTCCAAACCCCAGAAGCCAAATGCGACCTCATCGGTCTGCACACCTTCCTTTTCTTGCAAATCGAAAATTCGCTGCCCACTCGAACGGAGCCATTATCGACATCGACGGAGACTTGATCCTCCGCCGCCTCCGTCGCCGCTGATTCTAATTGGGAATTGTCTTGCTCTTGATCATGGGCTTCAGAATCGTTATAGACTGTATCGAAATAAAGATCATCGAACAGAGACCAAGAACAATCATTTCCAGAGGAACCACCCTCCTGATTCGCGCCAATTTGGCTCGAGGACGCCTCGGTCGGAGGCTTCGCCGCCGGAGATACGCCGAGCGGACTGGAGTCCAATCTCCGGTAATCCTCGTCGGGACCGAGCTCGCGCTCGAGCCCAAAGTCGGAGTTCTCGAAGAGGACGCCGGAGTGGAGGAGGCCGGGGCAGCAGACAGCGAGCTTGTGAAGAGCGGCCCAGCCGCCGGGAGGCTCGGAGGAGCCGGCAAGGAGATCGGAGACGACGGAAGGAATGACCTTGTAGCACTTGGTCTTCCAGCAGACGTTTCGGATCATGGAGGAGAACTTGGTGCAGGAGCAGGCGAGCCGAGCCCAGTTCCGCGGGTCCTCCTCGAGCTTGAAGAGGATGTTCACAACGACGTCGTCGGAGAGCTTCGAGAAGAGAGTTCCGGCCATCGGAATTCAAACTTGTCTGAGAAATGAGGGGACAAAAGGACGAAATTGACGTTGGATTTGGGTATTTTGGGGGATTTTGAGAGATGGTTAACAGAATTTCCGATTGTTTGGTTCGATTTGTTTTTCAGTTTGTTTCCGGCGAATTGATTTGGGGAGAGAGAGATGGGGAAGTTTGCGAAGAACAGTGTGTGTGTGAGTGGTTGGTTGGCTAGAGAGAGAAAGCGAGGTGATTTTTTTGCCGTTGGAATTTGGTGGAGCTGAGATGGCTCTCTGGGGGATTCTACAGCTATTTGATTTATATTATTTTGACAAGACGAGTGACTCGAACTTGAGTACAAAGTTTGAGAAAGGCTCGTACATAACACCGTATTATTGAATTGAAACATCATGCAACGTGAGATAATTTCTATAAAAAAATAGACATATATCTTGACAACAAAATGAATTAATCTTTGAACTGTGCTGTTATGACCAACTAACTTAAAAGAAATATGTGTAGTTTGATTCATTTTGATTTGTTTTTTTTTTAATTAGAAAATTTGTTTATTTTGTGACCCCTCGAGAAATGACATAATTCAGAACGAGAATATCCGAGGTAAAGACGGAGTGACCGTAATTGAAGTTAAGATGAGAGAAACTTGGTTAAGATGGTTTGGACATATGAAACGAAGACCTAAAGATATTCCGGTTAGAAAATGCGATTATGAGATAGAGGCTCAGGACAAAAGAGGTAAAAGAAAACCCAGTAATACTTGGAGAGGGTCTTTAAAAAAAGCATAGAGTACTTGAAACTAATAGAAAACTCAGCGTAAAACCAAGCACATGACATTTTAAAATCATACAAACAATTTCACTTAGTAAGATAAGATTTTATTGTTATTTATGACCCAACTGATCCTCTCCGGATCCTTTTGGTAAGAATCCGGAGGATCTGGGAATCGTGTCCGTTCATTGTACATTGTGCGATCAATTGTTGTCAAGTACTGTTTATGTTTATTTTTAAATAAAAACATTTAAAGTAATTTCTAATCACATAATGTACGATAAACAGACACGATTTATAAATCTTTGAAATTCTCACAAAAAGAATTCCAATGAGAATGCGGACTCATTTGTGATCCCTCGAAATTTCTCGTGAGTATACGTGAGGCTTGAAAATTGTATATTTCACTGTCATGTTGTCACACCCACTTATTTTTGGGGGACAATTTACATCCTCATCACTTGGGAGCCTTTTGACCACACTTTATTAGGAGGAAACGTGTGGCTCTCCCCCACCCGGGCCACCCCTCACCTTCTCATATGACATTCGAGGAATTGTGATGCTCTTATCCGAACTTGTTGAGAAAATCCATCATTTGGTAAAATAATTGTAGATAGAGACTTTGTGTTTGATTCACTTGCCTCAAGTATAATAATTGAGTCATCTAGTTTTCATTGTGGCCATGTTTGATTCATGGAATAAGATTGGTTAGTAATCCAACTCTCGTGTTTGATCACAAAATAAGTTCATTAAAAAGAGAATTCTCGTGTCCAATTAAGAAATCATTCTATTGAAAATGAAGTACTCGTGTTTGATAAAATAAGTTTACAGGTAATGAAATTCTTGTGTCTAACTAGGATACAGTACTTTGCAAATGAAACTCTCGTAGCTAATCACAACATATATTTTAAGGAAAACTAATAAAATTGACTTGAAAATTTTAAGTTTTAACGAAAAGAACAAAAAGATGTTATAAGCGAATAGTACCATGATTAACTTTTTAAAGTAAAAATATGATTTTTCGTTAAAATAAATAATATCGAAAGCTTTTTATTAAATTTTTTTATATTTTATTGGATTTTATGTCGTGATTAGAAATGAGAGTGGAATGCGGCTGCCTTCGGTTGAAAGTGTGCGGTGTTAGATGCAGGACATTTGAGTCCACAAATCTGAACGTTGTCGTTTAAATATTGAATGGCATAACCACCAATCGAAAAAGGCCAAAGATTTTTCAGTGTGCCGAAACAAAAATCAGACTTCATTTGTTATTATCCTATTTTCCGCAGATTGCATTGCCACTGCTAGTTTGCATCATTTGCATTTCATAACACCTTATCGCTACAACACGCGAAATTCTCTCTTGCAACAAAACATAGTTCAACGTGAAATTCTCTCTTGCAACCAAACATAGTTCATCGTCGCCCATCTAATCAATGCTTGCTACGTGTCCAAAAAGAGAATTACTCATCCAATAGACAAGAAGTGGTAAATCTATCAAAATTCAAGAGAGTACCTCTCCTATAAGACTTTCTTATCACTTGACACAAAATAGTGCATCAAAGTAGATAAAGTCGGGCACACGCGAGTCAGGCCAGTTCACCAAGGCAGCGTGTCATCCCTCTTGCACCCAATTTCACATCATGTATCCCCTA
This sequence comes from Malus sylvestris, assembly GCF_916048215.2. Lineage (NCBI taxonomy): Eukaryota > Viridiplantae > Streptophyta > Magnoliopsida > Rosales > Rosaceae > Malus > Malus sylvestris. Next base: position 40,608,600 of record NC_062270.1, on the reverse strand, counting down.
GTTTAGAATATCGCATTGTCAAAAGAACATACGAGGGCCTTCAACATACATTTTTCCGTCGCTGGATGTTCATTCGAGTATTATCATCAATCGCGTCAATGTTAAACAAATAAATGAACAACGAGACTTCAAGCGAAAATGTAGCAAAGAATCTCAAATGCATTACAAGGTGCGAAGATGGTAAAACGCCAGTTTTCAGTTAAACAACAGCCCGCCGCAGTAAACAATGTAACAGACACAGTGATTTGAAAATGAATATATCCATAAACTTACAAGTTTGCTAAATAAAAGGTGCCCGAATTACAGTCCCTTAACAAGGATTGTAAACCTTTCTCCGAGCGATAACTTCAGGTCAGGGATAACATCATATCACCTATCAAATAGAATTGCAATCAGAGTCTAGAACGAATTGTTGCACGAGTTCAACGTTCGCAAAGCAATAGCAATTCGTGGAAAATGTGTCAAGAGAAGAAAAAGATGGTGCGACAGTGATGACACTAACAAAAGTAAATGTAATGCTTGAGAATGATACCGTGACAAACTCTTGCTCCTGCTCCTGCTCCGGATTGGACTCCTGCTGGCACTACGCTTCTTTGGACTTTTACTAAGGTGCTTCTTCGGGCTTTTACTTATGCGTTTCTGATTATGCCAACAAAACAAAATTATAAAGGGCCAAAGAGCCGTAATCCAATTGCAGTTATCACACGAATCCAATGTCAAAACAAATCCTGAGAGGCCGTCATTCAACCACTATCACAGTACAAAAATGTCATAAACAAACCTCAATAATATCTTAAATTAACCCCTGAATACAAAAAACTACCGAAATGGGGCAAGTAAAAAGATATTGAAATACTTTTTAAGTGAAACAATAGTACAAAAATAAGACTTACCGAAGGCACTGGAGATTTGCTTCTTGATCTTGATCTGCAAAAGTTCCAGAAACAACCGAATTTAATAACCATGTTCCTATTACCAATTTGATCCAAGGTCCTTGATGCCTCTTCCATGTGAAGTTACCACATCCAATAAGGATAGAAGAAAAAAATTTAAACATTTAGCATACCAATAGAAGAAAAAATGAATGAAAGAATTGACGTAAACCCCGCCAAAACAGATCACAAAATCAGAGGGAGAAATATTTGAAAAAAAGAAAAATTTATAATTATTTTTAAGACAACAGTGGGAAAGAAAAGGAGCATTCTTCCCTACTGTAACACAAGAATCCAGCAAATCCAGATAGTGTGACCTATTAGCCTGGCAAAATGTTGAAGCATGAAATGAAAATCAAATTGTCTCTACTGCTCATTGACGATGACTTCCAAGTCCCAATGGCACTTAGTTCACAGATATCCAGCTTTACTAGTGCAATCCAAGACTTCCATTGATCCCAATCTAGCACCCATGGACATTTACAATGCCAAAAGCATTAGAACAGAGGCACCATGAACGTTTTGCAAAGATGCCTATCTAAACAACAGCATACCTCCATAGAAAAAGAGTTGTAAGCAATCGACCTTATCCAATCAAGATCCTAAAATCCAATCCCCAGTTCGCCGCATATATCCATATCTAAAAGAAAAACAAAGGTAATTTTCATGCAAGCAAAAAGGGAAAAGAAAATAAAAACTAGTTGGATATCTGACTCTTTCTTGGCAACCCCAACTGCTGAGCAGGAAACAAAGGAATTGACCAACACAAAAAGATTCCAGCACAAATGAGATAATTCATACTTTACAACTGCAAGAAGACATTTAATTCTACACATGATATCTTATTGCAATAGTAATCTCCATGATTATTCACCTCATGGACCCATGAAAACCCAGATCAAACGTAATCAACAAACCAATAGCTAAATGAATATTTGGAAAAATAAAAATAACCCATACTCTGATGGAGAGCGAGACCTTGATCGTGAACCAGGGAGAGAAGCCGATCTTGATCGAGATCTAGCGGGTGAGCGGCGTGAAGATTTGGTTTTTGGAGACTTGCTGCAATAAAATGTAAAAGTCACAACATTAAATAGAAATGTTTATTCCCCACATCTAAAGAGTTGTGGAATTGACAATGGTCAAACCTCCTGCTTCTGTCCCGGCTATAACTTGGACTACGACTGCGACTGTAGCTCCTGCCTTTTGAACGAGATCGACCGCGACTAGGGCTCCTAGATGAGTCCCTCTTCGCATCATATTCCCTCACCTGTGTAGTAAAATGAGATAATAAACGAATTTAACAAAAGTATAGAAGGAAAGGAGAGAGATTTTCAGCTGTAAGATTCATACACGAACAGATTGGCGGTCAAAAGCATTCCGGAACTCAGAGCCATCAAGCTTTTTGATCTGCAGAAAACAAATTTATGAAGCTTGAGATTCTTACATAGATGCTTCAGACACATCAACATACTAATATTTCACACCTAGTACTCATGCTTCATAGAAGGTTAAAGAAACTATTTATGTCTGGAGGGAGAAAGTAAAAGGAACACTTACCGCATACTTCATATCTTCTAAGTTCGTGTAATCCACAATCCCAGTTGTGCCTACAAAAAAAAAAACATAGGATAAAAGCTAAAACGATTGAAATATGAAGACCTATGAACCACTAAACAATATTAAAATGACACCATTTGAAAGAGCAGAATACATCCCAAAAACAGTCTGAACATTGGTTGAGAAGCACTATGAACCACTGAGCAACTTTTATCGTACCACATATCATAAATTTTTCTAAGTCACCAACATGACAAAACCAGCCAAATCAACAAAAACTAGCAGGAGATGGTAGGAGAAAAACTGGAAATTCTATTAAGCTATGTACAAACTTGAAAATGCTAACTCTAAAGAGTGAGAAAGGAGTTCATAGCATTAATTACGAATGTTTGAATAATATTTTACATGAAAACTTAATTCTTATTGGTTCACAATCATAATGACTCCGTAAATTAGTGAGTATGCTAAGAGTAGAAATTTTCTAGAGAACTCCTAAAGTAACTTTTTAACTAAATTTTGAATTAAAAATGGAGAGCATGATTGGAGATGCGCAAAAAAATATCCAAGCAAATATCTGACACATGATAACAAAGGAATACCCTCGAATATGAAAAGCAACTTACCACTACCATCACGAAAAACTTGGGAGAAACAGACATCTCCTGCCCGTCGCATGTGATCCTAAATAAAATGCATCACATGAGTCAGATATGAAGTGACAGTTACCACACCAAGGGAGAATTATAATGAAAAAAAAATCTTCATCTGATAAATACAATAGCACACCTTAAGATCTTGCCATGAAGCGGAAGGGGGAAGTTCACTGACTAACACTGTGGACGGAGAAGGTTTAGAAACACATCAGATGCATCCTACCACATATAAAACAGCACAAAGTATATCAAATGAAATACACACCACGATAATCTGAGCGCTTAGACATCCCACGTCCACCTCGACCACCACTATAGTTACTCTGACGATCTGAAGAAGATGAATGCCCACGCCCTCCATGTGCAAGTTCAACCTACAGAGATATACATCAGAATACTATGTATAGGCAAAGTACCACTGCTACCATGAAAAGTAAGCATAATAGCCTACCCGTAAACGATGCCCATCAAAATCATAGCCATCACGACCACGGAGTGCATCTTCAGCATCACGAGAGTCTTCAAACTGTACCAAAGAACTTGTTCAAACACAGAACATATGAAACATAAAATGAATAACGTAAAGAAAGTAGCCAAGTGATTTCACCTCAACAAATGCATAACCAGGAGGCCTTGGAGGGACCTTCAGGTCAATATGGGCTATGCGTCCATACTGTGGAGAAAATTAGAAATTTCAGTCAGTCTATTCATGGCTATTATTTTAAGTCCTATTATATAGAAGCAAGTTTTTCGAAAGATAATATGATTGTTCACACCCAAGAAAGATAATACGAAGGTTAAGCAAGTTTTGCGAGAGAAAAAAAACACGTGCTTTTCCATTCCTAATTTCAAAATTCTATTCATTTTTAAACAACATGAAACCCATCAATGTACGGTTCTACTTCTACACATACAAGTACAATCAAATGAATTCCAAACAACAATTTCCCATCAAAAACCGCATAGCATTGTGTCTGCAAATCAATTCAAACAACAAACTGAATTACCTTGAAAAACAAGTCTTCCACCTCTCTCTCGCGTACATCACCGGGCAGATTCCCAACATAGAGAGTTCTGCTTGTACTACGACTGCTCATTGTACTGCCAAAAAACAAACAAACCCATTGAAAATTCGGATACGAAAAACTCCAAAGTTACATCTTCTGTAAACAAATTGAAATCTTCAAGGATCCTATTTGCCTTAAGGCATTCAATGGAAAATAAATTAAAAATTCAAATCACAGAAACCCTTGTTTAATTTTATTGAGCTCAGTCAACGAGAATCCGAAAACGATAATCAAAATGCAAATTCACATTCGATTTAAATTCTATCATCCTACGATTCTTGCGAAACGAAATCGAAAAAAAAAAAGAATTACGATTTTAATTTCTATTACCTTCCGATGAAAATTGGGGATCGCGGCGAAGCAGAAAGGGGCCAAAGGGCTGGAGTTTCAAGGGTTAGGGTTTTGAAATTGGAGAGAAGAATTGTGGGGCTCCCAGATATTATTATGGGTTCGGATAACCTGTTGCGCTGAGTACGGCAGTATATACGACTCTGTTTTTGGTTTATTAGTTTAAACCGCCCGATCGTTAATCGGTTTGCGAAAGTTTGCATCTGAACCGTTGAAACTCACATGGGATCAAAGAGTGCACACCGCACTTGCGGACGTGGCGTAACGAATCTGATTACGAAGTGCAGTGACGTGTCATCGTCGTACTCGTACGTTTGTGTGTCGAACTCAAACTATTCAAAACCAACGATGATGTTGCAAATATGAACTTACTCTAGCTAGAACAATGAGCAAACTGCCGTTTAACCTTTTGAACTATTATCCGAGTTAAAATCAATACCATGTATTATTTTTTTAGTAAATTAATCCGAACTATTTAAAATTAACCAATTCACCATCAGATTCGATGAAATTTCTTCTACTTTTTCGTCAAATTCTAGCACGACTTTTATCTCAAAAGTGAATTATGTGTTGATCACGTGTCAGTATCTAACGAAATACAAGAAGTAACGATCACCCTTTCAAATGTAAGAGAAATATAACAAAATCCTACTCATTCCCTTTGTTTTGGACAACAAATACCTATTCATTGCCCTACAAGAAGTGACAGAAAGGACAGAACATAGTAGATAGAAATTCGATGTATGGAGAATTCGCCATCTAAAAAACCGAAGCATAGCTTTCAAAACCACACGAAGCAATTCATAAATTTCCACCTGTAGGAATACTTCCGGAAAGAGAGAAAAATAAACAAAGAACTTGAAAAGGAATTGGGTTTATATTCCACGTCATATTAGTCTACTCTAGAGAGAAGAAACACCAGTTTAAGTCACCAAGCAAATGAATGTCGGAATCTGCAGCTACTAAAGCAAAACTAAATTGACCATAATCAAGTAAAAGACCAGTCTCGGCAAAGATACAGCATTCGTTCTCCACACATTTATTACTCCTTCAGTTCAAAAGATGGTCGATTTCTGCTATGGATGGTGATGCTTATCAACCTCTCCACCCTCCTTGGCCCGTGCAGCTGCCCTTATTTTACGCTGCTCCTCCTTGTAAATTCGATTCCTTCGTTGAAACTGCGATAGTAGATATGCAAATAAATTATGATGCGAACAAGACAAAAATCTTATCTCTTAAGAGAGGTAAATATTATTGTAGTAAATGTTCTCCTAAGACGAACGACATTAGTAAGTTGCAAAGCCTCAACCTTGTTGTTCAGCAAGTTCCAAAAAGTTATGAAATGATTATGTATGTTCATACCCTGAGATGAATGGCTCATGCGTACAGTGAAATAAAGCCATTTTACAAGTTTATTACCTTGACTTGGGAAGCTAATCGTGAGAGGGATGAGAATGCCATCTTGATTCCAAAGTTTTCAAATCACGGAAAACACTATATAGCTTCACCTCATCCGACACTATATGAAGACAATCATGTACTTTTTGACATTTTCTTCTCACCTTTGCTGATGAGCAAAACTTTGTAGAAGATTGTCTTGTTCGAATTATACATTATATTGCCAATTGTGTTACCAATTATATAATATATGCCAATTATGTTGTCCATTTGTTATTATGTTTAACCTCCTATTCTTAAATGCTACAGATAGTGTATAAAGTCATAGAACTCAACATTTAAAATAAGGTTGAATCATTTTGTACTCGACGAAATCTAAAAATATAATGTGATTCACAATAACAACTACGCATGACAGCCACGATACTCGGAATCAGCCATACACAACATATAAGTAAACCCAAGCAACTCCTATGTTTCTATCTCCCAAATATTTGATACATAAAACTTCATCTTTTTTCTCTTGAATTTTAGGAGATACATAGAACTGTATAGTGCACTCGGATTCAAGATTATTCCCAAGCGGTTCTACAGTTATATGTTACTACAAGGTGGAGAATAGAAAAATAAAAAAGAACCTGAAAATGCATATGCAAGTCCCTACAAAATAAAGGAGAAAATGGAATGGAAAATAGAGGTGGCAGACTCGTGACTCGTGCACTGTAAGACCACTGGCACTTGATTTCATCCTCACATTAATTCATGGGATATGACACTGGCTAATTTCACCATCGTGAGGCCTTTTTTTTTTTCATGTAGATCATCCAGAATATGTTTACATATGTTTCACGTAGATACCACATCACCAGGATATACTGTTGATTTGATATTAGGTTAACGATCACACTATGATCATATCATATCATATGGGGGACATGGACTACAAGCCACACAGAGGAAACTGGAAAGCTAAGGTCCCGTTTGATTACCATTTAGTTTTAGTTCTAAGTTTTACGTTACCTCCACCTTTATTCAGTTTTCCTCTCTCCCACATACTATACTACAAAAACTGAAACCTAAAAACTAACAATGAAATGGTTATCAAAGGGGCCATAAGTAGTCAATATTAAAGGCTCTAATTGAAGATGAGCCATCATTCTATTAAATAAAAATCCTCCATGAAAATAACTGGTCAATCTCCAGAATCCCGACCAAAAGAAAAACTCGTTTAGCTTTGCAATTTCAACCCGTTCATCAGTTCACTCCTTGAATGCCTAACGACAACAATGTCGCATGAAATATTTTCAAAAGCTATTATGCACAATGCATAAGCAACGCCGTGTTTCTGCATACTAACTTCTCTGATTTTACTTGTCTTCCTTCCTTTCGAACCAGAAAAAGGTATACTTTTCCTTATCTTCAAAACAACCATCCCACATAATCTTCGCAACAGCCATCCCACTCAGGACACAAACACTTCAATTGCAAATGCAGACTCCGAAAATGAATGATATGTAATAAGCGAAACCATAATCATAAAATCAAATTTTCAGAAAACCCTAAATTAGCTATCCAATGAAGACTTGGAATTCAGCTGTTAATCAAATCCTAGGGCTTTAAACACCACATTATCTACAGCAAACTAGAAACCCGCATCGACGGATCATTAAATCAATTGAGGAAAACCAGAGGTCAAATTAAACACATCTGAGCTAGATTAACAAATAATTAAGCAACAATAATACAACCGATCTGAGTAACATTAGAAATGAAAATAACAAAAGCTAATTAATTGGAAGAGAAATTGACCGACCTCTTTGGAGTGGTGGAGGCACTCGAGGTAGTCTTCGCGGAGGAGGACGCAGTCCTTGGGCTCACGGCAGCGAGACATGCACTCACTGAAGTCCACCCAGAAATCGTAGCACCGCCCTTTGTTGCCGGTGATTCCCCACCCCGATGCCATTTCTTTCTCCCGCGCGGCGGAGAATCGAGTCGAATCGGTTGTATCGACGGTCGGTGGAGGTCAAGAGGTATCGGCGATTGCGGTGGTTGGTTCGCTCTAGCTGCTGACTGTTGGCGGTATCATTGGTGTTGGTCTATCATGTAAACCGATGAAATTTTTGCCTGTGAAAAATAAATAAATTAGTTAATCAGTTGATCAGGTCCGTCGATCTCGTATTATTTGTGTAAATGGACGGTCGAAAATGAGTCATGTTTTTTATTGAATTTTTTTTCTTTTCCATGTAAAGTGACCTACAAATGACATAATCGAACACCTCTAAGCAGTTTTTGGTTCACTTTACATCCAATACTCTCTATCTTTACCATGAAAAGAAAAAAAAATTCAATAAAGATGCAATATCTCAAAAAATGATCCTCGTCGAATCCTTTTCTTGGGAATCTAGAGGATCTATGATAATGATCGTTCATCGTACATCGTGCGGTTAGTTTTCGCTAGGTGCTATTTATATTTAATTTTAAATTTTAAATTTTAAATAATCTTTAACCGTACGATGGACAATCATAATCACCAGATACCCTAAATCCCTAGAAAAAAAATCCGGCGATGATCCTTTTTCCTAATATCTCAAGGCTGGGCAAGCGATGGATAATAAGGCCTTGTTTGGCACGCCATATAAAGCATCGGATAGAATAAATAATACGGGAGCAGTTGTTTGGTGCACTCTCGTACTAAATAAGCACCCGCTTAATTATCCGGCCCATCAAATTTTATACGGTTGACACCGTACTATTAAAACAGCCCAAAAGCTCGGGATAATTAGTCGGGGCGCTGTCCTCTCCAACTTCACCAAGCCGCCGTTAACGACTTCTCAAAGTGGGCCTTCGAGCAGTTCCTCGACGAGTTCTCCACCCCGGGCGCCACTCCTTTGTGGTCATTCGCCGACTAATTTCCCGTCTCGTCCGATGGAAAGCACACAGAGGAACAAAGAAGAGAGTGAGAGAGAGACAAAATGAGACCAGTAGCGAAACAACATATTCCACAGGGATATACAGAAAGGGGCGGATGGAAGCTGAGGAATTCGCCAACTGGAGGCGTCACTCAGCTCTTCCCCTCCTCCAAATTGAATTTTGTCAATGCTTTTCCCCAACCTAATGCCCAAAATCACAGTTAGCTCCATTTTTCTCTCTGATGAGTGTTTTTGGTTTGTTGAAAAAAAGGTGTCCTCCGTGAATTTCCTTCCAATTGTTTTTTAGGACTAATAGAAAACAAAGTCCTTTGTGTGAATTTTCTTGGTTTGTGGTGTGTTTTTTTTGCTGGGTTGATTTGTAGCTAAAAAAAAGAGAAGGATTGGGAAAAAAACGATGAGAATTTGAAAGGTGGGTTTTGCTGGGTTTCTTGTTGCTGCCTTTGTGGTGGGGTTTAGTTCAGGGGAGCAGACGAGGAAGAAGAAGAAGGGATAGAAAGGGAGGGAGTTTTGGGGGGGGGGTGCGGCGGAGAGATCTGGAACAAGAGAGATGATTTCAGTTTTTATTTTATTTTAAGTTTGATTCCTTTTATCCGGTATAATACCAAACACATTATAAATAATACGGTCATTAGTCCGATACTGCACCAAACGTCCGACTAATTTAGTCAATACTATCCGATGACTATTTATCTTATCCGACAAAAATAGTCAGTACAGTCCGAGCTGCCAAACGATGCTTAAGTGTTAAACGAGGCCTAAGTGTTAAGGTGCCGCGTTGTAACTTCATACATTCCCGCGCGTGGGAACAGAATATCCTTCACCAGAAAAATAAAATAAAATCATAGAATATTCATCTATTTCCAAAAAAAAAAAAAAAACTCCAAATTCTCTGAGAAAATGCTGAAACTCCTCCAAGTGAGCTGCTGAAGTTCTCATCCCAATGTCGCACAAATCCCTAGATTCACGGCACACTATCCAGCTCCATGGATGGAGACCTTTCCACCTGCAGCAGCAGCAGACCTCCACCCCCACCTCCAAAACCCTAGACTCCTCCGATCCCAAATCCAATGGCCTCCTCGTCCACACCAAGCGTCCCTGTTTATCCAATCGAACCACTTCATTTTCTATCGACGCCATCGACATGTCCCGGCTGACCCTGGTCGACGACGACAGGACGATCTCCGGCGGACACCATAATAGGACCGGGAGCTTTCGGTTCATCGCCAAGAAGCGGAGGCGTCGCGGGTCGAGGTCGGTTTCGGGGAGGAGTAGTGATCGGAGTGGGACCCGGAGGTGCTGCTCGGTTGGGGCTTCGGCTGCGTACGGGACGTGTTCGGATTTTCCGGTGGCGGTGGGGACGGACTCGAGTGGGGAGCTGTTTGGGAATGGGGATGCGAATTGGGCGTCGGATGTGAGCGAGGCGAGGAATTCGAGGAAGGAGAGAGATGGAGGTGGGGGGAGTGGAGAGAAGGAGAATGTGGGTGTTGGGTTTGGTCCCATTGGGGGTTTTGATGTTCAGGGGAATGAGTCCGGGTACGGCAGTGAACCGGGTTACCGCGGGGACGCGGAGTTCGGGTATGGCGATGAGTTTGATGAGGAGGAGGAGGATTCTCGGGTATTGTTTTGGGGCGATCAGTTTGGAGGTACATTTTGTCTAAAAACTCTTTAATTTGAAGCACAATGAAGCATTTCAGATTAGCATATATGGATTTGAGTACATTTCACTTGTGCAGCAGCTATAGTTTCATTATAGGGTTTCTAGAAAGTTTTCGGATTGGCGAATTTTGTGCATATAGCTTTAGTTCTCTGCATTGTGTTCTAGTTTTGATATACAAGTTTGCCTGGTAGATAGAATATGAGCATAGACTCTGGCGGAAATGAAAGTTTAGGGCGAGGGATGAGGGGCGAATTTGAAGGCTTAGCTTGGTGGCTCGCTCTAACGCTCATTTAGTAAACTAGAAGGATCTTAGTTGGAACTTTGAACATAAATGGAGTGGCATCACCAGTGTTGCATTTGAATATGTTAGGCGGTAATCAGAACGGGCACACCATGAAGTTGTTTCGGCGTTACAAGTTTATAGATTAAGATAAGTTTGGACAAGCAAGGACATAGCTTTATAGTCAGGATTAAGTGAATATGACCAACCCCGACATTCCTTTTTGGGCTATGGTCATGGTTTTATAACACTAGAGTAATATGATCCATCAGTATGTTTGCTTGCACTTGTTTAGTCGCTGTATGCCAGTGTGATAAAGAACAATATTATGATACCCTCGGGTAGATGTTCGTGTTCCACTCTTGCATTATCATCTTATCAACGTAGGCAAATATATGGATATAATAAAATAGTAAAAGGAGGAGCAAAAGAAGAAGAATACCATCAAGTAGTTTGGGAAATTATGGAATCTTCTAATTTGCTTAGCTCTTTTTCTTGTGTTTGTTTTTATGTATGTATTCATGAGATTCTAACCTTAGGTTTTCCAAATTGTTTGATTCAACTGGATATATATTGATGCGTCCCTTGTTGCTTCAGATGCTGATTCTCCGATGGAGACAGTAGGGGAGAATACATTTGTGGATCAAAAGTCCCATCACAGATGTCGGCGGAAGAAACATGATTGCAGAATGGTTGATGCAAGCCGAACTGGTTGGAGCATACAAAAGGCTTCTACATATCCTTTTTCTCGGTAAACAAAGTTCCTTTATATCACTTAGTCATCGGCTTTCTATTCAGAAGGATGGATGTTGGCCCCCTGATGAAATCTGTGTATGCTGTAATCACTGCTGTCCCACTTGTCGGGTCCATTTGGAGAGTGAGAGGTTTTGGTACGTATACGCAATAAAACTCGGATTCATGCCACAATGTTGCATTCTAAAATCGTGTGTAGAGGAGTATGAATGTGCATTATGCCATTGTGTGTTCATTTCTGCCACTGATATGAATTTCTATCAACTTTCCGGTTTATTTGGAGTCCTTATCGGCATAAAATGTGGGACTTGCTTATGCCATTTGACTCGCTAACGTTTGAATGCATGATGAAATCATATGTAAGTTTTTGTTGAGTTCGTAGGGTTTTCAAAGGTCGGGTACCAGCTTCAAGGAATTGGATCCTCTCCTGAGCTTGGGCTTAAGGGTCGTTGGATTTTGATCCAACAACTACAAAAAAGGGGGGTGGCCTCTAAAAGTTATAATAATAGTAACTGTTTGATTCAACAGCACAGGAGAGGATCCAATTCCCAGCTTCAAACGACCTTGTACTTGTATATTTCCACATAAGACAATAGACTATGGTGTCAATTCGTGAACATGAAGAAAATATTATGTGGTTTCTACTTTCGTATATGCACGTGTGATTCGGGTCATTTTATTCGAAATTTTTTCACCCTTCCTCTCAAAAATAAAGAAATGATTTTGCAACTTCTAAGAGTTGGTCAAGTGGAAAGCGAACAAGGGTTTCAAATTCCCAACGCGAGGCGAAACTCTCACGGCTTTGTTTTGGAGTACCCGTTTGATCCAGAAGCCAAATGTATCATAACGCCTAATGTAGTATCGAGAATCCACGTAAAGGAAAATTAGTCTTTCATCAATGTGCAGCGAGATACTTCTTATATTTAAAAATAAAATAAAAAATAAAAAAGTGGACCTTGCATAGTAACACTAGCTGCCTGGCCCAAAAGAGAAAGAGCTTCACTGAAATAGTCCATTATATTTAATTAAATTTGGGGAATGACAAAAAGGGTTAAAAATGACGAAACGACGTCGTCTTAGGAGCAAGTACTAGATAGTAGCTTGAAGTAAAAGACGGCCCGAAGGCAGAGAGAGAGAGGACTGAGAGGGGCGGAGTTGAGAGTCTGAGATGGCGAGAGTAGAAGTACTGAGCGCGTACAGAGCGGTGATACGAGCGACGCGGAAGTCGTTCGCCGGAGACACGCCGATGCTGAAGGGTGCGGCGGCGGAGGTTCGCAAGAAGTTCGAAGAGAATAGGCACGTGACGTCAGAGGCGGAGATCCAGAGTCTCCTGGAACAGGCACGTGAGGCCTCCCGTTTCATCAGCGAAATGATCGTCCAGGCCAAGCTCAATCCCCGCGGCGGTTACGGTAAATTTTCAATTCCAAATCATCTCTCTCGTAAATCCGTTCCATTGTAACAGTAGTAGCAAGCGTGTGTTCGTAATGAACCGACGGCGTTGCGAATGCCTTGAATGTGTTTGTTCAAATGCTTGTGTGGGTTGCTTTTGGGTACATTTTCTGTTAGATATCAGTGATTGGTTTTTCTTGTCGTGCCGAAATCCGAAATCTGATATGGTTTGCTTCAGTGAAGCTCCAATGAAATGGCATTAGTAATTTAGTATAAGGAATCATTGAGGAGAGAAATGTTGCTACACCGGATGTCATTACAGCGGTAATTCAGATCGCGTGTTTGACTTGAGATACCGCAACAATGACCGGGAAGTTGAGATTGATGGGAGTTGCATATGATATATTTGCTTCCGTCATGAACGGAATTCCAATGAGGTTTGTTTACCGTTCAAACTCCGATTGGTTTTGCAGAAGTGAAGCCGGAAAAAGATCATGCCGGAGCAACACTTGAGGTTCCTTCCGAAGAGCTTCTTCGCACCAAATCTTGAGTAGTTTGGGTGCTTTGGGGGGTTTTTCTCCATTCGATTGTCTACCAAGTTTTCAAGAATTAGTTGGAAGTTGAACCATTTGTTGATGAACAAGTTGTTCTATTTTGATTAGTAAATGTAATATGATTTTGGATGCATAATTTCTGAATGGCGAGAAGAATGCACAAACAGTTTACATTGCAGAAAGAAAACATTGCAATTGCAAATGAAAGAAGTAATATGAAGCGATTGGTTCCTCAAAACATATGTATTGATGGGTGCACCAAAATTTCTGTCTTTAAATAAACTGCCAACGCTCAAATTGTTGATGCTGGCATATCAAATTACAAATGGGAAAGACACCTTCGGAAGTTGCTAGTTTTGGTCAATATCGTCACCATCTTCTTCTTCATCATTTTCCTCATCTTCGTCATCAATTTCTTCATCTTCGTCATCGTTATCCTCATCTTCGTGGTCGTCTTCCTTTTTCTTCCCATCGCCATTTCCTAATCAAAGATAAGGATATATAATCTTCTCTTAATCATATCATAGTGCAGACTCTATCAAAATCACTAGAAATGGTAAGACAGAACAAGATTAACGTACCGTATTCACTGAAGATGACTCCACCGGAGCACAATCCTTCCTCAATCTTCATGAGTTGAAGAGTCATCCTGGGTCCTATCTCTTGAAGCTTGACAGCACTTTTTGAGGAAGCCCGATTAACCCTACCGAGATCATTAGCCAAAGTCACGGTCGCTGCCTCATCATCTGCTTCACTTTCTGATCCGTAACCAGCCCTTCGGAATAATATAAAAGATCAAGTTTAGTCCACTTTCAAAATGCAAAGCACGCAAACGTCTTATCTTTTCCTCCATTGTACTTCATTATGGTCTTTTTCCCGTAAAAAAACCTTGAGGAATCGAATCAAATTCATGCGTGACGTATCAAGTATATGACTGAAGGAAACAATCCAATTCCAAAATCAAATAACATAAATTTGAAGGCAGATAAGATCATAAGCATTCTTTAACAAACGCGCCTAAAACATTTCCAACTATCAACTCTAGTGTTTCCCCAACTCGGTCCACAATGAAAAATCGGCACGCCTCAATAACTTGTTATAAAATTAAATTGAAAACGCAAGTTCTAATTTCCATTTCCAAGCTGATTTAAACTGCTTCAAACCCAATAATAGAAAATGAAATAACTAAACAATAGGATGGGAAAAAGAAGCCTTACTTCGTGACAAAGTCGCTCACGTCTTGAAGATTTCTCAGATCAGGGACTTGATGGTTCTGAACAAATCTTCTTAATCTCTGGGAGACACCCACAGGCTGTAATCTTATGGAGTAATGCCGAAAATCAATCAGTTTTGTGTCTTTGTTGTAATTAAGCAACACTATTCTTTGGCATGAAGAAAGTTTCACCTGAATCATTTACAGCAAGAACGCAGTCAGCGGGGAACATAAATCCATTTTATTATGTTAACTGGTTGATATCATTTCATTAACTTACAGTGTTAACATCAATGGCTGGAAAGATGTTCTGAAACAGTATGGTTGTGAGCTTCAAATGTTGCTCTCCAGTCCCAAAACCAGAAAGAACAATCTGCGAAATAAAAACCACCCTTCGTTAGAACCCATTTCATGATAATCCGTTCATGAAACTTTAAACAAGCTGAATTTGCCTAAGCCGATTGCAACCGATTAATTATGCATCAACTAAATTTCCGTTTGAGTATGAAAGAGAGAAAGGGCATTTAAATCTAGTTTTCTCTCTTGTGTATTGTGATAGAGATATAAGATTACCAAAGGGGCATTCTTAAAAAGATCTGCTGGGCATCGAGGACGCTTCTGAGACCGCGCAATATCTACTGCCAAAGAGTACTCCTGTATCTTAAATGTAAGCGTTGGGCCTTGAGGCGTCCTCGCAACCCTAAGGTACGGAGCAGTTGGAGTTTTCGACAACATGAGGAAGTGTGTAACCCCCATTGGCCCGGCCACATTCAAAAAGTCTCTAAGATTATTCCGCCTCTTCTCCTGCATAAAAAAGCATTGCGGAAAAAGCTCAACTCTTTACTCCAGGTTTTCACTTCAGAATAAATCGGCTACTGAAACAAATCGAAGATTATAGCACAAATCAAAGATCATAGCACATATAGAACCAATTGACCGGCCGAATATTCGCATACCTTAAGCTTAAGGGCAGTGTAGGGAAGCATCAGCTTCCTCAAATCAGCTTGAAGTTGCCTCAGAGGACCAGGCAACTTGCATCTGGAAAACACAAAGCTCCTTGGGATTTTGTCCCCAGTGACATGGTCCACATTAGCCTGCTTCTTCGACGAAACCGGTTTCACAAACACCTTCTTCTTCTGTTTTCAAATTTTCAAAACACAACAATCAACTACGTTTCCGAGAAAATTAAATTAACGCCAACAACAAAAGAACTTTTGATTCAATTTTCTCGCCAACCAAACAGAACCCGGAAATTTCAAGCTTACATTTTTGAAGCGAGCCATGTATTCCAAAAATATTGAGTTTCTGTGCTTGCAATTTCAGCTTCGTGATTAATACTGCAAAAAAAAAAAATTTGCACTCAATTAGCATACAGATAGATTGAATTTATGCTAGGGAATCGTCAGATAATTAAAAAAATAAAGATTAATTAAAGTTAAACAAAATTACCTTTGGGCGTTTAGGGTTTTGGGGGAGCTCTCTGTGTGAGGTTTTTAGACGGAGGAAGGTGATGACTGAGGAGAAACAGCGAAGAAGAGAACGCGCGAGGCAAATTAGGTTGTTTATTAGGCGCATCTGGACCGTTGAATCGTACTAAGGAAATGAAGAAGGGACGACGTCGTTTGGGCAACTGATTGTTGGGTTTATTTTATGGTGCTCTTTGCCCGAGTCCGGTTGGCTTTGGGCTTGGTTCGGCTGGTTCAGCCTCCTATGTGGGCAACCCAAGTTTGGTCCAATCAAAAGTAATGCGGTTTGTTTTTGGAAAATACTTGAGTTCTGACTAGTCAATTCTTATTCTATCATTGGTCTTAAATCACTATGATTGGCCTAAGAATAATTAAATGTGTGTCCTTCGTTTTCATTTTTTTTTTGGGTGATACAACGATCTTTACAGTAATGGGCAAGGGAAAAAATTTGTTACAAACTCGTTATTCATAAAATTCAAACTCAAGACAATTCACTGACAAGTAATAGGAATATCACTACACTATAATACTAAGTGACTTAATTTTGATATCATTACATATAAAATCGATGTGGCATAATATGACATCGTGTTGTTGCCCAAGCTTGGTCCAATCAAAAGTGTTGTGATTTGTCCCTGTAACGAAACGATATACATTTAAATATAGTGATAACAGACTTATAACATGAGTGCATTAGTAACATAGCATAGTAATTCGATAGTTCAACCCAAAATTACTCAACCATATAAGATGGGAAAAGATAGTTTATGCTAGTTGCCAATATGAGAAACTACATAAAAAAGAGATGTTCGTGACAGAAAAAAGGTACAAAACATTTTTCATGAAAGATCCAAAATTAATTTATTCACGAGAAATGTCAGTAATCTTATATATATTGGCGTGAACTGGACAGAAAAGGATATGTGCCCTGCAGCCCCTTCACATGTTTTTCACCATTTTTCAACCTAAAATTTCGGCTCATCAGTCATATCCCTCTCTTTCCAGCTTCATCTTTTGTATCACTCACCAGCCTCTCGCCTATGAAAAAAAGTTCCCACCCTCTAGGACCCTTTATAATAAGCTTATTAACCCTCTCAAATTTCATCCTTCTCCGATTTAACGCTCTTCCGTTCTTCATCATACCTTATCTGAGGTGACCGAGGAATCGTGTCATTCGAGCCTTTTGTTACATGTTTTTCCTAGATTTCCAGAGAAATCTGCAATCAATAGGATTTTATTCCTAGTACTCTCTTTTGAAAAGAAAAGCATTGAAAATTCTTTTTCCTTTCCGCAATGAAAATGGCATCTTGTAGCAGTTATATTTTTGTGTCACTCATTTTTCATGCAATATGGCTGATTTGTTCAACCCAATTATTGGTATCTGGAAAGGGGGACAAAACTTATGTCCAAGAGGCCTGCAGTAATTATGTCCAAGAGGCCTGCAGTGTGACCAGGTATCGGGATGTTTGCATCCACTCGCTCTCACCGTTTTCGAGCTCAGCCAAGAACAGCCCGAGCAGGTGGGCCCGAGCCGGGGTTTCAGTTTCATTGAGCGAGGCCAAGAGTGCCACTCGGTACTTGGTAATGTTGCCTTCTATCATAAACGATCTCTGTGGTATTAGTAGTAGAACAATTCACCTATATTTTTGTATTTTATTTTGTCGAGTTTCCGACATGTAGATTTGTTGCATTCTTCAACAGGTAACTCTGAAAACGCACGGGGGTGGTTTGAAGGGGAGAAACGAAGTTGCTTTGTCCGACTGCATTGAGTGCTTTCAGAACGCGATCGACGAGCTTCACAAATCGCTCGATGTTCTGAGGACGCTGACTAAGATGACATTCGACACGAAAATGGCGGACCTGAATACCTGGCTCAGTGCTGCCCTAACCAATGGAGACACGTGCTTGGATGGCTTTGAGGGCCAGAATGGAAAACCAGTCAAATTGCTACAAGACAGGGTTTTGAAAGTTACCTATATCACCAGTAATGCACTGGCTCTTGTTAACAAACTTGCGACTACTGGCTTGGGAAGCCTTCCTAATTTGTAGGAAGAGAAGATTAATGATTGTATATGTTGTGTTTAATTAACATGTGATTGGGTGATGGGCATGGGCGGATTCATAGAGGGGCTGGGGTGGTCTCGGGACCATGCATGGTCTGGGAAAAACGCCTATGGAGGTCCTTCTAGGACCCTCCAAATGTTTGGTAAGGGAGGACCGTTATATTCCTAGGGTTCTACAGTGTAAGCAGTTTTATTTTTTATTGTTAAACGCCATATAGTTATAAGCTTATAGTCTAAGCAATTTCATTCAAGGAGGGTGAATGAGGTGTAGGCTTGCAGCAGACTTCTCATGAGGAAGAAGACCCATATAAAACCCTCTCTATTCCTTTGAACGTCCTCTTTCTTGCTTTTTCATATTAATTTTTAATGAAACGATACAATTTTTTTTTTAGGGAACAGATATAAAAAAACTATTAATGAGTCATAAAATGAGGGAACGTATTTTTTTATATACATAAATGACCTTACTAGAAAAAGGCTTACAATTTAGACTTTGTAAATAGTAATATTATTTTTGAACCTTTTACGTTAGGACTCCCGACCTAAAATTTTGAATCCGCCAAGTTTAAGGGTTTTTCACAATATGACTATATATTATAAGGTAAACATGTGATTGCACATTGTCTGTAACGAACAACACGAGGTCTGAGGTCACTAGCAAATTCAATTAAACAAATTGCGTTTGGTAATAACAGGATGGTTTCATATTTACAATAGTACACTTGTATACATATTCATGAGTCACGACTTGGTGTACAAGTAACATAATAAGCTTTTACAAGAAACCCAAGCCCACATGACGTACAACTAAACCTAGCCAATACGTAAAAGAACCCTAAGGCCATCTCCAACCGAAGGGTCCAGAGGGCCAGAGGGCCGAAAATAGCCCTAAAACCGTCTCCAACCGAGGGCTAGGCCAGAGGGCTCTGGAATCTGGGAGGGCCCCACGGGATCAGAGAGGGCTGGAGGGCTGGAGGGCTAGCTTATTTTTTTTTTTAATGTTTTCTATTGCTGTCGGTTAAAACCGACAGCATTAAAGAGGTTTTTTTTATTTTTAATAGTTCTACTATTAGTGTCGGTTATAACCGACACTAATAGTTTGAATGTTTTGAATATAACGGCTAGTAGCCGTTGTATTATTAGGCTTTTTTTTTTTTAATGAATTTAAACTTTTTTTTTTCCCTTTTTTTTTCCTTTTCATATTAATCAAATTTTGTTTCATATTTTTTTTCAATTCTATTTTACAAAATTTGTTTCAATTTTTTTTAAATTCTATTTTTTTCCTATAACTTCTATTTTACAAAATTTGATTCATATTTTTTTTCCTATAACTTCTATTTCACAAAATTTGTTTCATAATTTTTTTCAATTCTATTTTTTTCCTAGGCCATTTATACAACATTAAATTAAATTAAGTAACATGAAACAACATTAAACAATATGAAATAACATTAAATAACATTAACCAACATACAAATTATACAACATAAAAAAAACATTTAACAACATGAAACTTAAACAACATTTTTAAAAACATTTAACAACATAAAACTTAAAAGCCTACTCCATGCTTCTTTTGGCCCAAAGATGTGCAACAAGATCCTGTTGTAGGTACGTATTTGTGGCACGAGAACGTATCATTCTATAGCGCCTCATATACTCATTTATAGAGATACTACCAGTTCTTGGATTGAAAGGCAAATTAGGCCCATCATATATTTTTGCTAGAGCCCTTCTTGACCTATTTGGATCTTCTTGGTCATCATCGGACTCTCCATCAATATACCCATCTCGCTCATCCTCCACTATCATATTGTGTAATATGATGCAAGACATCATGATGGAGTTCAAATTTTCTCGACTCCACCCTCTTGCCGGTTCGCTAATAATCTTCCACCGTGCTTGTAGAATACCGAAAGCTCTCTCAACATCTTTCCGGTATGCCTCTTGGTGTAAGGTAAACAACTTTTCTGCATCATTCCTAGGGTTTGGAATTGCTTGGACAAGTGTCGCCCACTTTGGGTAGATGTCATCTGCCAAGTAATACCCCATATTGTATTCACGGCCGTTGATGTAGTAGTCAAGTTGAGGTGCTTTACCTTCCGTCAAGTTATTGAAGAGGGGTGAATGCCCAAGAACTGTAATGTCATTTTGGGATCCAGGGACTCCAAAGAAAGCATGCCAGATCCATGTGTCATATGAGGCAACTGCCTCTAACACAACAGTTGGCTTTCTCGACCTTCCACTAAAGCTTCTTTGCCATCCAGTGGGACAGTTCTTCCAATCCCAATGCATGCAGTCTAATGACCCTATCATGCCCGGAAACCCACGGTCTTCAGCTTTGTGAAGGAGCCGATTCAGATCTTCTTGATTTGGCTCTCGGAGGTACTCGTCTTTGTAAACATGAACAATTGTGTTACAAAATTCTTCAAGAGCATCAAGGCATGTAGACTCAGACATACCATGGGTTTCATCCTCGAATCAGCTGAGGAGCCATATGCCATCATTCGGAGTGCAACAGTAACCTTCTGATGAGGTGAGAAACCATGGCGCCCTGCTCTGTCCTGCTTCTGTCGAAAGTATGGATTGACCTGCTGGACATCACGAAGTAAACGCTCGAAGACATGACGCCTCATCCGGAAGCGACGTCTGAAATCCTCTTCTGTGTACACCGAGTCGGGGTTGAAGTAGTTGTTCATCAGATTGGCATGCGCCATCGCTCTGTTTCGTGGTTTGTAAGAGCGACCAGCAACAGAGCCACCCCATTGAGGTTGTTCCTCAGTTGGCTGACACACCATGGCCGCAGCCATGGCTGCTGCCATGTTTTGTGTGTTGCACCTTACTTGAGCTTCTTCATCAGACTCCTCATCTTCTCGTCTCATTTGCGCCCATTTTGCTTCCAATTTGGAATTGGATGAGGACCCCCAATTGGAATTGGATGAAGATCAAAAGTTGGAATTCATTGCAAACTTGAATTGAAAGAGATTGAATTGCAAGAGATTGAATTGAAATAGATTGAATTTAAAGTTGTGTGAATTATAGCCCAATATCCACCCTATTTATAGCAAAAAAAATTCAAATCCAACGGCTAGCTGACGTCAGCATGATGTCAGCTACCAACGGCTAGCTGACATCATGTTGACGTCACCTAGCCGTTAGATTTGAATTTAAATTGTAGTTTTTAAATAATAAATTATGTTTGGCCCTATGGCCCTTTGGCCCTCGGTTGGAGACGGTTTTTTGTGACAGGGCTAAAACGAGCCATTTGGCCTTCTGGCCCTCGGTTGGAGACGGAGGCAAATATGGCCCTGTACTGTTCATTAAAATATTAATATCTTGGGAAATCTTGGAGGGCCAGAGGGCTCAAACGAGCCCTCTGGCCAGCCCTCGGTTGGAGATAGCCTAACAGTTCAACTTAACCACCTAAATCTAACATATACTCGATACCGTGGCAATGTAGGAAGCCATCGTCTTGGATTTTTGGGAATGATGAAATTGGGGTTCCACCATAAAATCAATTGGCAATATGGGGAGTAGCCCAAGACCATATAAGCACATAGCAAACATTTTCCCTCACCGATGTGGGACTACTCTCAACAAGGAACAATCACAAGTTCAGCCGGCCTATATTTAAACGAGAATGTCATGCCACCCAACATTGAGCTATAGAGTTTTTATCTCAAAAGGTCTCGATGCAATCAGTAATTACCTCCATGACTTTTAAAGACTGATCAACAACCTTGATAAACACTCATGATAAACTACAATTTAACCATAGTTGACGCAGGAGGTGGAGCTGGGATCAACAACCATGCACACCTGTGGTTGCAAAAGAGAGCCATAATGAATTCGACCAGTTTGATGTTTGTTGTTGCAGGTATTTATTTTCTTCTTCATGTTTGCAGTGGTTGGTAGGATTCAGCGTCGTTACTCGTTATGTCACCACTTGTAATCCTGTTTTTTTAAATTAGCAAGCAATTATTGAAGTCGTTGCCATTATTAATACGTAACATGGAGGCCTGAGCGACAAATGAAGACTGGACTTGGTAATAGTACAAAGATTTCTCAGCCTCAATCGGTTCTCAAATTTGGTTCTTCATGACATTATTGGAGCTTGGTTTAAACTGACTTGTCTTGTACATATTAAGGGTTCTTCTAGTAACTACTTTGTTTTTCGATTTAATTTTTAGTGCTAGTGATTGAGAAGAAAGGGATAAAGAATGATGACGATGAGAGATTCTTAAGTGTCCTGAAAACACGGTCTGGTATATCAAGTATCATAATATAAGTGGTTAGATACTTAAAAAGAAATTTATAACCATTTGTATTATGACATCTGGTGTACCGGACACTAAAAAAATTTATCGATGATGAGGGAGGAGGGAGACATATCAAAACTAAAACATCAATGCAAAAACAAGTTAAAAATAATAAAAATTATAAACGAAACAATTATCAAACATTCTAAAATTAATTTTGGTTATCTTGAACAACATATTATCTTCATTCTTTTATCATATATAATGGCAATGTCGTACGGCAAACTCCATGTACGTGAGACATTTTCTCATCCAACAAAGATCTAGTCTTAATGGCTTCACCGTCTAACATTTATACGACATAAAAAATCTCTACATACATGTGATCAACTGTGAGACTAGTTAATTTTGGATCAATACCATACAACTTTAACTTCTTAAAACTTATTCCACATCTTGAAATTGTGGACATTAAATTTGAAAGTCTGTCTAAACCCCATTTAAACAGACTTTAATTTGGATATTTTTACTTAAAAGTATTGGAAGTCATTTTCCTTACAGAAAATTGACAGCATGTTATCGACCACAGTGCTTGGAGCGTTTGGACGGCCGTAATGTCGTTTAGGTAGATACCAGCAGACACATACGTAATGAATAGTCTGGTCACGTACAGTTCATCTTTTATGTTTTGAATAGCCTTGATGGGTCAATTTATTTGCAGAAATCTATATGTCAAACAAATAGGACGGTCTATTTTTATGCATTGGACCGTTTTACATTTAACCTAAAAACTATTAATTTCTTCCGGTCGAATATAAATTGAGCTTCGAATTTTAAGTACAAATGACTACTCCATTAAAAAAATAAAAAATTAAATTGGTTTAATCTTTCAAAATTGTTCTCTAACGTCATTAGTGTTAAATAATGATATAACTAATGTCAGGTGATGGCATTGCCATTGTTAAGTGATGATTTGAACAAAATTCTGAGGGACGTTTTTGTGATTTCACTAATACGACCATCAATGAACTTTAAATTCTCATATGGACCCTTTTAGGCAAGTGAATTTAGGGCTTAAGTTAAAAAATGACTGATTTAGAGACTACTCAAAGCTCCTTAGATGACATGTCAGTAAAACGCCCTTTGTTAATCTGCCACGTCATAATGCTAGTAACATAACACATATACAATTTTTAAAACGATATATAGTTGTTTTGAATAGTTTCCGTACTTAACTCGAAAATGTTCTTCGTAAAAAATAAAAAATAAATGGAAAAACCTAAAATTGAAATTTTGAATTTCGTGGGGACCAACCCCGACAAGAATAGCCAAGAAAATTCTCACATTTATAACAATTTGGCTTTATATTAATATACTTGTTAGACAAAGTTGTTGATGATATATAAACTAAAACAAGAATAAACAATAAATTATAGAATTAAAAGGTACCTAATTGTATTTATTTGCTCAACTTTCACAAATAAATTAACTTATTGGCACCAAGCGAATGGATTTCAAGTTTGATGTGCCTAATAAGCCCTCTACAACTACAATTCATTATGTCATTAAGTGGGCTTCATAATTTTTATGTATGAGAAAGGTTGCACATTGCAGTCATATGTGACAGTTCCAAGTATATATATATATATATATATATATATATATATGCGCTAACAAATATTATAAACAATAAGGGAGGAATTATTAGGGTAAGGGCATGTCCACTACAAGTTGCCTAAAATCCGGTGGGTGGGAGGAGTTTAAAATTAGAAGGCTTGGGACTAGGGGTGGGTTTAAAAAATGAAAACCGAAAAACACACTGATTACAGAGGTTTTGTCACATTTCGGTTTGGGCCCCAGTACATCTTGGGCTCGACTCCACCATAGCAGGATATTGTCCGCTTTGGGCCTCGACCACGCCCTCACGGTTTTGTTTTTGGGAACTCACACGTGAACTTCCCAGTGGGTCACCCATCCTAGGATTAATCTCGTACTCACTTAACTTTGGAGTTCTTATGGAATCCAAAGTCAGTGAGCTCCCAAAAGGCCTCGTGCTAGGTAGAGATGAGAATGTACATATAAGGCTTAGAGGATCCACTCTTCTGGACAATGTGGGATGTAACAGGTTTGATTTGGTTAAAAAATAACAATTTTTAGATAAAAAATCCTGAATCGAATCGAGAAAAATTAAACTGAAAAAGCCAAACAAATAGTAATTTCGGTTCACTTTTCGGTTAAAAAAACTAAACGATTAAAACCAAACTCACCCCTACTTTGGACGTTGGTCATAGAATAGGCCATAAAAATAACAACTAAAGAAAAAAATGTTGGTAAAGGAAAAAATATGTGAGTATTGGGTTATGAGCTTTCATCCAATTTGAGATTAGTTTCTACATAAAAATTCGTGAGTATTAATCTTTGAAATTGTCATAATGTGGAGACATAATTATTTGTGTAACTCTGTTAGGATTTCCGTCTCTCATTTGTCCAATGATACTCTTTATTTTAGAAGTTCTAACATTAGTGTTTTTCAAAAAAATCATTACTCTACATTATAACGAGTTTATCGTGGTTCTTTTATTCAGAAATTAAAACTCTAATAGAGCAAACTCTCTAGACTTACACTCGAATTTTGAATTTTCTCAAAAGAAAGGGCATTAATAAATGAGTATTCTCTTTGTAAATTAATAATATTCTTCTTGGTAAATGAAAGTACGATGTTCATGGGTGAGCATTAGAATCTGCATCCACGATGCATGGTTATGAAAAAGTTGTGATGGTTTCAAAAAAATGAAAAAGTTGTGTTTGAAGTCTGAATGATCAATTTAGTACTATGTGGGCTCTCAATCAAGGATTGTCTCCCCTTCTTGTTTCCATGCCCTCTTGTACCCTTCTATTTTGTGTGGTTACGGTTAAGTCACGTCAACATTTTATATTATTTTTATATAGAAATAATAAGACAAAAAAAATAATAATATAAAATGTTGACGTGAGCTTAACCGTGATCATACAAACAGGAGGGTATAGGAGGGCACGAGGACAAAGATGGCAGACAATCCTTGTCCCTCAATCATGGCGATTGGTGGCCAATTTTGGCAGAAAAACGTGCGACGTCGTTAATATAATTAACTCACGTGTACGGCGCAGCTACATCAACGTCGATTTTATGTGAATGCTCCTTTGTCCTCCGACGTGCAAACCAAAACCCTATCTTTGTGGGTCTCGTTAACATGCATGATGCACCTCAAATTCACTGAGTTTAAATCTTCGGCAACCAAATTTCTTTCTGGTCTCTTTGTGATTATTCCACTTGATTGATACATGTTATTTCGACTTAATTTAACATTATGTTTTCATTTTTTTAATTGAGAAGATAAGTTGAAGAGTTAAAACTATCAAGTGAAATTTAAATAAGTGGACTAGTATCAACAAATGAGATAGGTCACAAAGAGACCATAAAGAATTTTGAGTGCATAAGATTTGTACTCAAATTCTTCTACTACGAAACGACTTTTTTTCTTTCAACTAACTCACCCAAATCAACATACGACAAAAACAACATGCAAACTACATAGACGACAAGAATATCAAATGAATTCTTCATAAATAAATTGAGCTACGAACGATTCATGTTTAGACTTCCAACGATGTCTAATAAAGTGATTGCAGCTCAATTGGTAAAGATCATTTACTTATCAACGCAATTTGAAGTTTATTTGGTGCACTTGTATCCAATAAGGAACTTTCACCAAAGTAAAAAATATGAATTTGCTTAATATATATCTGTGATTTTATATAATTAGGGTTTAAAGCCTTAGGCATTAAAAAGAAGGAAAAGATATAAAGTGAAAACATAGGTGAAACTCTGACCCGAGTTCTCATTTGGATTCATGCATGGACTCGCAACGCCTAGATGAGAAATGTTGAGCATGAGCACATGGACCTTCAAATTAAGTACTTTCTAACACTTTAAGTTGACCTCCATTAGTTAATTAAATTACAATTATTGACTAATTAGGTGATTCTTAAGACAAACTAATACTATTTTTGTGGGCAAATTAGTACCATATATCTGCTGGTTAAGATTCTTAAGACAACTGTCCATCGTTTTAATTTTGTAATAAGGATCCCCACTTCCCCAGTACAGAAAACGAGAGAGATACCCCCCACCCTAGCTCCCTCCATCTTGCTTCCTTCTTTAGTCATATTATTTTATTAACTTAAATTAAACTCCAGATTTTCTTATTTGCTATGGTATTTTTCAGTGGCTAAAGTCTTATTTAAAAAATCAATAATTAAAATTTAACGGCAAAAACTTCATGTTTATCCGATATATCGAAGCAATTTTTCACTTAAACTTGGTATTAAATATTCATGGAAATTTTTGCTGTGTTTTAAGTAACTCACCCACAATTGAAAATAAGATGCGAGAAAATTAGTTAAGGTGGTTTGGACATGTGAAACGAAGACTTACAAATACTCTGGTTTAAAAAATGTAATTTTGAGACAGAGGTTCAAGACAAAAAGGGACATAACAAGACTTTAAAAAAAATATACAAAGTACTTGAAGTTAATGTAAGACTTGGCTCAAAACTTCAACTGTATAAGATAGATCGAAGCCAATTTTCACTTAAACTTAGTAACAAATAGTATTAGTCGATCGAGTGGTGCATGGATAATAAAACGGGAAGGGGAAAGGGAATGTGCACGTCCATATTCACCAAAAGAAAAAGAAAAAGAAAAGAAAGTAAAGTGTCATATTCATCAAGGGCATCGTGACCAATTGCTAAGTTACGTAAGGGGAGTCAATTACCTTAGCGACGAATCCTTAGAAATGAAAATTGTAAAAAAAAAAAAATCAAATAGAGGGATACAAACCCGCGGATAGATTCATGTGACGCGAGAGCGAGAGAGAGAAAAATAATATCATATTAGTTATTCTTAGAATTTTATCGACTAGTAATGATGTAACACATAAATTAACTAGGAGAATGAAACTAAACACGACACAAGGGGAAATGAAGCGTCCAAACTACTCCAAGTTTCAACAAATTGCCTTCAATTGTAGCATTAGGCCATTAGGCCATTTGTTGACCTTTTGAGGCGGCATCTTCTTTAGGGTCATACGTACTCAATTAGTTATTGGGACCTAATTCTTATTCCTTTTCAATTTATCTACCTACTTCTAAAAGCTACAAGCGGTCAATTTAAATTTCCAACTCGATTAAAAGTATTCGATAAGTTTATGGACTCGTTTGAAAGTACTGTTAAAATGATTGAAAGTGATTTCAGCGAAAATGTTTTTTGATTCTAAAAGCATTTAAAGTGCTTCATGTAAGAAGTTTATCATTCACTTGCATTTTTACTAAAAATTGGTTATAAGAACATTTTCACCAGAAACATTTAAGCCATTTTAAACACACTTCTGTTAATTTGCCAAAATACTCATTTATGTAAATCACAAAGAAAACCCCTCAATCATAACCTCTAAATCTAGTGAATAAAATCAAGTTACTTGCATGTATTTACTGGTATATATATATATATATATATATATATATATATATACATATACATATACATGTTAAGGATATTTTAGTTTAAGTTTAAACTTTGGATAAGTTTCTGAAAATGATGGATTTATCTCAGTACGAATTACATTCGATCGATAGTGACATTTTGTTCTGTATCAATATGCCCTTTATGTCAACTCAACTAGTAAAAATTTGAATATGGATCTACCATCAATTTCCATAACCAAGTACTTCATTCAAAATTCCAAGGACTTTAACCACACAAAAAAATAATAATAATTCCAAGGACTTTCATATGAAAAGAAAAAAATAATAATACTTTCAAGTGTTTTATGAGTAAGCATCTAACATCTAACAGGTGCTTCTCCTAACGTGAAATGACTAGCAAACAAGTTCATTACGCAGTTTGACAAGCACAGGCCTAATAAGAAGAAACAGTTTTGAGTACATCTCAAAGTTCTTCCCTAGGAGGCTCGAGCCTCTTTTTTTTTTTTTTTTTTGAGAAATGTTTTCCAAAAAATTAAGTGTTATGTTTATGTATTGTTTCGGTTGAGCCTGTTTCACCCAAGGTCTAAAATATCGAAGATATCGGAAATATCGGTAGTAAAAAAACATGGAAATTTCGATAGAAATATTGGAATATTATCGATATCGATAAAAATTGAATAAAAACCATGGTAATTGTAAGAAAAACTTGAAATTTTTTATTGAAACTTTGCAGGATGTTTATTTAGTCAATTATCTATTAGTTTATCACAAAAAATTGGAAGGAAATGCATTGCATGATGGATTTAATTGATTTTAAGTTGATTATATAGCGAGCTGGCAAACATTATGAGTGTAGAAAATATGTAGTAATTAATGAAAGAAGTTTAAACACACCATAATCATTTATATATAATGAATTAGTATAATATTTTACACTTTATACATTGCATTGTAAGATACACGAGTGACTTAGTACCACATAGAGTTCCTATCAAAGTTTAAAATATCGATGATATCGGAAATATCGGTAGTTCAAAAACACGGAAATTTCGATGAAAATATCGAGATAATATCGATTTTTTAGACCTTGTTCACCATAGAGCTTAAATTACACAATTTTAATATTTTAGAGTCTTTTTAAGACTTTTACCATTTCCTAATTTATTTTCCTTGTGGAGGTAAGGTTTGCTAGGAGTGTGTAACTAACTTTTGAAGTTGTATTCATATTTTCTTTTTCTTATCATCAAATAAACTTGTGGCTGCCTCGTATCCTCGTTTTAGGAATTTATCGTTGAATAATCCTTCATTTTTTGGTTGTTTTCATCGCATTATATCCGAAAACTACTTTTATAACCTAAAAAGCACTTTTAAATTTCTTTGGTTGTTTTCAGTCGCATCAAATATGATAATAGGCACATGCAATGTGTACCAATTGCGTCTATATTTTATAATCCATCGAAAACAAAGTTGCTGCGTGACATGTAGCCTGCAGGTTTGGAAAATTAGAAAAAAACAATGAAAAAAAAAACACGAAGAAGAAGTAAGGCTCATTTGAAAGTTTTTGGTTTTAAAAGTATTTGAAATGCTTTCTGTAAGAAGTATTTGTTTTTGAGTTTCAAAAACACGTGAAGTGTTTGTTACATGACATGGTAGTCTTTTAGGTTTGGAAAATTAGAAAAAAAAAACGAAAAAAAAAACACAAATATGAAGTAACCGTGGCTTGCCACCAGTTGTCCTTTTTTTTTTATAAAAAAAAATTAAGGCTCTTTAGAAAGTTTTTAAGTTAATTTTAATAGCACTTGAGGTGTTTTATGCAAGAAATATTAGTTATGTGGAGTAGAAGAATGCATATTTTGCAGCTTAGTAAGTATATTATATATTGACATGCCCATTTCCTTGTGATTTCTGAATCTCCCAATACAAGATCAACATCTATCCTGCACACTGGACAAGTCTTATTAAAACCAATTAATCCGCACTGCCGAGGTTTTTAATTTTTGGAGTATAATTATCTCTTCTCTTTTTTTCTTCTTTTTTTTCCTCTCCTCCTATTTGAACCGTCAAAATTAAGTCACGTCAACATCTTATATTAGTTTTTTTTTTTTATAGAAAGAGAAATAAAGAATGTAAGAAGAGGGGATGGAAGGGGATGGAAAGATAAGGGGAGAGAATCTAGTTCTTAATTTTTAATAGGTTTGGTTAATTTGCAGTTTGTTATTATTTTTTCATCATGTCGGCAGTTTGCACACAACTCATGTCCGACGATGAACTTGTGCTCCCTCTCTTTTTTTTTTGAACTTTTGTGAATATGGGTTTTAACCTCGATGATCTGGAAAAATTTAGTATGCATATGTTGGTTGTTTGGTAGGATGTATTATGATAAATTAAAACGACATTGAGTTTAGTTTTTTTATTGTTGTGTTAAAATATAAGATGAACATGATTGGATATGATTGATTATGAATTCATATAAAATAGTTTATCTAATCGATCTTTATACATGAGTTACAAATCTTATCTATTGTGTCCTTGCCAATTAAATTTTATTCCCAATAGGATCCTCATCGGATCTGTTTGGTGAGGATCCTAAAGATCCGTGAATCGTGTCCGTTTATCGTATATCGTTCGATCAATTTCTATAAAGTATTGTTTGTGTTTCATTTTAAATAAAAATATTTAAAACGATTCACAGATCTTTAAGATTTTCACAACGAGGATCCGATGAGAATCCGAATTCATTTTATTCCTAAAATCCAATCTCATTCAACGCATCAAACAGACCCTTATAGTAACATGCTAAGATATTTAGTTACTGGATTTTTAACCGTATACGTAACACTCTTTGTTTATTCGACATAAAACGAAGGTAGAAAAGTTTCGTAACAAGTATGAGTATTGGGTAATGAACCTAGTCCAGCACATTCAATCTAGTCAAATCAACGGTGCCCACGAAGAACTTGATTTGACGGTCATAATGATTTAAAAAACCAAGTCAAAATATCCAACTGAAAAATTAATTCACCCTAATCCGCCTCCCCCAGTGCAAGCAAGCTAGTGACTACCACTATTAATCCATTAATTACAATTAGTTAATTAACCAATGAAAAAAATTCAAAATACATTTACCAAACCCAAAACCCATCAAATCACCCAACTATTAGCAATATATGATTTTTCAATATAACAATACATTTATACGAAGAAATAAAGATTTCTGTTAAAATAATATTAGGTACACTAAAATTTTATTAATATTTAATATATATAATGAGTCATTGATAAAAAATAAACATATTAATCAATACTTAAGTTATAGTCTAATCATCAATAATCACATCATATAATTTGAAATTTTGGTTTAATTAAAGGAAAACTTATGAAAATGACTTGAAACATTTAAGTTTTAAAGATAAAAATAAAATAAATGGTAAAGTAAATAATAATTACCCTAGCATTACCTTTTGAGTTAAATCACACAATAAATTTATCATAAGATGTAGATATCGACTCATAATTTGAAATTACAACTTTTAATAAGTAAAAAAAAATATCAGTATATTAGACAAATGATGATAACCGTTTACTTTTCAAACAGGAAAAGGCACGAAGGGCCGTTTTGTAATTACCGCCAAAACCCAGAGCCTACTTCGGACTCCCCCACAGCTTAAATACCCGCAACATACACGAGTGAGACCGCATCACAAAAACCCGCCACAAAGCGAGTTGCCGGCGATTCCAACTCGTCCAACTCAGAGACTCTAAACTCACTCTGCTTCTTCGGACACAGTTCCGACAAATGGGTTCGGAGCTGATTTTCCGAGGGCACGAAGCCGACCAACATGTGGCGGACACCTATTCGCCCAAACGCCCAAAGCCGTGGGCCTCCGTGACCCGCCCGATACAGTACTTGCTCCGAGAGCAGCGGCTCGTTTTCATCCTCGTCGGCATTGTTATCGCCACCGTAGGGTTCACCATCCTCCCGTCCTCCACCTCCCGCTCTCCTTACGCCTCGGGCAACGTCCCGATCACGAACGAGTACGCCCGGTACGACTTCGATTCGTCGGCGACGACCCAGTACAAGCCGGCCTACGAACGCAGATTCGGGTTGAATAGCTGGGGTTCTAGCGGGAAGGTGCCACTGGGGCTGAAACGAAAGGGGCTCCGGATCGTCGTGACGGGCGGGGCCGGGTTCGTCGGGTCGCACCTTGTTGATCGTCTGATTGCGCGAGGCGACAGCGTGATCGTGGTGGACAACTTCTTCACGGGAAGGAAGGAGAATGTGATGCACCATTTCCGGAACCCGAGATTCGAGCTCATCCGACACGACGTCGTTGAGCCACTTCTGCTCGAGGTCGACCAGATCTACCATCTGGCTTGCCCTGCCTCCCCTGTTCATTACAAATTCAACCCCGTCAAGACCATTATATCCTTTGCTACTATAATTTCTTTCAACTGGTCTAATTCACATTTTCTTGGCGGATATTCTATCTCAGCCAATTGTTCAGGTGGTCTGCACTCATTGATCAATTGGCCGAGACAGAAGAGTGTCTTGGCCAATTCGTAAGGCGGTCACACCTGACCAATTGGCTGAGACACAACAGTGTCTACCAATTGATCAGGCCACTGCTGGACAATTGCCCGAGGCGGTAACAGGAACGCTGTTGTGTTCAACTGACTTAATTCACGTATGCGAACGATTTTTGTTTCAATTTTTTGATATCATTATTTGGAGGCCTTAATTTTGAATTTTTGGAGATGCACAAAACCAATGTGGTGGGGACTCTGAACATGCTGGGTCTTGCAAAGAGGATCGGAGCGCGGTTCTTGCTGACGAGCACCAGCGAGGTGTACGGCGATCCTCTGCAGCACCCGCAGGTTGAAACCTACTGGGGCAACGTTAATCCAATCGGTGAGTTTCCGACAGCATCTCGTTTCTCTCCGTTTCTTAGACGTTTCTACCAGTCGTTGCGGCGCACGTTAGCGGCGGTATGCGTGTTTAGTCTAACATGCGCGGGACAGGCGTCGGAGTGTCTGCGTCTTCGATTCGAATCAAGTTTCGGATCCTGTCTTTTTCTTAAAGGAGTCAAATGGACGTCGGCGGTTAGTGAGGCCCACGTGGCCAAAAGTTCCTCAGATCCGTTCCGGTTTCCACGGTCAATGAGATTACCCGTGATTTTCGGGTCCACTCATCGGACGGTGGAGACTAAAATGTGTTCTCCACGCCCCGCCGTGACCAAAGGTGTTGGGCGGTAAAATGAGGAATTAGGTGGACGGCAGGATTGTAAAACCGACAGGTGTCCTTTGGTTTAGGGTAGGTCTAGATCTGACAGGGTCTACAGTTTTTGGCCCCGTTACCTGACAAACAACGTTTGATTGTCTGAATGGCTGACAGGTGTCCGAAGCTGTTACGACGAGGGAAAACGTACGGCCGAGACATTGACCATGGACTACCACAGAGGAGCTGGTGTTGAGGTATGTTAACATTTACCCTTATCATATTTACCGATCACATTTAGGTATGCGAAATAAATGTGATGTGAACGTTGTAGTAACGTTACATATATCACATTTATCAGTCACATCAGTCGTCCTATACAACGAGTCTATAATCGTCACGAACTTTCTTTTTGCTTAAATCTTAGATGTAATGTTTTCTGTTTGAAACTTCGGATGTTGTTGCAGGTAAGGATTGCTAGGATATTTAACACTTACGGGCCGAGAATGTGCATAGATGACGGCCGCGTTGTTAGTAACTTTGTTGCTCAGGTAAATTGCTTGTGTATCGGATTATCTTTCGCTGAAACGATGAGCTCTTCGTTTTAGTGCTAAATGCGGGATGGTGGCGATAATGCAGGCGTTGAGGAAAGAGCCGATGACGGTTTATGGTGACGGGAAGCAAACGAGGAGTTTCCAATATGTTTCCGATCTGGTGAGCGAGTCTACTTTAACACAGTATTTAAGAAGTCTGTATTGTTTACGTTTGCTTTGTTGCTTGGTGGTTTGGGTTGGTTTGTTATTGCTGTGCTTTGAAAAAAAAACCATTTGATGTGAGAATAAACTTATTTTTGCTGCTTCACGTTTTCTGTTTTTTTTTTTCATCCAAAACTATGAAAATAAGTTGTTTTTAAGTGTTTATCAAACACATTTTTTAGCTCAGTTTTTTTTATACCCACTTTTTATAAAAGCACATCGGTACCAAACCAGTACTTACTTTTATATTCCGAATCCTTCTTTTTAGGGTTTATAGTATCGAGCCATGTGAAAAGTTTATAATGCGAGATTAGAGACTAAGATTGTGACTAAAAAATATTAGTGAATATCATGTTGCCCATGTGCATGGAACAAAGCATTTGAAATCGGTTTGTGAACCAAAATTTGTACAGATTAGACATATAATTGATGCTTTTGTGCACATGTTGGTGCACTTGAGCACTGATGCAAGCAAAATTAGTCAATGTTGTGCATTTTGATCAGTTTCTTCGTATGACGAGTAATCATCGACATGCATTTCTTAATACCATCTTATGTTGGTAAGTCTGGGTTGACTTGTATGTATTCTTGCACCATCGTTGCTTGCTCGGAGGAGTAATATGTATTTTTCAAAATCAAAACTAGTAAACCTCATAAAAGCAGGATGTTCGTGTCATTCACGGTGTTTCTTACGAAATGCTTATAAATATATGAGTAAATTGTAGCAATGATCCTTCAACTTTAATGAAATTGGAGCAATGATCCTTCAACTAAAAATTCATTACCATTGGTCCCTCAACTTACCAAAATGTGTAGCTATAGTCCTTTTCATCAATTTTGTCAAAATTTTGTCAAAATAAGTTATGTTGGAATAACCATTTATATAATTAGGGTCTCTTAACTCATCAAAGTGTGTAATTATGATCCTTTTCGTCAACTACATCAAAATTTTTGTCAAAACGAGTTATGTTGGAAGGACCATTGCTACAATTGGGTTAAAGTTAAGGGATCATTTCTCCAATTGAATTAAAGTTAAGAGACTAATAGTAATGGATTTTTAGTTCAGGGACCATAGCTGCACATTTTAATGAGTTGAGGGATCAGTGGTAATGGATTTTTAGTTGAATGATCATTACTCTAATTAAGTTAAAGTTAAGGGACCATAGCTACAATTTACTCTAAATATATTGGAGGAGGTAAATAGTCCAATTTTGGGTATCTGGCGCCCGGCAGTGATATGTTTTAGTAGATATAGTACTACAATTCCCGGCAGACTTTTCTTGCAAATGATATTTTCGTATATGCAAGTGTGATTTGGGACAGAAGACTTCGTAGTTGGGCATTTGGGGTGTGCTTTCAGCTGTTACGCTGGGAAGCAGAGAGTAGTTTCTTCCCTGCATAAGTGATTTTCTGGTTTAATATTGCTTGCTGCTGATGCTGAAAAGTACGTAATATGACACTGCCGTTTTGTGTATGGCAATATATAACAGGTGGAAGGTCTGATGCGTCTGATGGAAGGTGAACATGTGGGACCTTTCAATCTCGGAAACCCGGGTGAATTCACCATGCTCGAACTTGCAAAGGTAAATTAAGATCAGATGAAATCCAATCAAATGTTGCAGCTTAATAATTTTCTCGTTCGTCATTTATTGAGTATTTTCGCTTGTTTGTTGGTTGGTGCTTGCAGGTGGTGCAAGAAACAATCGACCCAGAAGCAAAAATCGAGTACAGGCCGAACACAGAGGATGACCCCCACAAGAGGAAGCCTGATATCACAAAGGCCAAAGACTTACTCGGCTGGCAACCAAAGGTGTCCCTTCAAAAGGGTCTCCCTCTCATGGTCTCTGACTTCAGGAAACGCATCTTCGGTGACCACCATGAAGCTGACTCTACCACCGCCCTGTAATAATCCTACCGATGTTAATGTCTTGGCATGGCAATTGACACATATACCTGAATTCTGACTTGCAAACCGGCAATGGGGAGAGACGGTTCCTTTCTTTCGTTCTTTCTTTCCACTCTCCAATTTCCGAACAAAATACAGCAGCAAAGGTCTCACAGCGGCAGTAGTAGCAACAGAAACAGTAGCATATAAGTTCCAGCACTCGTTTTTATGTCCATCTTTTATTCGTTCTGTGTTGTTATCGTCTTAAAGCTTAGTAGAACAGCGAGAGCTTCTCTTATCCGTCTTCCTATTATTTTCTGTGCAATCGGTCTCCATTAGAGGCGGCGTTGATTAGATTACAAATTTTTTAATGATATTTACTTGATGTATTCTAAATTAGCTTCTCCAAATTATTGATCCATTGCAAATCGAGATACTCTTACATTTCTTTAGGTATTGTTTGGGCCCAAAATAATAGTTTGGGCCGAGGGTAGGATCACTCTCGGCCCAGGAGGCCGGGCGGCAAAAGGACCATGGATCGGTCAACCCGTGGGAGTCCAAACCTAGGGCGGTTAGGACGAATCCTAGTGCAATGGGGAGTCTCGACGGGATCGGATATCCAGGAAACTAATCCAGCTTAGCTAAGGACTAGGTTCATAGTCCTAGTAGATGTAGGACTGGTCGAGGTGATCCGGAGAGGGAAACCTAGTCCGAGTAGGATTTAAACTCGGACTCAAAGTTCAGTACTATAAATAGGGGACGCTGTGCATCAGGAAAAGCCCCTGCAAATCAACACAAAATTGCCCTGCGCAAACTCTCACAACTTGAGATCTTTTTCTTTTCCTTTTTCGCTGACACATCTTCCGTTGGCATCAACAGCACTGTGGAAGCAACCGGTGATATCTTAAGTCGGCATAGATAGCTCTGTCACCGTAGAATCGGTCGGTCTCGCAGTACCTTCCGTTGGCATCAACAGCACTGCGGCGAGAACGGTCGATTACCTATCCAAGTCTCGGTCGAGAAGGGTTTTCGAATCCTTGTTGGTCGAGGTCATCTCATTAGCCTTCTCGGCGAGGTGAGGTGTCACAGTTATTACATTCGGCACATTGCAAGCCGAATTCGGTTCGTGAACTTTGTAAGAAATAGCAGCCTTGTCTTCAGGCTCGAGAACCCAAGAGGCCGAGACGTGTTCCTTTCTCGGCCGCAATCGCAAGACGCAGAAGTCAGTAGCGCGACCCAACGCAGCATCATCAAATTTACTCCTCGGCCGAGCCTCGGCCGACGAGTTGGCACGCCCCGCAATCACCGAATGACGTAGTTAGCTTAGAATATACTCGGCATGCGCGCCACGTAGGCTTTGTAATTTCTAGGGTCAACATTTTGGCACGCCCAGTGGGACCTAGTGCTAAACTACGAAGTTCATGCCAATTGAAACACGATCGGTAAAAAAGAAAACCACTATGGGAAAGTCGATAGCTGATTTGCCGAATCAAAGCACGGGACAAAGTGTGCCACAAGCGCAGAATCCCCTTAGCGCCGTGACACCTGAGTCCACGAGTGCGACCCGCCGAGAAAGATAAGTTAATCTCGGCAGTCAACTCCGCGGTCCAGAAGTCCCTAACAGGAACACCTGCATTCTCACTGAAGGGATAGTAGAAGAGTGTGACGAGGATGGTGGTGAAGGATCTGATCCACCAACAAGGTCGTTTCTTCGAAAGCGACTGGACGAGCAGTCTCGGTCAGTCGAGCAGACGTTTAGTCGAGGCATTGACAAGTTGCATGACGCGATACTCAGTTCCAATGACCAACAAACCAGGCTGCTCGAAATGCTGGTTAGTCAAGTTGGTGGCAGCAGACCTTTCGATCTTCGCCAACATTGTTTACCAAGAAACAACCCGGTACCGATTGTACCGGCCGAGCCCATTCCTGCCCCGCTCAAACCAATTAACTTGGAGAAAGGAGGAGGGTCGAATAGTAGGTCAGAAGGGACCGACCAGAGGGTCGAAGCAACACCTGTTGATATGACCGAAGTTCAACGGATGATCGACTCGGCCATGAAGAAAGGGCCGAAGTTTCCCAAGTTTATTCATCCGTACCCAGCTTACGTGGAAACGTTTGGATACCCGAAGGGTTTCAAGATCCCATATTTTAGTCTTTTTGCCGGTGAATCGTCCCTGTCTTCGTTGGAGCACGTGGCTCATTTCACCGCGCAATGCGGAGACGTTAATAGTGATTTCCACAAGTTACGGCTGTTCAATTTCTCATTGACCGGCTCGGCATTTGCCTGGTACATCAATCTCTCGCCTAATTCCGTCCAAAACTGGGATGAGTTGGTCGAGAAGTTTCACGAGCAGTTTTATCGGCCGGGGATGGAGATGTCAGTCTCTTCATTAGCACGGATGGCTCAAGCATCTGATGAGTCACCAATGGATTATCTTACCAGGTTCAAATCGGCTAGGAATTGGTGCCGAGTGCCTTTACCCGAAGTCGAATTTGTCAGGCTTGCTTTGAACGGCCTTGATGTCGAATACAAAAAGAAATTCTTGGGGGCAAATTTCCGGGATATGTACAAATTAGCCCAACATGTCGAGCAGTATGATTATTTGCTCCGCGAGGAAAAGACTTCGAAGACTCCAACTCGGGGAACGATTTACAAGAACCCTACTGTCAATTATGCATCAACCGAGGATGAGTGCGTTAGTGTGGATGCGGCTGAGATAGTGATAGATAAGCCATATGTTTGCAAGGCATTGACTCAGGTTGATTCTCGAGAAGCCAAAAGTCGCTTGGCCACTGAAGGAACATCGAAACCGTCAAAGGTTTATACTTTTGATATTACCAAGGCTAACGCAATTTTTGACCAACTGTTGTCAGCAAGAATCATTAAGCTTCGGCCTGGTCATAACATTCCTAAGGCCGAAGAGCTTAAAGGAAAGGTGTATTGCAAATACCATAATTCGAGCAAACACACGACAAACAATTGCGTCGTATTTCGCGATAACGTCCAAAGTTGGATTGATAATGGCAAACTGAAGTTTCCCGAGAAGAGGATGAATGTTGATACTGATCCATTCCCCACGGCAACAGTAAACATGGTCGACGCGTACCTACCCAAGGACAAAGGGAAAGGCAAGGCTGAAGTGGTTGAGACACAACGCCCGCGGAATCAGAATGTTCGGCCACGATTCATGGCCGATTTTCGTTCAAATAAACCACCTACGGCTTTAACGGGGCCCGCTATTGTCAAACCTATGATGGATTATAGCACCGATGAAGATAGTGGGACGGCGGTTTTGTGCAGGAAATGTAGAGCGAAGGTCGACAGTGAACCAGAGGAGAAGCCTTCTTCACAACCTGTGGCCGCAACTCGGCAAAAAGTAGCCAAGGAAGGCCAACATCACGGGGTTTTTGAGAGGCTCGGTCCTAAAGTACGGATGGAAGAGACACCCCCGGTCAGGCGGCGCCTCGATTTTGATGCTTCATTCTATGACGATGATTACTATAAGCGTAATTTCTAGCAGTTCAGGATCATCGCGGAGTCAAAAAACCTTCAAGCCTCCCGAGCCTAGAGATCAACGTTGGTATACATACCATTCTTCGAAGGGCGTCTACACCGCGTTGTCCAAATCTGAGAAACGCCGGCATCAACGGATAGATTGCATGGCTCGCCGACGAGCAGCCCAAGAAACTTTGACCCCTAAGTGGCGGCCGAAGGATACAGTTGCCACTGAGGAGGAGCGACCACCTCCAGCTATTATGACAGAGTTGGCTCAGGGGAAACGGCTGGTCGATCAAGATGTCGAGACCATGTTTGAAGAAGCTGATAAACGGATCAAACTTCTCATTCGACCGGGGGAAATGAAGGAACGTCTTGAACATTTCAGGCAAGAAGCCGAAAGCAAACTATCCCCGCCAGTTATACAAGATCATTTGGTCAAAATTCGACGGAATTTGCATCCCCCGTTCCTTGGGGAGTCTTTGGAGTATATGCGAGAATTTCATAAGAAACATTCGGCCAACGATCTGTATGGTTTGCCGAAGGCATGTCAGGACACCATTGATCTTGTCTTGACTTGTCCGGATGCTGAGCGGATCATCCAGAAGACCTCAGATCCAGGATTGAAAGCAAGGTTCCAGCACATACGAGAAGCTCGTGTCTTTGGATTTGAAGTCGACCCGTATACCGATATCGATGTCGCTGACCTTCCTTTCTCGCTGGAGGACCTTCAGTATTTACGGTATCACTTTGAAGTATTTTCGGCGGTTTCTCTCTTCGGCCTTACGACCGATGAAATCGCACGTATTGCCCGTCTGGATGCTTATCTCGACACTAGGGATGCTCGGTTACACTACCAGGAGCAGGTTCAGGTCTTGATCCCAAGTTCATTGTCAATCTCGACCTTACCTGAGGCGGTCACGCAGAACCAACAAGTGGCCGAAGCAGCTCCGCCAAGTGACATTATTGAAGGGACGGAAGAATCTCGTTGTCCGACTCTGACGACAACTGAGTCCATAGTCGCTGACCAACCGAACGAGGAGGGTCTCGACCAGATGGGCCCGTCAGTCCTGGATAATATGGAAATCAGTATGGTCCATGTGTTACCTGCCGATTTTCAATCAAGCACGGCTCAACCAAATTTCCTCGATGGAGATGTGGTTGTCGAGGAACCCGGCCATGTTGATTTTGTATCGATTCCTGAAGGCGAGTCAACAGCAAAAGATGATAGTCTAAAGGCCGCTTTGGCCGAATTGTTCCCTCGCTCATCGTCGGCCAAGTTTCACCATTTAAAGCCACTGTATGTGACGGCCCACATCGAGGGATATCCAGTTTCTAAAGTTTTTGTCGACTGTGGAGCTACCGTTAATATCATGCCTCTGAACATCATGAAGGCCTTGCGCCGTTCAAATGACGAGCTTATTCCGTCAGGAATCACAATGAGTAGTTTTGTGGGTGACAAATCCCATACCAAAGGTGTCCTACCGTTAACTGTAAATATCGCCGGTCGTACCCATATGACCGCCTTGTTCGTGGTTGATTCAAAAACCGAGTATAATGCATTGCTCGGCCGAGATTGGATTCATCAAACCAGTTGTATTCCTTCATCATTGTACCAAGTGCTTGTCTTTTGGGACGGCAAATCGGTTACTGTTCATCCGGCCGATAACCAGCCCTTTGAAGCTAACATGATCCAAGCGCGGTATTATGACGATCATGTCGGCTACATTACTTTGCAAGGCTTTAATGAAGAGGGACGGCCGACTCGAATTTCCGTTCAGAAAGCTATCGAGGTTGGCGCCGAGACTGTCCAGCAGGATTCGGCGAGACTCGGATTAGCTAACTTTCTCCCCGAAGCCGATGTTTGACACCGATCGGGAAACACGCAGGGCCGCGGTTTCATCTACTATGGAACGACTGCTGGCCCATTGGTATACGATATCTAAACAACCAAATTCAGGCGTCAACCTCGTTGAGTTCCTTGCTGAGGGAGATAATGGGCCTGCATTATCCTTTGATAAAATTCGAGCCGCCCCGGCCGAACTCGAAGATCATCGGCCCCTTGTTAAGGACCCTTTGGAAGAGATTAATGTTGGGACGGCCGATGACCCACGACTTTTGTTTATTAGTGCGTTACTTCCCCAACGAATGAAAGACGAGTTTCGTACTTTGCTTACGGAATTCAAAGATTGTTTTGCTTGGAGTTATCATGAAATGCCCGGCTTAGATCGTACTCTGGTCGAGCATGAATTACGTATTAAGCCCGGATTTAAACCTTTCCGTCAACCACCTCGTCGATTCTCGATCGAAGTACAGCTCAGTGTCAAGGACGAACTAGTTCGACTTTTGAAAGCCGGATTCATTCGGACAGCTCGATATGTCGAATGGTTGGCAAATATCGTTCCTGTATTGAAGAAAAATGGTGCACTGCGCATCTGTACCGATTTTCGTAATCTGAATCTGGCAACTCCCAAAGATGAGTATACAATGCCGATTTCAGATCTGTTAATCGACGCCGCGGCGAATCATGCGATCTTATCCTTTATGGATGGACATGTTGGGTACAACCAAATATTTATTGCTGAGGCCGATGTGCACAAAACTGCTTTCCGTTGCCCGGGGGCACTCGGCACTTACGAATGGGTTGTCATGCCATTCGGCCTCAAGAATGCCGGCGCCACGTACCAACGGGCGATGAATACCATCTTCCATGATTTAATTGGCACCATCGTCGAAGTTTACATCGACGATGTTGTCGTCAAATCTAAACGCCGACAGACACATCTGGACGATCTCCGACAGGCTTTCCTCCGCATGCGTCAGCACAACCTCAAGATGAATCCTGCCAAGTGTGCCTTCGGTGTATCGGCCGGGAATTTTCTTGGTTTCCTCGTACATCATCGTGGGATTGAGGTCGATGAGAATAAGGCTCGCGCAATCATCACTGCCCCACCCCCAACGACGAAGAAACAACTGCAGTCCTTACTCGGCAAGATAAATTTTCTCCGCCGATTTATAGCTAACTCGGCAGGAAAAATGAAAGCGTTTTCAACGCTTTTGAAACTTAAGGACTCGGATACATTTGCGTGGACGACCGAGCATCAGGCGGCATTCACACAAATCAAAGTCTCCCTCACAACGCCGTCTGTTCTTGTTCCACCTCGGCGCGGTAAACCCCTCAAACTATATATTTCGGCTGCTGAGGAGTCCATCGGTTGCCTCCTTGCCCAAGACAATGATGCCGGGCGAGAGCAGGCTATTTTTTACCTCAGTCGACATCTTAATCCACCGGAGATCAATTACTCCGTCGTGGAGAAGCTCTGTCTTGCTGTGTTCTTCGCCGCCTCTAAACTCCGGCATTACATGCTTCCGTCGGTCACACAAGTCATTGCCCAGACCGATGTCATCCGGTACATGCTTACCCGGCCGATCGTAAAAGGGAGAATTGGGAAGTGGACGATCGCGTTGTCCGAGTTTAGCCTACAATACGTGCCTCAGAAAGCTGTCAAAGGCCAAGCATTGGCTGATTTCCTGGCTCACCATCCTTCCCCCTATGGTTTTGAGGACACTGATGTCGAAATCGGCATGGTTGAAGCACGTGACAACTATTGGACGATGTATTTTGACGGGTCCAGTACTTCATCTTCGGCCGGCGTTGGAGTTGTCATTCAATCTCCTAATCATGATCGTTGGTATTTTTCGCTTAAGTTGGATTTTGACTGTACCAATAATCAGGCCGAATATGAAGCCTTAATCATCGGCCTTGGCCTCC
This sequence comes from Malus sylvestris, assembly GCF_916048215.2. NCBI lineage: Eukaryota > Viridiplantae > Streptophyta > Magnoliopsida > Rosales > Rosaceae > Malus > Malus sylvestris. The sequence continues at coordinate 40,565,433 of NC_062270.1, read as the reverse complement.
TTTATGACTTGCGGGCCACCCGTGCCCTCGTACTCGGTGACTCTGAACTTGTGATCAACCAACTTAATGGATCATTTCGTTGCATGAGTTGTACCCTGGCACCCTACCACATGGTTGCCAGCTATTTGGCCGAGTCCTTTGACGGTATTACGTTCGAGCATGTTTCCCGGATCCATAATACCGATGCAAATGAGTTAGCTCAAATTGCCTCTGGCGCACAACTCCTGGGGGGCAAACTAGGCCGAGAGATACCAGTGATACGACAGTTATACCCGGCCTTGGTCAACCAGCAAATTCTCCGGCGCGACGATGTAATACGCACTCGAGTCATGTCTTTACCTTCGTTGTTAGACCGACAAGATACTATAGAGGTTTGCACCGTCGAGGCAATACCAGATGATTGGAGAAAACCCATTATGCAGTACCTTGACAATCCCAATGGAAAACATAGTCGCAAGACACGAGTTCACGCCACGAACTATGTCAAGTACCAGAACGAGTTATATCGAAAAGGGGAGGATGGATTACTACTGCTATGACTCGGCCCCCAAGAGGGTGCTCGGGCGATCTCGGAAGTTCATGAAGGGATTTGCGGAGCTCATCAATCCGGACGGAAAATGCGATGGCTACTCCGACGACACGGCTATTTTTGGCCGAAATTACTGAAAGATTGTATCGAGTTTGCACGAAGATGCGTCCAGTGCCAAATCCATGGGCCTATACAAAGGGTCCCGGCCGAATCATTACATTCGGTCATTAAGCCATGGCCGTTTAGAGGATGGGCCATGGACGTAATAGGCAAAATCACGCCGACTTCCGGAGCTGCTAAGCATGCATGGATAATAGTCTCAACTGATTACTTTACTAAGTGGGTCGAAGCAAAATCATATGCCGAGTTAACATCTAAAGAAGTTTGCGATTTTATGGAGGAATACATTGTGACCCGATTCGGTGTGCCAGAAACGATCATAACCGACAATGGAACAATCTTCACAGCCAAAAGGTTTAAAAAATACACGGCCAGTTTAAAAATTCGGCTGGAACAGTCCACACCGTATTATCCACATGCGAATGGGCAGGCCGAGGCAAGTAATAAAGTGTTGATTGGCATCCTCAAAAAAATAATAAAAGAAAGGCCTGGCATGTGGCATTTGAAGTTGAACGAGGCATTATGGGCATACCGAACGTCGCCCCGATCGGCGACTGCAACAACCCCATACGCATTGACCTATGGACACGATGCGGTGCTACCAGTCGAGTTGAGCATAAATTCGTTGCGATTAATTGAACAAAGTAGTTTGTTTAGCGCCGAATATAATCAGTCCATGAGACAGGAACTAGAAGATTTGGAAGAGGCGCGACTTGACGCTTATAACTTACTGGTGGCACAAAAACAGATTGCCGAGCGAGCCTATAATCAAAAGGTACAACAGAAAACGTTCGGCGAGGGTGAATTAGTGTGGCAAACGGTGTTGCCCGTAGGAATAAAAGATCCTAGGTTCGGCAAGTGGTCGCCAAATTGGGAAGGGCCGTTCATTGTGCATAAGGTATACGGTAAAGGGGCGTATCATCTTAAAGACCGGACTGGAGTAGTTCACAAATTACCGATTAATGGGAAGTTCTTGAAGAAATACTATCCGGTCACATGGGAAATGCGTGAATAAAAAAAAATTGTTGTACCAGTAGAAAAAAAAAATCATTCCATTAAAATTGATAGGTATTATAAAAATGAGTAGGTCGAATACATTCAAGGAGACGAGGGAAGAAGAGTGCTGAGCAAAGCCTTAAACTCCAACCACCGCACGTCGGCCATGATGACTTTGGCTTGCCGATTCTTTTTGTCCAGCCTCAGGCGCTCGACCCGTTTTTTGGCCGCCGCATACTCAGTTAGGCGATCCTTCCCGCCTGACTCGAAGTCCCTCGCAAGCTCAGAAGCTATGGCCGACCGGCGTTTTGCTAGTTCGGCCATCTGACGGTCGAGCTCGGCTAACGCTTCTCCTTTTGCCCGTAGATCGTCAATCTTCGGACGGAGGGTGTCTTGAACGGCCGTGGCGGCTTGCAGGTCCTGTTCGGCCTTCAGAGCAGTCTGGAAGATACTAAATGTCTCCCGAACGCGCTCCAAGGCAGACGATGCCTGAACAATGGCATCTCCGCTCAGGCGACCGTCGGCTTCAAGGTCGTTCAGACACACGCCGAGCAGATCAAGACCGTTGCGCTCAAGTACCTGCCGAGAGGAGACCTCGGCCATGTCCCCAGGGTCGTTGCTCGAACCTAAAGAACTCAATGGCCGAGCCCAGTGTCTCAGATTGCTTCTCACTTCACGCGGTCGATGGAGGTTATCTACGTTTGATGGCCACTGAGGCGGCCAGGAAATATAGATAACGCCCTTTGGCGCATAGAATTGACGGTGAAAAGAATGTACAGGCACCTGACATTTAGTATTTTCCTTGTTTAGAATTCTAAAGCAGAAAAGCAATCAGGAGGAGACAATTGAAGGTACTTACAAAAGCCGAGGTAACCTCCTGTGGAGGAATGTGGAAGCCTTGGTCTTGAGGATGGACCGGCGATTCCGCCGTGGCCTCGGGTTCCTCGAGCAGCCGTTTGCCACGGTCGGCTGCCGATGGGCCGACTGGCGCAGCTGCTTCAGAGGAGGCAGGGACGTCCTGGTCTTGAGAGGGAACGAGAGGATCGGCCACCGGGGTCGGTTCCTCGACCGTGCGCTTGCCACGATTAGTCGAGGAGGGGCTGGTTTGAACCGCCATCTCGGATACTGGAGGAGGTTGTCGACGAGTTTGAGGACGATGCACCAGCGGGACCTCGTCGATCCCCTCACTCTCTTCCAACACGAAGACCGAGGGCTTTCGATTCTTGGGAGAGGTTCCCTCGGTCGTAGAAACCGCCTGTTGTGAGACAGGTGCCTTCTCGACAGAGGGAGGTACAACTGATGCGCCGGCCACAGAGGCAGGCCGCGCTGGGGCCGTCTCTGCGGCCGAAGCCGGCTGTTTCTCGACCCCAGAATGGCCGGCGGTGGGAGAAGGAGAAGCACTGGAGTCGTCGTGTGACTGGAGATAACGTAGATCTCCCGTGCACCTTTCTTCGCCATTTGTTTGACCCGCTTGGCAGGCGGGGAAGGCTCGACAGCCAGCTCGGCCTCTTGGCGAGGCCGTTTGATCAGCACGGCCCTACCAACGGGTTTGTCTTTTTGGGCCACGACCGATTTTTTCCCGGCCGTGGCAGCGGCAACTGCCTCGTCTTTCTCAAAGGCCAACTACCTAAAAAGATAAAGACAATTCAGTAAGGCAAATCAATATGCAAGGTTGATGGAAAGGAGGAAAATGGAAAAGGTACCTTGAGTATGAGGGGCCGATGCCTTCTTAGGTCGGTCGCCGAAGAGTCTGCTCACCACATCTTCGACCGGCGCACTAAAGAACTCTTGGGTGTAATTTTCCCACCACTCACCGAAGGTGTCGGTGCAATGAGTTTCTGGGGTGGCTGGTCGAAGGCGGAATTTTTGGCAGCGCTCTTGGAATTCCCTCACGGCGGTTCTACACTCCTTCTCAGATGAACGAGGTTCGCGTCCACGGCTTAGGACCGTTCGGGAGGAGAGAAGGGGGATAGGGCAGCCCTGAAGGTAGCCAAGCTGTCGGGCAAGGAAGTTCGGATGATATACTTCCCAACCTGATCGTTTCCCATCACAGCCGAGAGGGAGGTCGCGAGCAAGCACAAACGACCCCTAGGTCTGACGAAGATCGGCGTCCTCCTCCGCGCTCCATGGGGAGGTAGGCAGCCTGATGAAGGAAGGATAGTCTCGACGACGACATATTAGGAACTCGTCGTTGGATAAGTCGTCGAGAGAGAAGAGGTACCGAAATACCTCTTCGGCTTGATGGGGAGGTGTCGGTCGAGAGGCCAGTTGAGGTCCAAGCGCCTCTGTTGGTGAGAATTCAGCTATGGCCGGCCGAAGGGAGGCGAAGTATACCTGCAACCAGAGTTGGAAGACCCAGAGATGACCATTCTAGTGTGGGTCGACCTTGTGGAGGGTCGCCTCGGCCAGGCAGCGGAAAAGTTGGGCGAGAATGTTGGAACTCAGTGCCAAGACGTGACCACTAGCCAGGGCTTCGGCTACCGGCATGTTCTCGACCAAACACTTGTTTGACTTGGTACAACAAATGTATTTGTTGTACCTGTAGAAGAGGAAGGCTTCATGCTCTCCCTCTCGCAGGTCCTCCTCTCCTCGGCCGGCGAAGTGAAGATAGAGGGTGTTGTAATTGCAGAAGTTCTTGTGGAGCTTCTGAATATCTTCCTTCGACGGGATATGACCGTCACGGTTCAAGGTCTCGAAGGCCCGACGGTCGAAGAGCGTTTTCAGGTCGATATTTGACGGATGCCCAGAGAGGGTCGCGTCGACAGGGATCCCGGTCGCCGAAGTCCCCAGAATGGCAGTGATATCCAGGATGGTGGGACCAATGGGACCCAGAGGAAGGACCATTGTGTTGGTGGCCGAGCACCAGAAGCACAGAGCGGCTTGGAGAAGCTCCTTGTCGGGGACGATTTCCATAGACGAAAGGAGGATGGCGTCGTAGATGCTAAGGGCCTTCCATTGCTCGCCGAAGAGTCGTTCCATTCGAACGACCCAGGCTGCCCAGGATGTGGTCGTCGAGGGCCAGGAGCCCTGGGGTTTAGCCGCATCCCATCGCGACCATTCAAACCCTTGAAGCAAGGGTGTTAGGCAGTGCTCCTGTAGAAGGCCGATGATAGTCGGCGGTATTGTAGCCTTGAAGAGAGGACCCAGGATTTGGTACTGGGTACTCATGTCGTTTTCAAACCGGATGGTCTTGATCGAGCTCTGATCCAAAATCTTCTGATGTTGGTCACATTCCCTAGAAAGCTTGGAGATGAAGGACGTCATTGTGAGAAAGAAGCACGGAGTAAAAGGGTTGTCTGGGTTGGGGATTTAAAGACGAAGACTTGGAATAGGAGAAATGCACTAGAAATCAATGGCAGAGGATTTCAGGAAGTTTGAGAGCGTAAAAGCACAAATGAGGGAATTTCGGTATTTATAGAGTTATAGGGGGAAGAGCAATCGTTCGAAATTCAAAACAAAGGGCAAAATCGACCGAAGGAATTGTTGATCATGATGAACATTTGGGAAATGCGGTTGAGAAGACCGAAGGTTTTAGGGTTTTGGGGGCGCATGATTGCGTGTGACGGCGAAATTAATGACGAAAGACGGTTCGACGCCCGCACGATGACAAGTGGGCTCACGGACTGAGGTAGTGGCTCGCGGATTGAGATAGTGGTCATGATGGCAAGACGGTTCAGGCTGCCGCACGCCTTAGACGTCATTATGGGGGATTGGCCATGTTAGAGGACGCCACGTGGCGAGTGGGTTAGCAGGATCAAGATCGTGCGATCGTGCTCAATAAATGCGCCTTGGAACTCGGGTATTAGGATCCTGAGTGGTAGATTCGCTTCTTCAAGGCCGAAACTCGGCCGAAGGTTTCAGGCCGAGGACCTCAAAAGCGAGGGGGCAATGTTTGGGCCCAAAATAATAGTTTGGGCCGAGGGTAGGATCACTCTCGGCCCAGGAGGCCGGGCGGCAAAAGGACCATGGATCGGTCAACCCGTGGGAGTCCAAACCTAGGGCGGTTAGGACGAATCCTAGTGCAATGGGGAGTCTCGACGGGATCGGATATCCAGGAAACTAATCCAGCTTAGCTAAGGACTAGGTTCATAGTCCTAGTAGATGTAGGACTGGTCGAGGTGATCCGGAGAGGGAAACCTAGTCCGAGTAGGATTTAAACTCGGACTCAAAGTTCAGTACTATAAATAGGGGACGTTGTGCATCAGGAAAAGCCCCTGCAAATCAACACAAAATTGCCCTGCGCAAACTCTCACAACTTGAGATCTTTTTCTTTTCCTTTTTCGCTGACACATCTTCCGTTGGCATCAACAGCACTGTGGAAGCAACCGGTGATATCTTAAGTCGGCATAGATAGCTCTGTCACCGTAGAATCGGTCGGTCTCGCAGTACCTTCCGTTGGCATCAACAGCACTGCGGCGAGAACGGTCGATTACCTATCCAAGTCTCGGTCGAGAAGGGTTTTCGAATCCTTGTTGGTCGAGGTCATCTCATTAGCCTTCTCGGCGAGGTGAGGTGTCACAGTTATTACATTCGGCACATTGCAAGCCGAATTCGGTTCGTGAACTTTGTAAGAAATAGCAGCCTTGTCTTCAGGCTCGAGAACCCAAGAGGCCGAGACGTGTTCCTTTCTCGGTCGCAATCGCAAGACGCAGAAGTCAGTAGCGCGACCCAACGCAGCATCATCAAATTTACTCGTCGGCCGAGGCTTGGCCGACGAGTTGGCACGCCCCGCAATCACCGAAGGACGTAGTTAGCTTAGAATATACTCGGCCTGCGCGCCACGTAGGCTTTGTAATTTCTAGGGTCAACAGGTATATATCAACGTTCTAGCTAAGATGCTTGTATCAGTTGTTTGCTCCAAAAGCCCCTGGGTTAGAGAGGTAAATGTATTACAGGAGAGAATTTTTAGCAGATTGTTCTGCTACGTTTGGTGGCGAACTCGCTTTAGGGAAAACCGTATTAGGTTACAAACAGAGGTGTGAACATCATTTTTCTTCTAAAAATACGATATTCATTAGTGAGGGTGTCCGATATTTGGAGATGAATTATTATAGAGGACCATGAAACATTTCTATGGAAATACCACATATATTGTGTTACATGAATAAAAACGGCAACGCTTATTTCCAATGCTTCCCTTTTGTGACGCTTCAGTTCATTATTCATAACATTTCTCATCCAGAGGAAAATTTAAGAGCAAGGGCTACATTGCCGAGTGATGTAGCAATCTGCGCCCCTTCAACCCGCAAAAATACGATGGTGTCCGCGGTCGCTGCTTGTTTATTGGTGGCGGGGGTGGTGGTGATGCCGTGCCGTTCATTTTCAGAATGGCATTCCTAAACGTGTGGATTGGTTGCACCACGACGGAGTTGTCGTCACTTGTGTGCTTCTCGAGCCAAGTTATGATGTCTGCAAAGACGATTTCAACGTTCCCATCTGGCTCTCCCGACGTTAGACCATGCCACATTCCGGGGTACAATTTTATGGTCTTGTCTGTGCTGCTGGCTTTCTCATACAGTGCTCTGCTTACTTCTGGGTCTGTAACAGTATCTGCCTCCCCATGCAACACAAAGAATGGTAGTCTCACCTGCCCAAATTATCAGTCTAATATTAGTTGCCTAGGAAAGTGTATCGACCATCTTGCACCCAAGATCGAATTCTTTAATTTAGAATAGAATATCACTTCGTCGAAAACATATTGAATAACATGGAAGCAAGAAAAAAACCTCATGCAAAGTGTCTTCAAGGCTCATGCTAGTTCTCAGCATTTCCAGTGCTGTTTTCAGCCTCGGCTTGTCTTGATATATCAGTTTGTTGCTCCTTATCTGAAAGAGACACCATTTAAACATTTACATTCGATCCCATCCCATCTAAAATTTTGAGGAAAAAAAAAACGTTACAAATTTGAGGCTATTTAGTTCCTGAAGCTTTCGCACAAGTTTGACTTTCGTTCCTGCATCTAGTTTTGCAAATTGCACAAATTCGAGAAAATTGTTTAACTTCTGTTAAGTAAATTTGACGGACTTGTACATGGGACGTCTTCGGATTGGTACAATTTGTAAACTATAAAAGTACAATACAACGAAGTGGAACTTTGCGAAAGCTACAGGGACTAAAAATGTATTTTTGTCAAAATTTAAGATAAATTTAGTTGTTACCTCTTCACGCTTTACAGGGTCTTTGAAGGCGGAGTCAATGACATCTTTGGTGGGTACTATCTTCCATTTGGGAATAATCTCCTCCACTCTGGTTAATACATTGATCACCAGCGGGTGTGGCTTGACCTTTTCTGATATCTACCAAAACATTGTATGGAATTAACGATCAGTTTAATTTGGTAAACCAAGCTTCACCAACAAAACCAAACTCCAACTTACACCCAAATCGTTTGTTTTTGTTTTATTATTTTTTTAGTTTTTTGAAGAAAAAGCGAGATTAAGCGAGTAGAACTATACATAAAGGTTCGGTGGTCGGATTAGCCGAGCAAAACTTACACACAATTTAACTAAATGTAAATGTAATATGTGTTACTGTTACCTTACACATGGGTGCAACAAGAACAGCTCCATTCCAAAATGTGGGATCCTTCTTGTGAAGCAGTAGAGAAACTGCCCCTCCCATGGATTCTCCATACAAAAACCTACACTTGTCTCGGTATTCTTCCTCGGCTGCGATACCATTTTAAAATTGCATTGGTTAAAAACTAAAATTACTTTGTATCGTCACACTAAAGGATTTTGTAATTCAATTGGATACGTACCACAAATCGACTTGAAAAATTCATCGCAATCGTTGACTATGTTTTTGAACTTCTTGATGTAACATCTGGCCCCTCTCGAACGTCCGTGGCCCTCGTAGTCAATTCCGAACACGGCATATCCCGCGTTAGCTAGGCGGATTCCACACTCTATGTAAAAAACGATAGCAGATCGAATTAATTTGTCAATTAATAGTTAACCCTAGAAACAAAAAGTAATTAAAAATCATTCAGTTTTGCCACACCTAGAGACCCTACAGCAGAAAATTCGTTTGCCAACCAAATCCAAATCCAAACCAAACCAAACCAAACAATTTCAATTTCAATGATGGGGCAGTTTAGGATCTCGAAAGAAGCTTGCCGTCAATGATGGCCCCACAAAATAATTTTAAAAGTAAATCCATACTTCACATGATAATTGCTTAAATTATTATCATTTTCAAATAGAATATTTTTATTTTTATTTATTTATTTGTAAATTTAGCTTCAAAGTCCGTCCCACTCCAACATTGCTATCATGAGAAGAGATTTTGAGGAGAATTTATTGATAAACAAGAAAAATACAATATGTCAGGAAAGACATAAACCCTAAAGACATGAAGTCAAACCCAGAAAAACTTGCATGCATAAATACTCGGAACCCGTTACATACATCGTCTCTCTCGAGGATGTATATTCATGTGAATAGTACTTGAAATATATGTGATTGAGACGTTGCATGTAGCGGGTGCGTGTAAGTACTTTTCGTTGTGCTAATTATAAAATAGACAGAATACACACACACGTATGAACAGCTTAACAGGTAACTCGCTCCACTGTTCATAATATGCGAAGTAAGATAGTGCCTTCGTGTGTGTGTATATATTTATGGACTGAAAGAAACCCACGTTGTGTCCCAAATAATTGAACATAAACAAAAAAAAAAACACAAAAAAACAAAAACCAGAAACTCAGAAAGATGGGATAAATGATAAGGTCAGCAGTCGCACAGTGCGGTAGGCATTGGGAATGCGAATGGGATTATAGCGCCCCAAATAATCCAGCGCTGGGTGGGATAGGACATAAAAGGGACAGTGCAATGTTCGGCAATGATTTAAGCTTGTCCGCACTTTGTTTTTTTTTTTTCTAATTCCTATCCCCTTTCTGAATCGCAAGGTGCCAATGCCATGTAAACAAATGCAGAGTAGGAATAGAGGTGCAATTGGATTTACATTCACCTGTTTCCCAGAAGATTATCATCTACTTTTTTATTTGATAACATGACCTGCTAAACATATTTCTTTTCGCAGCAGAAGGTAGTGATTTTCACACTTTTATTTTACATTTACATCGAGTGTTAATTCTTCTTGATTTGTTTGTTTATCAATTTAATAAGCTAGAAAATTAAAACAAGTGTATCGGAAGAAAAAAAAAAAGCAAAAATCACTTTCCTCGCACAAAAAGGAAGTCCATCGGTTGGCTTGAAACTTTTTAGCTAGTGAATTGGTTTGCCTAATTTTGGTTTTGCTTTGCATCCACTAGATTTACTTCTTATGCAGAAAAAGGTGGAGATGGAGAAAGGTGAAAGTTACCCTAAAACTTATTACCATTAAAAAAGTAAAACTATGTATTATAGACGTTTTCTCGATCCTCATAAAGTGGAGTCTTGCCTTTTACGGGAAATTACCGTCTTAACACTACCAATATTTAGAAGGAAAATGTAGTGAATAATTTTTTTTAATGATTTACAAAAAATTTAACCATGAATTGTCTATTATTTTATCTACAAAATATAATCTAAGTAAACGATCTCTTTAGCGTCACCTGTTAATAAAATTTATGAAGGAAAGAAATTAATTGTCGATTTATTCTATTTGTATATATTGTGAGTTAATTAAAAGTTAAAATGCCAGATTAATTAAAGAAGTAATGGTAATGGAGATTAAGAAAGAAGAAAGAAGGAATGAAAAATGAGGAAGATGAGTCATTTAAGATGATATTCATTACCTCTCATGAAACCGCTGCACTCCATGCCATACCCTGCAACTCCATTAATGAGCACCAATTAATATCCACACATGCCCCATCAAACAAGGATGCTGATTTGGGCATGGTTAAAGATATAGTCAAGTTGACTAGAACGGTGTATTCGCTCGAAACCCGAGTTTGAAAAGAACAAAAGAAAGGAGAGAGAGAGAAAGAGAAGAAGAGTACCATGGCAAAGGAACACAAGGGCCTTTGGAGAGGAAAAGGGCAACCATCTGCAAGTAAAAAGCTGCACTCCTCTTGAATTCCTTATGTAAACCTTCTCTCATTCAAACATATATTTACCCCCATCAGACAAAACACTATATATATATATGTATGTATGTGTGTATAAAAACATGTGCATATATATCAACATTGTATAATTCAAGCAAACATATATATATGTATGTATGTATGTATATCTGCGTGTATATATGCATGTATATATATACTTACTTCTTGATACTCTCCCTCCATGTTCACGCAAGAGAGAAAATTTAAAGAAAAGAAAACGACTCAGAGATCAAATGGATCCCATCCCATGTTTTTTCTGCAACTGCGGATCTAAAGCTAGTGACGATGACAATTTGGAAAAAGAGAAGGTTGGTGAACGGCAATGTCATAAATTATAATATTAGCCAAAAGGGAAAGAGATTCTGAAAGAAGATGGCGAATAAAGTGGAGACTCCGAAACAGATGATGAGAGAGAGAGAGAAATAGAGAGAGAGAGAGAGAGAGTGACGGTGGGTAGTTATCTGGAAATGTGATTTCTTTTCCGAAAGCTTTTTAATATAGAAGAATATAGTAAAGATGCTTCGTGCGTTAATGTTATAGTAAAATGTGATGTACGTGCTTAGCTCAGCATAGGGTTTGTCGGATTGGTTCTTATCTGTGTTTTTTTTAACATGAGACATCTCATGTTTCACCATGCTGTTTAACCACCCAAAAGATCATTGTACATTGTCTAATTTTTTGCAAAGATAATGTATGAAAATGTTTTTAGAAAACAGACAGTTCAGATCTTTTAAACACATTACGAAATGAGCTCTAAAAAACTTGTGTAAAAAATTATGTAAAAAAATAATGTCAAGGACTGGTTCGCTTAAAAAAATATTCCTTCATTTGGACTCAAAAGAAATTTGTCTTCATTTATCTCCTTAAAAAGTGAGGCCAAATAAGCATTAGTGTATGTATAGCATTATTTGTGAAAAGAAAAAAAAAATACTGTCAATTAAAAGCGTTTTTGTAAAACGTTGTAGAAAATTTTAAAAACGTTTACAAGCCATATATGTGTTTTTCTGTAGAAAAAGCCCTTGCATTTGCAATAGAAATTATTAAATGCTTCTAATATAAGTGCTTTTGACAAAAGCACAAAACATTTCTGAGCATAAGTGATTCGAACAGATTTGTGGTCATATCATAAAAATTAATTCCCAGATTTCCATATTTCCATTTACTCATCGTTTAGGTGATGAGTTTTGTGGTTTGATAGCTATCTATTTATTTGTCACCAACCAAGCACCAAAGATTCTAAAGTCATTTGATGTAGTTGGTCTGCACCAAGTAAATACGTACATCTACCATTTGGTCCATTTCTACTTTGTAGGGTACCCTCATTTAATTTTTCACCTCTTACCACCTTCAAAACTTTACTTTTAGGGTTTTTTTTTTTTAGGAAATTATTATTAGCACTCCAAAAATCTCATTGGCCTTCCAAACTTTCTATAATTAGAAAGAAAAATACACTTGTGATGAGTGTAGAATGAGATTTTTGAAGTGTTAATAACAGTTCCTTTTTTTTTAGGTCAATTACACTTTATCACCTCAGGTTTAAGGTCTATTGCAACCTCATACAATATCTTAAAAAAAATTCACTTTCATAACTCATGTATTATTTTATTTCAATATAATACCTCCGTTACATGTTCCATCCATTGGTCCATTAAAAGCTGACGTAATTGCCAAATTTGTGCCACGTGGCAACAAAATAATTTTTATGCATTTAAAATATTATAATAATTTACCCTCTTTATAAAAATAAAATAAAATAAAAAACAAAAAAACCATCTTCCTTCCCTGAGCCCTTTCTCCTCTTCACCCCCACCCTTTTTCTCCCTTTCTCCTCTTGGTGTGATGGCAAGTGCATTCGCCCATGAGCGGTAGGTCTCGGGTTCGAGACTTGGGAGCAGCCTCTCCATAAATGGGGGTAAGGCTAGCCGACATTCACCTCTCCCAGACCCTGCGTAAAGCGGGAGCCTTGTGCACTGGGTACGACCTTTTTTATCATCTGCAACCTCACCTACTCTTCTCTCCTCTGCAACCCTACCCATTCTTCTCTCCTTTGCAACTCACACCCACCTTCCCTTTTCTCCATTACTTATCGTCATCCCTGACCCCTTCCCGTAACCCAAACCCCATCATCCCACCCCGCACCCACCTTCCCCGTAACCCCCCCACCTTACCCTACCCTGAGCGATCCATAGATTTGGAACTCGACAACCAGTTAACGGCCCAGATGCGTTGAACAACCCAGAAACCTCCGAATCCGGTGATGGTTTTCTCGCCAAGCTCGAGTCCCTTCGCCAATCACACCATGCCTTGCTATAGAAATCGGCGGCGATAGAGGAAGATTGTATTCTCATCCGGCAGTAGAGAGACGACGCCCTAGGGGTGGGGTGGTATGGGATGAGGATTAGGGATGAACGAGTGTGGTTGTAAGGATGAAGGAGATGAAGGTGCTTGCTCCAGTGGGAGGGGAGGATTGACATGGTTGTTGTATAAGATGGGTTGTAACGCCCCGCCCCTAAAATACTTATTTTTGGGAAATAATTCTGATGATAGGCCCAATTTTAAACTCTTGTTTAATTTACTACCATTAATCATGATTCTTTGCTTCAATTCCTTAATTCCTCACAAAACTATATCCCTATTTTAATTATCAAAACATACGATTAAATTATCAATTTAATCTCCAAATTTCTTCTATTAAAACAACTTCTCAATAAAAGATTAATTCTCGATTATCTAGGGTTGCATCTAACCACTGTTAGACTGCCTACGTACCCTTGAGTGGGATCAAACCCCTTGTAGTTCACCATTCATTCTTTTATCCATTTCTAAAAATATTCTAGTAATGGAAATATTCAACATTAGTTTTTACAATCGAATCACACAAAATGGGTACTATAACACCCCATAAATTTTATACAAAAACTATTCACGGTAATAGGACCAAAATAAAATCATGGTTAATTAATACTCTATTAACCACCATAAATCAAATTCGATCATTTCATGGATAAATATATATAAGAAAATCACATTTATATAAGAAATCAAGGTAATAACCATATCACATAAATTCGATATTGATGTAAGAAATCAAGGTAATAACCGCATCACATAAATTCGAGTCACTCTCTAACCAATGTAGGCCCACAAGAATTCACTTAGTATCCGATAGTACTAAATTTAATATTCAGAATGTTACGAGTCATGTTGACCAAAAGTTAACTCTCGAATTAGTATCTGTAATTCGATCTGGAAGATCCGCCCATCGAATTTCGGATCTGTAACTTCCTAAGGTCCGCATTATGCTTATAGAATGATATACTAAATTCTCATTGCGATCCAACGGTCGGATCTCCGCCAATTACTAAGATTAGGTGGCGGTCAACAATTTATTTTACAAACTTAGAAATCCAATTCGGAAATATCCATACGTCAGATTTCTGATATGTCATTTCCTAATATCCTCAAATATTAAGTTCTATAATGCATTAAAGTTTGGTGACAATCCAACGGTCGAATCGTCAATTCAAATAATAATCAAGTAATGCACCTTAATAAAACTAGGTTCACAATAATCAAATCACTTACTACGGGTGTCAAATCTGAGATCAAGATATTAGTTTAGCATAAAATAGCATCGGCGGCCCACTGGCCACACGTTGCCGCAGGTGGCGGTCGGCCGTCCCGACTCGCCGGAAAATTCAACTATTTCAAAAAATTACCAAATTTTATAGAAATATAGATCTTAATTAGTGGAGCAAGTTTCATACATGTGACCAAGGTCAATTTAGCCGGGAAAAGCTCCAATTTCCCCTAAACCCACCGGAAATCCTTGATTTTGGTGTTCTTGATTCTACTCCAAAACAACTCTGCCGCCCCCAAACTTGTTTGGGCTTTGTTACTGGGCTCAAGAGGATGCTAAATGTGGTGGTGATCGAAGGTAAACGTTTCATATACAGTGGATCGCCAGCAAAGTTCTCTCGCACCCACCTGTGCGATTCTCATGAAATCGGGGCTAATGTCCTTGATTTGTGGGTGAATATGGGGGATAGATTGATGCTAAGTTGTTTCCAAGTGGCCCTGCGCTTTGAATCATCAGAGAAACGCCGGAGATGGTGTTGGAAAATCGATGTAGAAACCGGGTCAGGGACGGGTTTGAAGGGTTGACTGCCTTTTCCTTCCCTCTTTTCCCTCATTTTCCTCTCTTCTGGTTGGTTCCCTCACTTCCTTTTCTCTTCCCCATTGGATGCCCTCTTCCCTTCATTTATCTCTTTTCCCTTCTTCTGATTGGGCAGGTTTTTCTTTTTTTCTCTTCCTTCTCCCTATCCTCCTTTCTCTTATTTTCTTTCCATCCTAGCCACACACGTGGCATAATCTAAATGGTCTCAACTCTAGATTTTGCAGGAGCTTTCTAGAAATGGAGGGTCAAATTACAAAACTATCCTTAACTTTAAACGTTAATAACTTCTTCGTTATAACTCCGTTTCACGAACGGTTTGAGCCTACATGCTCGTAGAACCAAGTTCTATCCAAATTTATCAGGAATTAATTTAATTTACATGAGGATAAAATACGTCCTCGTAAAATTACATTTAGTCAACTAGGGCATTTTCGTCTTTTCCACTTATAGATAAAATTTTCACCGTAAATTATAATAAATCCCAGAAACAAAACTTTAAAATTTCTCAATTCAATTTTTCATAACCATAAATCGAATATTTTCGATTTTTCCCCACATATTCATATATTTAAATTTTTTAGGGTATTACATGGGTGGTGGTGATGGAGAAAGAAGGACATGAAGTTGGGAGGCTCGGGAGGGGGAAGAGGGGTGGGGTTTTGGGGATTCAAGTTTTTATTTTTTTATTTTTTTAAATAGGGTGAATTATTATTTTTAAATGCATAAAAAATTATTTTTTGCTACGTGACACAAATTTGGCAACCACGTGGCACAAATGTGACAGTTAAGTCAACTTTTAACAGACCAATAAAAGGAAAATGTAACGAATGCACTATATTAAAATAAAATAGTACGTGAGGTATGAAAGTGAAATTTTTTAAAGATGTTGTATGATGTTGCAATAGACATCAAACCTAAGATGGTAAAATGTAATTTACTCTTTTTTTTTTTTGTTATTTGTTTTTCCAACCTTCGAGCCTAACCTTGTGTGTGTCATCCGTTATATCTTGGGTTGCGGCTCTCATTTTGCTCAGACCTTTTACTTTATCTGTTGTTGTTTACCTGGTTCATTTTGGGCCTCGCCGCCTTATGGAAAGAACCAAAATCATCGTAATTTAGAGCATCTCTAATTAGGAGACATAATATTGAGACGTAAAATCCACATTTTATCCATATTTACATTTTCAAAAGATGAAAATCTGAGTTTTAATACAGTTGAGGAGGTGTAAATTTGAGATCTCATTTATTTTCTTTGTGCGCACATGATTGATTTTTGAGGTATATGCCAATTTCTCCCCAAACTTGTAAATAACTGCCAGTTTTCACTCTGAACTTTAATTTTAACCGATTAGCTCCCGAAGTTTCACATTAGAGAGCTCTCGGGCCGACAAAAAATATATAGTACCCATTGGCATTTACGTACACATATACCATTAAAGATGCTCTGAGGTTTTAGTTTACGGCTTTAGGCTTCTCTATTAGAGCTACACCTCCAATGGACCCAATTCGGACGTTTGAACCAACCCAAAATTCGAATGCCTGGGAAGAGTATAGGTTACACCTCCTGAAATTTTGTAAGAGGTTAACCCGTTAACGCGCCAGGAGCCCCTAAACTCAAGTGATAATTTGTGACTGTTCCAATTTCCCTTCTCTACATATCGCTGACATACTGAAAAAGTAATCTAGACCGGACGGGATTGAGCAATAAATCAAGACCAAAACGCAATATACCGTACCGCTAACTCGTACCGTAGTGTCTTCCGACATGTGCCGCAGCCAATTTGCTTTCAATCTTACTACTTGACGGTTCACCCTACATTCCTGATTGAACAACCCCATAACCCCCACACCAGAAATAGCACTCCAAAATATTATCACCACCTAACCACTTGACCGCGTATTCATTCAAGCAGCGACGAACTTCTCATGGTTTCTTCACAAAATTAGGTTAACAGGTAGAAGATTGTCACCTAATATTTAGCCTAGGCCCTCCCATCGGTTCCTAACTACCAAACTACAACCTATACAATCTGCTTACTGTTAATCCTTACATATCAATCAAGAACCGTATCAAAGTCAACTTAAACAAAATCAACGATGCAAGAAAAACGCAATGTTCAACTGTAAATAGTTATGTTATATACTTGGTTTTGAGACAGTACGAACCTACGCAGAGTAGAAACTCCGACTTTTATGCAATCACAAATAGACTAAAAGAAAAACAAAGATAAAAGCTCTATAGTATTGCAGTAAAGCCTAAGTTGACTAATCATAAACAGAGATTTGCCGATTCTGTGTGTGTTTTGGTTCTTTTTAGTTTTTTGGTTCTGAGAAGCAGGGTATCAGCGTATTGTATAATGCTCACCTGGTTTGGTTTCACCCAGAATTCAAAGACTGAAGGGGTGTATCAGTTGAAAGGCTTTCATTCTCAGTTAGGTGTATATTAAAAGGAACATCTGCAACAAAACTGAATCTTTATTATCCGCTCTACTCATGTACATGGAAAAATAAATGAAAGGCATACAAAAGAAACAGTCGGTTGGTTCATAGAAACTTTAGACATAACAGAACACATTTCTTTGCTCAGTCAAAACTAATGCTAGTGATACAGACAAATGGCTCCAAGGGGAGGGAAGAAGTACAAGATGCAGGGAAAGAGAACAACCTTGCTCTGCGCTCCCTCTCCCACACAGTTTTCCACCAAGAGGCATTTCAAAGTTTCAAACTGCTCTAGCGTAGTCAGTGGCAACTTTGAAGGCAGAAACCAGACAAGCCATAGGAATCACCTGCGTCCAGCTTCGTGTCATAGCGGCAATAGCTCCCCCTGCTACTGCACCAGCAACCACACCATTCACCTGCCAGAAGGGGGGAAAACATAATTCTTTTAGCAGGCCATCATGCTTTTCCACATCACATTATTCTTAAGGTTACTATTGTCCTGCTGTAGATATGCAATGCGATAAAAATACAATCATACAAAAAAATGTAAGCTGCCATTTCATGAGACTGGAGAGTTTAAATTGCTTGTCATGTCCTTTAGCTTAAAGAATTAACATTTCAAGCTTGAGTATTTAGAGACTCAACGAAGATACAAAATCCGGTGCACCACCAATCTAGACAAATTATCATGTGCAACCTTTGCAAGTATTAAGTATAAAATGACATCAAAACGAATCCAATATCCAGCCAGCTAGCTGGTGAACTGGCGTTGCCGGGAAATACATTAATGCAGCAGCAATGGTGTGTCCCGGACACAATATAGAACTGGAGTGCAAGTGCTTTTGAGCAATGCAAATTGGATTACATAGCGGAAATCACTAACAAGCGCTTTCCTTGAACGAGTAACCAATTAACCTATGAACATTCTAAAAGCAAATTTTCAGCAGGGATTTACATTACAAAGAAACAATGCTAGAATTTTACAAATTGACTTCCTAAAACACCGATTACACGAATTCGAAGACAATGTCAACGGCTATACTCACTAACCCAATCGCTCTTTCCCCGATATCGTTGAAGCCCGCAGTGAGTAAGAGTACAAATTCCAACAACAAGTCCTTCAACCCAGTGCCGCTCAGAACATAACAAACAGAAAAACAAAACAAAAACAAGGAGCATAAGTGATACATATGAGCTTTACCATACTGAACTCCAAACGTTCCAGCCGACCTCGCCTGCTCACCGAACCAAAACAAATGTATCACTCAGGAAATTTTACTAAGAACACAAAGAAAACATATTTTTTCACGAAATAATCTGTACCACAAAAGCCACCTGAGCTGCTCCGGCCAAGCCTAAATCCGCCGGAAAAAGATACAGTGTGAAAAAACCCAAAATTAATTTGCCATTTTTGAGAAAAGGAAATTGAAAAGTTCGGAAACTTACCTTGTTTACGAGCATCGTGGGGACCGGCACACAAGCCCCAAATTGCACCGGCCTGAAATTAATGGGATTTTAGAAGGAAGGAATTGGGAGAAATAACAATTGGGGTAGATTGGTTAACATTCGGGTTCGGAAGTGGTTGGGACTACCGTTCCGATGCGGAGGATCGAATCGACGGTGACGGAGGAGCAGGGCACGACGTCGCACGGCTCTCCCTCCATCTCTCAGTTCCGCTCCCGCTTTTCCCAATCAAATTCAGTTGCTCAGGTACCGAAACGACACCGTGGATGGTAAATTCGGTAGCAATCCGACAAGAAACGAAACGTGGAATGAGAAACGTTCCACTAAAACGACAACGTGAGCTAATTCATTTTATTTTATAAATGACTTGCATCATTAAACATTTAAAAGGAGATGTCAAGGCAACGATATTTCAACTCAATTGTATGATGTTACGTGAAAAATTAAAAACACGTGTCAAAAGAATTTAAAATATGTAGCATAGTATTATTAATATATGCGGTCATCATGACGTCTAGAAAAGTACAGATAATTCATTCATTTGATTTAGGATGGTTGCCATAATAGAACATGGGGTTCTATCTTTTCTCAAATTGTACTTGAAGTTAAGAAATCAAATCAATTTATAGATTTTGTTTGGGACAATGGAAAGCCACACTTGCAATTTGAAGACATCAATAATGTTTAGGATAATTTGGAGCTCTTTGATTACTAGCAGGAATGAGTTCGGTTTGTGCGATTTAAGAATATGAAACGTTGTGGTACAAGTTTGGCTTGAAGATTAGCGTACTAACAAGTCCCACAAATGCCTTGTCATCAAGTTATACTCCAAAAAAAAAAAAAGACAACAAACAGTCCAAATTTCAAAAGAAATAAATTGATACAATTTCAAAATCTCAATCCTTCTCATTTGGATATACTTTTAAAATAACTGAAAACGTTTATGGTGAAAAAGTTTTTAGAATCAATCCTTAGTAAAAATATAAATAAATCTTGGAAAAACACTTAAAGTGCTTCTTGGAAGAAGTACATAATTGATGCTTTTTGTAGAAATCACTTAAAGTGCTTTTGAAATCTAAAAAATATTTTCTCTAAAAACACTTTCAGTAATTTTAAAAGTACATCCAAACGAGCCTAATTAGTTTCATTCGACTTAGAAATGAGTGGGTTGGGTTAGGCAGGCTTAGACGTGTTTGCAGTTAGCTCTGGGCCTTTGGGCCCGTACCTGAAAGATAAAATAAAAACCCGCGAATCCAAAACCCTAGCACTCTTTTATCCAACTGAGAGCTAATCCTAACAGACGCAGCTCCCACACACCCACGCAGAAGCGGGCAGCGAGAGAGAGAGAGAGAGAGAGAGAGAGACGAAGATGAGTCGTGGGGCGGCAGCAGGGACGAAGGGAGGGAAGAAGAAGGGAGCTTCATTCGTGATAGACTGCGCGAAGCCGGTGGAGGATAAGATCATGGACATCGCCTCACTGGAGAAGTTCCTTCAGGAGCGCATCAAGGTCGGCGGCAAGGCCGGTGCTCTCGGCGACTCCGTCACCGTCTCTCGTGAGAAGAACAAGATAACCGTCACCTCCGACTCCAACTTCTCCAAAAGGTACCAACACACTTTCCATTTCCATTTGCAGATCTGAATTTTGCAGAGCTGAGCTCCTTTAATTATGTAGGATTTTGCAGTTTAATTAGTATTAATTACGATTAGAAACTTAATAATGTGGTATTGCTGTTGTTAGGCTGGTTATCTTTCGTTTGTCATGCTTTGTGTATAACTTATAATCTTCATATCACTTTGAATGCGTGTACTGCTTTGATGCCGGGTGCTTTGCTCATAGTTTTCAGTCGTTTATTGTCTCCATAACTCGGAGTTATAGTTGCATTGCATTTTTATGAATATTAGTTGAAGTTCAGCACTGAAATTCTTAAATCTTGACGAGTAATGGTTTCATTTAAAAAAATTTGGATATTTAGGATTTCAAATCCTTCCACCACAATCCATTCAAATTCTTTAAAATCCATATGAATTTTGTAGGAGTCTTAAATCCTATCAAATCCATCACTTTTAAAATCCTTTAAAATCTTAGTTTGACTACACCCCCATAAGCTGAGCTCCTTTAATTATGTAGGATTTTGCAGTTTAATTAGTATTAATTACGATTAGAAACTTGATGTGGTATTGGTGTTGTTAGGCTGGTTATCTTTCATTTGTCATGCTTTGTGTATAACTTATAATCGTCATATCACTTTGAATGTGTGTAATGCTTTGATGCCGGGTGCTTTGCGCATAGTTTTCAGTCGTTTATTGTCTCCATAACTCGGAGTTATAGTTTGCATTTTTATGAATGTTAGTTGAAGTTCAGCACAAAGTGTGTGAAATTCTTAAATCTTGACGAGTAATGGTTTCATTTGAAAAAAAAAGAGGATATTTCTGTCGATTGTTGAGCAGTAATTGTCTTCTGTTTTCGTTTGTGTGTAACCTTTGTAACGCTCGTATCTCAGGTATCTTAAGTACTTGACGAAGAAGTACTTGAAGAAGCACAACGTGAGGGATTGGCTTCGCGTGATTGCATCCAACAAGGACCGCAATGTTTATGAATTGAGATACTTCAACATTGCCGAGAACGAGGGTGAGGAGGAAGACTAAAAGCTTTGTCTCCTGTTTTGTGGCATTACCGGTTGAGCTTAGTTGTGGCATTATCTATCAACTTCTGTTTCAGCTTTTTTCGTGATTGATACCTCCTATGGAAATTAAAGCTTCTTTTGAGACATCGGTTTGGAATTTAGAATCTGGTTATTATGTTATCCATGTGCCTGGTGCAGTGCGTATTCCTTCGAGGGATTATGGCGGATTTATTTTATCTACGGCATATAATTCACAAGATCCTCGAAAATTTTCGCCTTCGTTGAACTTCACCGTCCCTTTCCTCTTCGCACATGCGAAGGCAACTGTGCCATCGATACTTGTTAATCTCCGGATATTTAGTTCCGAGTTGCAGGCCTGCATCGGAGAAGGGATGCGTTAGAGAATACGGGGAGTTAAAGCTAATCAAGAGCTTAGACTTTAGGTTTTTAACCTCGATGGATTTATTAATTCACAAAATTAGGTTTTTACTTTGGGAATTGTTATTAGCATTCTAAAAATTTTATTTGGCATTTCAAATTTTTTATAATTAGAAAGAAAAATACGCTTATGAGGAGTGTAGAATGAGATTTTTGGAGTGTTAATAACAGTTTCCAATACTTTTAGCATCAAATATTTCGATACTTGAAACCCAAAACCGAAACTCTGAAGCATCGTTATATACTTTAAATAACTGATCATGTTAATAAATAAGATCAAAATCTTTAAAGAATTACCCTACATACAATTGAGCTTAGCCGAGTAACTTCTGAATTTCACTTAGTAACAGGCGGCACGATGTTGAAGTAATCCATTAGCCTAGTTAGTTGATCAAAGTGCTTTAATATATGCATCAAAGTTTGAATTTCACTTAGTACTAGACATCATGGTGCTAAAGTAACCTAGCTACGTCATAATCTCAGAAAAAATTCGAACAACCTTCAACAAAAAAGTACATGTACTCAAAACTGACACGGGTGGGTAAATTAATTTAATTTCAGCTTGGATATAAAAAATAAATATATAGAAAAAAAAAAAAGGAGAGGAGAGAGTGGAATGCCAGGAAAGGATCCTCGCCGGATCTTTTCCTAAGGATCCTAGGGATTCCGTGATCTCACACGTTCATCGTATATCGTGCGGTTATAAATCATTTTAAAATTTAAGATTTAAAATTAAATATGAATAGTATCTAACGAAAATATATGATCAACGATGAGATCACGGGATCCTAGGATCTCCAGGAAAAGGATCAGCCTGGAATGCCAACCCCTAAAACGGTTTGAATTGTTTCCCGCTATGCAGCGGAAGAAGAAATGCGAGCCTGCACAAAGACAAAGCTGATATCCTCCACGCACCCAACCCTCCATCTTTCCCATCCAACCCCCGAATCCTTCGTTTGGAACACCCTTATCCGAGCCCATGTCCAATCCACAGTCCTATCCCATCCTTCCCCACTGTCCGTCTTCCTCCGCATGCGCTTACACGGAGTCGAACCGGACGACCGCACCTTCCCTTTCCTCCTCCAGTCCTGCCATTCCCTCCCTCACATCCGGCCCGGAAAACAAATCCACGCCCAAGTTTTTCTCTTCGGGTTCACTGACGACCCGTTTGTCCGCACTTCTCTCATACATATGTACTCGTCCTGTGGGAGTTTGACGCTTGCCCGTCAAGTGTTTGATGAAATTACGCAACCGGACTTACCGTCTTGGAATTCGATTATGAATGCCTATTCGAAAGCGGGATTGATTGGTGATGCGAGAGAGGTGTTCGATAAAATGCCTGAGAGAAATGTGATCTCTTGGAGTTGTATGATAAAGGGGTACGTTGTGTGTGGTGCCTATAAGGACGCACTTGCCTTGTTTCGTGAGATGCAAAAGGTGGATGCTGGTGGCGTGAGGCCTAATGAGTTTACCATGTCGAGCGTGCTATTGGCTTGCGGACGGTTGGGTGCGCTTGAGCATGGAAAATGGGTTCATGCTTATATTGACAAATCGGGGATGCAAATTGATGTTGTCTTAGGAACTGCAATGGTGGACATGTATGCCAAATGTGGAAGTATTGAGAAAGCAAAAGTTGTTTTTGATAATATGGGTCCTTACAAGGATGTGATGGCATGGAGTTCAATGATTTCAGGACTGGCCATGCACGGACATGCTACAGAATGCCTTGAATTATTTTCTGAAATGATAAAGCTCGGCGTGAGGCCTAATGCTGTGACGTTTGTGGGTGTTCTTTGTGCTTGTGTACATGGAGGTTTGGTGAGTGAAGGGAAGGAGTACTTTAGGAGGATGGATGAGGAGTTTGGTATTAAGCCTTTGATCCAGCACTTTGGTTGTATTGTTGACCTGTATGGAAAAGCTGGTCTCGTTCGAGAGGCACTGAAGGTGGTGCAGTCCATGCCAATGGAGCCTGATGTTCTTGTATGGGGGGCTCTGCTCAGTGGCTCTAGGATGCATAGGGACATCGAAATGAGTGAGATTGCACTGAAGAATCTAATTCAGTTGGATCCCACGAATAGTGGTGCATATGTACTTTTGTCAAATGTGTACGCAAAGATGGGTAAATGGAGTGAAGTAAGGCGTGTGAGAGATCTCATGGAGGTAAAAGAGGTCAAGAAAGTCCCCGGTTGTAGTTTGGTTGAGGTAGGAGGTGTTCTTCATGAGTTTTTCGCGTGTGATGATTCGCATCCAGAAACTCGAGAGATATACATGATGCTTGACGAGATTATGAATAGGTTGAGAATGAAAGGCTTTGTAGGAAATACAAGTGAGGCGTTACTTGAACTAGATGAGGAAGGAAAGGAGTTGGCTTTGGCATACCATAGCGAAAAATTGGCAATTGCATTCTGCTTTTTGAAGACAAGTACAGGCACACCAATTCGAATTGTTAAAAACCTGAGGATATGCCGTGATTGTCATGATGCCATGAAGATGATTTCTGAGGAGTTTGGTCGGGAAATCGTGATCAGAGATTGCAACCGGTTTCACCATTTCAGGGAAGGACTATGCTCTTGTAAAGACTATTGGTAAAGAGACAAAGTGTGCTGCAATGGACATAAAGAGGTGAAGAAAGCCGTGAGGATAAAGCTGAAGGATCAATGGAAGACCCGACACAGAGTGCTGATGATCGACTTCTTCTTTCTGGTTGGCTCGGCTCGCAAGCTTAGCCCTCGTCAGTGACAGTCCTCGCTCAATCCCTATTTAATTATACACGAGACATGTATTTACTGAAGTCCGGTCATTTCTTTTCAGTGAGAAAATTGAGAATTGCATTGGCTCAGACGCCTACGCTTTATAGCCTCAGGCGTTTAGGCGACATGGATGTTTGAATTGAAAAAAAATGCAGCCCAAACCCAAAATGATGTCGTTTTGGGCAGGGTTCTTATAAAATTCATGCTAATTGTTCGCTCCCTATATCTGCCATGGTGCCTTGTGGGCATGCCGGGGATTTGCTCACATACGAGATTGGTGGGGTGCGGGCGTGCCACTACTAGATGCCGCTAGTAAACGGGATTTGAATGATTGAGGTTGCGCCTGAGTTTGACTTCGAACCAAGAGATTGTGCCATTGAGTGGGAGTTACTCAAATTAAGGTTCTTTGTTTGCCTTAAAAATAAGGACTTTACTTATATGGAGAGATGGAACAATATGTAAATGACAAGGTTGCTTGGAGATATAAATGACAGAGGAAAGTGACTAATATTGCAGATTGCTTGTAATTTATATGATTGGAAATGAGTACATAAAAGCTACAAATTGGATCGATACTACAAGTGAGTAGCAGAGCTAATAAACAAGAAAAGTAAAGGATGCTTGGCTAAAAATAAATGTCTACAAGGAAGCCGATGAGCTAATTTGAGTAGAGTTTTGATTGGTTGTTTTGAGTGTCTATAATCATTCTCCATCTACTTCTTTATATAGAGGTCCGGACGAAACCCTCCTGCTGAGGACATTGCACCTGCCCGAAAGAAACTTGGGCAGTTTGTATTCCATTGCTTGGGCAGCTTGTATTTTACTTGCCAACTTGCATGGAGAAATAATATTAAAAGGAGAACTTGCATTTCCACCACATGCTTTCATCACATGTTTTCCCACTTGTAATAAACTAACATTTAAAATAAGCAAGTTGGCTAGTTGGCTTCTCTCATCACACATTCTTGCCCGAAAGCATGCATGGTGTCTTTCCACCCACTTGCATGGAAAAGCATGCACTTATCTTGATTAAACAATTCTCTTGGCAAACCTCCACCACCCAAACAAATGGGAGAAACAATATTATAGTGCCAAACCCCTTCACTTGTAGCCAAATATCTTTCCAAATTAGATTTCTTGCATATTAATCCTTCAAATGCCATATTTTACCCAAATTGCCCAAATAAGTAAAAATGGGTATATTTTGAGTGCAAACACTAATTTTGTGTTTCCAACTTAGTTTTTTTTAGTTTAGGATGATGTTATCCACACACATCTTTTTTATTTTTTATCATTTGATCATCTTCAATTTATTTGATCAAACGGACAAAAATTGTGAGGAGTATGTGGAAGGTAAAAAATAGTGTTGAGATAGCAAGTTTGCAACACCTTTAATTTATTTTGACTTCATGTGAATTAGTACTGGTTTGGTACTAATGTGCTTTTATAAAAAGTGGTATAAAAAAAACTGAGTTCAAAAAGGTGTTTGGTAAACACTTAAAAACAACTTATTTTCACAGTTTTGGATGAAAAGAAAGCTGAAAACGTGAAACAATAAAAATGAGCTTATTCTCACAGATAGCAGAATCAATTTTTTTCAAAGCACAGTAATACCAAACTAACCCTTTGAGAAATAATAATAATAGTCAAATATTTGATTGCTTTGACATGTTTGCCTGATTGTTTTACGAAATATTATTATTTGAATTTTAAGTAGGCTATCGCCCAGGCAAAACTATCTATGACCACCTTCGCCTTCCAAAATATTATCACAAAATATATATTGTTGTGGTATCTTTATCAGCATATTAGGGTGAAGAAAAGTGATTAGAAGATTTGAACAAAAAGAAAATCATATGATGACCTAGTCT
The DNA here is from genome assembly GCF_916048215.2 of Malus sylvestris. Classification (NCBI taxonomy): domain Eukaryota; kingdom Viridiplantae; phylum Streptophyta; class Magnoliopsida; order Rosales; family Rosaceae; genus Malus; species Malus sylvestris. The sequence continues at coordinate 40,538,967 of NC_062270.1, read as the reverse complement.
TGCTGACTGTATATTGTGATGAAGATAAGATAAATGAAAACCGGTTTAAATCATGTCTATACCCGCCAACTATATACTATTAAGATAAGATAAATGTCTAGTCTGTCTTGGTGACGTCTCCTAAGATGTCAATCTATACGGATTATGGATATCCTAACTCCAAGAGATTCTCTCTACGAAAATTCTGGAGATCCGTGAATAGTGTCTGTTCGTCGTACATTGTGGGATTAGTTTTGTCAGGTATTGTTTGTGTTTAATTTTAAATAAAAAATTCAAAATAATTTTTAACCGTACGATGTACGATGAATAAACATGATTCACGGATTACCAAAATTCTCACACAAAAGATTCGGCGGATTCTATATAACTACTAGTTGTCCTGTCTGTCCATTCCACCAGATCTGATTCTTATCAAACCTCCTTTCCATATTTTCTAGTACACAATTTCCCACACCATATACAATTTCATCTTCCAATTATTCCAAAGTAATCCCACGTTTGAATTTCGTACATACCATTGATTTCGCTTTTCGACTAATTGTTGAATTCTATGAATCTCATCTTATCTGGTTATTAACTAATTTCCTGTTTATATTCTTCCCCTACTGCATCACCCTTCTTCATCCCTCCATTTTCCTCATAAACTTTCCTCGTATCTCAAGCACAAGAGTAAAAAACTCAATAACTAAAAACAAAATAATTATCGAATGAGGCTTTGAGTTTTACAGTTGCCGACCGACATCGGTCGATGAGTACAAAAGCACAAGTAGAGGATATCTGTTATTCCCAAGACAACATATGAAGAATGAGGGAGGCAAATCTTCACATTCTCAACCATCTTATTTGGTAATGAAAACAAAGTTTCAACAAGGAATAGCTCTTTCACACGAACCCTATTACAAACATCTAACTGCTACATCTTGGAAACTTACAACGAGATGAAAATACACCATATCTCACCATTTCGTCGTCCAATTTTAAGTTCTTAAGCAAGGGCACCCGTACATGCGGTGGCTGGAGCAGCGTTGAGCTGTTTCTTTGTGGAACTGCAAGTCACAAATCTGCATACAGAATGTGTAAGAGCCAATCAGGTGACGGTAGATTTGCAGATATGGAAGACAAGATGAAATAATAGTTTTCATGTGATTTGAGCTTTCATGGTCTGTCTATTTACCTGAAGAAATCCCTCCAAAGTAACTCAAACATCAACCAGTTCATTCCACTGCCACCGTCATCATTGCGGTTTGAGGAAGCAGAAATAGTTCTATCAATCGTAAAATTTCATTTAGTAGTGAGTAGAGTAAATGTCGAATATAAATTTTAGAAACTATAACATCATTCAAAAGGAAGGCATTCGCACACCTGCTAGAAGTTTTCTTTAGCTCATCAAACATACTGCGAGGAGAGAGGCATCCCAAGACCAACCATGGAGAGACTTTGCACGAAAAGTTGGCACCATAGATGCTATCATGCTTTCCATCTTTGCTCGCCTTGGGTGGCTGTGCTTGGCACTCAGCAGCATACTTTTTGAGCCTTTCTAGGGCTTCAGTCTCCCCTCCCACCACGGAAGCAATGGCAGCAGGCCTTCCATCCTACAAGACAATGGATGAAAATATTGTCACTTTCTTTAGGGACATGTCAAATAACTCTATTAGAAATAATGAAATCCGAAACTAAAAGTTTCCAATAAATGGCGATATGTTTGTTCTTTGAAACCATTTTGAGCTGACAAGACAACTGTCCCATTCACAACCGTTCAAGGCCCAAGCTATACAAATTTACAGAAGAAGCAAGAGCCGAAAAAGATAAGTTTTTGACAAATTTGATCGATACTACTCTTTTCAGGCCTAAAACCGAAAAATTTCTTTTTTTATTCGTTCCCTTGTACAACGATTGCTAGAAATAACTCTAGCTTAATCTTTCCATACTAAGATCCCACGAAAGGCTTTATAGTTCCATAAAATTGTTCATCACTGCCATTGTCCTGCTGCGAAAGATTGCTCATTTCTAATTAACTTGCAACCTCGACATCATACACTCTCAAAACATAATCATATCTAAGGATTCTAAACTAAAAATCTCAAACTCATACTTAAAAGGTTAAAACTATGACAGACTTGTTCGAAAAGGAGGAGCATTATCGAACTATGACAGGTTTGTTCGATACTACTCTCTTCACACTCATTTCTCAACCAATCCCTCATTCAACCGTTTGCTAGAAACAACTCAGGCTCAATCTTTTCATACCAAACTTGTTCATCATTTCCACTGTCCCGCTAAGAAAGGTTGCTCATTTCTACTCAGTTCACAATCTCTGACATCATAAATTGTCAAACACAACCATCTCTAATCACATTTCAAGAAAACTAATTGATGAACTTAAACATAAATTCATACAAAAGATCCGAAACCGAAAACACATACCTGAGACGTAGTAGCAGACGGATTAAGCCCCAAATCCATCAATGTTGGAACATCACCGGGCTCCACGTCGCCGCGAGAAGGCAGACCCTTCATCTGATCCAAAGCTTCAATCGTCTTCCTCACCTCCAATCCCTTCACCTTCTCTCTGAAATCGCCGTATTTCGTCGGCATATCCTCCAACTTAAACGGCAAATCCTCCGCGTGGTACAGAGTGCTTCCCCAAAAGTACTTAACCTCCACATTCTCCTCCTTCATTGCCGCCTCGATCTTCTCCTCCTCCTTAACTTCGTCGCGCGAAACCTCTCTGTGCGCATAAATGGCGTCAGCGCCTATCGCCTTCGCCAGCTCCACCAAAACAGTCTCGGGCTTCCCGATTCTGACTACCAGATCGGACCCTCTCGCCTGGAGATTCTTCCGGAGGTCCGCCACCGATTCGACCAAGAACGTCGCCCGGTACGGGCCGGTCTTATCGAACCCAGAAGAGGATTTTCCGTAGTCCCTCGGATCGAAGCAGTAGACGGGCAAGACCGATACGGACTCGTTGTTGGCCGAGTTGAGGCACTCGTTGTCGTGGACGCGTAAATCGTTGCGGAACCAGACGATGGAAGCTCGACGGATTGCGGCCCCATTGGAGGGGTCGAGGGGACGGCGCGGACCCAGAGAAAGAGGACTCTGCAGGGGGTTGGCGGCGATGGTGGACTTGAAGGAGAGCCTGGGCGGAGTTACATTGGCGGTGGAGAGAGAGAGGTGGGTCAGGGACGAGGCCTGCGTGGGGACCTTGACCTTGGTGGGCTGGGAAGAAAACAAGGTGGAAACCTTGGGTTGTTGGAAGAAGTGGGTGGGGAGAATTGTAGAGAGAGAAAGTGAGAGGGAGGCGGTAGCGAAGGGAGAAAGCCCGGCGGCGGAAGGCACAATGGCAAGTGGGTTTTGTTCCTCAGGCGATTTGGATTCTGGGTTTTCTGGGATTTGGCGATTGGCGTCCATTTTTTCTAGGGTTTTGATGGAGAGATTGAGAGCTGGAGGTTGAAGGAGGTAGAAGATAAGCTAATGGCTGCCTCTGGTTTGCTTTCTCAGACTCCTCTCAGTCTCTCAGTCTCTCAGTCACTCTTCTCTTTCTCTCTCTAGATTTGTCCGATTGTGTGTTTGTTCGCGGTGGGCGGGCATTGTGTGATTTTTAAAGGCGATTTGGTCAAAAGTTACATCAAATTCATGGTTCGCATTCGCCTTCACCTAACATTCTGTAATATTTGTACTGACTTTTGGAGAAAATTTTCATTCTGATCCAAACACATGATGTACTATATGTTTTGTGGTATAAATGGTGAAAATTTTTAATTTTTAAGTTATTAATTTTTTAACGTACATATCTCATTATTTATATAGTGACACGTATTGTATCATTCTATATACCGATCACACTAAAAATACTCTCTAACTTTTCAATTTCAAGCAGCCGTCAATGGTTGGAGAGGGGTTTTTAGATTTATCATTCTTGTGCAGGTTTCTACTTTTTTATTTAGGATTCAGCTACGATAAGAAACATATATTCATAAACTTATGTTTCGTTTGCTGAAAATTACATTTAAAAACTCGTGTTTTACATAATGTTGTCCATATGTCAAGTCATTTATAAGTATTCGCTCTTAATGTGTGTTTGTAAAGTCAAAAAATCCATCTACACTAACTTAACGTTCAACTATACAAATATATACTCAGTTGGATTATTTATAAAAACAGCATTATCGTAGCTCATTGAATTTGGTATTTTGAAAAGTTTATCACCACTTCAAAGGTTGTTATATACAATTTAGTTAAACTGATTCACCGTTTGTTGAGTTGTTTGTAAATGTTCGTACTTAATCTATGTTTATAGAGTGAAAAAATAGATTCATTGATCGATCCACACAAGATTTGGGATTTTGGATCAAGAGTCTTAAAGTGTTAGGTGCATCATTCTTTTTTTTTTTGTTTTTGGGTTCAAAGTGTTAGGTGCATATGTCCCTTTAATTTTAATTTATGAATTGACATTTTAGGTATCCTAATAACTCACTCATACCCATACATTATTTTGGGCTCAACAATAAGAGGGTTGAAAGGAACAATAAGCGATGAAAGTTCTAACGGAATTATCAAAAATATCATAACTTCATGTGTTGATAAGTTCAAAAATCAATTCTTACAAACTTTCAATTTAAAAGACCAAAGATTCAATTTGGCCAAATTTGAAGGACCAATACTCTAAGGGCGCGTTTACATAACCGTAATTAGAATCAACAGGGGCGGTCCTAAGATTTCAGGGGCCTGTGTGAAAGTGAATTGGAGGCTCTAAAAAGTACTAAAGATTTTATTTTTTTTAATTTTTTGTTAAAAAAATAATTTTAGTTTTCAATTGAGCTTCTATAAATTCTAATAGCACAAACAAATTTAATAAATCAACAAATGGAAATGTGGTGTATTGTTTTTCCGTAACTATTTAGAGGGTCAAGGTTCGAATTTTCTTGTTATTATGTGAAATTTTTATATTATTTTGTGGATGCCTATGCATTTAATAAAAAAATGGGTAAATTACATAGTAGCCCCTCTGGTTTGAGCTCTATTGCAATCTCATACAACATCTTTAAAACATTTCACTTTCATACCTCAAGTACTATTTTATTTCAATTTCATACAACCGTTAGATTTTCCATTCATGGATCTGTTAAATGCTGACGTGACTGCCACATATATGACACGTGGCTGCCAAATGTCTGCCACGTGGCAAATAAAATAATTTTTTAATTTAAAAAAAAAAAAAACATATCTGCCACTTTTTTTTTTTTTTTTCTCTTTCTTCTTCTTCTGGGTTCGGACCTTTTTTTTTTTTTTTTTCTTTTTCTTCTTCTTCTTCTTCTCCCTCCTCCTCCTCTTTCTTCTTCTCTTCTTCTTCTTCCTCCTTCTTCTGGGTTGGGTCCCTTTCTTCTTCTTTTTTTTTTTTCTTCTCTTTCTTCTTCTTCTCTTTCTCTTTCTTCTTCTTCTAGGTTCAGACCTTTTTTTTTTTTCTTCTTCTTCTTTTCCCTCCTCCTCCTCTTTCTTCTTCTCTTCTTCTTCTTCCTCATTCTTCTTCTGGGTTCGGTCCTTTTTTTTTCTTTCTCTTTCTTCATCTTCTTCTCTTTCTCTTTCTTCTTCTTCTTCTCTTTCTTTTTCTTCTTCTTCTGGGTTCGGACCTTTTTTTTTTTCTTCTTCTTCTTCTTCTTCTCCCTCCTCCTCCTCTTTCTTCTTCCTCCTTTTTCTGGGTTCGGTCCCTTTTTTTTTTATTTTTATCTTCTTCTTCTTCTTCTTCTTCCTCCTCCTCTTTCTTCTTCTTCCTCCTTCTTCTGGGTTCGGACCCCTTTCTTTTTTCTTTTTTTTTTCTTCTTCTTCTTCTTCTTTCTCCTCCCTCCTCTTTCTTCTTCTTCTTCTTCTCTTTCTCTTTCTTCTTCTTCTTCTTCTCTTTCTCTTTCTTCTTCTTCTGGGTTCGGACCTTTTTTTTTCTTCCAATTTCAGGTTTTTTAAAAAAAAATTAAAAAATTATTTTATTTGCCACGTGGCAGACATTTGGCAGCCACGTGTCATATATGTGGCAGCCACGTCAGCATTTAACAGATCCATGGATGGAAAATCTAACGGTTGTATGAAATTGAAATAAAATAGTACTTCAGGTATGAAAATGAAATGTTTTAAAGATGTTGTATGAGATTGCAATAGAGCTCAAACCTGAGGGGCTACTATGTAATTTACCCTAAAAAAATTTATATTATTTTGTGAAATTTTTATATTATTTTGTGGAAGCTTATGCATTTAATAAGCTTATGCATTTTTATATTATTTCGAACCCATCCTCTAGGCCCTGTGCGGTGACACCACATGCACCCCCTCAGGGCCCATCATGAGAATCAAAACACGGAATTGAATTCTTATTACGGAGTACCTTTGTATACTAAACTTGGGGAGTAAAAGAAAAGGTGGGACCCACACAAAATTTTGGAGGATTTGGATTCCTTAGATTAACATGGTATTTGGATTCCTGATTGCTTAGGCAATCGGAATGACACTTTTGTTTCCTTTATGCCGTCACTTACTTTTTTTTTTTTTTTAATTTCTAAGACTATCATTTATAAACCCATTAACCATAGACTGTCATTTCTTACTATTATATATTATATCAAATTTTATTAAAAAAAAGTATATAAAATATTTGATTTGGGACAAGAACATTTTAGTAATCATACTGATTTATATTCCGATTCTGCTGAATTAGTAAATAGTTTTATGGAATTAGAATCATTTCTATTCCGATTTCAAAACATTTAAGTAAACAATTTCAACAAGCATCCGATTCTGACTTCTCGCCATTCTAACTCCTTATCAATTCAATTCCTCATATTTTCATGGAAACTTTAACGAAAAACTTCTGGTGCTGTTCAGTTTAACGAAAAACCATATTTTTACACTAAAAAATCAATCATAATACTATTCACTTTACCCTTTATTTTATCATTTTCGTTAAAATTCAAAGTTTTCAAGCCATTATCATTATATTTACGTAAACACGCCATAATCATCCCAAAACTCGTTCAAGGCAGTTAAACGCCGTGTCGTTTTGGGATTTGCTGACTGAAGGTCTGGTCGTTGGCGCGCATCGCGCTCCATGCGCAGACTAAGAGGCTGATCATCGTTCGGTCGATGATCGCTGCCATTCTTTCGTACTTTGTAGGGCGTTGCAGCTGAAGACTAATCTGAATTGTATGGACTGTTTAGCAGGCGTTGCACATGCCCCGGCTACTGCTATCTTGCGCCGACCGGTCCTCTACACCACTTCAAGAAGGGGGGATAGAAATGGCGGGTTGAAGTTGCGAGCCAAAATCGTCGAGGAAAACGACCCATTACTTCAATCTGCCATTGATTCGGCTTCTCTTCGTTTCCGGGAGACCCATCGACCAAGTAAACCCGTATCCTAAAGAATTTCGTATTTGCCATTTTGTTTTTTCATCGGGTCATTTCGTCAAACAGTTGGATGATTCGTGTTGTGGAGTTTCAGTGACGCGCAGAATTTCGAAAGATGAAATTTTTATTTAAATTTGTCAAATTTATAAGTTTTTGATTAATAATTTCGTGTGCAGAGCCTCTGTTTGTTGATCCGTATGCTGGTTGCTTTGTTCCTCCTAATGCTCAGATGGACATGATGCAATGCTCACATCATTATTGCGTTGCTACTAAATTCATCGACGATAAGTTGCTTCGAACGGTAAACCATATCGATGGATTAAAGCAGGTAGTTAGTCTTTTTCTTGAAGTAGCAATTCCTACCTGACAATGCCTGCCAATCACAATTCGACGTTTGTTTTTTTGATGAGTTATTTCTGCATATGTGTCGAAATGCTTCTAAACCATATCGATGGATTAAAGAAGGTAGTTAAGCCTTTTCTTGAAGTAGCAATTGCTACCTGACAATGCCTTCCAATCACACAATTCGACGTTTGTGTTTTTGATGAGTTATTTCTGCGCATGTGTTGAAATGCATCTTGTAGAAAGGAGGAAGGGCTCCTTGAGTGTCTTTTTTTTGTTGATGTGGAGATAGGTTAAACTTGTTCTTTATCACTCCTTTGTTTCAATGTATTCTTCTTGGGAGTGCAGGTTGTTTTGCTAACCGATGGAATGGATACCCGCCCATATAGGCTTAGTTGGCCAAGTTCAACCATTATATTCAATGTTTCTCCGGAACGGGTGTTCAAAAGAGCAGCTGAGAAGCTTCAAGGTGATTGTAAACTTACAATATGAACTATTCGTTATTAAGAGTAGTTAAAGATTTGCAACCTAGTTGAAGTAGGGAATTTTTGTTGTGACATTATCCCAAGTTCTTTCGTTTTTGCACATCTTGAAAATTTACTCTCATATCGTGGGAATTGATTATTTTGTTAATACAGATTTTGTGTCATTCTAAATCCTCAGAAAGTTCAAACTTTTCGGGATTTTTTTTATTATGCATTATCAGCTTGTTTTTATTAAGTAGGCAATGCAGAAAGTTCTTATCATGCTATCTTTAATCCCTCAGGTGTTGGGGCTAAGATTCCTAGAAGCTGCTTATCCCTTCATGTTCCTTTGGAATCCTCCGACATACAAAAAAGTCTGCGTGCTAAAGGGTTTAACGGCAATCAACCTAGCATTTGGGCCATGCAGGTATCTATCCGCTAATCATTCGTTAGTTATATTCTCGTGTGTAGCTATAATGGTTAGTGTTTTAGTAAGTAGGAAAATCATGTTGCTGTGTTATTGCAGGGGTTGCCTTTGATGACATTAGCAAGTTTTGAAGATATTTTGCTCACTGTAAGTGGTTTGGCGATGAAGGGATGTTTTTTCTTGGGAGAATTACCTGCTTGGTTGGCAGAAACTGAAATAGGGACCAAGGTCAGTTTGCTTATATCGAGTGCGACTCAATATGGCAATTGCTTCTATGTCAATAAAGAAAGACATCACCTGTTTCCTTTTCTCATCGACAGACTAGTGCAAGGACATGGTTGGAGAAACTATTCATGAACAATGGGTTTCGGGTGGACATGATTTGTTTTGATGAAGTTGCAAGGAGTTTAGGCAAGGAATTAGCACCGGGAAGGTATAAGAATATACTATTTTCTGCAGAACAACTGCGGTTTTCTGATGATCAGGTAACATGCTACTCAATTCGTCCTCTCTTCATATTCAGACTTTGTATGTTTTTTCCCTGCATTTCCTCAAAAGTTACTAATTAGAATCTGTACCATTTGTCTGTCAGACGCTGAACTTTGATTGTTGACAGATGAAACTTGGGAGGAAGGAATTCCTGAGAACCGAGGAAGAAGGGGACGAGGAAGGTTTCGAAGAGCTCTAATACAACTAGGTATTTAGGCTACAGGCCTGAGATTTTAGATTTTGCTTCTTATTTTATGGTCTTGCTTTTAACCACGTCACATTGTAACTAATTTGTACTCAAATTTTGGTTGATCTTTCCCTTGCCTTGTATAATTTTTTTATGGTAATAAACTTGTTTTATTTGTTACACGCGTACAACGAAGTCTTATACATAACGTACTCAATGGAAGCTGGAGTTGATTCCTTAATTCCATGTACAAAAGAAATTCGAGGAATATACACAAACAGAACTGGTTACAAACTTGTTTACAACATGATAAATTCATTATCCTACAAGTTCTTCACACATTCATATACAACGATTCCGAAGTATACAACTGAAAACTGAAAAAACTGCATGCAACCAAAACTCGACTTTGGACTCTCAATCTTAACTGCAAGCTGCTAAGAGCCATGGATTCCAAGCCACCAATCAAAATTACCAACCTAATTGCCATTTGCCATTGGGTCGAGAAGTTGGAACACACATTGACACAAAGAAACCGACCGTCGGATCTTCCCAGAATCGTTAACTGACGTTCATGGGTCTCTCATTCACAAGTCAACGAGCATGGTCGGACCTCAGAAAGCTGCCGCGTGAAAATCTCTCTTGAACTTAAGAGGAAAAGATGAATCTTCCAGCGCACACATGGCATACTGCAGAAACTAGCAGGAGGCACCTTTGAAGCAGTTGAGTAGAAACGATGCTACTGTTGGTTCAAAACAGAAAGTGTAGGCCGTGGTCTGACAACATTCAGCACGCCTCTCGCTGTTGCCTGTTAGAAAGAGGAATAACGAGAATGGTTAGGAAACTGTGGTGCAAAAATTGAAGAATCTGTGATGAGCGTTGCTATATGGGATTGATTACCTCAAAGAAGGAGTTGAAGTTGAGACGCATCAGAAACCGCCTCAGAAATGGGGCTCGCTGGCTCCCAACAAGCCTACTACTGCGCAATATCGTGCATAGGGAGTTTGATTTCTTGTTAAATTCCTGAACAATGTAAAAGAAAACAATTTGAATATGAAGTCAACAAGTAATAATCACAAAGCCATGTCCTTAATACACAATGAAGTCTAGTGAAAGTGTAACTTGTAACCCAACTATCAAATTATGCAGGGATTAGTCAATTCCCAGGATAGTTGCAGCAATGTGGAAATTATTCTTCACAATATTTCAAGAGAATATTTCCGCAAACCTCGATAATGTGTTCCAATTCAGATGTATTTGCACTGCTTCTTGGTTCTCGATGTTCCAGCAGAACTGAAGGCAAAGTTTCATTATACTGTACAGGATCCCCGATAAAGAGCCAATGTCTAAGAAAGATTGTGAAATTAAAGCTGATAAATACCTGTAGGAAGGTTCAGAATTCCATGAGCATTACACTGTAATATAAATCATGGACATAGTATGACTTGGGAAATCAAACAGAGAAAGAAGAAATCATTTATTCGACTTACTCCTGATGGACCGCCACAAGTCCAGTGAAGTCATGAGAATCTTGGATATGAGCTTGCAAAACGTTCCATTGGGATTCTATCACATCCACCTGAAATAGACAATACTTTAGGTTATGCACCGATTCTGTTCTATACTGCTTGGTTTTCTCCATCAGTTACATGTATGATAAGAATAATAAGAGTGAAGAAAGTACAGAGCGCTTTTCTTCTGCTTAGTTTATGCACAACGAAACTCTGACAATTATGAGTATCCGGAAGTGAAAGTTAACGAAATAAACCATAACCTTTATATAAAATTGGAGATTTCTAATCAAGAAAGCCATATGCTCTCTAATACGCCACATTGGTCTAGATCTCTGCCTTCGCTGCTGAAATACTGAACACTTTTCACGATCATTCCGATGCTTGGCAAAATCTGTGTGATCTTGTTGCATCACAGAGGCCCACGATTTCTCCAGTTCCATTTGTGTACGCTTGAGCCGCAGTAGATACTGGAAGACCCTGCAGTACCTGGTGTACATTTTCTGTTAGCAAGCATGTGCATATAAGAAGTTCAATAGTTCAGATAATAATCAAATATTTCAGCGAATAGAAGGCCATTACAAAATTTTAAGGACTGTTTCCCAACTTTATTGAAACTAAAGGAAATATGGAAGAAATAATGGCATCCACAAGTAGCAGTAGAGTCTTACTTAGAGAGCACCTCTGGAGTAAAGAACAACTGTAAGGGCCAGTCAACAGAGTATTCAAGAGCAATTCCATCCCAACAGTCAAGAGATATTTCTGAGGAAGCACTTGGGCCTGATTTCCCATCTGCCTTTTGTAAATCTCCTTGGGAGGATTTTACTGTCATTCCAAATGAAGGCATAGCAGATACAGACAGATAACTGAATAAACACTTTTTATGAAACCTCATAGTGAAATGACTGGTAAGAAAATGGCTATATGGTCGAAATTTATACGATTCAGACACTAGGAAGTTAGGAACAATCAAATACGGACTCTAACCTTAAGGATACTCTTGAGAAATACTTGTCTTCCTCACCTATAGTCTTAATTGCAGCCTGCATTGGAAGTATAGCAAAACACGTTGATGCAAACCACTAGAATTCATTTGAAAAATGAGCCATGTCAACTCAATCAATACCTCACAATTTCCAAATAATCTTACCAGCTGAAATGGGACCATAAGGTCAGCCTCTGCAGTTGACTGGCGAGGAGGTAGGCGCATCAACTGGTGACTCTCTTCAAGCAAGCACTACCACAATAAATCATGTCTAATTAGGAAACACTATAGGTGTTCATAAGAATTAAGAGAAATAGCAATTTCCAGTTTCATTCATACGTTCAGGGAAGGAATACACCATCACCCCCGCCAAAACAAAATTTGGACCGTCTGTACTTAAATCATAGAAGTCAGCAGTCTTTAGATATAATCCATCTTTACCTGAAAGAAATCTCCTTTTGCTAAAAGAAAATAGTCTTTCAGTGCCTTCAGATGGCCATTTAAGTCGGCATGTACAACAACAATCTGCAGAAATTGAAGGAACACATAAAATTTTTTGTTATAGAACATGGTGGGACCAAATTGTTCATATTCAGCACCTGCCAAAGATGACTGGCAGCAATAGCCCTAATTGAATGGACAGCACATTCAAAAGATCTTTTGTGAAACTCAGATGACTCCTGCACATAATGAACAAATAAACTTACCCATAATTGAAGTTTGTAGTAAGAGATATCGCTTACATAAGGACACAAATATAAAGATTGTCGAGATACATCTTATACACCATCTTTCACATAAGCAGTGACATGACAGAGTTAGCAAGAATACAAAGTGATAATAGTGTTAAAAGAAAACCTTTAGTTCCAGAAGCATAGTTTAAATCTTATCAGCCTCATACTGTGGAAGCAATTCTTTATCCGCAAAAGGGTCTTTGAGGAAAGGAGATTTTCCTGAAAATACTTTAACTTTCTGAGAGCCTCTAGGCACCTGTTGAGGATATACAATGTCCAGGAGCCGAAAGGCATGACTCGGATTGCGAAGAACCCTGATAGCCTTTCCAGAAAATAAAAATGATTCTGCAACACGCATGTGGATGGATATGCTCGGGCAGCATATCCTACAAAAAGAAAAGGTAAGACAATGCTACGTGTAAGTATCAAAGTTCCAAACTTCGTTTCTTTTTGAGGCAGTACTAACAAAAATTGAAGTCCTTGCTAAAGGGGGAATAGGAATAAAACATCAGTTCTTCCCTGCATACATATTGTATATATGCAGTAAACCAGGCCAGCCATACCAAATAAATATGAAATCCCAAGTGCCAATCTGTTAAGGATGTATCACCCGTTGACATCCATGCCAACTTTTCAGATATGTCCGGATGAGATGAGCCCTCCCCTACATCCTTATCTTCCTGCCTGAAACGTGATACAACCGATGAACTGTTTCAAGTTGCGTGTTACTTAAAAATGTAACAAAATAGGAAAGACAAGGTGTGGAAGTCCCACAAAAAGGGACAAAGGTAGTAAAGGAGTATCTCCAGTCTCTACCTCCTAATGAAAAACTCTCCATGCTGGTCTTGAAGAATGCCATAAACCACCCATGCCGCAAGCTGGTTATACATGACCTGATGAGCATGCCAAAGAAGCCTATGCTATCAACACACAGAAATAAACGCATCCGAAACTAATCAGCTAACAATCCATTCCGCCACTAAAACATAACAAACAGTTACTGACAGTTATTCTCAATGAGGCTAATACCTTTGAAGGCACGTTTGCAACTCAGGAACTCCACAATGGCATCTTTTGTGTAAAAGGTTAAGAAGCTGACCACCTCGAATGTCATCGCGCTCAATCTCCAGAACGGGCCCATACAGCGGCGGTAAAAGCACAAAAAACTAGCAAAAACCCAATTGATCATAAGAAAACTCAAACAATAATTATCATCAACTAACAATGCAGCACCATACAAATTCAAAAATTCAACCTTGTTGAGGCCTTGAGTTACGGTGGCCAAAATCGAGACGGAGTCCGCCAACAGTTTCTGCTCAATGTGGAGCACCGAGGACCGATATACAGACAGTATCTCCACAATGCCATTGGCAATGGCCCTCCGATAAACGCTCGGCTTTTCGTTTTCGGAGGCCGCAGGACTCGCGTTTTGCAATCCAGCTTAAATTCCGACACCGGACGGAGAAGCGGTCAAGCTCCCTGTAGTAAAACCCTAATGTGATGATCTTCTCTATGAGAGCCCTGTAGAAAGAGAAGCAGAAAATGATGGGTTGGAATTCGAATATGGGAAAATTGGAGGGGTTTAGGTGAAATATATTCGGGGGTGTATCATGTACGTACCTTTCCCTGGGTTGGATGAAAGAGATGTACAAGCAAGCTTGAAAGTGGGCGAGGAGGAAATCGGAGCGTCGATTCCGAGCGACTTGGAGTGCTCTCTGCCGTCGATTATCAGATCGCCGGTGTAGCCCAGCAGCGCGAGGAGCAACTCGTGCAGCATTGTTGCTTCTTCCTCGTCTGTGAATTCGAATTGAGAGATTGGTTGGACTCGAACGCTGGGCAGCGGGAAGATGGAGACGCGTAAAACGGCGCCGTTCGGCGCGGTAGTTTGGCGGGCTTTTGGGAACCGGCCGGATTTTACTTGAAGGAAAAGACCGGGGTGCGCTTTTGGACTTTCAAGCATTTTAAGCGGGTTTTTTTATAAGGAAAACTAAAGAAAAAATGTTTAAAAACTTTGAGTTTGAACGATAAGGGCAAATAAAAAGTAAAGTAAATAGTATCAAAATTGATTTTTTAGTGTAAAAATGTGGTTTTTCGTTAAAGTGAACAATACCAAAAGCTTTTCGTTAAAGTTTTAATTTTTTTATTCGGAATTTAACCATACTTCTTTTAAATTTATATTTACACAAGTAATATTTTCTACGATTTAAACTTGATGCCCGAAACACACTTATCCGACCAATCGTTTACTTGAAATTTGAATTCAAGAAAAATGAATTAATAAAAGGCGTACACGACTCCGACCAATCGTTTACTTGAAATTTGAATTCAAGAAAAATGAATTAATAAAAAGCGTACACGAGAAGTTAAAACTATGTTAAGGGTTAAACGATTGTTATATGACGAAAGATAAGTGAAGTGGCGAATTCATTATTTCCTCTTGCAGCAACACTTGAGTCAATAGGGCACCCCACTCAAACAGGGTTAGCAGGCTACGATGACAAAGGGCCCATTTGAAAGTGTTCTTAAAATAACTGAAAGTTCTTTTGATAAAAATAATTTTTTTTTGAAACTATTCATTTGTAAAAACACAAGTGCATCTAAAAAAATACTTGAAATGCTTCCTACTGGAGCTTTTGAAGCTCAAAAATAGTTTCTCTAAAAGTACTTTCAATCAATTTAAAAACACTTCCAAACGCCCTAAAAACGTATTTTAACTTAAACAAGAACAAGTCAGTTAAAATAAGAAGGAAAAAGACAATGGTAAAAAGACATCCTCTTGAGTAAATTTAGTTCCAAGAACTTATGAAAAATGGAAACACAAATACAATAACACAGCATGTAAACTACAGCAGTAAAATTCAAATTAGGTTTTCCTAAAAAGTTAAATGGCTTTAATATATAGCTGATACAGTTTCTACCAAACTACTGCATGCAACACAGGAGAAGAGAAAAGAATTAAAAGATACAAAAATTATGGCAATTGAATTTCAACCAGCACCTATAGATTAAGTATCCCCGCTCGATCTGTCTTCTCTTCTCACTCTTTCATCTTCCAAAACGTAGAAAATTGATGACGCTTACGCCATGGAAAGAATGGAACTGGAAAAAAAAATACCCGAAAATAGTTTTTGCATTAATCAACTCTTGAGCTTAGTCTTCACCTTTGTGACAATTTTGTCACTACCGCTTTTACTCTTGTTACTCTTATTCCTCTTTTTCTGTTTCTTTCCACTCTGTTTGTGATCCTCTACTTTTCCTTGAGGATTCACCTCCTCAAACTCGAGCGGTCTTATAATTACACCGGGTCTCTTCATCACCTGCACACAATTGCATTTAAGGTGAGGAATGAGAAGCGCCATAGCATCCAACATCCGGCTTAGTGAAACAAAAGACGGATCAAATGTGGTATTGCAGAATTCATCAATGGATGCAAACTCAAGCATATCCGTATGGCATAGTAATGGATGTAAAAGAGTAATATATTCACTACAATAATAGTCAATCTCCAGTAGAATTGTAACAAGGCACTTACTTCAGGCCGATTAAGAGCTCCAACAGCACTTGCAGGGTTGAATTCAGGACCCAGGGGCATGCGAATGCTCTGTTCAAAAACTTCTTTGGATGTGAAAGGGTAAGGTAATGTTTTTGTAAAAAGTTTCTCCGCCTGTCAAATTCAAATACAATGGACCAGTTAAGCACCAAATACAAGCAGAATCCCAGACACTTGACCATTAACCACTGCTCTGTCTACTAATTCCTATCATTCAATGTTTCCATGTGAATTCAAACATTAATTTGTATGGGATATCACCAATTTAATGAAAAGTGAATGCTACTAGGAAAAACGCCTAACCTTTTTATCCAACTTTTCCGAGATAATAACACGTTTAAGATGTGCATCCTTCCTCTTTTTAAGGGTTTCTTCTCTCTTCTTCTTGGCATCTTCGTGTTCTTTTTGCATCCAAGAAGGTAAGCCTTTCTTTTTCTGTACATGAGTCCACTGACCCCAGCCAGGGAGTAAAGTAGGTTTTTCGGGTTCAGGGTTTTCCTCATTCAGAACTTCCTGTTTCTCCTTCTCAAATTCATCCTCTACATCATCCGCTGCAAAGGCTTGACGAATTAGCTCAGCTTGAGAAGGAAGGCGGTATTCATCTTTTGGATCTGAAGTAAGAAATCCATCTACCATCTGCCCCTCACTATCTGCATCACTATCCTCATCCAAATTCTCCACATGTTCCTGTAATGGAAACATGTTTAAAGAGTTAAGCAGGGCAATCAACCATAAATGTAGAAAATTCAAATTTTCTATGTAAAGAAATCATACTTGCAAATTTTGATTCCGCTCAACTGATTCCGGGGGACGAGTAGACTTTTTACCATTTGCATCCACACTATTGCCACTTTTTATCTGCACACATCACACAAATACTGGTAATTACCAAAAAGAGAGGGGGACAGGGGCATATTCATCAATGAAAGACAAAAACTAACCTTTTTCCACGAGCCTGAAGCAAAAATAGAAACCTCATGTGTTGTCTTCAGACCTGGGGCTTGAACAATATCACCGAAGTTCTGTAACACCACGAAATAGAAAATTTCATGCTCATGGATCAAAAGAGAGGTGTTCAAGAAGTACAGGAAAAATTTAGAAACCTCTTTACCTTGAAAAGAGAATCGTTGTGATTTTGAGAATCTTCATGAAGTAGCGCAGCACTAATGTTGACATCCTTGTACAAATCACTACTTCTGTCTTTCTCGACATCAACATTTTCTTCGGGCTCCAAGTCATCTTCACTATCACTATTAGCATAATAATTATCTGATCTCATTTTATTGTCTGCTTTGGTCTTATTACTTGATTCTGGAGCCTTATTTTTAGATCCATTGAAGACCATTCTACCACTTGGAGGGTGCACTTTCAGATTATCTGCCCCACTTGAATCCTCCAACGGGTTTGACCATGATTCATACTCTTGAAGAGCAAGTTTAGCTTCTTCAGCAGCTGCCTCATTCTTTTTTTTCAATCCACGCACCTATGCCAAAACAAACCAGGAAGAAAATTTAACTTACACATATAAAAGCAACTGACTTACAGCCCCTTTGTTCTGTGGTAGTTGTACATTGCTACTAGATCTTTTAATATTTCGAAACTAGCAAGAAAAACCAAAGCTTTACCATGAAAGGTAATGAAAGCACTCCTGAGTTAGGCACTTCATCATCATCTATTAGCACATTACGTGTCTTCTCCTTTGCTTTTTCTAACAGCTTTGCTGCCCTAGCATGTTCTGAACCAGGTGAATATACATCTATATCATCCTCGTCACTACTGTCATCACTGCTGCTGCTACTACCGTCTTTCATAGAATTCATTTTTCTTGTCAGCTGAGCATGCAGGTGCTGCTGTTCAGCTATAGCAGCCCGAGTACCTTCATCTTGGACATCTATACCACGCTCTTTGATGCGCTTTGTCCACTTGGAGCTACCTTTGTGCCTCAAAGTCATTCTTTCCTGGATCAAGTTGACAAGGGCCAAAAAGTTAACCATGTCTTGTTGCTTCTATAATCAAGAATGTTTCTCGAGGAAGTAATTCATTAAACAATACAAATAATCTACAACCTATACACGGGGAAAAAGCAATCACCTTTGCTCGTTCATACTCTTGCTTCATTGCAAGTTCTTTAGCAGCGTCTGGATCCATTTGACTTTGTGCAGATGTTGCTTTCAATCTATCTTTCTTCAACAATCGATGATAAGTTTTGGATTTGATCTTTTTTATGTGTTTTGACTTCATTTCATGACGGAAGAGAAGGCTGCGCATTTTGGCCATTCGATTATGGCGGTCTCTTTCATCTTCAGCGGATACCTGGGAAGCAAACAAGAACAAGAAAAGGGTAAAGTAGTTTATCAACAATCACAATCTCATTTCAATCATCTCATAGAACTTTTAGTGTCACGTCGACAGTTGCCAGATGAATTAGCAACTGTGAAATCAATAAATAGGTGACACTAAGTTTCCGAAAATTATCTTATAAGACAATAATTCAGTAAGTGTACTAGCCTGTGAGATACATACCTTATTTAATTCAAGAAGCCTTGAACCGTCTTTTAGGTGAGCATCTTTAACCTGGTCATCATAAACTAATGAAGCAATTTTCTTCTCAAATTCAGTTCTAGGTTTGAAATCAGATGTCGTTGAAGATCGCAAATCCATATCATCATCAAAATATATGGTAGGCGCCTCCCTGTTCCTCTTAATGATTGGTTCCCACTTTCGCAGTTCTTCCGTTGATTTTTCATATGCTGCCATCCTCTCCAATTTCTCTTGATCTGCTTTTGGAAGTGGAGCTGGAGTAGGAACGGATTTCTTTTCAAGATGATGTATTCTCTTTCTCAGTTTGCTATAACCAGATTTTCCATGGAGAGGGTTCAGAAGGTCTTCAATGCTAACAGGTCCTTCACCATCCAAAGTATCACGAGTAGGGTTATACTCAGACTCGGGATATGCCTCTGATACAACAACATTGGTATTCCTCTTCTTCTTCCCTGACAAAGACATTATATTCACAGGCAACCAAGTCACTAACGCATATCCTCAAGTCATGGACAGTTAACTCTGAACGCATAATCAGTGATTTTAAACAAATCCCATCTTCGAAATTGCATCAATTTAGTTCTAAAGATAAGCACAAAGTAAATTTGGCTCTAAAGTATAAGCATTGTCTTACCTTCAAAAGCCGGGATTCGTGTGATTCCTTGCCTTCCATCGTCATCATCATCATCCTCATCTTCACCCCCACCCTCTCCAGCCTCCCCCATGTCATTGTCATCATCCTCAGATGACACATTTTCATCCTACAATCAATACAGATAGTATCAATGACAGATATTCAAGAAAACCGAGCTCAAATTCATGCTATCATACAACATAAGAACAAGCTCAGCAAAGTAAGATATATCCTCGTCGTCGAAGAACACATTTCGTCCTGCGATAAATACGATTAGTATTGATAACAGAAATTCAAGAATAAATAGCACATATTCATGCTACTATGCAAATGAAGAACAATCACTAAAAAGCAAAATATTACAAAAACATACACGAAAAGAGACATTGTAATCCGATAGTAGCGAACCTCAAATTCATCAGGAAGCTGATACTCGAGGTTCTCGACCGGGTCGAACCGGCGGTTCTTCCTTTTCTCCTCCTCCGGCAGCTCCTCTTCGTACTCGTAAAAGTCCCGGCCATAAACCTCCGCCTCATCGGAATCAATATCTTCATCTTCGATAGGGTTTAAGCGTTCGACCTCCTTTCGGAGAACGTTGGGCAAACGAGGGCCTTTTCTCTCTCTTACGTCGGCGCCTTTCTTCTGCTTCTTGCCGCCGGGCTTGCCTCTCTTTCCCTTTGCCTTGCCTCCGCCGCCGCCGTCTATGGATTTTCGCTTCGTCTGCACCATGTCGTATGTGTGAAGAAGGGAAGGCGCGGTTTCGGGCGGCGAATTTACAGCTTATTTGCGTAGTGACGGTGACCAGTGAGACCGCGCAAACCTATAACTCTGCCTCCAATAAAAATACAAATAAAAATAAAAAATGAAGAAGAAAATGAAAACTTGACCCAACCTAAAGAAGTGAGCATTTGCAGACTCAACTAGGCCCCCTTTTTAGGTTCACATCTGGGCCCATGCTCGGCCCATGTATTTTTCTTTTTCCAATAAGAACCCAATAGTAGACCTGGCATTTTGAACCCAATCTGTTAATCCGATCCGATCCGCGAATATTAGTATTTGGGTGAATGCTTAACGGGTCGGGTCACTAACGGGTGAACCCGTTAAATAATGGGTCACTTTGGATGAACCCGTTAGCACCTGTTAGTTGAAGATGTTTGAGTAATTTCAGTAAAGTCTTAACAACAAAAAATAAACTCTAAGCTAAAAAAAAATGTTAACGGGTGAAACGGATGACTTATTAGGTTAGTAGGATGGGTTCAGATGACCCGTTAACTTAACGGGTCAAATTGAACCCGACCAAATCCGATAAACCCGACCCGTTTACAGGTCTACCCAATAGGTTCACATGTGTGTTGAAGCGTAGCGAGTGACGTAAGCATAAACAATTGTATTAACATACATGTTTAGCGAAACATTGAATTCTTTTTAATTATATTAAATAAAGGAAAACTAATGAAAATGATTTCAAAACTTCAAATTTTAACGATAAGGATAAAATAAAAGGTAAAGTGAATAGTATCATGATTGACTTTTTAGTGTAAAAATATGGTTTTGTTAAAGTGAACAGTACCGATAACTTTTAGTTAAAATTCTCATTAAATAATCCAATGATCTTGGTTAATCGTCGTACATGTCTTAATCTGTAAAAGTTTTTGGCAATCCAAAGTCATAATCACGTGTAGGGTAACAAAAGTGGTATATGTTTTGGACCATCTATATGTATTAGGACTTCATGGGCCTTGATCAACAGCCAATTTAAACTGTCATGAGAATCGAAGCCTGGCCCATGACCCGAAAAGACTCGATGCCATCTTTATAAAATCCTAAAACCCTAGCACGCCATCCCCTCCTACTGCCGCGGGAGAGCGAGAAATAACATCCGGCGATTTCATCAGGTTTTCCCTTTCATTTCTCTTTCCCTATCTATCTCTCTGTAGAAATCTCCAAACGAAGATCCAAGTGTTTTAATCTGCAAATGCTTAGATCTCTAGGGTTTATCGTTCATGCAATCCTATGTATTTTCCATAATTTTGGTTTTGTATCGATTGCGTTATAGGTGAGCCATGGTGAAGCACAACAACGTTATCCCGAGCTCTCACTTCAGGAAGCATTGGCAGAACTATGTCAAGACCTGGTTTAACCAGCCTGCCAGGAAGACCCGCAGAAGAACTGGTGAGTGACACTATACTTCTTTCAAGTAGAGTTTGCTGAGATTTGTGAGGTGTAATTTGTAATATGACTCCGAGTGTTTGGAAATGTCCACAGCTCGGCAGAAGAAGGCTGTGAAAATCTTCCCTCGGCCGACCACCGGCCCACTCCGTCCCATTGTTCATGGACAGACGTTGAAGTACAACATGAAAGTGAGGGCTGGCAGGGGATTTACTCTGGAAGAGTTGAAGGTCAGTTGGGTCGATTTACGACAATGTTATAACTTTTCGGAATTAGTGTTGTTTCTTATGGGTTGCTGATATGTTGCTTATGGTGTTATGTTTTATTGGGAACTGCTTCGTTTTGTTTTCATGTATCTTCCCATTGTCGATTAAGAAAAACCGGAAGTCTGAACATATCTGGATTGTACTACATTAGGGAAAATGATTTACACACACCCTTTTTATCGTTCTATGCACCCCTGCTCATTTCTGTCCATTGATTGTCCTTGGGTTATTCAATCCAACAGCTAGAAATTGATAGGCGTGTGTAGGAGGAGGAGGAGAAGGTGTGTGGAGATCATTTTTCTTACATTAGTTTTTTGAAGTTAAATACTTCTTAGAATTATTACCGAGTGTTTTCACTTTTTAAACATTTCCAGTTTCGTTGGTTTATTCAAGAGTGCATGCTATAAATATGGTCTGAAAATTGGTATCCGTAATTCAACTTTGGTTTGTTTGGTTTTGCTAAAGATTTGAAGACACTTTTTTACGATGATTTTAACAAGCTGTGTTTACCTTGATTGCTTACCAGTCTGCTGGCATTCCAAAGAAGCTCGCACCAACCATTGGAATTGCAGTTGACCATCGCAGGAAGAATCGTTCCCTTGAGGGACTTCAAGCTAATGTGCAGCGTCTGAAGACATACAAGGCCAAATTAGTGGTCTTCCCAAGACGCGCTAAGCAGTTCAAGGTGATGTTTAAGTGTTTGATGAAGATTAGTTTCAAGAAAGTTGATTTTTCTGTGTGTGGTATCTTATCTGCATGTGTAAACTTTTTGTTATAGGCGGGCGATTCTCCTGCAGAGGAACTTGCCAATGCCACCCAGCTCCATGGCCCCTACCTTCCAATTGCACGTGAGAAGCCTACGGTTGAGCTTGTGAAGGTTACTGATGAGTTGAAGTCGTTCAAGGCATATGACAAACTCCGTGTGGAGAGGATGAACAAACGCCATGTTGGTGCCAGGCTTAAGAAGGCAGCGGAGGCCGAAAAGGAAGAAAAGAAATAGAGAACTTTTACCCTTTTAACAAGCAATTGGAATCGTCTTCTGTTCTTGGAGGAATTTTGTTTTAGGTCATCTGTTTACCGAACTTCTTTCTTGGATAAATTAATGTTAAGAGTTCTTAATGTCACTTAAGTTCGTGGAATTTAAAGGGTTTATGCTTTACATCTATGTTACACGATTCTTAGTCATATTTGGCCTTGTGATTGCCCTTGTTTTGGATTTTGATATCTTGAATGCATTAATCTTAAAATACATCGTTTAATGCATTTGAAGTGATTTTTGGATGGAGAACGACTTACACTGAACAAGTTGTCATTTTGGCATTCAGTTTGAATAATGTAATGTCATGCCTGACACTCTATTATTGAATAGATACGTCTTGATATTATATTATCTAATCTGGACGTCTAATTTGCTTTTCGATTAATCTCTATATGTAAGAGGTTAAAGCGCCAAAATGGTCTCTGATATTGAAATAACTCTTTAATTTGGTTCCTGAGTTTTAAAATCTATAGAATTGGGTTTATGAGTTTGTTTACAATAAATCATTTTTTGTGTTTTCGTGAAAAATCTCAGTTAAATACGGAGAGATGACAAAATATCCCCAATTTTTGTAAAGTCATTTTAGCACATTATTTATTAAATTGAGGGTACTTTTGTTATTTTGGTTCTTATTTAACAGAGAATTTTTGCGAAATGACCAAAATGATTGATGGTAGACAAACTGAGAGACCATTTCTATCGATTCAATTTCAGAGGGAAAAGTGAGGAATTATGTCAATCTCAGAGATTATTTTGGAGCAAAAACCTATAATAATTGGTTGATAAACAAGTGTGTTGATGGTTGATAGGTTTTGTATTCTACATATAGTTTGATATAAACATTTAGGTACATAATTCATTATAATATAGTTCGGCACAAATATTTAGGTACACTTACTCATTATAAGATATTTCGGTACAGTCATTTAGGTACACTTACTCATTATAATATACTTTGGTACAGTCATTCAGACTTATGTGTTTACATATTTTTCTTATGTGTCACTAATTTTTATTATTGTTTTCTCATTAAGGTCTATTTATAATTGGAAGAACTAAAATGTGCATATTAATAAATTCAAAATTTTAATGTGAAGGCATTAAATAAAAAAATAGAATATTTTTTGTTTTTTAAATTTCAATTTTTTCAAAGACTATGTACAAAAAAAAACAAAAAAAAAAACTAGATTTTAATATTTAAATAAAATGAAGTTTAGATAAATTCCTAATAGAAGATTTAAAATTGAGTTTAATCCCTTCTTTTATTTAAATGCCAACATTTATATTCCATGTCATTTTTATTTTATTTGGTAATTTCATGAATTTTTTTTTTTTTTAAAGTTTACACTAATTCATTATAATATATTCATATAGATATTTAGGTACTAACTCATTAAAAATAAGCAAACAAACCGACTCATTATAAATTTATTTTGGTACAAACATTTAGCTACATACACAAGCAGCAACTAAGATACCCAATTTTCTAGGTTCGTCGAATCACAAACCGCATACTATAAACGAAAATCAACTTAGGATCGAATCACAGTCCACACTGATAATGATTATAAACCAAAGATCATAGAAAAGAATTGAGGATTCGATCTTGAGAAAAGAAGATTTAGAGAGAGAATGGAGAAATCTGTCATTCTATTTCTTCCACAGCTATTGACTTGTAGGTGTATCGCGCACATCAATCCAGCACCTGCATGTCAGATAAGGCAGCTGTTTCCAAAGCATT
Organism: Malus sylvestris; assembly: GCF_916048215.2. Lineage (NCBI taxonomy): Eukaryota > Viridiplantae > Streptophyta > Magnoliopsida > Rosales > Rosaceae > Malus > Malus sylvestris. The sequence goes on along the minus strand of NC_062270.1, from coordinate 40,514,502 downwards.
ATTTCCTATTGCTGCTTAATTTCCTCAACCAATCTCACCATCCACCCAAATCCTTCCTTCAAGGATACAAGTTTAGAACTTTATGCGGTAGAGTGGACAACTATGGACGGCTAGGATATTCTGATAGCATGATGCACTAGTTTCAGGAATAGACCATTGACACGTTCTTTGCTTTTGTCACTCGCTTATTCAGTTTCGAGAGCCTAAGCCATTTCCAAGCAAATTTGTTGAAGAAATGGGACTTGTGATCAATGAATTTGCGGCGTTTTTTGAGAAATAATGACAAGACAATCATAAAGACTCTCCACTATTGTACGCCGCTGTTTTCACACTTTTGTGTCAATCACAATTTTTCTATCTTCCTTTCGCATATTTATTCATAGTTTCATATGCATGAAAGATTACAACCGTTTTTCGGTTCCAATCTGGCCTCAACCACTTTAGTGAAAACAAAGCCCATAGTTTTCGGCTGTGGTTAATGTAAATTGTCTAGCCATCGACAAATAGTTTTGCAGTCTCTTCATGATCTCAACACATGTTTGATCTTTTGGGTTAAACTCACTTTGAAATTAACTTTTTCTTTTTTTTGGTTATATTTTAATTAACATCGAACTCATTTTCATCTGTCATGTTTGAAAGAATCTAAGCTAGGGTGTGTAGAATTGATTTCATAAGCTCAATTCATTTTCATCGATAATTATTTCCTTCCTGTGACTGTTGCTTAATCTCCTCATACAATCTGACCATCCACCAAATCCTTCCTTTAAGGATACAAGTTCAAAAACTTCTGCAGCAGAGTGGACAACTATGGGTGGCTAAGATATTCTGATAGCATGATGCACCAGTTTCAGGAATAGACCATTGACACGTTCTTTGCTTTTGTCACTCGCTTGTTCAGTTTCGAGAGCCTAAGCCATTTCCAAGAAAATTTATTGAAGATATGGGACTTGTGATCAATGAATTTGCGGCGTTTCTGAGAAATAATTACAAGACAATCATAAACACTCTCCACTATTGTACGTGGTTGTTTTCACACTTTTGTGTCAATCACAATTTTTCTGTCTTCCTTTCACATATTTATTCATAGTTTCGTATGCATGAAAGATTACAACCGTTTTTCGGTTCCAATCTGGCCCTTGACCAATTTAGTGAAAACAAAGCCCATAGTTTTCAGCTGTGGTTAATGTAAATTGTCTAGCCATCGACAATTAGTTTTGCGGTCTCTTCATGATCTCAACACATGTTTGATCTTTTGGGTTAAACTCACTTTGAAATTCACTTTTTTTCTTTTTGATTATATTGTAATTAACATCGAACTCTTTTTTATATGTCATTTTTGAAAGAATCTAAGCTAGGGTGTGTAGAATTGATTTCATAAGCCCAACTCATTTTCATCGAAAATTATTTCCTTCTTGTGACTGCTGTTTAATTTCCTCATCCAATCTCACCCTCCACCCAAATCCTTCCTTCAAGTACAAGTTCAGAAATTTTTGCAGCAAAATGGACAACTATGGGCGGCTAGGATATTCTGATAGCACGATGCACCAGTTTCAGGAATAGACCATTGACACGTTCTTTGCTTTTGTCACTCGCTTGTTCAGTTTCAAGAGCCTAAGCCATTTCCAAGAAATTTGTTGAAGATATAGGACTTGTGATCAATGAATTTGCGGCGTTTCTGAGAAATAATGACATGACAATTATAAAGACTCTCCACTATTGTACGCCACTGTTTTCACACTTTTGTGTCAATCACAATTTTCTATCTTCATTTTACATATTTATTCATATTTTCATATGCATGAAAGATTACAACTGTTTTTCGGTTCCAATCTGGCCTCAACCACTTTAGTGAAAACACAGCCCATAGTTTTCGGCTGTGGTTAATGTAAATTGTCTAGCCATCGACAATTAGTTTTGCGGTCTCTTCATGATCTCAACACATGTTTGATCTTTTGGGTTAAACTCACTTTGAAATTCATTTTTTTTCTTTTTAATTATATTGTAATTAACATCAAACTCATTTTTATCTGTCATTTTTGAAAGAATCTAAGCTAGGGTGTGTAGAATTGATTTCATAAGCCCAACTCATTTTCATCGAAAATTATTTCCTTCTTGTGATTGGTGCTTAATTTCCTCATCCAATCTCACCCTCCACCCAAATCCTTCCTTCAAGTACAAGTTCAGAAATTTTTGCAGCAGAATGGACAACTATGGGCGTGCTATTCTTACCACAATTTTATACCACATTTCTTTACCATCTTAGGTGGCAGATGAGTTGGACAAGCTACATCATTTAATTTCAATCTTTTTATTAATTAAAACACTTAAATAATCTTAGGTGGAAGAAGGAGACTCCTCGTATACTACAATCATCATTTAATTAACAATATTTTTATTAATTATTGATTAATATTTTGAAATTAAATGCTAATTAATTTAGATGATGTGACTGTCCACATTAGATGTCACCTAAGGTGGTATACAATTGTGGTACAAAAATATGGTAAGAATATCATTATTGGCTAGGATATTCTGATAACACGATGCACCAGTTTCAGGAATAGACCATTGACGCGTTCTTTGCTTTTGTCACTCGCTTGTTCAGTTTCGAGAGCCTAAGCCATTTCCAAGCAAATTTGTTGAAGATATAGGACTTGTGATCAATGAATTTGCGGCGTTTCTGAGAAATAATGACATGACAATTATAAAGACTCTCCACTATTGTACGCCACTGTTTTCACACTTTTGTGTCAATCACAATTTTTCTATCTTCATTTCACATATTTATTCATATTTTCGTATGCATGAAAGATTACAACCGTTTTTCGGTTCCAATCTGGCCTCAACCATTTTGTGAAACAAAGCCCATAGTTTTCGGCTGTGGTTAATGTAAATTGTCTAGCCATCGACCATTAGTTTTGCGGTATCTTCATGATCTCAACACATGTTTGATCTTTTGGGTTAAACTCACTTCGAAATTCACTTTTTTTTTCTTTTTGGCTATATTGTAATTAACATCGAACTCATTTTCATCAGTCATTTTTCAAAGAATCTAAGCTAGGATGTGTAGAATTGATTTCATAAGCTCGACTTAGTTGAATGATGAGTGAGGCCTTACTTCATTTATATAGAGATTACATTAATATGTTTGTTACTGATTACAAGTATCAGATTACAAAGAGATAAAGATAAACTAGGATTGATCAAATTGTGATATACTTTGACTAATATTTAAACTGGTGGAGTCTATGTGAATCGCGGGTGTTGGGATTTCAAACGTAGATGACACAGATTGCTAACTTGGCACTATTTGGGACTTGGATTGCTGACATGGTTTATCACTCCCCCGCAAGCTCAATGAGGGCTGGCAAATAGGGAGCTTGGAGAGAAAAGATATGAGAAACAAGACGTTGAAAGCCCTTTGGTTAACAAATCCGCAAGCTGATTAGTAGTAGCCACATAACCATGTCAAGTTCCTTTTAAATGACTTTTTCTCGAACATAATGATAATCTACTTCAATATGTCGCATGCGTGCTTGATAGACTGGATTTGAAGTAACTGCTTATGTTGTCACACCATAGACGTGGATAAGTAACAGATAAGTGAATGTCTCAAAAAAGTTGTCTAAACCATGAAAAAATGGCTGCAGTGTATGCCAATTGACGATATTCTGCCTATGTGTTGGAGCAAGAGACACCCCATTGTTTCTTGGAACTCCAAGAGATAATATTATCCCCTAAATAGATACAATAGCCACATGTGGATCATCGATCATCATGATCTCTGCATACACTGGCTGATCCATTAAGGGGCAAGGGGGGTCAGCTGACCCTCCGAACTTCGATGAATGTCTATAGATACCTTAGGTGCTGACCCTCCGAACTTCAATGAATGTCCATGGATACCTTGAGTGTTGCCCTTTTAAAGGTTAGAGTTGACTTCATGCTTGCCCTCCAACCGATTTCAGGCCTACCAAAACCTGATGAATGTCCATGAATACCTTAGGTGCTGCCCCTTGCATACATTAACATGTCTGTAGTATGCATTTTCAAATGACTTCAGGCCTACCAAGACTCGATGAAATGGCAATATGCATGCTATTTCTGGTATAAAAAAATTTTCGCGCTGCACACGCTATTCTTATTAACCCCCTAATATTATATCCTGGATCCACCACTGCCCACATAGTCAGTATCAACAGATGTTGTTAAGTGCCAAAGAACTTGGCTTGTACACAAGAGCACGGTCATGAATGCCTTTTAAGTATCGAAGAATTCTCTTCACTGTTGCCCAATGAACGGTAGTGGGAGAATACATGTATTGGCATACCTAATTTACAGCAAAAGCGATGTCTGGAAGTGTGAAAGGTAAGTACTGAAAAGCACCTACGACACTTTGAAATGTAGTGCCATCAGGAAGAGGTTCACCCTCATGTAAGCTTAGCTTGCGTCCAGGAGCAACGGGAGTCATAAGTGGCTTTGCATCAACCATGCTTCTTGAGAAGAATTTGACATATGTGAAATGTTATTTTTTGTGATGAGGATATCATCCACGTAAATCAATAAGTAGACAACAGTTTTACCATTGAAGAATGCAAATAGTGAGGAGTTGGCAACATAAGCAATGAAGCCCATGCCTTCGAGATGATGGGAAAACACTGAAACTAGGCACGAGGTGCCTGTTTTAATCCATATAATGACTTACATAGACGACAGACATGAGAAAGAAACTGGAGATCAACAAAACCTGAAGGCTGGCGCATGTAAACTTCCTTAGGTAGCGTTCCAGGAAGGAATGCATTTTGTACATCAAGTTATCGAATAGGCCATTGGAGCAATGGACAAGATCATAAGAATGGTGGCGTGAGTCACAACTGGACTAAAAATTTCACTATAATCAAAGCCTTCTTGTTGATGAAATCCACTGGCAATAAGACGAGTTTTATACCTCTCAACTAAACCACCAGATTTTCTTTTCATGCGATAAAGGCATTTGTTTGGCAGCACATTCATTGATGGATGAAGAGGAAAGAGAGTCCATGTTCCCGTACGTTGCAATGCATTGAACTCATCAGCTATAGTTGTTTTCCATTAATGAAACTTATTGGCCTGGGAAAAACATGTAGGCTCAACAATATCATTAGATAAAATAGTATGAAAGCTGTATTTAGGATTGGGTTTCCTAATGCCATCAATTGCTCGAGTGACCATTTGGTAGTGACTGAGAACAGTGGAAGAAGTAGTTGGTAAACTTGCATTCACAGGAGAGGATTCTAGGATAGGTGCTATGGTAAGTGGTGGGGTAGGGTTGGTTGTAGAGATTTGTGTTTGAGTTGGTAAAGGGCGAGGATGGGGTTGGTAAGTGTATAAGGGAGTTGCATGGAGAGGGTAAGTTTATGAGGAGAGGAGACGGTGAAGATGAGATTTGTTGAGATGGGAGAGTGTGGGTTAAGTAGTGTTAATAGGATTAGGATTGGGGTGAGGCAGTGGAGTCGATGGATGATAAGTTGGGGAGAAAAAGGTGATGGATCAATACCTAGGATATGAGAATTCGTTGATGAAGTTACATCCATAGTAGGAGTGGTCTCTTTAAATGGAAAACACTTCTCATCAGAAATAACATGGCGAGAAAGAAAAATGCGACATGTGGACATATCCAGACATCGATATCCATGTTACTTTAACGATTATCCTAAGAAAACACTTTTTTTTTGGATCAAAATTCAAGTTTATTTGTGTTATAGGGTCGAAGATATGGAAAACAAGCACAACAAAAAACTTTGAAAAAAAAAATCATATTGTGGAGGTTTTGAAAACATTTTTGAAAGGGACTCTCATCACCTAAAACTTTGGTTGGTAGCCTATTAATTAGGTAACTGGCAGTGTGTCCCAAAAAGAGGTTGGGATAGAGGCATGGACAAGTAAGGTTAATTTAGTTTCAACTAAATGACAATGTTTTCTTTTTGAAATTCCGTTTTGCTTAGGGTGATGAGGACATGTAAGATGATGATTAATTCCATGATTAGCGAAGAATTGTTTGAAATTATTTTTTATAAATTCTCCTCCTCCATCAGATTGAAAGGATTTGATGGTTGTGTTAAACATATTTTCAACATGCTTTTTAAATGACACAAATATAGCAAACACATCCTATTTTAATTTTAGAGAAATAGCCAAGATTAACAAGAAAAATCATCAACAAAAACAACATAATACTAAAAACCATTCGTTGAATAAGTAGGATAAGTCCATACATCAGAGTGAATAATTTCTAATGGAAACGATGAAAAAGAAGTAGACAAACTAAATGGTAACTTATGGCTTTTACCCATGGGACATGAGTGGCAAAAGTTGATAACTATAATATGTGCATGTGTGTGAGATGGTTAGGATGTATGTGAGGTAGTTAAGTTGGTTAAGAGTCTATGGTGTAAGGTTGTGACAAGTGTCAACTTCTTAAGAGTCTTATGTTAGCTTAGTATCTAAGCAATGTAGCTAGATATATACACAATGTAATCAGTGTTAAAGGTTGTTGAAAAAGAAAAGGAATAATACATATGTTTTCTTAAGAAAAGGAATAATACATATGTTTTCTTTCTCTCTCTATATCTCTTTCTTTCTCTCTATTTACATGGTATCATTCGCCTGAAAAGCTTCGGCTTGAAGGTTTCTCGATCTTGTTCTTCTGCTTCCGCTCTATACTCTGCATCAACGGTCTGTCTTCTTCTTCTCCGGGCCTTGATTCTTCTCTGTGTCTTCGACTGGGTGCATCTTTCTCTTTGCACACTAAGTGTTTGTTATAATTCCTCTAAGAAATTCTTCATTTAGATTTCTTCCTTCTTCGTCTGCAATGGTGACTTCTGCTCAACTGCAGATTCTTCAATCTCCTATCACGTCTCTCATATCCATAATTTCTTCTTCTGTGACTGTCAAACTAGATGATTCCAATTATCTAAGTTGGAATTTCCAGATCGAATTGCTACTTGAAGGCCATGGCCTTATGGGTTTTGTCGATGGGTCTCATCCATGTCCTGCTCGATTCAATGTCCCTATTTCTGAGGGTTCATCTGTCCCTTCAAGTGATGTTTCATTTTCGATTGAAAGTGATGAATTCAAGGTTTGGAAAATGCACGATTGGGCATTGATGCAATTACTCACAGCTACTTTATCTCATTCAGCAGTTTCTTGTGCAATTGGTAGTTCCAGCGCTCATGATCTGTGGCAGCGTCTCAAAGAACAATTTTCGATTGTCACTAGAGCAACGATCTTTCAGATGAAATTTGAATTACAAAACATCAAGAAAGGTATTGATTTGATTTTGATATATTTGAAACGCATTAAAGAAGCTCGTGATTAGCTGTTTGCTGCTGGAGTTCAGTTCGATGATGATGATATTGTGATTTTGACCTTGAATGGTCTCTCATCTGAATATAATACTCTGAGATATATTATTCGAGGCCGTGAAAATGTCATCTCCATGAAAGATCTCCGATCTCAGTTACTTGCTGAGGAAGCAATGGTTGAAAATATTCTCATTACACCTTTCTTGTCTGCTATGGTTGCTCGAAATAATGGCAGTGTCTCTAAACCTGAGGGTCATTCAACTGATACTCCTTATGGTGGTTCTTCTCCGTCTACATTTTATTCCTCTGGTCCTTCTGGGATCAGGCCAAACCACAGCAAGAACAAATACAAAGGGAAATTTCAGTACAATTCTCAGTCTCGCTTTGGAAATTCCAAGTCCACTAATGGAAATTATAATGTGAATTCGGCTCCTGGCATCCTTGGTTCTTCTCCACCAAAGCAACAGGGTGTTTCTAGTAACTCTTGTCAAATTTGTGGCAAGTTTGGACACTTCGCTCCTACATACCGATTCCGAAATTCTGATAGTGCCATTTCTGAGGGTTGTCAAATATGTGGGAAGAAGAATCATAGTGCTAAATATTGCCATTTCAGAAACTCTAACCCTTCTACTCAACCTTCAACTGCTTTGCATGTTTCTTCATCACAACATCATCAGCCAAGTGCTCATCCTCAACAATTTTGGCTCACTGATTCTGGAGCATCTTCCCATATGACAGCTGACTTGAGTAATATGTCCTTGGCATCTCCATACCTTGCTGATGAAACCATTCAGATTGCGAGTGGTGCAGGTTTATCAATATCTCATATTGGTTCCTCCACTCTTCATACTCCTTTAAAACCATTGCAATTAAATTCAGTTTTTTGTGTTCCTGGATTATCTCAGAACCTTTTATCTGTGCATAAATTGTGCTTAGATAATCATTGTTGGTTGATCTATGATGCCTTTTGTTTTTGGATCTAGGACAAAGCCATAGGGAAGATTCTCTTTCAAGGCAAATGCAGTAATGGATTGTATCACATACCACTTCCAGCAAGAGTTCAAGTTATCTCTTCTCAGCCTCAAGCTGCCTATCTTGGTCGTCAAGTATCTTCTAGTCTTTGGCATAGTAGATTAGGTCACCCATCTAATTCTGTGATTTCTGTCATGTTAAAGAAGTGTAATCTGTCTGTCTCACCTGATTCCTTGCCTGTAATGTGTCATACATGTCTGGAAGGCAAGTTTTGTAAATTGCCCTTTGTTCAATCTGTGTCTAAGTCTCTCCGCCCATTTGAAGTCATTCATAGTGATGTATGGGGTCATTCTCCTTGTACTTCGATAGATGATTTTTGGTACTATGTGACATTTATTGATGAATGCACTAGACATTGTTGGTTGTTTCCCATTCTTAATAAAAGTGATGTTTTCTCTACCTTTGTTGGTTTTTCTAATTTTGTCTCCAATCATTTTTCCACTTCCATTAAAACATTACAAAGTGATGGTGGAGGAGAATATCTTAGTAAATCTTTTCAAAAGTTTTTGTTGGACAAAGGCATCAAACATCAACTATCATGCCCTTATACACCTGAGCAAAACGGGTTAGCCGAACGGAAGCATAGGCATATCATTGAAACTGTTATAACCCTATTACAAACAGCTTCCTTACCCCCAATTTTCTGGTCTTTTGCTGTCCAAACTGCTGTTTACCTTATCAATCGAATGCCCTCTCCTACACTCTATAATAAATCTCCTTTTGAACTATTGTTTAATGATATTCCAGATGTTCATCACCTCAGAATATTTGGTTGCTCAGTATTTTTGTTACTAAAACCATATAACAGTACCAAGTTACAACCCAAGACAATCAAATGCATTTTTCTAGGCTATGCTTCCAGTTACAAAGGTTTCATTTGCTATGACATTGTTCATACCCGGTTTTATATTTCCAGACATGTAATGTTTGATGAGTCAGAATTTCCATATCTCACCTTGTCTGCTACATGTTCTGTCTCTATTAACTCCAAATCTACATATGTACCCTCCTCACCATCTCCATTCATATTAGTTACTGGTACCAATCATATTGTGTCCCTCCCACATTCTAGGACACCTATTATGCCAAAGACTATGCCACATCCATGTTCTGATCAACACAGTGATCCTTCTACTCCATTACTGCATCAACATGCCACCATTCCTCTTCTTCATTCCATGTGGCTCCTGCGATTCCAAATGTGTCCTATTCTGAGATCTTTCACGAGTCTCCTACTCCGCCTTCGAGTGCTCCTGGTGTTGCCATACAACATGAATTTCAACCTGACAGATTGCAGGTTCTTCTTCCTATTCCTCCTATGAACACTCATTCTGTGCAAACACGAGCCAAAAATGGTATTTCGAAGAAGAAAGCTTTTCTTTCTGTGGTTCAAGATGCTGATTCAGTTTATCTTTCTCAAATGGATCCTGCCACCTATAAGTCTGCTCATAAAGTCTCCATTATGGTTTTCTGTTATGGAAGAAGAGTTAGCTGCTCTTAAAACACAACATACTTGGTCTTTGGTCCCATTACCTCATAAAAAGAATTTGGTAGGCTGCAAGTGGGTTTTCAAGATTAAGAGACATGCTGATGGGACTATTTCCAGGTACAAAGCAAGGCTTGTTGCCAAAGGTTTCAACCAAGAAGAGGGTATTGACTATGGAGAGACTTTTAGTCCAGTTGTCAAACCTACAACTGTGAGGTTGGTCATAGCCTTGGCAGGAAATTTTGGGTGGTCTTTGCGTCAACTCGATGTGAAGAATGCATTTCTTCATGGCATTCTTAATGAGGAAGTGTATATGTCCCAACCACCAGGGTTTAGTGATCCACATAATCCTACACATGTTTGCAGATTGCATAAGTCTTTGTATGGCTTAAAACAAGCCCCGAGAGCATGGAATGAGAGGTTCACATCTTTTCTTCCTTTTCTGGGGTTCCTTTCAACATATTCTGATCCGTCTTTATTTGTCAAGCATGATGGACATTCTGTGGTCATTCTCCTCCTTTATGTGGATGATATTATCATCACAGGGAGTAATTTTGTACCTATTGCTGCAGTGATTAAAGCTTTGACTGAGGAATTTGATATTAAAGATTTAGGTCCTCTTCATTATTTTCTTGGGATCCAAATCACACAGAATGCAAGTGGAATGTTTCTCTCTCAATCTAAATATGTGTCTGATTTGTTGGTTAAAGCTGCCACGGTTCATTCTAAGCCGTGCTCAACATCTTGCTTACCTTATAATAGGTTATTGAAAGATGATGGACATCCTTTCAATAATCCTTCTCTCTATAGAAGCATTGTGGGTGCTCTTCAATATCTCACTTTCACCAGGCCCGATATCTCTTTCTCGGTTCATCAGGTTTGTCAATTCATGCATTGTCCAATGGACTCTCATTATGCTGCTGTGAAGAGGATTCTTAGATATTTAAAAGGTACTATAGACCTTGGCATTCAGTTTCGCAAAGGAGACTTGAATCTTCATGCATTCAGTGATGCTGATTGGGCTAGAGACCCTAATGACAGACGGTCTACTACTGGTTTAGTTGTGTTTCTCGGGCCAAATCCCATTTCTTGGTCGTCCAAGAAACAGAATACAGTTTCTCGTTCATCTACAGAAGCTGAATACCGAGCACTCTCAAGTACTTCTGCAGAAATTGATTGGATCAAACAGATTCTTCACTTTCTGAAAATTGATGTTCCTTGTCCGACGACCCTGTACTGTGATAATCTTTCTGCTATAGCTCTTGCATACAATCCCGTCATGCATCAGCGGACCAAACATATTGAGGTTGATGTTCATTTTGTCCGCTAAAGGGTGACAAAGAAGCTTCTGCAAGTGCACTTTGTTTCCTCCAATGAGCAGTTTGCTGATATCCTTACAAAGGGTTTGTCTGCTCCTCTATATCAAACACACTGCTACAATCTCAAACTTGGCAAGCTACACTCTGAGATTGAGGGAGGATGATAACTATAATATGTGCATGTGTGTGAGATGGTTAGGATGTATGTGAGGTAGTTAAGTTGGTTAAGAGTCTATGGTGTAAGGTTGTGACAAGTGTCAACATCTTAAGAGTCTTATGTTCGCTTAGTATCTAAGCAATGTAGCTAGATATATACACAATGTAATCAGTGTTAAATGTTGTTGAAAAAGAAAAGGAATAATACATATGTTTTCTTTCTCTCTCTATATCTCTTTCCTTCTCTCTGTTTACAAAAGTCAAATTGGTAATTTATCTCTATTAATTTAAAGCTTACAAACATTTGATGATGGATGCCCTAACCGACAGTGCCACAAAGTGTTTGACACTCTACTTCCTACAAATGCATGGACGCCACTGTTATTTGATGAGACATTCGAAAAGGGGTAGAATCCATTCTACTCCGGCCGTGGAAAAAGGGTCTTCCCCGTGTGAAGATCTTGGACACGACAAAAGGTAGGGTAAAGTGCTAGGGAGCAATTGTTAACATTGGTAAATTGATGGATTGAATTGACATTGGTAGAAACATTAGGGCATATTAATGTATTTGGAAGGTTAAATTTATGGTGTGGTGTGTGAATGCAAGAAGAACAAATATGAGTGATATCCAAACTTGTTCCACCCACGATCTGTTCCGTTGTAAGAACGTGGATTGGTGACCTTACCAGGATCATTTATTTTATCCAAAAATTCAAATCGGATACGGGAGCACTAGAGAGTGACATGGTATAAGCAAGGCAATTTATTTTATCCAAAAATTCAGAAATCAAAGAATCACCTCTGTGAGTGTTCATTAACTCAGTACGGAGCTGGAGAAGACGGCCGGTGGATTGAGAGGCATATCTCTCATGAAGAGTGGTCTAGGAAGAATGGGAACTAGTCTTCCCAATCAAGGCTGCTAGTACAGTAGGATGAACGGACGAGTTTATCCACGACATTACCGTGTCATCCTGCTGTATCTAGGTGTCAAATTCAGGATTCACAAAGTTTGTGATGTTGCCAGCGTCATCTTTCAGGAATGTAGACGGGCATTTGCTTGTTCCATCCACAAAGGAAACAAGATTTCTGCTTCTAAGTAAGGGTAACATCAAGGCTTGCCAGAGGGATAGTTCGTACGGTCTAATTTGATCGTAAGAAAATTGGAAGCATTGGCCATGCATCATGTCAAAGTCAATAGAGCCTTTTTTTCATTGAAGCCTTTTTTCATGGAGATATTCACTAGGTTTTCCACTAGATATTCAATCCCATCCAATGAGGTAAAGTGAAATCCATCTCAAACAAGCAAAGTTTTATTTTATGGTCTAAGACATGAGCTGGATGGTAACACCCAACAATAATATTGATTCTTTAGTTTTCTCCAATATCGCATACACATAAATTAAAATGTAAGGATATTGTCAGGGGAAAAAGATTCTAAATTGTAGGTTGTATTAGGTAACCATATTCACTTAATTTGTATTAGCTAAAGACAGAGGAAAACACCAACAAAGCCCTCAATCCACCCCTTGTTTCTTATTCCCCAATATCTCATACATTTTATATTTGTCCTTGTACATAGTACATAACTTGTATTGTAAGAATGATACATACATCAAAATAACATGAATTAATTATATCTAGGAATTAACATGGATCACGCGGTGTTAATTTGTTTGAACAAATACAAAATTTATATCATGAAATATAATATGTCCATTACAATCCTAAAGATTATCACTTGAATTGCATTTCACATTGAAATTCACTTGAAATTTTACAAAACTGCATTGCCATGAGAGCCAATCCTTCAGCCTCGTTACGTCTGGGACATCTTTCTTTGTTCTTTGAAGTGCTCCAGAATCGTACAGTTTACTGGTAGGTTTACCATGTCACACTGCAGATTAACAAGCTAGGGTCCAGAAAGTTGCATACCAGTAAAAAATAATAAATAAAAAAAATAATAATAATAATAAAGGGAAAAGGAAAAGGAAAAGAAATAAAGACAATTGAATTGCATGGGGCATTGCTTGCATGCATGCATGCACGAACGATAAAGAAAAAGTAAAACATTAAGTATTTAAACAATAATTATTGGTACAGAGGAACTTGGAAGAGCAAATATATAAGAAAGACTTGAAATTAGTTACAATTGTTTAAGTGGTTGCAGATATTACCTGCATTGTACTAGTGAGACACCAGGAACTTGCATGGTTATGAACTCTCTGAATTTTAGAAAGACGCAATAGGTAATAAGGAACCCGTGTTGGAGAAGGGGAGCATGTGCAAAGGACTTATCCATACGCATTTGAAAGCGTAGCTAATGGGTTTGCACGTGCCCTGCTTCTCCAACAAGGAGCCTCACCCGTTTGAACCCTAGCTACAACAATGGAACTCTCACTCACTTGAATTGTATGAAGGAAGAAGAAGCACACGTATTTATAGCTGCAAATTGAGAGAGAGAGAGAGAGAGAGAGAGAGAGAGAGAGAGAGAGGAGGGGGGGGTTTAGATCTCGTGTCATCAACGTAAGTGATGAAGGGGGAGCGAAGTAATTAATTAAGATGAAGGTACTGCAGTGCATGGCAGTGAGTCCTGCCTGCCTTCTTTTCACAAAATCCATATATACCATTAATTTTTGTTGTTCCTTGGAGTCTTGGAGGATTCAATTTCAAAGCCCTCACACAAACAAGACAAAGACAAACCTTTAAAAATTCAATCTCTTCCTCCGATTCCGATCCTACCAATATTTTTGAGAATACAATCTTGTTCAGAGCTTTAATGCTAGGTAGCTTTGGAGCAATAATCAAGAATCTCGGGCCGTGATGTTTTCCTAACATATTAGATCACAAGAAAAGTTTATAATCTACATTGTTTCGGTAATGTTCTAAGTCAATCATGCATGTGTTCAAATGACAATGCGTAACAAAGCTTAAAGTAAAGTTATATTAACATTCTCGTTGCATAACAGTGCTAGATCAATCAAGAATCTTGGCCACGATGTTTCCATTCCAAGACCTCCCTATATTATGAGAAAAACTTATAATCTGCGTTGTTCCAGAAATATTTCAAATCAATCATACACTGTTATATAAAAAAGTAACTAGCTCAAGAGACATTGCTGCAATAACTTCCTCGTCGCACGAAAGTTCATCTCATCATCATCCATTGGAATTTGGGTGGGCCAAGTGGAGGTTCAACTAGCCTTTTCCTTTAGGTTGGGAAGAAACATAGTGCAACCATGGGATGATATGGAATGAATAATGCAAGGAGTGCACGTAGGGCTTTGCGTGTAAGGCTCCACCTTTTGAATGGGGTATTAATTTTATTTATGTTTTTGTTTGATGAGTTTCTGAAGTAGCTAGCTTCACTACTCCCTTATATACATGATCATTCCCTATATATGGATTAGGCCTCATCTTTTTTCCCTCCCAGAATTTATGCTTCTTTCCTTCATAAATAAGGACCTCAACCATTTCATACTTCCCGATCATGGCAAAGCTCCTTCTAATGTATTAGCTCATGCCATGATATCCCTTGTATTCTGAACTTTGCAAACCCTGCTACTGCAGCAAGCGTGCGTTTGTTGAACCCCCTCACTACTCTTTTATGCACCACGCTAACATATTATTAAGCTAGAAAATCTTTGATAAGCATCGGGGTTAGCCTAGTGATGAGGGGTGACGATTGACGGGTAGAAGTAGGTTAGGTTTTAAGGTTCGAAACCCTCCAATGTAGCAAAAAACAATATGTAATTTGCTAAATCCCAAGTCTCTACATTTGACGTCGGTATATTTATATATTCATATGCGTGTGTGACCTCTCTTATGAAGTTGTAGTTATTATTACATTTACTTCGCTTCAGCATTATGGAATATAACATACAACTGGAGATGTATCATCTTTTATTTGATCTTTGATATCACCTAATTTATGGTTTAACCTGAGAATTCTATTGTGTAACCACTAACCCTGTCCGCCAATGGAAACACCACGTCACGTCCAACTTGTATGTGTTAAACATGAGTTTAACTCATACGTAACTTGCTTCTTTTTTGTTGTGAAGTAGTGTTAAACCAAAATATCGGCTACTTATCTTCTTTTCTATCTCTCACATTGCTTGTTACACTCGAGCCTCTCTCGTTTAAGTCCGATATCAACCGTGATTTAAGTCGACATGAAAATTTGAGGCCACCGTCTTAGAATCACAAAAATAAGTTGTGGGGGAAGAAGAACACAGATTCTGGGATAAGGTCATGATGAAATCTTGGGATGAGGAACATAAATACTTGGCGTGAACACTTGAAAAATGGGGTGTATGCAGTAAATGCTTTATTTGGTCGCACACTCATGTATGTATTGCAGCCAACAAGATTTTCTTCTGATCTTCTTTGTGAAAATTATGAAGATTTATAAATCGTGTCCGTTCATCGTGCATTGTATAGTTAGATTTCATCAGGTACTGTTTGTGATCAATTTTCAGAAAAGAAATTTTAAAAACCGTACAATTTACGATGAACGATTACGATTTACGAATCTTCAAGATCCTCACAAAATGATCTAGAAAGAATCCGGATTCGTATTGCAGGTGTTTTGAATGTAAAACTCAATCATGCTTCCTCTCCTTCCTTCCAAGTAAAGTTCAATTTTTTTTCCACCATACTTGATGGATATGTTTGACTGACACTTGAAAGAACAACAATACAAAAAGTACTTGTGGTGGTGGGTATGCGCGTCTTCACTGTTGAACCCTACTGCACTGCTTAGTTTTTTGCTTGCTTAGCAAATGTGTTTGTCTCGTTGTAGGTTATTTTTTGTACGTTCTGCCATCTTTAACTTGGAGTTTACCAACAAAAAAAAAATGAAAAATACAAAATGTACTTGTGGTGGTGGGTTGGTGCATCTTTATTGGGATTTCCTTATTTCTTTCTCCATTTCTTTGTTTTAGACCATCTTCAACCCTGGGCTAAAAGCCAAATTACCCCCCAAATTACCCTCCCAAACACTCTCCAACCCATGCTAAAGTTTTAGGCTAAATGCCAAATGCTATTTCTGGGCCAAATACCCCCCAGCTTTCCCCCCGGGCTAAATGCGAAATGTTTATCGAATTTAAATTTTTTTAGATTAAAATGTTCTTAAAATTAATTTACAATAATCTACATATTTATTTAAAAAAAAAATTGATTTAAGAAAAAAATTTAGGCTAATTTCATTCTTTAATAATTCCAGACTAAAATTTTAGGGTAGAAGGGTTGGAGTAGAAAAGATGTTTCTGGGCTAAAAGCTAAATTTTCCGGGCTAAAAAATTTGGCTTTTAGCCCAAGGGTTGGAGATGGTCTTAACATTAATATCAATCACCGACTAGTTATTGGTGCACTGACACGTTGTTGAACTTTGTTAAAATTGCATAGAAGAAAGTATCAATATCATATTTATATTGGGCACATTTTATTATTATATGTACAAATAATAGGTAAATTAGTATTGTATAAAATAATAATGTTTTATTATGTAGGTAAATTATTTTGCATGTATTGGGTTTGCTTTATCATGTAGGTAAATTCTTTTGCATGTATTTTGCATATATTGGATTTGCTTTATTATGTAGGTAAACTTTCACATGTATTTTACATATGAGTGTTAGGTGCACTATTTGAATCAAATAACATTAATTTTTTGGAGGTAAATTATTTTGCATGAATTTTTACATACATCAAGCATTTTTTTATTACATATGTGTGTAGCAAATTATATAAATAAAGAAATATAATATATATATATATACTATGTATATATATTATGTATATATATGAATATATGTTGAACTTATAGTAGTACAATATACTTTGAACGTGTGTGTGTATATATATATATATAATAGTATGTCCAATAATTATTTGTTCATTATAATTAAGGTGAGTAATAACATTTATGGATTTGATTTGAATATTGTGGCACTAGTTGTAAATATTTTATAATAATAGATCAATTACTTTCCTACTTGGCAATCTTTTTTAAAATTTGGATTTTATTTGGATGTTTAATAGTAGATGAGTTTTTGTCTAAGAAGTAAGAGTAGTAAGAGTTTATATCTAAAGAACCAAAAAAATTAAAAGACGACACGATTTACGAATCTTTATGATCCTCACAAAAGGATCAAGAAAGAATCCGGATTCGTATGGCAGGGGTTTTGAATGTAAAACTCAATCATGCTTCCTTTCCTTCCTTCCCCCGTAAAGTTCAAAATTTTCCACCATACTTGATGGATATGTTTAACTGACACTTGAAAGAACAACAATACAAAATGTACTTGTGGTGGTGGGAAGGTGGGTCTTCACTGTTGAACCCTCATGCACTGCTCAGTTTTTTGCTTATTTGTAGTCGTTGGATCAAAATTCAACGGTATGTGCGCTTTACTCAGAAAGTTCAGCCTCCTAATCTCAGAAGAGGATGTAAATCCTGATTAGCTAATGCGTTTGTCATGTTGTAGGCTTTTTTTTTGTACGTTTTGACATCTTTGCCTTGAAGGTTACCAATAAACAAATAAATAAACAAAATGTACTTGTGGTGGTGGGTAGGTGCATCTTTATTGGGATTTCCTTATTTCTTTATCCATTTCTTTGCTTTAACATTAATATCAATTACCGACTAACTATTGATCTAGTGATACGTCGTTCAACTTTGTTAAAATTGCATAGAAGAAATTATGCTAATATTTACTGGATTTCAGATTTAGAAAAGTAGTCGAGCCTGGTAACATGAGCTTGTAACTAAACAGGACATTAAAGTGATTGATGGGTGATGAAGCCTTGGTCAAGTGAGGTATGATGTGTTGAGAATGAATCTCATATTGATGAAAGGAGGGCTTTTGCATGAGCTTATAAGAGGTTATGCTACTCTCCATATTGCCAATCGGTTATTATGGTGGAATCTCAACTTTCTTCATGGTACCAGAGCAAGTTGTTCCTCGTGCAA
Source organism: Malus sylvestris (assembly GCF_916048215.2). NCBI lineage: Eukaryota > Viridiplantae > Streptophyta > Magnoliopsida > Rosales > Rosaceae > Malus > Malus sylvestris. The sequence continues at coordinate 40,496,196 of NC_062270.1, read as the reverse complement.
AGTCCAACAATCACACGTGTTCCACATCATCTCGATTTGTGTTGTTCACGTGTTAGGCTTGAAAATTCGCCACATGTAACCGGGGTGTGTTGAGAATGAATTCCACATTGATGAGAGCCTCATATTGCCAATTTGTTTTATGATGAAACCCTAACTTTTTTCATGATGTTTGAAATCTATTTGCTACTGTTGTGAAGTCACTTTGAGTATGTCCTAAGCTATTTAGGTTAATAGGGTATCCCACCCAGGGTGGGCAACAAACATTTGGAAAAGTAAAAATACTAGGAAGATCATTTTTTCCTTCCACTGAAATTAAGCATTCCTACTTTTTTTGCCGATCAGAATACAACACGTGCATAAATTTTTATTTTTTTCGTGTTTTTCATGAGTAATATATGCGCGCATCGAAATGTAATTTGCAAGAGAAAAATGGAGAAGACAAGTCGAGTCCATCACCAAATCATAAAAGTTAACAACATTCTCACCAAAATCAAAGATAAATAAATAAAGGTAAAATGTACATGACTACAACACTAATCTCATCTTGTTCTATACATCCAGATGCTAATCATATCTTGAAATTGAAATTCACTTGAACAACGTAGCGCATCCTAATCTGTTCCACATTGTAAACTATGTACTCATTGTACAGTAATGAACCCTGCATGGAGCACATAAACAAGATCAATTTACAATGAAGCTGCCTGCCTCGTTTAACAGTTCCAAATCCAATTCACATCCAAACAAGTTCTGAAAAATGATGTATTTCTACCTTCGGGCGGCTTGTATTCTCTTTCGGCTTTCCTAGAGGAACCACGACGCCATCATCTAGCAACTGAGCTTCTGAAAAATCTGGTTCAGTTCCCCCAACTCCGTTAGTGCTGCAGTGTTATGTTACATGCCAAATTAAGTAATGCAATACGCGTTTTAGTTTCGTAAAAATGGAATAATGTAACAAGCTTTCGTCGAAGGCCAATTCTCTCACACATAATGCAGACAAACTTCTCAATCAAGAAATATACAAAGTTTATAAGGAAAGGAAGACAAACTTTCAACACAAAATATCAAAAGCGTAATTGACAAGAAGAAGTTTTATCACTTAAACAGTTTAGTTATTACTTATCAGCAATTGATGGATGAAACATTTTATGAAAGGCCTCTCGTAGATCAAAGCGTTCAACTTCACCCTCTTTTGATGTGCGGAATATTTGAACGATATCAACAGTGTAACTTGAATGTGTTTTTGCATGAGTATTATGCAAATATTTTGCAATCTGACAGCAGCAATATAAGGAAAAAAGATCAAAACTAAGCAGATAAATTATTAGCTTAATTTTGTTTATATTCTAATTTCCATTGCTTATAACTCATATATACCATATCAAATTAACGAGAATCAATACCAATCGGTGTCAACTCACAATGAAGGCGTTGGTAACTGGAATACAAGGGATCTCCCTATAATAATGGCAGAAACATACATTAGTAGGAAGGATAGATACTAAGACATAAGGGCAAGTCCGCAAGTGAACTATGAAGCATAAGATGAAAAGAGATTTACCTGCGTTCCTGTGTCATCCTTCAACAATTTTGTTGCAACCTCAATTTCATCCAGTGCTTCAACCTTCACGTAGAGAAGAGTTAATGATAATCGTCACACACAAATAGCACTGATAGGTGGCACGGTACTTATTTGAAGGAATATAACATTTGATTTTAAGTTTTGGAAGTTTTTAGCCAAACTATACCCACATATACAAGAAACAATTTACAAAAAGAATTGCCATTTCTAACTTGTGTTTCAACTTCTGAGGAGTACCAATCACAAAGTTACCTGCATTACTCATATTTCCAAACCAATTATATGCCTTCATTTACAATCAGAGAGAGAGAGAGAGAACTCACACATTTTTTTTAATCCATAGTCATGAGGAATGACAGTATAGAACTCTCTGCAAGAGGATGCCCATAAAAAATTGGAATTCCAAATTTATTTAAGGGAACTTTAACGAAAAGCACCCGGTACTGTTCACTTTAACGAAAAACCACATTTTTACACTAAAAAGTCAATCTTGGTACTATTCACTTTACCCTTTATTTTGTCCTTATCATTAAAACTCAAAGTTTTCAAGCCCTTTTCATTAGTTTTCCTTTTATTTAAAGCTAAAGGTACCAATGACGATACAAAAAGGATGGTGATATCCACACACATTTTTTACATTTCTCACACCTTTTTAGTTTTCAGTCTTCGGATCGGATGAATTGAAAAAAATCAATGGACATAAATTAACAAGGGATGTGTGAGAAGTAAAAAGGGATGTGTGAATAGCACATCCTACAAAAAGTACTCGTGTTGGTGGGTATGTACGTCCCTGCTGCACTGCTCAATTTTTTGCTTGCTTAGCTAATGTATTTGGCTCGTTGTAGGCTTTTTTTTTGTACGTTCTGCCATCTTTATCTTGGAGTTTACCCAAAAAAAAAAATTACAAAAACAAAATGTACTTGTGGTGGTGGGTAGGTGCATCTTAATTGGGATTTCCTTATTTCTTTAATTGGTGTACTGACATTTTTTTTAAAAGAAAAACTAATAAAAATAATTTGAAAATTTTGAGTTTTAATGATAAGGACAAAATAAATGATAAAATAAATAGTATCATGATTAACTTTTTAGTGTAAAAATATGATTTTTCGTTAAAATGAACAATATTAAAAGCTTTTTGTTAAATTTTTTTTTTTTAAATCCAAGGTCCTGAGGAATGACAGTGTAGAACTCTCTGCAAGAAGATGCCCATAAAAAATTGGAATTCCAAATTTATTTAAAGCTAAAGGTACCAATGACGATTCAAAAAGTACTTGTGGTGGGGTGTATGTAGTAAATCCATTATTTGGTCGCACACTCATGTATGTATTGCAGCCAACAAGATTCTTTTTGGATTTTCTTTGTAAAGATCTTGGAGATTAGTAAATCATGTTCGTTTATCGTACATTGGGCGTTTAGATTTCGTCAGATACTATTTGTGATCAATTTTAAGTAAAAAAAAATTACTGAAAATATGTCTTTAGCTTCTGAAACTCAATTTTCTACAAATAAAACTCGACATTAGCAAATTCATTAATTATATTTGACTTTACACATTTAAAAATTTTTGGATGCCTAAACTACCCATATTTTAATGTTTGATGTACACAATTAATTTCATGCGGATTGTAAGGGAGAATTAATGATATGCAAATAATAATAATAATAGTTTAAAAACTTTGAGTTTTAACGATAATGACAAAATAAAGGGTAAAGTAAATGGTAACATGATTGACTTTTTTGTATAAAAATGTGGTTTTTTGTTAAAGTGAACAATACTGTGAGCTTTTCGTTAAAGTTCTAAAAAAAAGTATAAATTCATTGCCTAATATATAATAAGGAAAACTAATGAAAAGGGCTTGAAAACTTTGAGTTTTAATGATAAGGACAAAATAAAGGGTAAAGTGAATAGTACCAGGATTGACTTTTTAGTGTAAAAATGTGGTTTTTCGTTAAAGTGAACAGTACCGGGTGCTTTTCGTTATGGGAACAATAAAACATGCCTAATATATATAATAATACATGCTTAATAAGGTCAATAAAAAATATTATACTAATTAATCTACCTATATGCAAATTTTTTATTAGCAAATAACTTATATTTTGTAGGTAAATTAATATTAAATCAAATAACATTCCTTCATTTGTAGGCAATTTATTTTCTATGTACTATTACTGTCACAGCCCGTCCCGGAGGTACTTTTGACGGGAATGTGAAATGACGGAATTACCCTTGACGGGTATTAAGGTATGTGTGTGTGGCTTGTTATTTGGACTAAGTAAATACTTCCTAAACTATTGGATTAAAAGTTACATGTATTTTTGTGGTTAGGGAGTTAAATAAAATGGATGGTGATGACTTGGGATGAACCACACATGTCAAACCTCTTTCTCTCTCTTTCCCGTACCCTCTCTCTCTCCTCCCTCACGACTCTCACTCTCTCTCTCTCACCCTCGAACGTACGGACGAAGCCCAAAACCCTCGAACTTCCTCGGATCGACGCCAAAAGGGTATGAATCTTCATCCTTTCAAGCTCCGGAGTCGATTGGTGTTGGTTTTAGGAAGTGAAACCTTCGAGATCACGTGAAACCCGAACCTCCATTTTATGTCACTATTCATGCAATCGTAATATGTCAATTTTCAGGGAATTCTAAGCTTGTAGTGAGCTTAGTGAGGTCCCAAGAAAGCTCGGAGTGCTTCGTTTGAAGGTTTTGGACGTCGGGATCACTGGGTTCAACTTTGGCCGGTTTTCTTGGAATTTTTCAGGTGAGATTTCGTGATTTTTAGACCTTGAAACTAGTCTATCGTGAAACTACATGTTTAGGGCTTCAAACTGATGTAAAGTTCGAAGAAAATGGTTGAGAAACGAGGGAGAACAAGGCAATTGAAAATTGCCCAGTTTTCCGGCCACCAGAAAGTTCAGTCCGGCGAGCTCGCGAGGAAGAAGACGCGCGTGGGCGCGCGTGTACCCGTGCCTGTCCTTGGAGCGTGGGGGCGCGTGACAAGCCCAAAATTAATCCCAAAAATTTGTCGACGTTCGTGACGTCGAGTAAGTCACTGTGGTATATTCATATACCCAAATTGAGCACCGTATGAGAAATTATTGAGAATTGTTGGTTATATGCTTTAAATAACGTTTATATAGTATTCACCGCGGCGGCCCGTGCGGCGGCGCATGGCCAATGGCCCGCCAATGTCATTCTTAGCATGTGTTTAAGGTTCTAGGTTCAGTTTTGATAATTGATGGACGTAAATTGAGTAATTGAACCTAAGTTGGTTACGATTCGTGGTTAGGAGAAAATGTGAATTTACGATCCCACCGTCGGATCGTCACCAAACTTTGATACGTTGTAATACGTAATATTTGAGGATTATAGGAACTTACGGATTGGGAATCCGAGTTACGGATCTTCCGGAATTGGAGTTGTAAGTTCATAAAATAGAATGTTAACCGTCACTTAGTTTTGGAAATTGACGGAGATCCGACCGTTGGATGGTAATGAAATTTTAGGAAGTTGTCCTAGAGGTATATTGTGGACCTCTAGAAGTAATGGATTTGAAATCTGAGTTGCAGATCTTCCGGATCGAACTGCGTAGTGACGTGTTTTATATAAGTTATATATTCTATTGATATGATTTCTGAGATTGGATTTGATTATTGTTTTAGGCGCCGATCGTCATGACGCCTTGACGTATTGTGCTAGGGAGTTGTAGGGCGAACTCCAGGTGAGTGGGCAGTTTTGTTTTCGTATTACCTATATACTACTGTTTTTCCCAGAAAATGCAATTATATGAAAATATGTTTCAAAAATGCCATGCATGCATAATATGAATGATATGAATGATATGAGTTATACGAATTGATAATTGATGCATATATATGTGAATTGACGCTGTGGACGCACAGGTGAGTTTTTACATTATTCATACGATTTATTTTATGTGAATTGCATTGGAAGCTCATAACCTGCACCCTAGGTGTTAGTGCTTATATTATTCACCACACCGCACGCTCGCCTTGGATCCAAGTAGGTGGATGTCGTACAGACCACTAGAGGTGGTTCCGACATGCCAGTCGTACAGACCATTAGAGGGGTTCCGACTGGTAGGTGACCTTAGATTATGTGCACAGATGATTGATGAGAGAAGCACTAGAGCGTATTATTTCACCATCTTAGTCGTACAGACTACTATAGGTAGTTCCGACTTATGTGCAGTGTAGTGCCGTATAGGTCACAGTTGGTGACTCCGGCAGGGCCGTACAGGTCACAGTTGGTGACTCCGACTGGATGGGATATTGAGCTATAGAATCAGCCATACAGGACCACGGTAGGGTCTCCGGTTGATTTATTATTTCACCTGATTTATATTGATGCATTCATATTATATTTTGGCATGGCATGGCATATTCTTTCTGAAATGTTATGTTGATAGATGGTGAGCGGAGTTTTGATAATTTATATATTTATGTTTTTATAATAAATTTATGGGAAAGTATACAGGTTTTACGGCGAGGAGTTAGAAATGTTTTAAATGAAAGGTTTTCGAAAAACTTGTTTTACTGACCCACTCAATTTTGTTTTGCGCCCCTCCAGGTTCTAGATAGCAGAGCTTTGGTGGCCATGAGGAATCCAACGGTGTTCTGACAGAATTCACAAATGTAGGACTCACCCTCGGGTGTTTCATCTTAGTAATTGTATTTTTTTTTAAAGCTTCTGAACTGTGTAAATGGTTACGTCACTCTCACGTGACGGCCAGCATACACTCCTTCGGGACGGGGTGTGTCAATTACATATATATATTTGGCACATTTTATTATTATAAGATTTATGTACAAATACTAGGTAAATTAATTTTAATCAAATAACATTGCTTTGTTTTGTAAGTAAATGAATTTTGAATTAGATAACATTCCTTTATTTTGTAGGTATTTTATTTTGTATGAATCAATGTCATATTTATATTGGGCACATTTTACTATTATATGTACAAATAATAGGTAAATTAGTATTGTATAAAATGATAATGTTTTATTATGGAGGTATTATTTTGCTTGTATTGGGTTTGCTTTATCATGTAGGTAAATTATTTTGCATGTATTTTGCATATATTGGATTTGCTTTATTATGTAGGTAAACTTTCACATGTATTTTACATATGAGTGTTAATTAGGTGCACTATTTGAATCAAATAACATTAATTTTTTGGAGGTAAATTATTTTGCATGAATTTTTACATACATCAAGCATTTTGTTATTATATATGTGTGTATCATATTATATAAATAAAGAAATATAATATTGTATATATGTTGAACTTATAGTAGTACAATATACTTTGAACTTGTATATAATAGTATGTCCAATAATTATTTGTTCATTATAATTAAGGTGAGTAATAACATTTATGAATTTGATTTGAATATTGTGGCACTAGTTATAAATATTTTGTAATAATAGGTCAATTACTTTCCTACTTGATAGTGTTTTTTTAATTTGGATTTTATTTGGATGTTTGATAGTATGTGGGTTTTTGTCTAGAAGAAAATAAGAATTTATATATAAAGAACCAAAAAAATTAGAAGACAACACAATTTACGAATCTTTATGTTCCTCACAAAAGGATCAAGAAAGAATCCGGATTCGTATTGCCGGGGTTTTGAATGTAAAACTCAATCATGCTTCCTTTCCTTCCTTCCCCGTAAAGTTCAATTTTTTCCACCATACTTGATGGATATGTTTAACTGACACTTGAAAGAACAACAATACAAAATGTACTTGTGGTGGTGGTGGGTAGGTGGGTCTTCACTGTTGAACCCTCCTGCACTGCTTAGTTTTCTTGCTTGTTTATAGCTGTTGGAACAAAATTCAACGGTATGTGTGATTTGCTCAGGAAGCTCAGCCTTCTAAACTCATAACATGATCCAAATCCTAATTAGTTAATGTGTTTGTCTCGTTGTAGGCTTTTTTTTGTACGTTTCGGCATCTTTGTCTTGAAGGTTACCTAAAACAAAAAACAAAACAAAACAAAATGTATTTGTGGTGGTGGGTGGGTGCATCTTTATTGGGATTTCCTTATTTCTTTATCCATTTCTTTGCTTTAACATTAATATCAATTACTGACTAACTATTGGTCTACTGATACATCGTTCAACTTTGTTAAAATTGCATAGAAGAAATTATGCTAATATTTACTGGATTTCAGATGTAGAAAAGTAGTCAAACCTGGTAACGTAGGTTTGTAACTAAGCAGGGCATTAAAATGATTGATGGGTGATGAAGCCTTGGTCAAGTGAGGCATAATGTGTTGAGAATGAATCTCACATTGATGAAATGATGGCCTTTGCATGAGCTTATAAGAGGTTGGACTACTCTTCATATTGCCAATTGGTTATTATGATGGAATCCCAACTTTTTTCATGGTACTAGAGCAGGTTGTCTCTTGTGCGAAACCCAACGGTCACACGTATTCAACATCATCTTGATTTGTGTTGTCTACGTGTTAGGCTTGAAAATTCGTCATGTAATGGGGGTGTGTTGATAATGAATCTCACATTGATAAGAGCCCCATATTACCAATTTGTTTTATGGTTCAACCCTAACTTTTTTCATGATGTTTGAAATCTATTCACTGCATCTGTGGAGTCACTTTAAGTATGTTTTAAGCTTCTTAGGTTAATAAGGCGTCCCACCATGGGTGGGTAGCAAACAAACATTTAGAAAAGTAAAAATATTAGGAAAATAATTGTTTCCTTCCACTGAAATTAAGCGTTCCTATTTTTCTGCTAATCACAGTACGACACATATGCATAATTTTTTTTTTTTTCGTGTTTTTCATGAGTACTATATGCACGCATCGAACTGTAATTTGCAAGAGAAAATGGAGAAGACAAGTCGAGTCCATCACCAAATCATAAAAGTTAACAACATTCTCACCAAAGATACAGATAAATAAATGAAGGTAAAATGTACATGACTACAACACTAATCGCATCTTGCTCTATACATCCAGATGCTAATCATACCTTGAAATTGAAATTCACTTGAACAACGTAGCGCATCCTAATCTGTTCCACATTGTAAACTATGTACTCATTGTACAGTAATGAACCCTGCATGGAGCACATAAACAAGATCAATTTACAATGAAGCTGCCTGCCTCGTTTAACAGTTCCAAATCAAATTCACATCCAAACAAGTTCTGAAAAATGATGTATATATTTCTACCTTCGGGCGGCTTGTATTCTCTTTCGGCTTTCCTAGAGGAACCACGACGCCATCATCTAGCAACTGAGCTTCTGAAAAATCTGGTTCAGTTCCCCCAACTCCTTTAGTGCTGCAGTGTTATGTTACATGCCAAATTAAGTAATGCAATACGCGTTTTAGTTTCGTAAAAATGGAATAATGTAACAAGCTTTCGTCGAAGGTCAATTCTCTCACACACAATGCAGACAAACTTCTCGATCAAGAAATATACAAAGTTGATAAGGAAAGGAAGATAAACCTTCAATGCAAAATATCAAAAGCGTAAGTGAATAGAAGAAGTTTTATCACTTAACAGTTTAGTTATTACTTATCAGCAATAGATGGGAGGGTCCAATAGAGAAAACAGAGACGCAAACCTTAGTTTTCCTACTGGTAACTTGTCAGCGTCGTACTTAATTAGCACTTACAAGCTCAGCCATGTCGCCCAGCGAAACCTAAATAAAACATAGTTAAGAAGTGTTTAGAACATTTAGTGCGAAAAAGGGAAGCACATACATGTGAAGTGCAGTCCCTCAAAAGTATCCTGTTGGGCGCCCTTCGAGTGTAGCAGATCAGGGGTTGGGGAAATTCAAATTTTAATCCACAAATATTTTTCTGGTCTCTCGTTTAAATCTTGATCTTAATGGTACGCAATGCACTGAAGGATATCAGAGCATACAACAAACTAAGAATAATATGAAAGAATGACTATAAAAAGATAAGAACAAGGAAATGATACTTACACCGAGAAGACTCGAGGATACCTAAACCGAAGTGCCCTGATGCCGGGATCGTGTGCCTCAATCCTAACTCCTGAGGGGGCGCAAAATAGAAAAGGTGAGTCGACCAGAGATTATAATATTAGTACTAATAATAGGAAAACATTTTATTTTTGAACATAATAACCCCCTATTTTGAAAACACATATATAATACTACATATAGGTTTTATGAAAAACCCTAGCATGCCATGAAAAACTTATGTGAAACATCGTAAATCGTATCCGTTATGTACTCAACTAGGAGTATCATAGTGGCCCGAAGGCAGTTCCTATCCATCACCCGAAGGTGAAGTTGAATAACTTGTCCATCACCCGAAGGTAAGTTGAATAATTTGTCCATCACCTGAAGGTGAAGCTGTATAACCTGTCCATCACTCGAAGGTGAAGCTGTATAAAATAACATACATCCACACCGACACTAGCTGTGGCTAGTGAAGCTGTTCGACACTGCTTTCGGTAGTGAAGCTAGGGATGTATAATATATGATATCTTACTCTTCCATCATCTGTGTCCTATGGCCATAGATATCTATACCCGTGGTGTGCGGATGTGCCGTATGATAACCCACTAGATAAGTACCAAAAACATGTCTCAAAAAATCATATTAAATCTTGGAGTTCAAATGCTCAAAGCATCATCTCATAAATCATATAACTTTCTAACTCAAACCATCTTCATAACCATAATAAATCCATAGAAATCCATAATTGCAAATCCGATATTTCATAACCTTTAATAAAACGTAATTTTGATAAATCAAACTATTTCGTAAACCATGATTATAAAAGTTCATAATGCATAATATAAAACATATTCAAATCATGGAATATGCAATGCATGCTAGGCTAGTATTTTATAAAAATATATAAGTTAAGAAGGGGTCCACTCACAAATTTTATTGCCCGAGAACTGCTCGAACTAGCGAGGATGACGTCGTTTCCCACCAACGCGCCTAAACACAATTAGAGACCTTTTAGTAAAACTATAACTAAACAATAGAATTTGGGAAAACGGACGGCGAATTTGGATTCGGCATGTCAGAAAACCTAATGAGGGACCTCGGGTTTTTCCCCCGTGTGCCGCCGCACATGGTAGCCGGCCGCCCCAACTAGCTGAAAAATCGAATAACTCCAAAAATTCCCAAATTTTATAGGAATGAAGATCTCGATGAGTGGAGCAAGTTTCATACATGTGACTAAGCCCATTTTGGCCGGTAAAAGCCCCAATTTCCCTCGAACCCGCCCGAAACCCTAAAAATGGTGAATTTTAAATTCTTCTTCTCGGCTACTTTGCCGCCTCCAAATTTGTTTAGGCTTTGTTCTTGAGCTCAAGAAGAGTCTAATGGTGGTGGATATCAACGAGATTGCAATAAAAAATGACGGATCGAGACCTAGGGACTCACGAGGTTGTCGTCGTTGTACACCATGAAACGAGACCAAATCCCAAAATTGGAGTGGAAAATTAAAGAACAGTCGGTGAGAAGTTTCCAGTGATGGCCCGGTGAAATTCGTCAGAAAATCGCCAAAGGAAATGGCGGAATCTCATGCAGGGTACTGGGTTTGAAACGGGTCACGGTTTGGAAACGGGTCAAGGAAAAGGGGTCTTGGTTAAGTGCCTCTCACTTTTCTCCTTTATCTCGTTTCTTTGCTTTCTGATTGGTCCCTGTCTTTCCTTTCTCTCCCCGATTGGGCATTAGCCCCCTTATTTTTCTCCTTTATTTTCCATCTCAGCCAAACACGTGGCTTTCTAGATTTTGCTCCAACAATCTGAAGTCTTCCAGAAAATGATCAATTGACCATTTTGCCCTCAACTTCATTCGTTAATAACTCATTCGTTATAACTCCAAATTACGTTCTGTTTGCGCCCACACGTTTGTAGCGACGAGTACTGTGAGAATACGCCAAGAAAACAGATCTTACGTGACACGACAAGGCGGTCAACAAAAGTCAACGCCTTTGCCACGAAGGGCATTTTTGTAATTTCACATTTAAAATTATAAAAACCTTAATTTTTTGGGACGGGTCGTTACAAATCTCCACTCGGATAGACATCAATTACTAGCCATTTCCTACAAAATATTTCTTGGCAACCAAACACAGAATGCGAAAGCTCAAACCTTGACCTAGAGGAATGTCATCTGAATGTTCAGAAAGCCTCTCCAGCAGTTATTTTTTCGACCCAGTTGCCGAAACTCGACGAATAGCAGCTTCTTCACGCAATTGCTTCACGCTCATGCCCCGAAACTTTTCGGTGGCTTTCATTTTCTCGGACCCAGTTGAGTCCCCACCTCCCACCTCTTCACTTGACTTCCTTCCCCTCTTTCTATTAACCAGTGAAGCTTCTGCTGCTGAACCATCACTTGCGTCAGTGGGTTCCTTTTTCTCCTAGCCAAGAGCGGAATCGAGCCTCCGAACCTGCAGAATATCAAAACCAATAGCAGAGAATTCGTCAAAATCTTGGAGAGAGAGAGAGAGAGAGAGAGAGAGAGAGTAGAGAGAGCGTGGGGTGTTGTCAGACCAGGGTGGGTTTGGTTCCGGTGGTGGCTGGAGTTGGTCGGTCGGAGTCGTCCTCTTTCTCCGCAGCGTCCGCGGCAAGCGTTTTTGGCGGGCTTTTACAAGATATTTGATTTGTGGGAAAAGGCCCAATGTTTTGGGCAGGCCCACCTGTTTTGGGCCGGATTAATTGTGCGGTTTGGAAAAATAAAATAAAAAAAATTATGCGCACGTGTTAGATTAAAACTACAAACTACAAAGAATAAAAGTTGATCAACACAGTAGATTGCGCGCGCTTCCCCCTTCCTCTTCCCTCTCAGTCGTCCACTCCGCCGTCGCCACCGCCGCCACCGCCGCCATGGACTCGATTTTAAACGCGTCGTTAGAAGAAATCTGCTTGGAAGGCCGAAACGGTCTCGCGATATCAACCCTCTGGTCCAGACTCGAGTCCTCTCTTTCATCCTCCAATTTTTCTGATCATGGATTCAAACAAACCTTATGGGCGGAGCTCCGGTCAGTCCCGACCCTCAAATTCCTGAACCAGAAGCAAAATCCCCGGTACTACAGCCCAGCGGATTCTTCAATCCAGTCCTTCCAAGACGCCGAGAAACTCGACCTGAAGCTCGTCGCCGATCAATGTCTCAGGGACAGCTTCCTGGGCCTCTACATTGCCCAATCCTCCGTCGAAAACATGTGTTCGTATCAACGCCGAACCCTTGAAAGAGTTGCCACCGCTAGGTATCAACCTCTCCTTTCAAAATACAGAATCTAACTTTCCAGTTTATTTTTAATTGTTTGTGTTTTGTATTTGTGAAATTGATGATGTGGTTGTGTGTGTGTATGTGTGATTTCATGGTTTCGATTGATTTGAATATCGCCTAAGTACAATGTGAGGCAAGCAAGCTAAGTAATTAAGTTAAAATATTGAGTAATTAACATCGAAAAGTATATAATTCATCGTCATTGGTGAGTTGAATGTAACGTGCTTTGTTTGAACGGATTTCTCGTCCATCATCGGAATTTTCAGGCAAGCAAGTGGTGACCATTATAAAGTTAGAAGTTTGGTTTTTCCTAATAAATGTGTACTTATCCGATTTTACGTTGCTTAGCATAAGATGTTAGTGAATTGCAATGTGAGCCAAGAAAACTTAGTACTCAAGCAAGAGATGTTTTTGTTGTTAGACTAATTAACATGGTGCATATAGTTTCCCTCTCTCTCTCTCTCTCTCTCTCTCTCTCTCTCTCTCTCTCTCAGAAAAGTGTCGAGAGATTGCTATTTTTCGGTGTGGCTGTGAGATAATGATTTGGTAGGATAATTAGGTTGTCTTATGGTTTACTTTATTGTGAATTTGGGTACTTGTAGAAGGGATGGAATTACACAAAGTCAACTTTCCAAGGAATTGGGCATTCAAGGCGAAAACTATTTCTACAAAGTGAGAAAGCTTGAATGTCAAGGGTTAATTGCGAAGCGACCTGCATTGGTGAGGAAAAAAATTCCTGGTGACGAAGGCCACTCGAGCAATAATTTGAGCGTGAGTACCAATTTGATATACTTACATCGCTATGCAAATGATTTGGGCTCTCAACAAGAAGTTGAGATCAAAAAGGTAGAACAGAATACAGAGAGTTTTGGGAATGCAAAAGAAATCCCTGCAAGTGGAGATGGATTTTCGGGAAATGGGGTTAAAGATAATGTGCTTGTAAATGACTATTTATCAGCAACGAAGGCAGTCTGTGATAAGCTCAAAGAATCCAATGGCAAGGTCAGGTTTCATAAAAGTTTTGGTAGATATGTCAAAGTAGTTCTTTTTACAGTTTATGTTGAATTTGTTTATGTTACTTTGTTGTCAAAGGTTCTTGTTTCGGATCTCAAGAAAGAGCTTGGTTACAGCGGAACACGTTCAGGAAATAGAGCGTGGAGGAAGGTGAAATTGGATTAACTATATACACTGTTATTAATCTCTGGACTAGCAATTTTACAAGTTAAACTGATGTTTTATTTGAATTGTATTGTTCCCTGCATATTATTCTTCCAGATTTGTTGCAGATTGGAAGCTGCTCATATTGTGAAAAAGTTTGAGGCTCAAGTAAATGAGAAGGTTTCCCAATAATCTTTTTAACCAAACATCGGTTCTCTGGTGTACATGTTCTATATTGTGGTTCTTCATTCTTTTATTTGAACAGTCTCTTGGATTGGAAGCTGCTTGTGTTTGTTGGTAATGACTTAATATCGCTTTTGCAATTTGGACAGGTTGAGCAATACCTTGTTTTGCTGAAAAAGTTTTGTCCGAAGAGTCTCGAGCCAAAAAATCTTGGGCAGGTGAAAATCGTGAAGAAATATCAAACTGCTCATCTGCTTGCGGAACTTCCGATTGAGCATCAAATTCAAGAATTGATTAATGCTGCAGGATCAGAGGGTATTATTATGTCTAATGTGAGTGCATTGTGTGTTACTCTTTGTTCGGGTAAATGTATTAGCAGTGTTCCATTAGAGCCTGCTCTGTGTGGTATAATTCCTGCCATTTAGTATAAGTTTCATTTCAACTACTAATACATAAAACCAATTTTCCCTTAATATTTTTCGGTTTTGCTATAAACAGATTTCCAAGAGGCTTGGAATTGGCAGGAAAGAGAGTGATAATTGGATTGAAAGTATGTGCTCTAGGTTTGGGATGATTAAGAAGAAAGAACGAAACAAAAAGGTCAATGAATATCGAGTTTGGGAACGAGGGAAATGCAATTTCAAATCAGCCAAGGTATTCCTTAATCAATCAAAAAATGACAACACAACAACAACAACAACAACAACAACAACGCCTTATGTTAGCTATGTAGATACTCTTGATAGGACAGATCAAATTCAATCAACTTTGACAGGTGATACTGCTAACTTGTAAATACGAAAAAATAGAGATTACTGAGCTGACCCTTCCCAGTGGATCTCCTTGGTGTAATGAATCTAAGCATATGCATCTCTGTCCTGGATTACAGAAATGGAAACACATGATGCCGCATCAGATACACCACTTTCTGTCTTGAATCCACATCTGACTTTGACAGTGGACAGTGCCAGAAAGGAAGAAAGCATGCTCGAACAGGTACAGTTTCTTGTCCTCATCCCTTGCCTTGAAGAATTTTCTGGTCATCTTATTAATATTCGTTATCTTTATGTTTGTTACTCATTCAATATATGCAAACATTCGTCCAATTAATGCATGTTTATGATAAGTGCCACCATCTTAATGGATCCAGGATAAAGGGGCTGGACTTCAATCTCAAAAAAGTGAACATGCTTCCTGGAAAAGGAATAGATCTTCTAAAGCAAGCTCAGTAGAGTTCACAGAAGTTGAAGGGGTAACTGGAAGGCTGGAAGAGCAGATGCTTGACAAATTACCTGTTACTGTCAAAACATTCATGGAAGGAAGAAATCTCTTGTTCACTTTTCCAGGTGAGCATGACGCACTTTTGCATGCGTTCCAGATGGATGGTCATCAAGAAACTGACCAGGAATCTGGAACAAAAGATACTGAGGGGTGTCATTCGATCTTGAGTACGTGCGATTTTTCAAAGTTGAAGCCATCACGTCAATTCAGGTTTTCATGGACTGAAGAGGCTGATAGGTAAGAAAAGAAAATATGTAAATATCATTACCATGAGAATAATCCATCAGAGATAGGATCCCTTTTGTCCCTCCATGTAACAATTAGTTTTTCCCTATTTGCATTTCACTGATGTTGATATCTTTCCTTTAGGCAATTGGTTATTCAATATGCAAGATGGTGCGCAACTCTTGGGGCGAAATATCATCACCAGATAAATTGGGCTTCACTTCCTGACCTTCCAGCACCTCCTAGTACCTGCAAAAGAAGAATGTCATATCTGAAGAACAGTAATGGAAAATTTAGAAAAGCTCTGATGAAGCTCTGTAACATGCTCAGTGAAAGATATGCTATGCTCTTGCTAAAAACCCAGAATGGGTCACTTAACATATCCGATTGCAGACAACTTTTCCAAGGTTCAGCAGAGGAAGGTTATAACAAGAATTGTTCCAACATCAGTGACCGTAATCAAAGGACAGGTTTTCGGGAAAAACTGTGGGATGATTTTGATGATAAGAATATTAGAAAAAGCCTTGATGAGATACTTCACCACAGGATGACTAAAATGGATGCCACCAAAAGAGATGGATCTACGTGTGAGGCAGGGTCAGACCATAGTACAAATTCTGAAGAATATGTAAGTACCGAACCCCTACACCTCGAATTTTACATGCATAAACAGCTTGTCAAATGTTGTTACGTATTTGTATGCTTTCTTCCTTTTTTATCCTAGTATATGCCTATATTTGGCCAATCTAGCTTTTTGCTGAAATACATTTTCACCTGCAGGACCCGCAGGGATCTGAATTGATTGTACCATCAGTTCCGAGCGATGAAATTCAGAATGATAGCAGAGGAATTTCTGCACAACGATGTGTTCAACACCTTCATCAGAATTTCTTTAAACTTTTGCATGAAGGAGTTGTTAGTGCACCAATCTACAAATCTTTGGCTGTAGAGCTATTTAAACTTGTCTTCTTGAGTACCATAACAGCACGAGGAGAGCAAAATCTGCCTGCAGAAATCCAACAGCGTTACTCAGAGCATGATCTTTTAGCAGCTCTCGACTACCTAAGAGATAACAAAATTGTGGTATGTCTTAGTTTCTGTTGATTTTTGGATTGACCATTTAATTGCATTCTCCTGTTCATATAATTCGTAAGTTTTATATATATTTCCTCCCTGATGAACTTTTATTTGGCAGGTTGGGGGTACTGACAGTCAACCTCTATCCCTCTCACCTCAGTTTTTCTCTAACATTTTTAGGTCACCGTTTCCTACTGATTCTGGAAAGAGAGCTGCCAAATTGGCTCGTTGGCTCCGTGAAAGAGAGAAAGATCTTACAGAAGGGGGGATTCATCTGTCTACAGATTTAAAATGTGGGGACTTTTTTCATTTGTTTGCTCTAGTTTCTTCAGGCCAACTGTCGATTTCACCACACATTCCAGATGGAGTGGGAGAGGCTGAAGATTTGAGAAGTTCAAAACGGAAAACTGGAAGCGCTGAATCTTTGAACTCTAAAAGACTAAAATACTCAAGTGATAATCTTTCCCGCCGAGAAAAAGGCTACCCAGGAATCATGGTGTCTGTATATCTGACATCTTCTACGTCGAAGTCTATAAATCTGTTGAAAGATGACGGTGCTTCTAGTGGCAAAAAACACGTCAGTGGAAATAATCATGTAGAACAAACTGGCAGTGTGCCTGAAGGTTGTATGGAAGACAAAATGTGTGCGCCAACACTGCCGTGGATGAATGGTGAACAGAAAATTAACAAGATTTTCGACAAGGGACTCAAACGGCGCCTTCTTGGGATTGTGATGCAAAATCCAGGGATGTTGGAGGTACTTTCACTCCCAGGAACTATAAAACTCTGTTTATAGCTGGAAAAAAACAATGTTTCCCTACTTCATGTCCCTGTTGGCTCTGATTCTCGCTTATTTCTCGTCGTTTCTTACGTTGTAGGATGAAATTATCCGGAAGATGGATGTACTGAATCCGCAGGTATGCCAACCACAGTCCCTTGCATGACAAGTTTATCTACCGATATATTATGCCCACTCTTCCTTTCAGTTCAGCAATGCTAATGTTAAAACTTTCAAATTTCTTACAGAGTTGTCGAAAATTGATGGAGTTGATGGTTCTGGACAAGCATCTTCATGTGCGGAAGTTGCATCAAACTGTTTACAGCGGTCCCCCGCCAATTCTAAGGACCCTCATCGGAAGCAGCTCCGCCCCGCCAAAAGAGGTGGTTCGTGAGCATTTCTTCGCAAATTCCATGAGTGCGTGTATGCTGTAGGGATGTTTTAGCTTCGTCCGGCATGTAATTAGAAGTATAGCAGAGCTGTACAGAATACTTGTTTCTTGCAGTAGGATATCGAGAATTCTAGTATGTTCTGGTGTATACACGAGAATTTTTAGCCGTGATATAAAAAATATACACCGAAGCATACTAGATCGAAAAGTTATATAACAAGTTGAAAGCAAAGACATAATACACTGTTCTGTACGTAAAACCACAGCGACGGCCAACCACGAAAATCAAGATAGGTTGCGATTGCAAAACAAATCAAAAGTAAAAAACATCAGATGCGATTAGCACTTAACAGTTAGAGACAACATAATCCATGATGAATCTTCGATTGTTTGCAGGGCCACACGAAAACGAAACATTGACTCCGCAAATTTTTCCTCTTCTAATATATCCCGACAGCAATAATACATCGAAGCATCGTATCTCAACAGATAAACAACATTCTAGTTAAGGATCCATGGCTGCAGCTTACAGGAATAGCAAAGACCTAAATCTTGTTGTCTACTTTTTGGCATAGGTAATCAACATCGAACTCTGCGGTGTCAACTTAAAAGATTGGAGTTCCTGCATTGCTACCGTTGATTGCATCTCATCTCCATACTCCACAAAAGCAATACCTGGCTTCGCTTCCACCATTCTAACCTCCTTGAAACCGGCATACTGGCAGAAGAGCATTTGCAGCATCATGGGAGTTGTCTCCTGCGGAAGATTCTGCACAAAAAGTATGTTGTTTGGTGGAGCAGGAGCCTCGGGTAACTTCACACCACCGGGATACGGTATTTGAGAAAGCTGCAAGAGGTTGGGAGAGAGAAGAGAGTTTCAATGAACCAATACAAACTTGATATAGATAAACCATGAAGGGTACTACTTGAATGATAAAATTTCCAATCACCGAATGAACCAAAATTACTTTTATCCGCGTGTTTTCATAACAGTTTCCTGACCTTTATACTGTTATACACCTATCCAATTTGTTTATGTTCCAAGAAATTTGTCAATTTCCCAATTTTTATAAACCACGTGCAGTTTTTCCACTAAATAGACTTCAGAATCAGTTAAGAGTTGTTTCAGTTCAAGTACGACCAATCACGGCAAATAATAAATATGAACAAAGATATCCAAATAAGAACATAAATAGAGAAGGTATAAACAAAGCTGAAATTGGGAGTAAGTTATCCCTCAATGAGACAGAAAACTTGCTTACCGGAGGTGCTGAACCATAGGTACCAGCGTAACCCGGAATGGGCATTCCGGCTTGGCTTGCATCATGTTGCTCTTTTCGTTTTTTCCCTGCCACATAATGAACAGAAAACAAGCATTAAAAACAAATGTATCAATCATACATCAATACAGCATTTTTGTTCCCAAACAATATATCTTACTGTCATATGTTTTATATAAATGAGAGAGACTTTACCCTTTTCCTCATGCCTCTTCCGTCTTTCGCGTGGAACAAAGGTACCATCAGCCTTTGCTATCACATCCGATTTTGTCTTTGCATATTGTATTCTCTGCATTAATCACACAGCAGTAACATGATGCTCAAAAACAAAACAAAACAAAACAAATCATACAAAACGGAAAATCTTCCGGTAATCCCAATTCATTATATCTCTCAAACAAGCATAGAGAATAGTGTCGTGAAACATAATCCATCCATTCAACGAAATGAAATGACATGCCAATGTGCTTTTTCGCCAACAACAATCAAGCCTTATCCCACTAAGTAGGGTCTGCTGTATGAATCCTACAACACCATTGCACTCCGTTTTGCATCAAGTCTTCCTTTAGCTCGAATATATGAATGTGTTTATTCACCATTCAACAATAAAAAACAGAATTCTAGACAATGCAAAATACAGCATAACAATCATATGAATGGCCAGCCCCAGCCCTATCATATAGCCGTTCTAATTTACGCGTTCGGGCATCATCGAGACTGACTAACAACCAGAGCTGGATGATGCCCAATTTCCAAATTTGAACTTACAACCACCTAAAATCCATTTTCCCATTTCAATTCACTTGCTTATGTATACCCTTTTGTGCAGTACGTTAACAATACAAACGGAATTTCAAAGAACAAAACAAAATCAAAGAAATATTAAATTTTCCAAATTAAACAAACAGAGAAAATTAGGTTAGAACTGCGTAGTACCATAGGCTTGTCGTAAAAGGGGAAGCCCTGCATCTGGTGAAGGGCTTTGGTGGCGGAGGAGACGTCCTCGAAGACGAGCCAGGCTTGACCTTTGTGCTTGAGCGTCTTGAAAGCCAAGACCTCCACAATCTTCCCGAACTGCGAGAACACAGCCAGAAGCGACTTTTTCAGTTCGTCCAGCTTTATTTTCTCGTTCAGGTTGTTGATGTAGATCGTCTGGTTCGCCACGACTTCGCCGCCACCATCACCGCCGCCGCCGCCTCCGCCTCCGCTGTTGTTCTCTGCCATGTCTGCTTTCTCGGTGCTCAGTTTCGGATTTTGTTTTGAAGCTGCGGTGGAGACGAAAGGGGTTTAAGCTGACTGACGAGCTCGACGGCGAGGCGGGCACCCCTTGCACTTGGGCCCTAATTTTACTTTGGGTAGATTAATGGGCCTTCACTTTTTGCTACCAGATAAATTTGAGGCCCAATGGTTGAGATGCTTTAGGCCCAATAACTAAAGCTTCGTTTGGTGTACAAGGATAACGTTGTATTGATTGGTTCAGTGTACAGTGTACACCCAAGTTTTGTCTCTGGGCACTCTGTTTCTCTGGAAACACAATTTACTCTCACATATTTCTTTGGACACCCAAAATAATTTACTAAACTTTCAAGAATACCCTTCTTTTACGTTTTATGAGTTTATTTTTCTATAGGCACCCATATTTTATTTTCTTTGGACACCTATTCTCCTTGGATTAATTATGAAGGCTTTCTCTTCAACTTCGTAATTTTCGCTTGATGGCATAATTCTATGTCTACATGTGACTGCATGGTTCTTTTATTTCGTGAAGCAAAATTTGCATTATAAGTTATAACCAAACGCAATATGAGGAATAGTCGCGAAGTTGAGATACGAGCGGTAGAGTGAAATTTAGTCGCGAAGTTCATCAGTCGCTTGTTAACCCTTGCTGTTTTTTCAAAACCATGTGGGTGTACAAAGAAAATAATGTAATTCCTTCAAAAATTATTAAGCCATTTGTGGTAATTATGAGTTTAAAAGTCTTTTCTTTTAAATAAAATTGATGGGTGTCCAGAGACGAAACTTGGATGTATAAAAAACCACTCACTCATATTGGATACCTCGTTAGATTCAATGTATATTTAACGAGAAATGGATGCTAATTACTAATTTGAAGGCAGAAGACGGATTAGTTGTAAACAAAACTTATTCCTATTATAACATATTTACTTACAGAGAATGAGAAAGGACATGAATTGGGAGAGGAAAAATGGAATGAGAACGGATACTATGGTCCCTCAAATTAATCATGCATTTTCAAATATTGGGCTAAGGATTTTAAGGTGTGACACACAATTTGTTTCGACTTAATATGTATTAGTAAACATAGGGAAGGTTAGTAATTCGAATAATTATCATTAGTAAACTTTCGGTCAATTCCCACCAAAATGAAAGGATTAAGATAGATAAGTTTCATCATGAGTAATCATCTTCTTCCTTCGATCTAGATAAGAAAAAAAATTTGACATAATTTCTTACTTCAACACATTAGTAAATTTTCCAAATCTATTAGAATCTTAACCACCAAAGGAGGCGCCGAGGCGTAAGAAGCACAAAATTTAAATTCAGTTTGGTGTCTAGCTAGGACTAGATAAACTTGGAATAGGGTCTAAGCCAATACTATATAGTTTCATTCATCCAGATGACACTTATAAGGCACAATATGTTGAATTGTTGCCCAATTTAACAATTCCAATTCAAGCACTCATTGACTTTGAACTCTTCGTGTGATTCATATGTTAGTTCAATTTATTTGAATTAGAACTTGATCCAACCAATAAAACCTTGAAAATGACACAACACAGAATGCATGCCAATAACATAGATGCTATAACCTCTTTCCTTGTCTTTGGCATACATGTGAGTACATAACTCGGATACACCGTGAATGTAACTTTTTGTGACAATATATAAAACAACACTATATTAACACATACTTTTACATATTAACACGAGACAACACCATAACATTTCACCCATGCTATGTAAAACAAGGGAGAAAGAGGTGATTGTTGTGGAGAAGAGATCTCCGTCGGATCTCTTCCACCAAGACCACCAGATCAATTGATCCGGACATTTGAAATTTCATCCAACGGCCCAAAATTATTATAATTTTTAAGAGGTTAAAACAGGTAGACCGTTAGATAAAATTTCAAAGGTCTGAATTACTTGATCCGATGGTCTTTGTAGAAGAGATCCAGATATGATATCTTCACATTGTTGTGGAGGTTCCTTAACCTCTCCCACTTGGGGCACTTGACTGCACTCATAATTTAACCCCAACCCTTGTGTTCGTTGTAGAGTCGCATTCCATCCACTTGGAGGAAATGGCTGCTATAAAATAACAGAAGAGATGATATACAAGTGAAAAATGTTGTTTATCCATATTCTAATATTTTATATAGAAATATTAAATCGCGTGCCACATTGTTGAATTGATGGACGTGGCCCGTGGCCTTTTGAATTGTTCTTGCTGTATCTAGAAAAAGCAAATAGTCAAATAATCCCACCAATTGTATGGATTATGGAACCTTCTTTTGTATTTTGACGAATACCATAGATTTCTTAGGGTTTTCTAGAAACACAGACCTGAGACCGGACGCCACCAATGAACCCGACTGATTCAGTGCAGTAGAGTACGTAGGAGAGAGCCGTGAAAACAATCTCACCATTGCTAATTGCATGGGTAGACCGTAGAACAATGTCTAATTACCTACTCAATGATGAGTATGATCTCTTACTCAAAATTCTTCTTATTTAAATTACAGAATTTTGTGTTTAGGATAAGAATCGTTCATATTATGAATCACTTTGTAAAGATTAACTCTATAAAAAGTGAATTAAAACCAGAGTCGTTTAGTCCATATAATGGTAAATACATAGACGGTTCGTAATGTTTTTACTAATTATGTTCTACTGTTTTTATACACCTCCTTGACAAAACGATATTAGTTTAATTGATTTTTTTGTAAAGGGGATCTTTATTGTGTGATTTATAATATGAAATGTTATGATCATAAACACGAAATTCTATAAACTAGCGACGAACAATTTTGAGTTGAAACTCTTACTCATTTTTTGAGTATTATTCGTATATATGTTTTTTTTATACCAAACAAGCATGAATTACAACTCTCATAAATATAAATTGTGCTGATATTACAAGTTAATTACATTGTGCGATACATATTACCATCTTTGTACAAGTTGGTTCTACTTCGTTACCTATTTTAAATTTTAATACATAATAAATTCGTACTCTTAATTTAAAATTATGTTGCATAACAGTTCTTCTCCATTTATGTGTTCCCTATGGTACCGTTTGGTACGTGGGACGGGACGGGACAGAACAGGATGAGTCGTTCCGTCCCACGTTTGGTGTGCCTAAAAACTGTGGAACGGGTTGTCCCATGGGATGAAATTTGGCTGATTTTTCATTCCACCTCTTCCTCCTGGAACGACCTGTTCCACATCTGTGGAACACAAATTTATAACATTTTATGACAAAATTTCTCCTTATCTTTTTCAATATTTACATCATCCGTTCCGTTATGTTCCATCCCGTCCCGTCCCATCCCGTTCCGTCTTGTTCCGTCCCGTCTGCGTACCAAACGGTACATATGAGACGCAAGACTGGAGGAGTGACATGACACAAAACATAATAACAAGGATGCATGCATGCTGCTGCTGCTGCTGGTGGCAGCAGCTGCATCGATCTAATTCTTCAGCAGAGCAAGTTGCAGTTAACAGCCGGCGGAATCCGGATGCGGCGCCGCGGTTTCAAAAGAAAGCAGCCTTCTGTTCTCTTCTGTCATGGTATTCCGATTATATACAACACAAAGATATCTCACCCACTTGCCTAGCTAGTTGGGTATCTATATCTTCATGTCACTTTATATATTCGTGACATTATTAGAAATTCAAATTATATTATTTTGGGCGGTGTGGTCTTGGAGTATCTCACAATTAACAATAAACAAGGATTTGGTGTAATAATTCAACTAATTAAAAGAAAATCTTGATTAGATTCTTGTTAACATCTACGTCGACACTACTTACACGTTACACCTATAATCGTAGGAATAATTCATTTAACTCAGATTTTTTGGATCTTTGCATAGAAATACTCGATTTTGATTGTCAAGCTTTTTAGACTGGGTCAAAAAATGGAATGAGATCAAATGATGGCTCGAAATTTCAAATTTTATTACTAAACTTATGAGTTTTAATATATTAAACTAATGAGCTTGATCCCTAACCATTTATAGTAGCAGCGCCATAGAAATTAAATTCCAAATGCCTTAATCATATATATACAAATCAAACTCGCTTAAACACTAAAATGTAAAATGATGTTACAAATTTTATTATAAATCGACAACTAATTTCTATTAAAGACTGACAATTAGTCAAGCACTTATTATAGTATATGTAAACTGTAAAATTGTGTGAGAGTGTAACAATTCTACTATAAAATTTCTTCATTAAACACCGACATATCTTTTTATCTAGATTGAGATCCACTCCTAACTTTTGCATCTAGAGCCTATCCCTCAAGAAACCTGAACCACTCTTCAATTGATCAAAAGCTTGAATAGTCCGAATCTCTTTCTCTATGTTCTTTGTTTTTGTCAATCACCACACTCTGAACACAAAGATTTGAAATGAATCCCGTTCATCTCAATATTAAAAGAAGAGCTCAATCTAAATTATGTTCATTTGCTATTTGTGGAGGTTGTGTAATTTGATTTCCTTCTTATTTGCACAGCTGTTAAAGGAAAATGAAAAAAGAAAACGATAGGTAACCACGAAGACAAATTGGACAAAAGTTGGAACTTTCTTCGTCATCACATGATTCACATCACCAGTAGTCATGACTCCTAATAAGACAGACCCTTGACTTGGACCTTTCCATACTTCACGAGGCCAATTTGGCCTTAAAACCTTCCAGAACTCAGCCAAGAAACTCCGCCACCACTTCTTCTTTCCTTCTCCTACCACGTGTACGCTCCTAATTTATTTTCATCTGTACCACGTCGTAATATTATTATTTTACACTCACAACATAATTATGTTTTCTGTCTTTTTTGTGTATTAATAAAAACATGTGTTATATTTGAAGGGAACAAATACATCTAAGAATACAACGAGACAATTTATATGATACAGATACATAATAATTGAAAATTTTAAATTATAATGTAGTTTCATGTGAACAAAAACTTACACATAACCTTATAACTATTGCACCGATCAGTAACCATGCATAAAAGTCCTTCCATCCAACGACCATTATCTCAAACATTATAGACACCGCACTTCTGCCAAAGGGATTTTGTAGTATGCCCAAAACACGGTGTAGTAAACCACATTAGAAAATAAAACAGACACTTGAAAAGGAAAACTTCCCTCCAATTCGCCGACCTTTCCTCACCTCTTGACGTTGACTCAGGTACAAGAAAAGTCGGTCCACTCAAACCCCACTCCCTCTCAACCGTCCGATCACAAGTTGCCAAAAGCAAACGGAAACGGCCCTTTGCTTTAATCCCACGTCGCAACAAACTACAGGTCAGTCGATCTCTCGCTCCGTTTAAAGGAGAAATTTTTCATTGTAATAGAAACGAGTGGTAAATCACGTGTTTTTATGTAAGTGATGAGAAATTTTATTTTTTAAGTTATTAACTTTTTAACACATATCTTACAATTTGTATAATAATATGTGATGTATCACCTCGTGAAAAATTTCTCCGTTTAAAAAGCATTTTCTTTTGTTTGGAATCCACGCGTCTCTCGTTTTCTTCCGCTATATAAACACCTTCTCCCCCTCCCTCTAAAACCATCTTCGCAATTCCACAGAGAGTTTTTAGAGAGAGAAAGAAAGAGCCGCAGAAAAAGAGCTTCTTGTTTCTTCTCGCTGCCGTAGAAGGTGAAGGTTTTCTCTGCTACTAAGCTTTCTGCAGCGGTGTTTGGATTCCGATCTCTTAAAAAAGTTTCAGTCACCGAAGAAAAAACAATGGCTCGTTCTTTCTCCAACGCTAAGTTTCTCTCTGCTCTCGTCGTCGACGGTTTCTCTAGCTCTATCACCAGGTACTAACCATTTCTAATCAAATCCAAGTTTTGTTGTTCTCGATCTCGGTTTATCTCCCCGTAAGAGAGAGAAATCATGTTTTTGTGACGGTATCTTAAGTTAATCACGTACCACCGCAGTTCTCCGGCGAAGATCTTTCCTTTCTCCTCTTTGTTTAATTAGTAAATAATCGGCTGTTAATTTCGGTTTTCCTCTTTGTTTAAATGCTAATGATGTTTTTTTCATGGAAATGCAGACGTGGATATGCGGCGGGTTCGCAAGGAGTTGCGTCGAGCGTGGTGAGAGGAGGAGGTGCTGCTACTCCCAGAAGCGTAAACGTGGCGAAGAAGAATTCCGGTGAAGAAAAGGTGGGCTCCACCTCCAAGGTCTCGTGGGTCCCCGACCCAAAAACCGGGGTTTACGGACCCGAGAACGGCGCCGAGAAGATCGACGCTGCCGAGCTGCGCGCGGCGCTCTTGAAGAAGCATTAATAAAATTAAAGATGAAAACAAAAACAAAAATTCTTGTAGTTTATTGAAACATACGAGAAAGTTTGTACGAGGAATGGGCTGTCGGCGTGTCTGTGTTTGAATTCTTCGGAGTTTAGACTTGGCCGGAAAATATGTATGATCTGTGGTAATAGCTGGTTCCTCCGTCCTCTGATCTGATTAGGGACTTAAGCATGTACTAGTTAACTTTGGCAATAAAGGGATTATTAATTCTCTAATCAATCGCTTAATTACTATTTATGTCACTGCATCTCCTTTTCTGTGATTGTGATTTGTGAATGGTCTTCTGGTTTTGGTTTGGTAAAAGAAAATGGAAGATTATATTCGTATGGAGTATGTCCTAGATTCGATAGATAAACTTAAATTAAACGAGAGAGAAATGCTAAGGAGGTTGTTTTAAAATGTGATTCTTTATGGATTATCTAACAATCCAGTGGGCTTAACAAACTATAAGGTGTCGGAGAGTCTCGAGAGAGGATAACTTGGGAATCGCTTAACCAGGGAATCGCCCAGTCTAACGCAAGAAAGATCCAGGAAGTCTCGGGAGACGAGGGATGATAACTTGGGAATCGTTCAACTAGAGAATCACCCAACTAGGAGGACGTAATCACTCGTATCTCTATGGGGATAGAAATATGGGAATCACTCGACTGGTGGCAACGAATTCACTCACATCACTAATTGTTGAGTCGTTCGACACGGCTAAGCCTCACACTTGATTTTAAGGAGGAGAAAACTCACTTTCTTCTTAGATTGATTATAATTCACTAACTGACTTCTTAATCTTACGTATAGAACCCTTTAAATATGAAGTTACCTTACATTTATAGGATAAATATATTAATTCTAATGATTATAGTTACTAGGCATCTAATTAAAACATAGCTTCGAAAGATGAAAAGTCTCCAACAACATGTTTAATGTAGAAATCATATTAATTGTTCTGCACTCCATCAAAGTCACTCCTTAGCATTTCTCTAAACAAGATTACAAGATTATTAGATTGAAAAATTACGTTAAATTTCATGGAAACCCACAAGCATGAAGGATGGAAGAGTAAAAGAACAATAGTACTATGTTTACCCATTTGAATCAAGGTACCAAAAAAGTTAGAATTAGCTTCGTGATAGAATGAGCGGAATTAAGTAATCCTATAATCAAATTAATTTTTTATTTTTCAAGCATAAGATTACGGATTTTGATATGAAACTTATATATTTCAGCGTCACAGACGCATAAAAGTTAATAATCAAAATTATTTCAATACCAATACATTAACAAGTGTCGTGAATGGGGGGTAATTCTAATGCATGCAAACAAGCATACACTAATAGTATTGGCTTGGAACTAAGGTGGATGTGTGCACGTAATTAAGGAGGTGATTAAGTTGCATACTAAAAGCTCTTAATTAATTTTTTAATTTTAGTCTCTTAAGCCATTGATTGCGGCAGCTGATTGTTCGGCAATGCTAGTAGATTAGCTACGCAACCAGGGGCCAACATCAAGCGGCAACGTCTCCGGTCGCCATGTGTTATCATGTGCCGGCACAACCAATTAAAAATTTGTCAAAGGCCCTTGAAACTTGGCCAATTACCCAAAAAAGCAAGTTCCACTTATAAAATTCATATAAATGGTTGAGAAGTGCATACAGAACAATGGAATGGATTGCTACTGTTCAATCAATTAATTGGCACTAGCAAAAGGAAAGGGGTTCTCTCTCCGGATCCTTTCCACTTAATATTCCTCATTAAACAATCTGGACTTTTGAAATTTGATCTAATAGCTAAAAAAGGGGGTTTACTTTAAAAATTATAATAATTTTAGCTGTTAGATCAAATTTTAAGGGCTCGAATTGTTTGATGAGGAGAATTAGGTGAAAGTGATCTGGAGAGAATCTCTTTCCCTAGCAAAAATACATGCGTAGTGCTATAGCACCGTTTAAGATGATATTATTGTTGTCATTTAGTACTACGGTCTAGTGATATTCTTTTTCATTTGTAAGTGAGAGGTCTTATGTTTAATTCTCGCGCAAAGACGAATTTGAACCACATTATTACTAGCTCATTATGAAGCTAAGCCCACACTTTTTCCTTAGTGAAAATAATATCATTTATTAGAAGAAAAACAAATATTATTGTTTAGTAGGTTTTAAGTTACAAAATGTAGATTCATACTATAAATATTATTTGAGAAGGCTTAATTAGCAGCTTCAATTCACAACTATATATATTTTCAATACTAAAACATCAAAATAGTTTTCTTCACTGTTGAAACCGTAGAAGATGTTTAGGGCAGATTTCTAAGTCTCAGCTATATACAATTTAAAAAAATGAGTTTTAACAAAACATTTCCGGTACTATTCATTTTTAACGAAAAATCACATTTTTACATTTAAATGACACTATTCACTATACCTTTAAAAAGAGCTTTTCATTAAAAGAGAATTTTTTTTGAACTTATTGTTAGTTTTCCTTTTAAAAAATCACCCATATTCATCAGTATGTTAGAGTCTGTTTGGTACTCTACTTGAATCCAACTTTTTAAACTCAAAAACAATTTTCAAGTTTTAGGCCTTAAAAACTTGTTTGGTAGGACTATTTTTAAAAAACTGAACTTAAGACTAACTCAAAAATATAGTTTATTATCTAAAAACATAAAAAGTGAGTTTTTAGAGTTTTTAAACTTAAATTCACTCATTTATTTTCTCTCCCTCCTCCCATCCCACTCCAAATCTATCCTTTATTTTCTTTCCCTCCTCCCCTCCCACTCCAAATATATCCCTCTTTTCTTCTTTCTCTCCCCCTTCTCTTTTTTCTTTTACCTTTTTCGTCTCTTCTCCAATCCTTTTTACCTTTTTCGTCTCTTCTCCAATCCTTTTTACCTTTTTCGTCTCTCCTCCAATCTGCTCTCTTCATTCCCTTAGTTCTTTCTCTCACTCCTCTTCCTCTCTATCTCCTCCCATCTTCTCACTTCTTTCTCATTTCTCTAATCATCTCTTACTTTCTTTTCTCATCTTTCCTCTTTCTCTCTCGACCCCCTTTTTATGGATATTTTTGTGTCCAATTTAAGTTGTAAAATTTAAAAATTTTAAATCGCATACCAAACAAGTTTTTGAGTCTTAAAAAAAAAAAAATTGTTTTCAAGAAAAATTCTTAAGAAATATTTTGAGAAATTATAAAAAAATTCAAATAGGATATCAAACAAGCCCTTAGTTTGCACTTATATTCTACTAACTTTACAATAAGACCTTATGTACAACAAAAAGGACAAGACTTCAAAGTTCCAACCATATACAATTTCAAAAATCGCCGATATTCATCAGTCTTTCAGTTTGCACCTTTATTCTACAGACTTTACATTAAGAGCGTATGTAGAACCAACATGATTCACATGCTCTCTTTCTCATGACTTAATTCACTACTTCATTGTTCCTGGGCTCGTCATTTGTTTCAGTGGATTTTGAAAACGTAATTTTATCTTTCATCTTCATGATGTACAAGTGTTTTATCTTCCAAATCTTTCTCTACAAGGGTTTCTAGCTGGTTGTTGCAAATTTAGGAAAATGAAGGCGTTAGTGTGGATGATTTATTAAATTTAACTCAAAACATTTGGATATTAAAACAAATGGGGAAGTAGACATATGCTGAATATATCATAGTGTGGTGGCATGTAATTAAATTACCAAATCAATATAAAAAAAAAAGTTTAGGTATAAATTCGAAACGCAAGGTTCGTTGTTTGGAACCCAAAATCAATTTCAAAACTAATGTGAGTATAGGGTTGGATGAATATTGTAAACATGATAATGGAGAATTATTAGAGTTAGGTCCAAAACTGATGTGATTAGTTTAGGAGCAGATAAAATGGGGAATCAGTATCAATATGTGTCACCTTGTTTGGCATTCCAAAGATATTGTAAACTTTAGGTAGGCCCAAATTTGAAGCCACACATACAATGTATGTTGGCCAACGACAATGCCAAATGCCAGCTACTAGTTAGCTAGATGCGGTGAATTGTCGAGTCTCCGCTTTGTTTGAGATAAGTGAATTGGTGACGACGACAAATACACCCGGTTTCATGTAAGTTTTAAACATGATGACATGTTTAAATTGTCCACTTGTTTGAGCTATGAAGAGCCAGCCAAGCAATAAGAATCGACGTTGATGTTGACGTGACGATTCATTTATTGCGTGTAAGTGCATCTCTAGCTTCTGTTCTCCTCATTGCTGCCACCGATCCTAGCTATGGCTAGGGTTGGTGGTAGCCCTTTGCTCCTCTTGTTTTCCTTTTCTTTTCTTTTGTCCCTGCTGGTTTTTTTTCCTCTACTGCTGACTCTGGTTTCCCTTCCTCAACTTCCCTTTCTTCCTTTCCTTTTGCCTCCACCTACTTCGTTTTCATCACTCCACACCCTACCCTTTCCACTTGGCTCACTCTTCCAGTGCTCTCATCCTCTAGATCGGCTTCCACTAATCCACACCGTGAATGCGAATCTTCGCGATTCCCGTTTAGGAGGGAGATGTGTAGAGCTTCGGATTTTTTCGATGCTCAGGTGTTCTGACCACCTTCTTGCCTCGACTTGGCCTCGTTGCCTCGACTTGGCCTTGTTGCCTCTGTTGCTCGTGGGTTGTTTCCTGCGAGCTTCCTTCAATTTGTGGTGTTGATCTTTGATGTGCTCTTTGGCGGTTGTTGAAGCCTTCTTTTTAGCCACTTTGAGGGCTCGATTTGGCTTGCTTTTTGGCAACTGGTTTGAGTCTGGAGGTCCTTCGGATGGCAGCAATGGTAGAGGATGCAAGTTGTTGGGTTTTTTTTTCTGTTTTTTATTGGGCTTGGTTTTGTTGTACTTTGGTCCATACTTTTGTTGTTGTGTTTGTGTTGTATGTGGGTCTCTTTCTTGTAACTGTGTGTTGTTGGTAATAAAACTTGCAGCCCAATTTCCAAAAAAAATAAATAAAAAAAAAACTTGAAGAACTAAGACCATCTTCAAATTGTCAAATTATAACATTCAAATTATAATTGATGACGGATAACTCTTCCGTCAAATTTGTATTTCTCCAACTGAATTGTCAAATGTTATTTTCTTATTAATATAGAGGTTTAAATGGTTTTATTTATTAAAAAACAAATTATTGAAACAAAAAATTTATTGGTTGAAATATTAATGGAATAAGAGACTCACTATTAAAATTAATTAATCACAAAGATTTCAAATCCCGTCAACAAATAATACTTTGGTTGGAATGATTTTTTATGTCAAATATGCACAATAGCATCTTCACCTATATTTTTTTGGAGATGTTCTGAGTAGCACAATGAAAACTTATGCTGAGCACTCAGACCACGTCATCCATCGGAAAGCTATCACAGAACTATGCGATCCCTGAATTTAATAC
The DNA here is from genome assembly GCF_916048215.2 of Malus sylvestris. Lineage (NCBI taxonomy): Eukaryota > Viridiplantae > Streptophyta > Magnoliopsida > Rosales > Rosaceae > Malus > Malus sylvestris. The sequence continues at coordinate 40,464,002 of NC_062270.1, read as the reverse complement.
AACTAGAAAGACACACCATCTAATCACAACTTTTTGTTCCTTTTTCATCACACGGCTTGCTATTCTTGCAAAAAATTAGGCGTATCCACTGTGGAAATAAAAGGAAATTAGGCATGTAGGCGTATCCAATTTGTTCAATGTCACCATTCATACCTAGAAATCATCAGCAAATTTCCGGGTGGTGGGCTACGAAACTAAGGTCATCTCCAACCGAAAGAATTAAATATAGTCTCGTTCAAAATTATAACCTTACAAAAAATTATTTTAAATAAACAGTATTAAGCCATACTCATATATCATCTTCAATTGAATAGGCTAAAATACAACCCCCTCAATAATCTATTAGTTTTAAATTTATACTTTAAATTTATTGATTAATTTAATTCAACTATTGTCGGACGTTTTCAAATATAGTTGTTGCATTTGAATCAATTATTGCAATTGAAAAACTGTGCCTAAAAAAAAGGGCTAATATGACGACTACATTTAGCCAGCCGGATGCCCTTTTGGCCTGATTGGCTTCATAGAATTATATCTAGCCATCGGTTAGAAATGAATTTCTAAACAAACAAGATTATTCTTTGGCTTTTGGACCTTTAGCCTGTGTTGGAGATGGCCTAATTGTCTTTCAAGGCTGTAGCTATTTCGCACGAAAAAAACTGGCAAAAGCTTGGGGCACCACATGGAAACCCTTGTGAGGCAAACCATAAGCCCAATTGACAAGGCAGGGCATAGTTGAAAGAGGTTTTCTCCAACACAGCTTGAAAACCGTCACTGCACACACATCTCAAGTCTCTCCCGAATGAAGTTCTTCAAATATCTAATTGATATCCCAGGTTTTCAATCCTTTTGCCCTGTTTGTCTGTTTGGAAATTCGACAAGGGACACAATTCTTTGGTATTTACTTGGAAGTTTTAAACTATACATCTTTCACCTGCAAAATCTATGCTTAAGGCCACTGACATCTACCTAATCTTAATCAGAATCCTAAATTTTCCCAGCTTCCTTTGCAGTTACGACCATTGCCCTGAAATCTAACTATAACAAAGTGCAGAGTTCCTCGGGGTTGGGGTACATGTGTCATGGGGCATTTCCTTCCTAAAAGTTTCTTACACCTTGAGCAAACAAACGCTAAGCTAACATTGATATGATACGAGAAGGTAAGGGTTAGCTCGGCATAAGAGGCAACTAAGTACAAAAAACTGAAATATTTTTAAGGGTACTGAACCTGAATTCCATATTCTCTAAAACCAAAATAAGAACTTCCTTAAGCATTTCAGACGATAGATATGCAGCGTTTTGTCAGCTACGCCAATGAGTTCACCTCTAACAGTAACTGCAAATAACAATATCCAAGTCTAATGTATATTCAACAACCTTGAAGGACCAGTTTTTACCTGTGCAGTTGGATGATCAATACAAACTTGAGGTAGATAATAGTTTGTAATCTGCGCATTACATCCCACGGAGTCTAAGTCTTTAATGCATACCAAAACCTAATCTGAAACCAGATTACTATTCAACGCGCCTTCTCCATCACCACCTAACTCACATTTCCACCTAACTCACATTTCCAAAACTATCCATCCACACAGTAAACTACAATAAAGAAACACGAATCAAACATTCCCTACTAACATGAAATCTACGAAGGGGCATGAAAATCCGGTTACTAGACAACTTGTCTCCTGAATTTGAATGCTAAGAAAGTATAAGACTTGCAACCGAAAGAACAACAGCAAGCAATGCATTACTTGTTTTGGCCTAAACCATATTGCATAAAGCTCGAACAATAAAGATACAAGCTTTTAGCTTCTACAATCCAAGATAACCGCCATATGCATAATCAGCACAACGCCATTACGGCCTAAATTAACCTACCATGGGTGGTGCTATCCGCACATCCTTTTTTACCTCCATACACCCTCTCAAATTCCGGCTGTCACATCGAATGAATGGAAGAAGATGCATAACCGAAACATGTCACAACATACCTAAATGAATTGAATTGAACAGCGCTATCCTATCATAAAACATCTACTTTTCCACAACAAAACATGTCACAAACGCATAAAACAAAAATTATTTCTGCAGAAATGAAAATGATTGAAAAGCATTAAATTCATAATCTTTAGGAAATCAAGGTGTGAACAAACACTACCCATAATTCCGAATCCCTAAAACCCTCCCTCCTCCACAGCCCCAATTCCCAATTCAAATCGAAGAAACAAGAGGCATTTTAATCTTCCTTACTTGTCCGCCATTGACGCAATCCAACCCGCAGCCGCACTGCGGGCACTCATAGAAATTGTCGATCGGAAACGCCGCCGACGCGATCCCCACCGAGAAGTCAAGGTTGTCGCCGCTCCGGGTGACCTCGACGATGTTGAGCCACAGGAACAGGACCTTGACACTCACCCCGGTCAGCGAGGAGAGCTTGTTCTGGGAGATCGTGCCGGTAATAGTGGACTTGTACTTGAGCTGGTACGACCCTTCCAGCGAGAAGCTGCAGGAGCCGTTCAGATACGCGCGGAATATTCCGTTGCCGTCGAGATCGTATCCCGTGACGCCCTTCGGGAGCAGACCCATCGGAAAGTTAAAGTCTTCGATTGCATCGTACACAGACCGCGGTTCACCACCGTTGGCAGCGGCGGAGAGGGTTGGTGACGTGGAGAACGGTGAGAGGAGGACGATGACGGCAATAATTGCTGTGCGTGACATGATTTTTTTCCTCCCGCTCCGAAATTTTGTTTTGTTGTTATTTTTTTCCGGTAGAATATTTGGTACAGAGAGTGGGTTAGGTGTGGGTTGACTTACAGCGGTGGAGAAGACAATTTTCGATAAAGTTTCGTGGAACGAACAAAATTATTGAAATTTTTTTTTGAGTTTTAACGCTAAAATAAAAAAAGGTAAAATGAATAATATCAAAATTGATTTTTCAATGCAAAAATATGATTTTTCGTTAAAGTGAACAATACTGAAAACTTTCGTTAAAGTTACTTTTGGAATATATAGGTGGGCACGTCGTGCTTTCCTGGCAAACCACGTGGTGATTATTGCGGTAATTGTAGTAGTTACAAGAGAAATTTTTAATTGTGACGGAAATACAGATGGTATATCATGTGTTTTTATGCAAGTGGTGGAAAATATTAATTTTTAAGTTATTAAACTTTTAACACACGTAACTCACCGTTTATATAGGAACACGTGGTATACCACCTCGTATGACGATCACACTGAAAAATCTCTCTAGTTATAAGTACCGACATCATGTGGCCCATTGGGCTTTTTTGCCCAACAACTTTTTCTGCACCTTGATAATTACCCTTTTTTTCCTGTCTTTTTTCTTTATCGTGTTTTTCCCCCACCAGTTGCAACAACCATTCAAAACCAATACATTCAAAGTGGCTAAAATCACTTTCAGAGAAAATATTTTTAAATTTAAAAAACACTTAAAGTGTATCTAGCAAGAGTACTAGTTATGTACTTCTTACAAGAAACACGTTAAGTGTTTTTACATGATTTACTTGTATATTACCAAATATTAGTTACAAAAACATTTTCACCAAAAGTGTTTTTACCCATTTAAAAAGCATTTCCGAACAAGCACATAGTCTCTTTGCAATCGAATTGAACAACTATTTTTTTTAAGAGTTACACTACTTGAGATTGTAATTGTTTTATCTAAAATAAAAAAAAAAATTATGTAGATTAGAGTTTCATAAGTCATACAAAGAAGCAAATGATATTCACTTACAAATGATATCATAGCATTTATTCTCAAATCATGTTTAATCTAAGCATAAAACTGAAATTTAGGCACTAAAAAGCTAAAGATTGACTTTAAAGTGCGGACACCAAATTCTTAATCTTTCTTTTCCCGTTGACACAATCGAAACCGCAACCACAGGTCGGACTCTCATAGAAATTACTGACCGGAAAGTTTGCGGAGCCGATGCCGACCGAGAATTTTAGCTCATCGTCGTCACGAGTCACGGTGGTAATGCTCAGCCACAGAAAGAGCACCTTAACTTGGATGCCACTCAAGCTTGAGATCTTGTCAGTCTTTATCACACCCTTTATGGTGGACTTGTACTTCAACTTATACGAGTCGATGGAAAATGTACAAGTGCTATTCAAGTAGACTGAGAACTTACCTGTGGAGCTGTCCAGCTTGTAGCTCAGTGCGCCTTTGGGGAGAATGCCGACCGGGAAGTCGTACTCCTCGAGGGCTTCGTAAACCGTCAGCTCGTCGGCGGCGAAGGACGACGGGATTGAGATGGAGATCAGAAAGAAGAGAATTAGGCCTGGTAGCAGCGTTGCCTTTGGAGACATGGTTTGATGAAGTGTTTGACCGTTTGGTTATGCAGTCTGTAATATATAGAGAGAATATTGAAAGGCAAAACCAAGAGCATTCCATCTACTACGTTTGTCCAACAAACATTCTTGCATACAACAAAGCCAATCTCTCGTTAACAGAAGACCCGGCGCAAAGCCGAACTCATTGGCGTTATAGAATTCATAGGCGGAGTCGTGAAGGGATCACAATGGTCCCAAGCCCATCCTGACATTTTTTTCACGTAGAAAAATTTAGTACTGTGCTAATGATTTCAAGGTTTTTAGTTTATTTCTTTCTTCGGATTTGATTTGAGAGTTGTAGCTCTTATAGAGTTCAAGTAATCCGTTGCTAGTGAGATTTGAGGAGGAGGGAGAGAGGAAGAAAATAAGAAGGGCTTGAGATTTAGATTCAAGGAAGAGCTAGGACGAACAGGACGACACATTAGCAGACCAAAACGATCGCGGCCAGTTGCTCACCACATGATAAAGTATTTTTTTTGCAAGTAGGAGAGCAGATTGAGATTTTTGGGCATTTTTTAGGCTAAAATTCTGTCTCCGTCACTACTAAGATTCATACAGTCAACCTCACTTAGTAGGATAAAACTTGATTATTATTTTTGTAAAAACGAGATTTGAAAAGGGGAATTGAACACACGACGCCAAGTGCAAAATAAAACGCTATTAACTACTTAAGCTATAAGCCCGTTGCTCTCATACACAAATTATATTTGTTATTACGTATGCAAGCATTAAAGCACTGTATTGTATCATGAACATCATTTAAAGCATGCTGAAACATTTTACGGCTAATTAACGAAACATCTACATAGAGCTAGCTCTACTCTTACAATCAAATCCACACCCTCACTGCGGACTCTCCACAAAGTTGTCGATCGTGAAGTCCGCCGAAGCAATCCCCACGGAGAATTCCAGTTCGTCTCCATCGCGAACCACCTCGACAATGTTGAGCCAAAAGAAGAGTACCTTAACACTGACGCCCTTCAAATCTCTGAGCCTGTCCTTGGACAAAACACCAGTTATGGTGGATTTGTACCTGAGCTGGTAAGAATTTTCAATGGAGAAGCTGCAAGCTCCATCAAAATACGCCTTGAAATTGCCAGACTCTCTGTCGAATTCGTACCCTGTCACTCCTTTGGGAAGAAGGCCGATCGGGAAGTCGTATTCTTGAAGCACCTCATAGGCTGATGGCCCGTCGTCGCCGTAGGCGAACGACGATGAGAGAACGACCACGAGAACGACGACGGGAAACACCGACGACGGAGCCATGAGTTCCAGATCGAAGCTTTCTTGCAGCTTTTTTTTGGTTTTTTGGTAAAAGAAGTGAGCTATGGGAACAGAAGGGACATATATGTAATTAACTATTTATCGATGTTGAGCGTGGGAAAATGCTATACGTAAGTTTTGCTTGTCACCATTCTCATCAAAGGTTTTCAATGCACGACGTTTATCCTTTTGTCGTGTAAAGTGTGGTGGTAGTAAATTTGGAAACGTCTCCTATTCTTTTGCTGGGGATCCGAAGTTCGTGTAATTATATTCGTTCATCGTAAAATTATTTTAAATTTTAAATTTTAAATTTTAAATTAAATATAAATAGTACTTAACGAAAATTGATCGCATGATATACAATAAACAAATATACGAGGATCCTTTTCCTTAAATTCCACACTAGTCTTAGCTGCGCTTTTCCTAAAGCCTACAGGGTGCCACGTAGGGGTTGAGATCATTCTTGTCTGGATAATGTCAGTTGTACGGAAAATTTTTAGTTACGATGAGAACATAAATAGTATACCACGTGTTTTTATAAAAGTGATGACAATTTTTAATTTTTAAGTTATTAATATTTTAACACACATAACCTACCATTTATATAGGAACACATGGTGTACCACTTCGTGTGACGGAAACACTAAAAAATCTCTCCAGTCGTACGACTCATACATCAACATTAAAGGTGATAAAGTTTGGTTTGGAGAAAAAAATGCTATATTCATTTCCATGATTATGAAAATTAGCAATATCTATAATGCAAATTAACCATCAGGGATTACTCATAATCATATTTACCGAGTAACAGATTTTCCATCTGTTCATGTTTATATCTGCCTTCGTCATTGCAAAATAATTATTCGCTCAACTGAAACATTATAATTTAATAGCTACTAACCCCATTATTAGCTAATTACATCCAAATATAAAAAACATAACCATATTTCCTTGAGATGTTCATGATAAGCCACATATGATAGCAAATTAAGGCAAATTAGTCCTATGAAAAAAAAGATGACAAAAATGGATTCCTCATAGGTTCACGATTATATCCATATTCGTCAATGAAAAATAACTATTTGTTCAACTGACACATTATAATTTAACAGCTACTAACCCCGTCATTAGAAATCCACAACTAAATCATCAAAAACATAATAATACTTTGTTCATGATAAGCCACGTATGATACTATGATAGCAAATTAAGGCAAATTAGTTCTATGAAAAGAAAAAAATAGATTACAAAAGCAAATATTTGTGAATATTAAATTATATATACTATACGGTTTGAATGCGGGGACCTTTATAATTAGGGACACCTAACCACCTTATTTATAATTGTTGAATGAGTTTAAATTTTGAGATATATCCCTCTGTTCACCACTCAAATCTCAAAATTTAAACTCATCTAACGGTGAAAATGAACACATTCAACACGGTAGAACCATACAGCTCCTCATTCAAGAACTCGATTGTTATCGATCACTCTCATGCGAGAGTGAGAATCTACCAAATCCTTGTAACCGAAAAACAAAAGGCCGTATCACATTAAAACTAAGAGAGTTGGGAACTGGTCTGTACAACAGTGAACTGAAATTAACACGAAGCTCTACGATAAAGAAAATAGCATCGTCAACATAGTTCCGGTTCCATTTAGAACCGATAGAAAATGGTAGATGACAGCAAAATCGTAAGACAAAGACTAAAGCAAGGTAGTTCAAGCAACAAAAAAGCATCGATATCACGACTATTTTTCAGTGTAGATTTTTAGTCATGGTGAGCAGAAACAAGAATTTGAAAGCACTATAGACATCTCGCAGTCAAAAAAACCGGTAAGCTAGTGTAGATAACCAACTATCGGAAAACTAAGAGAAAAGGAGCGCTTGTAACTTACAAACATAGAAGGCAGCGATTTATAATTTTTCCCGTGACAAAAGTTACCACTGTTGCTGCATCTTCTAACCTCTCAAAACACTCATCCTTTGAGAAATTATGCCATCTGCAAATAATATGTAGCAGGAAGAAAATCTTGACATAAGATCCAGCAACAAAAAAATCATCCCAAATGTAAGCACTGAAGCAGAACCGTATCAGTTTATAAGTTAAACGAGACTAGCTCTGGTGGTAAGTGGAACAGTTAAAATCACAAGGTCATAGTTTATCCTATGGGCGTCCATATAGCCGATATAAGCTAAAATTTACATCAGGATACAAGCATACAGCATGGTTTAGGTCCAAGACTAATGAGATTCACATCCTAATTCAAATAAGGAGGGTATATATTACATCAACAGAGCCGATACCAAGTGGTACTCGAAGTAATTGGGTTCCACGGAAAAGGGAGGAATCTTTCTTGTTGTCTGCCCCAAAAAAATTCAATTTTCATAGATATAATGCAAATCTTAAACCACTTCTAGAAAAGAAAGCGATACAACAACGAATGAGTAACTACGAGCCTGATACATTCAGAAGAATCTTTGCATGTCCCATGATATATTCCGAAGACAACAATTGGCATCCGCAAATAACAAAGTTAGCACCAAACAAAAAATGAAATAATTTCAATCACAATCAACAAGGGAAATTGTAGGGGAGGGGGAAAGGACAAGGATCATACGTACAACTATATAACAAAATCAACTCACATCCTTGAGTCTCTTAATCAATGCATCTAGAGATTTCTTCTGGGGGTTCTGCCTGCTTCCCCGGCTACCAAAGGTTCCAAATCGCCGCTCTGAAGGATCCCTCAACTTTTCTGAAATAAGCACTACTTTTCTGTAGTCCAAGGTATTGTAACTCCTCTCCCTGATTACCGGATTAAGAAAATTCTCTGGATGATTGCTTAAGAGTAAGTTAACTAATTGCCTCGACTCAGCAAGTGCCGTTTTCAACTGATTTGCTTCCTCATCTGAGAGTAGAGGAGCTTGATTATCTGCAAAAGATTCCAGTAATCGAATATCCACATCAATGCCCATAATTGCATGTACGGTAAACCTCTTAACTGTGTCCCCAAGTAAAGCCCCTATTATCTTCTCCGATATGTGAGAAAGGACATCTTGCAAAACTCGTTTGAGAACCTGAGGAGGCAATATTTGCTGAGCAGTGGAAACCAGAGTTTCCAAATAAATGATCACCTCATTCACATATTCATTCCCGTTCGGCCAAGGCTCATCGGCCATCCAGTTCACATTCTCAATCAACGTCATGAACCCATCCACTTTTTGTTTAAGCAGCCCAGAGAGCGTGTCTTCTGCTGCATCACGGGCTTTGCATAGCGGAAACTGCCTCCGCCCCCTCTCTACCATTCTCAAGGGCACTCCAGAAAGCTGAGCAGCATGTCGGAAGAAGAAATCACAAGCTCGCTCCATGACAGCCATATTAGCGGCTACTTGCATTGCCTGGGAGACCCCATGGATAGATGTACTGATAAGCTTCAAAAGAGCCCCATCCAAAACCTCACTCAACAACCTATCCAAATACTTCTTCACAACATCAAAGAAATCAAGCTGCCCGCCATACGACATGAAACTCACAGAATCCTCAATAAAGGACCTAACAATGCGGCAACAATCAGGCACTGTCGAACTAAATGGTGCAACATATGGAAAAGCCGGTATGATATCAGACGTCTGTATCTGAAACGAAAGAACATTCATGGAATACTCATATTCTCTCTTCATCAACATCTGATCGAATTTGTCAGCCGAAAGAGCTTCAGCAATCTGTTTACGACAATCCGACAACAACAGCTCGTGGTACTTATCCCTGTGTTTGCTTAGAACATCAAGCAACGGGTCAACCAAATATCCATACCGACGCAACGTCACACCTAACAAGCTCACATAGTCCTTAATCAACAGCAAATGGTTAGCAGTTTGCATCCTGGAAAACTGATCCTCTAAAACAGAACACATTTTACTCACAGCAGCTTCCCACAAATTATCAACCTCCAATTTCGAAATCAAACCGCCACCGGTCCTCACAATTCGATCCTCCACGATGAAAAATCCGGCGATTTGCGCAAAGAAAGTTTGATGCGATTCAAGAAACGGAGTCATGGAAGATACCTGAAAGTCAGAGGTGAGCTGAAGCTTTCGATTCTCGAAGTAATATTGCTTGAATCGGTCTTCAAGCCCCAGAGTCTGGTGTATATGATAGGCTCTGTACAAGGGAGTCAAATCAAATCCACCTCCGCCATTAAAACCATCATCTCCAACCCCACCGCCGCCGAGTCCGTCGTCGTCGTCCTCTTCCAAAGCGTAAACAGTGTCTCTGAGGCTGAGGCGGCTCTGCTCCTCAGCTTGCCGCTGCTTGATTCTCAGATCCTCTTCCCGCTGCCTCGCCGACGAAGCTTGACCGATCGCCAATTGACCGAGGTTCCGACTCACCACGCGGATCTCCACCAGCCAATCGCCGAACTCCTTACTGACCTTCCGTTCGATGTGCCACCGAATCTCTGGAATCTTCTTCTCCAGCATCCGCTTGAGCGTAGACGACGGCGTTTTGTCCAGGAACTCGGACTCGATTGTGTCGACGCACTTGAGCGCCATGTAGAAGTTGCTGCTGGAGAGATGGTGATTGGATCGGGAGCAGAGCTCCATCAAACGAATACAATTCCGGACCGATTCGAGCGCGAGGTTGACGTTTCGGGATACGTTTCGGGCTTCGACGAAGGCGTCGAGGGAGGAGAGAAGAGGGAGGCCGACGGACTGGAGCTTGGCGTTGGAATCGGAGAGGGAAGACTTGAGAGAATCGACGTCGGAGAGGAGAGATCGAAGGTCGTCGACGGCGAGGATGAAGTCTTGGTAGTGGGCCTTGCAGACCTCCTCGATTTCGGACTCCTTGGATCGGGAGAAGTGGCGAAGGTGCTGGAGCAGCGTCTCGGGCTTCCCGGAAGTGAAAGCCTTGCGGACGAAGGGGCCCACATCCTCCCCGTTGCAGATGGCGGAGGAGAGGAGCAGCTGGTCGAGTTTTTCAGCCGAGTCACCGTTTTCCGCGGTGGACGGAGCCACTTTCCGCCGAGACATCGTGGGCAGCATCGTGGCGATGAGAGAGAACAGGGCGCGGAGAGGATTTAGGGAAAATGGGAGAGAGAGAAAGAGAGAGGGGGTCGTTACATGGACATTTGGGGATTTTTTTTTTGTTTGACGGAAATACCACCGAGAACGAGGGAAATATATGCATGAAGGTCAAGGCAGGTAGATGCCGGCGTTTGAAGATTGATGTGGGTAGTTTGGTAATTAGAAATTATGGTAACATTCAACGGCGGTTCGGACAGAGCAGCGTCCGATGACTGAGGTGGTAATAGAGTGGACCAAGGTGACCGGAGGGACGACAATGAGAAAAACTCTGTCTAGTGTTAACCGTTAAACATCTTTTATTTTAATTTTTATCTGTCAAATCAAATGAATTAAGAATATTAAATGTTAGAAACTAATAAAAACGTGCGAGACATAAAAATAAATGTGTAGATAACATCATCTTTGTTTAATAAGCAATAATTCAATTATGTTTCGCATATTTTATACTTTAAGCTATTTGATCGTTAAATTTTTTATCAAAAACTTCCGAGTGTATGAAACCTTGAATCATATATTGAACAACTACCGGTAATTATCATTCAATATTGTAAGCAGAAAGGAAGAAACTTGTGTCGAATATACATTGTTTTGTGACACACTTAAAGTTATTTATGATTTTTGTTACGAATTATAATGTAAAAATACAGGAAGTTGGAGATCGAACTTTGTTTTAAGGAACAATATAAGATTTGAATTCTATTGTTAGCAGTTATTGTTAGTGTGTGATTGGTAAATACTTACATAAATTCATACCATAACTGTAGTTAGGTGTGAGATCATTTCGACTCGAAATTGTAGGTATGTCCTGACATTGATAGTAACAATCTCCTTCAAGACTTTTTGTTACAAAAAAAATATATATAGGGTTGGGTGGGTTTGGTTGGTTGGATTAGGTTGGATCGGGTCAGTTGGATTACAACAAACACCTGCATGTTTTATGGTATTTGGCGTCACCAATTTTACATGAAATTTATAAACCATGATTATAAGTGTCTTGGTTGTGTGGTATATTTCCTGTTGTCATATTTTATCAAACATTTTTTTGTATTTATATGAATATTTGGTATTACTTATAGGGTGCGTTTGTTGCGCCGGACTGTCTCGGACTGGACTAGCTGCCGGGACTAAGCTGGACTGGCTTAGACTGGACTAAGCTGGACTAACTTAGTGAAGCGTTTGGTGCAGTCTCGGACTAAGAAGCAGGATAAGAAAAACAGTACTGTTCACCAGATTTGTGTTTGCTTAGACTAGGACTACAAATTTTTGCCATTGTGTAATAGAGTAAATCTACAAATCTCATGATATGGGTTAATTGGAGCATATTTTTACCATGTATATTATGAATCTTAAAAAAAATTGACAATTGTTTTGTTTCTATTACCTGCTAATAGAATTGGGTTTAATTTGCAAATGTAGCTTGATTTAAACTCTATCACCCAACAGAAGAAAAATAATAGTGGCCAATACATGCAACTTCAACAAATACAAGTACATAAGATCTCCATAATTTAGAAAATCCTAGTTAACATTAGTTAACATTAGCCAAAATAGATCTCCATAATTTACAAAATGGCTAGTTAACATAAGCCAAAATACTAGTGCAAAGCTAAGTTATAAGTCATAACATAAGATTGTATGATTAATAAAATACATCCATGTTAACGTTAATAAAATACATCCATGTTAACATTAGCCAAAATCCTCATCCGCTTGCGTTGTCGCTTAAAAACCTTTGGACGAACACTTTCTTGAGTTCCGGTTTGATTGCCCTGAACACTCCCACATTTTTTAGTTTATCCAAAATAAGAGACAATGCATCAATTTGATCCATAGGAGAGAGACCCATTGCTTCAAGTTCATTAGCTATGTCAGTATGATCTGCAGTACCTTGAACTAAAGCTTCAGTTACCATTTGCATCCTCTTCCCACTTTCAACATAAAAATCTTTCAGTCCACTGATAATTGCCTCGGTTCCATCAGTTGAACTTCCCACAGCTCTTTTCCTCTTTCTTTGGCTATTTTCAGATGGGGTGCTTTGTTGGCTTTGTTGGTTCATTGAAGAAACAAAATTATCACCTCCAATATCACTTTCACCAACATGATCATGACTTTGTTCCTCCACCATTTGAGCAGGGGTTTCGGCTACATTACCCGTAGCCCGATCTTTTCCAAATATATATGCAAATCTATCAAATAGTGGAAAAGGTTTGCTTCTCCATCCATCGGCTTCTTTATTTCTCTAAGATTATATCAACATAGCAAAACTAAAATTTAGCATGCGTAACAAATATAGCAGCAAGAATATAACTAATGCATAAATAAAATAGGATATGAACCTGCACATAAGTTTGCCATGCGTCATCACTGTCAACTTCAACGCACTTTTTGACATCATTCCATGCAAATCCACTTGTGTTTATCATGTCAATGACCATACTATATGTTTTTTTCCATTTCTTCAACTTGGACTTAATATGTGGATTTGCCTTTATATTTGAATGAGGACATAAAACATTGACAGCTTTTGCTATTTCAACCAAAGTACCTTGTTTGAAAGCACCGGTGTCACACCGTTGCTTCCGAGCAACAAAATCCTCAAGAACTCCGAGTAATACTTCTTCCTCAAATGCTTCCCATTTACGCATTCTTCCTTTTGGCTCTTGAGTAGCATTCAAAAAAATTTCGTTATCCATACCTAAACAAAAAATATTTTAATGAAGGAAAATACCATACAAATAATCAATTTGCATAATATCCAATCAACTTGCATAATATCCAATCAACTTGCATAATATCCAATCAACTTGCATACCATCCAATCATTGTGCTAATATTTAACAAATGCATGATAAAAAGGAATACTAAAATAAAATGTTATCATTAACACATATAGCTAGTTCGGTTGCTGGTTCCTAATTGCTCTCCACTCATTATACATTTCCTGAACCATATCATTCCTCATTGCAGTCCACTGGTCCGATGTTTGAACACTACCAACATATTCACCTTCTTCTGTATTTTGTCCATCTTCTATTATTGGCAAATTCTCCATTGGATCTACAGACATCTCTTGCCTAATAAGATTGTGTAGTAGGCAACAAGCGGTAATTATTCGACCTTGTGTCCTTATCGGATAGAAAGATGGACTCCTTAGTATCGACCACCTTCCTTTTAGCAAGCCAAAACAGCGTTCAATTACATTCCTTGCCTTAGAATGCTTCATGTTAAAATATTATTCCTTATTAGAAGGTGTTCGTCCCTCCCATTCAGATAAATGATAAGGTATTCCTCTATAGGGTGCAAGGAATCCTTCACCATTTGTATAACCACCATCTACAAGGTAATAACAACCTAATGAAAAAAAAAAAAAGACCTTATTAGTGTTTTGTAGTTGACAAACAGAACTAAACCTAACTTACAAAGTTGAGACTAAGTAATAGTCTTACCCGCTAGTACCTTAAAACCATTAGGCCTACTAATTGCATCATGTAGCACTCTAGAGTCTGATGCGGAACCCTCCCACCCCGGAAACACATATATGAACTGCATATCTCCTGAACACACACCTAACACATTAGTTGCGACTCGACCCTTTCTTGTTCGGTATCTTGGTTTGTCAATTTCAGGTACATGCACATCAATGTGTGTTCCATCCAATGCTCCCAAGCAATTCTTAAAAATAAAAAATAAAAAAGTTTTTGTTAATTTATACAAAGGGAATGAAGAGTTAAAGCTTAGGGAAAATGAAAAAAATTTCTCATCATACCTTAAAACATCGCCACCTAGGATCTGTAGAATCAATAGGCACAGGCTGGGGGACTTTTAGTAGGATACCTTGTAATCGCAAAATTCCTTGCAATACGCTATTGAAATACCTACTTATAGTATCTCCCGACCTATAAAATCTAACGCCAACACTACGATTCTTAGTATGATGTGCTAATATTTGTAAAGTCATACACACCTGTTCCTCTACAGACACCAAACCATCAGTTTTTACCCTCCCATCTTGACGAAGTAAGTCGCATAATATGCCAAAAGTCCTTCTATCCATTCTCAATTCGTTGACACATTCAGTATCAGTATTCCCTATTATACCATTCAGATAACACAAACTAATCTCTCGTCTAATAAGTGAACAGTTAGTCAATGTGGGTCGTTCAACATGTCTCTGTTTGCCACGTAGCATTATCACCACAAGAATCGTACAAATACAAATTGTCTCCAAATAAGACATCTCTAACAATAAGATCAATAAAAGCTTCATTCGATCCATATCTATCCAAACAAAAAAAAAACAATAGTATGAGGATTTGCTATCATTCCTAGTCATTGCATGTGAAGAGGGAAATTAAAGGACACCTGTAATGCAGTAGCCTTAGCCTTAGCCTTCTGTTTATGCTCCTCTTCTCTGCAACAAACAACCACAAAAAATTGCAATTCAGCATCAACCCCACACCATACAAAACATTCACATTGTAATATCATGGTTATAAACCAAGTACATACACACACACTTATGGACAAATGTGCAAAATACACATACATACTCACACTCACACTAACACACACACACGGACATACACACACACTGCACACACACTGCACACTGCATACATACTGCATACATACACACACACACACACTGCACACACACACACACACTGCATACATACATACACACACACTGCACACACATACACTGCATACACACACACACTGCACATACACTCACACTCACACACACTCACACTCACACTTACACTCACACTCACACACACTCACACTCACACTTACACTCACACTCACACACTGCACAGTCACACACACACACACACACACGGGGACAGAGTGCAACACACTCTTACCCTCACACACACACTCTGTTTTTATACTCACACACACACACACGCACATACACACACACTGCATACACACACACTGCACACACACTGCACACTGCAAACATACTGCATACATACACACACACACTGCACACACACACACACTGCATACATACATACACACACACTGCATACATACTCATACTCATACACACACTGCATACATACATACTCATACTCATACACACACTGCACACACTGCATACATACATACTCATACTCATACACACACTGCACACACACACACTGCACACACACACACTGCATAAATACACTACACACACACACTGCATACATACTCATACACACACTGCACACACACACACACTGCACACACACACACTGCATACATACCGCATACATACACACACACACACACACTGCATACACACTCACACACACACTGCATACACACACACACTGCATACATACTCATACTCATACACACACTGCACACACTGCATACATACATACTCATACTCATACACACACTGCACACACACACACTGCATACATACACTACACACACACACACTGCATACATACTCATACACACTGCACACACACACACACTGCATACATACCGCATACATACACACACACACACTGCATACACACTCA
Source organism: Malus sylvestris (assembly GCF_916048215.2). Taxonomy (NCBI): domain Eukaryota; kingdom Viridiplantae; phylum Streptophyta; class Magnoliopsida; order Rosales; family Rosaceae; genus Malus; species Malus sylvestris. The sequence continues at coordinate 40,447,769 of NC_062270.1, read as the reverse complement.
CACACACACTGCATACACACACACACACTGCACACACACTGCACACTGCATACATACACACACTGCATACATACTGCATACATACACACACACACACACACTGCACATACACACACACTGCATACACACACACACTGCACACACACAGTGCATACACACACACTGCATATACATACACACTGCAAACACAGTACATACATACACACACTACATACACTACACACACACTACATACACTACACACACACACTGCATACATACACACTGCAAACACAGTACATACATACACACACTACATACACTACACACACACACTGCATACACTACACACACACCCTGCAAGTACACACACACTGCATACACCCTGCATACATACACACTGCAAACACACTACACACACACACTGCATACATACACACTGCAAACATTACACATATACACACACTACATACACTACACACACACACTGCATACATACACACTGCAAACACAGTACATATATACACACACTACATACACTACACACACACACTGCATACATACACACTGCAAACACAGTACATACATACACACACTACATACACTACACACACACACTGCATACACTACACACACACCCTGCAAGTACACACACACTGCATACACCCTGCATACATACACACTGCAAACACACTACACACACACACTGCATACATACACACTGCAAACACTACACATATACACACACTACATACACTACACACACACTACATACACTACACACACACACACTACACTACATACACTACACACACACACTGCATACACTACACACACACACTGCAAGTACACACACACTGCATACATTACACACACACCCTGCAAGTACACACACTGCATACACCCTGCATACATACACACTGCAAACACAGTACATACATACACACACTACATACACTACACACACACTACATACACTACACACACACAGAGACACACACACACGCAGACACACACACACAAGCACAAAGTACTCCCATTGTTGAAACCCCAATTTTTAAAAATCGAAAACAACATGTGGGTAGGACTTCCAAGTTTTACAACATTGACATCCTAAATTCCCAAGTTCCATCTCATCTTATGAAAAGCCCAAATCCTAATTTCAATTTCACCTAAATATCAAAACCCTAATTTATTCAAGTGCAGATCTCTATGATTCAAAAATTATCAAACCCAAAACAATCAAATCACATAAAACTCAGTAAAATTACCTTCTACAACACAAATACATGCAATTAATAGAAGAATCGAAGTTTACCGTACAACTCAGATGAGGCGAGCAGATGCAGAGACAGGAAGGCGCTCAGAGGAGGGTGAGGAGGAAGAAGATGAGAGAGCACGGCAACGAAAATGAGAGGGAACGTAGAGATGAGGACGAGGGAAGACAGGAGGAAGGGACGAAGGGACGAAGGGAAGGCAGAAACTCTCTCGGTTTGCTCTGGCTTACGAATCCGCTGGGTTTTGGGGTTGCTCGCGAAGACCACCTAAGGAGGTCTTTAGTCCGACCGAGTCCGGCTTAAGCTCATTAAAGCTAATCCGGTTGCACACCAAACACAGGACTATAGTCCTGTCCAGTCCAAGCCTTGCTAATCCTGTCAAACAAACGTGCTCATAATGGTCAGAAAGAAGCTGAAATGTGGTTGTGAGTCTTCTCGACTTCTTAATGGGTGGACTATTGTGGCTTGGCCAGCTGGTTCCCTTTGTAAAAGAAAAAAAAAATTTGTTGTTATATGCATTTTACATATAGTGAATTATACGACATGTCCTGAGTTCGATTCTTAGCGTTGGTGAATCACACGATGATGGTCAGAAGAAGGTTGAAATGCCTTTAGCTTCTAAAAAGATAGACTACCGTGACGAAATCACTAAATGCTCGTATCTTTTGTTAAGTTTCACCATCTCTCACTATTTGGACAAATCCGAAGAACTATAATACCAAACAAACATGAAATAAAATTCCATGGTAACAAAAGTGATTAAAAAACATTAATAAAAGAAATGGAAATTACATATGGGCTCGTGGGCTTGAAGAACAATAAAAACAAACAAAGCCCAAAAACCCTTGAAAACTGAATAGAAAAAGACCCATTTATATATAAAAACCTAAACACAGTACCATGTTCGGCTTTCCCTGCAAACAAACCCTACAACCCCCCGCCTCTCTGCCTAAAGAGCATCAAAGGAGCAGCCGTAATGGTAATCTCTCCCTCCAAACCTTAACGCCGCCGTCTCCATTTCCTCCTCCTCCGTCCTCTCTCTCTCTCTCTCTAACCCTCGCTCCTCCTCATGTCTGTATTCGCAGGGTATCGATTTGGTCGCCGGTGGCAAGAGCAAGAAGACCAAACGGACAGCCCCAAAGTCCGACGATATCTACCTCAAGCTCCTCGTCAAGGTCCTCCCTCGAATCCAAATGTTTCTGGGTTTTTGTTACTGATTGCGTTCGTGTCTCTGAATTGTTTTTTTTTGTGGGTTTTATGTTGTCGGATCTGTGTTTTCAGCTGTATCGGTTTCTGGTGAGGAGGACCGGCAGCAAGTTCAATGCCGTGATTCTGAAGAGGTTGTTCATGAGCAAGGTGAACAAGGCCCCTCTGTCCCTTTCCCGATTGATTAAGTACATGACCGGAAAGGAGGGTAAGATTGCTGTGGTGGTCGGGACTGTGACCGACGACATTCGGGTTTACGAAGTTCCTTGTTTGAAAGTGACCGCTCTCAGGTTCACCGAGACCGCCAGGGCTCGGATTGAGAAGGCCGGCGGCGAGTGCTTGACTTTCGACCAGCTGGCTCTCAGAGCTCCTCTTGGCCAGAACACGGTATGTTGATTTTTTAGTTGCATTTGAATTGCCGTACATGTGAATTACAATCTCTAGGAGGATGTGTTAGATCTCGTTTGAATGTGCTTTTAAAATGACTTAAAACACTTTTAAAAAAAATGATCTTTCGATTCCAAAAGCAATATAAATGCTTTCTACAAGAAGCACCACTTATGTGCTTCTTCCAGGAAGCATTTTTAAGTGTTTTTTCAGGATTTATTAGCATTTTTACTAAGGATTGTTTCCAAAAAAAATTTCACCAGAAATGCTTTCAGTCATTTTAAAAGCATATCCAAACGAGCTATTCGTTGTTGAAATGACTTGAGAATTTGTGATTTGGTTTCTAGTGTTTTAGTTGGAATTGAATGCTCTATTAAGCTCTTTTGTGTATAAGTCTGCACGAAAAACTTGCCTAGAAGTAGAATCTTTTGGAAAGTAGCATAATCTTGTAGTCTTTTAGTCATAAGCAATTTGAAATCGTGTTAGTGCTAGCATCGAACAATGGTTATATGTTTCAAACCTGTAGTAAATGTATGTTTCTGGGTTCAGAAATGGGTGCGTTTGTGTTTTGGGCTGTGCCCTTATTAGTAACGGATATGTTATGATGGCAATCGTATTGTGGTAGATAGTTTACCGGAGCTTTGATTAGTGGTCGTCGTGTAGTGGACTGTTTCATGGTGATGAGAATCATGAAATACGTGCCCCCGTATGTAGGAAACATATGGTAGTGAAGTGAAGTGAATAGAAGGTGCAAGAGAGTGGTGTGTAGAATTTTCAGCCATGAGCAATACTTTTGGTTTAATTATATGCTTGTGGAGTTTGCGAATTTGTTCCAATGTATTCTAACATAGCAAATCAACAAGAGTATTTTGTTTTGTAAAACGAGACTCATTCCCTTAGGCCGTTCTATGTTCTGATAGATCTGTTTGATGATAGAGTTACGTTGATTGATAAATGTTAATCTTTTTCGGCAGATTCTTCTTAGAGGACCTAAGAATGCTCGTGAAGCTGTGAAGCATTTTGGACCTGCTCCTGGTGTTCCACACAGCCACACCAAACCCTATGTGCGATCAAAGGGCAGGAAGTTCGAGAAGGCCAGAGGAAAGAGAAACAGCAAGGGTTTCCGTGTTTAAGCATGAGTTATCTCCTTATTCTCAGTCGTGTTTTCTTCACTTTTTGTGTTTGATGCACTCTTATGGTATCGATAGCTTACCTGCATCTATATTTCGTTATGTCTACGACTTTTTTAGCTTCGAGAGGAAGATATTTAGATGTTTGAAGGAGATGTTGAGATTTTGTTGAATTCGATTTTGGTTCTCAACCGTGCTTGTTTACTATTTTTTGTATGGCAACTACCATATTCGAAATTACAGATAAAACAAGGGAATTTTAACGAAAAGTTTCTGGTACTGTTGAAATGAAAAAAAAAAGAACCTCCGGCGTGATAATACCCTACCTTGCCCCCCATCATCGACAATGAGGAATTTCTTTTCATTGGATCCCTATATTGGTTCCGTCTTGATCATGCTGTGTTTTTGGTACATTGAAAAATCTCCTGTAATCGCTATGAATGACAAGAGGGTATGGTAGGTGCCCTAGCAGTCCGATTAGCGTAACAGAAAAAAGAGGCCAGAAGCATGATTGAATCTAGACCCAGCTCTTTATTTTCATCATTACATGATGGGGATGATTATTACAGAACCAGCAAACCCGAAGGACGAAATTATTCGAGATAAGGAGCACAACACCATAAGGTCGCACCGTATTTCAGACATCATCACGCCTAACCTGTAATTGCGTAGAAGTAACTGCAAAGCGAAACAAACTGCGGGAAGCCGGCTAGCTGATCTAGCTAACAGAAATCAGAACTTCTTGATGAAGTCGTACACATGCTGACTGACTTCGTCGGGCTTCTCCTGGGCAATGAAGTGAGCTGCATCTTCCATCACAACCACCTCTTGCAAAAATGGCACATCCCTTTTGAAGCCACCTTTATGTATGTAGGCCTGGACGCCTGGGATATTGTAGGCGATGTCCAGCTCGCCCACGATAAACTTAACCGGTACCTTGATTTGTAGCCCTGTCCATGGTCCGGTAAGCTCCCAGGTTCTGCAACAACGAAGAAAATACGAAATTATTTCCAGTCTAAGATCATGCTTTTGATAAATCAAGGAGAATTCAAAGGGGTATGTGGTATGTACATACAAGTTCAAAGCTCGATAGTAATTCAATCCTCCAGTAAATCCCGACTTGCTGAACTTGCTGACAGTATAGTTAAGATCCTCTTCTGTCAGCCAAGAGGGCAAGGTTACTGGAGCAGCCCAAGATTTTAATCCTTGGTCCTTAGGTATGCATGGAGGTTTTGGACTGCGGCTGGTGAGAAAACGTTTCATGACCGCTGCAGTACCAATGCTATCAAAATCTCGTTCAATCTCTCCGGGTTCCTATAACACAAACAACAAATTTTCAACAAAATCAGGAAGAAACAAACTTTGACATATTCAGTCCTTCACATTAACAGGGATTACAAATTAGTCCCGATGGGTCAGATTAATTAATCAGCAACTGTTTTCAGCATTGAAAATACTCCAAAACGTGAATATATGAATTGGCTATGATAACGCAATATTCTACTCCAAAGTAATCTAAACTACAGGAAGAGGGATTCAAACTCGTTTCCATTGGGAGCACATCCGCCAACGTCTGCAAACCAAGATTATATATCAAAACAACAGCAATCAGTAAATCTGATTGCCTACACAATACTAACTACAGTAAACTGCGTATAACATCAAAGTTACACCATAAAGGGTGACCCCAAGCCAACAAGGCTCCCTACTTTGCGAAGGTCAAGGGAAACGTGCACAGCCCTACCCTTGCTTTGCACTACAAAGAGGTTGTTTCCACTATTTGAACCTGTGACCTTTATGAGCAACCTTTCCGTTGCTCCAGGCTCGTCCTCCAAAAGTTATATTACACAGGAAAATGCAGAGATTTGACTATCTCCGTATGAAATGAAACAATTTTAGAACTTTACTATGTTTAAGCCCTCCCATTAATGGAATATGAACATGGAAAAAGATAACCAAAAACAGCAAAACTAGCACAACTTCATCTTTTGTATAGGAAATAAAGGCAATTGGAATCTGACCAAATTAATATCGTATGCTAAATCGCAAAAAGATTTGTTGCTTGGCATTCCGGCCGGAGGTATTCCCTCCCCTGTAAGTGAGAGGTATTAGTTTTGACTGTCGTGAGCTGGATAACTGAAGGATTGTGTAACTTAGTCCAAATCCTTCGCCTTGGTGCGTAAATATATAGTTGAATAAAATAATTAGCAAAAGATTTAAAATTTTCAGATCAGATCGAAGCAGAAACTAAAAATGAAAGGAGTTTGATTACCTGGAACCTGCAAATGTAATAATCATCGCCAAACAATGCCCTGAAACCATCGACGGGCTTCCTCTTTGGGTTCCTGGGACTGAAAGCGATGCTCATGTTGACCAAGGCTTTCACCCGGTCGGGGCGGAACAGGCAGAACCACCAGGCCATGACGGCGCCCCAGTCGTGGGCAACCAGGAATACTTGGTCAATACCCAGATGGTCAAGCAGCCCGATGAGGTCTCCGACTATGTGCATGGCCGTGTAGGACGTCGGGGACGGCGGCGCGTCGGTGTCACCGAAGCCTCGGAGGTCGGGGGCTATGCAGCGGTAGCCCAAGGAGGAGAGGGAGAGAAGCTGGTGGCGCCAGGAGTACCAGAGCTCCGGGAATCCGTGAAGGAAGAGCACCGGTGGGCCTGCTCCGATTGAAGCTACGTGCATGTTTATGCCGTTTGTGGGCACCGTCGTGTGCTCGATTTTCTCCATTGACTCTGGGTGTGTGTGGCGGCTCTCTGTTCTGTTGGTATACAAAGATATACAAATACATGCTTATATAGCAGTCGTATGGCGTTTTGCTTCGTCTTATCAGATGGACGGGTCTTTACAATTTGTCGCTTACCCTTCCATTTCAGAAAGCGAAGCCAAACGTCGCACGACTAATTTTATCTTTTTATCTTTTTTACTTTCCAGGCATAATTGTTGTTCACAACATCCATTTTCACCTTCCGCCTGTATTTGTTAATTTTTGTTCATTGATCTTCTTCAACTTTTTATATCATTCGGTCAAGTATGAGCACAATAAATGGGGGTAGTGTTGTTCACAACACCCATTTTTTACTTTCCATACACATTTGTTAATTTTTATTTATTGATCTTCTTCAATTCATTATGTGCGAAGGTCATAAGTAAATAACGATGTGTGAAAGGTAAAAACTGGTGTGTTGATAGAACTACCTTAAATTGTTCCCCTTCATCTTCTTTAATTTTAGTTTGAAAAACTTTTGGTACACTTCATAGTGTGTCCTATTGTGCACTTCATTTTCAATTTTTATTTTTAATATAATCGATATTCTATACTAATTTATACTAAAACAAATTGATAAAGTTTTGTACTCAGACAATTAGGAGGTTATATCACATGTCGTTATGTGTTTTAATTTAATGTTAAAGCTTGATTACATGTAAATTCTTCTCCAAATCGAATGACCGTTGATTCCAAAGAAGTCCATCAGCAAACATTGGTACATTGTACGCATGATTAGTTAGCTTCCTGAATTTATGTGCTAAACATGTAGTGGTTGGTTGTCATGTTTCTTTGTCCCTTCATTCATTTTCAATTGAAATGTCCGAGTTGTGGAATCAAATTTACAGTATCATGTAATTTGACATTGGTACATTGCACGCATGATAAGTCAGCTTCCTGAATTTATGTGCTAAACATATAGTGGTTATGCGTTTTAATTGAATCACATAATATAATATAATGTGTGGTTAGTACTTTAACAGCTCGATTACATGTAAATTCTTCTCTAAATCGAAGGACCGTTGATTCCAAATAAGTCCATCAGCAAACATTTGTACATTGTACGCATGATAAGTTAGCTTCCTGAATTTATGTGCTAAACATGTAGTGGTTAGTTGTTTTGTGCCTTTGTCCCTTCATTCATTTTCAATTGAAATGTCCAAGTTGTGGAATCAAATTTACATTTCCATATATGACAGTTTTCTTGTTAAGAAAGTTAAAGCTCACCGTAAACTAATTGAAAATGTATGTAAGAGTCTAACTTCTCACAAGAATATCCATGTGTTTATAATTTTGGGAATTTTAACAAAATACTTTCGGTACTGTTTACTTTTAATAAAAATGACATTTTTACTCTAAAAAGTCACTCATGGTACTATTCACTTACAACACATTTTTGTCATTTTGATTAGAACTTAAAATTTTCAAACCATTTTCATTAATTTTCTTTATAATTTTTGGTGTATATAAATATAATTGTTTAAGCCTAACACGTTAATAAAAACGGACTTAGATTGTCTGCCCTCCCCATCTCATACAATTCCCATGTCCTCCTATATTTTGTGGTCACGATTAAGCCACGTCAACATTTTATATTGATTTTTTTATAAAAATAATAAGACAAAAAACAATTAGAATGTAAAATGTTAACATAACTTAACTGTGACCACATAAATAAAAGAGCATGAGGAAGATATGAAATGAGAATGGCAGACAATCCATATCTAATAAAAACACATTTGTTGACATGGAAGCAGGTGGGATGTCAGGCACAATAAATGGAGACACATGCTTTGATTCAGTGATACATAAAGATAGTTAAAGTTTGACCATAAGTCAATCGCCAATATTAAAGTAATCCAACTCTTCCTAATACAATATTATTTTATGTTTGTTGGTAGTTTGCATGGTAGAGAAATGCTAAGGATATTATTTAAAAAATGAGATTCTCAATAGAATTTTTGCCACCTTATGATTTTCGTATAATGTTTTAAACTATTGATACGAGAATTGACGTTAAAGTGTGAGGTGATAAAGAATCTATTAAGAGTCTCACTTTTGAGTGAACCCCTTTAAGCCATCTCTAATAGAAAAGAAAGTCCAAAAGTCAAAATATGGTACGAGTCCAAAAATTAATCTTCAACTGATGTCTAGGCTATAATTATATGAAGCCACTGCCATATTTTACGAAGAAGGCTAAAGATCGAAAAGCCAAAAAATGGTTTGATTTGCCTAAAAACTCATTTCCAACCGATAACTAGACTATAATTTTATGAAGCCCCCAAGCAATTATTTGGTTAAATGGGCATCAGGCTAGCCAAATGTAGCCCTCTTCTTAGCCTTTTTTTTTTTGGCTCGGCTCCTCAATTGTAATAATTGATTCAAATTCAATGGCTAGATTTGAAAACATCTAAGGGTAGTTTAATTAAATGAACTAATAAAATTTATAATATAAACTAAAAATTAATAAATTATTGAGAGGGTTATGTTTAATCCCTTCGTTTTGAGATAGCATATGACTATAGCCTGATACTGTTCAACTAAAAATAAGTTTTGTAGGCTATAATTGTGGATAGGGCTATATTAGCCATTTCAATTGGAGATGACTTACTAGACCATTATATTAGCCCTTTCAAATTCAAAGAATAGATTTTAAAACATCTAAACGGTAGTTTAATAAATTAACCAATAACTTTAAGGGATAAACTTAAAATTAATAAATTATTGAGGAGGCTAAGTTTAGCCTATTAAGTTGGAGATGGTATAAAGTATGACATGATACTGTTTATTTAAAAATAATTTCTTACGAACTATAATTTTGAACGAGGTATTTTTAACCCTTTAAGCTAGAGATAGCCATAGCATTTTTCCTGCATGGCATGCATGAAGTGGAAAGGACAGCATTGGCAGTCGTCACCAACATTAACAATGAACGTGAAAACATTGTTCATCTGGGGAAGCAGGATGACCGGGTTTGGCCAAGTGTGCATGGTACCAAACACTGATTCACTGAATTGAATGCAATCAATATTTATATTTTCTAGATCAATATCTGGGGAGCAAACTATTAGTTGTTTGGGGACAGTTACCATTTGGTGCAGAAGGAAAAATTAGTTGTTAGGGAGCAAATTTAATTAACGCATTCAGATGAGTTATGCAGAAGGAAAAATTAGGTTCATGATTTATGAACATACAGTATATGGGCCCAACTCACATATTGGCAGGCTTCAGTCTTCAAATCTTATGGGGTTATGTTGGGGGAGTGTATTTCGGCCCAAATCAATCTAACAAGCTTAGGCATCCCACCTGCACTTCTGCATTTGTTGACGCAGGCCTATTGGCTTGCTTATGTCCTCCTTGGTTGAAGAGTTGAGGTGATGTTTCACTATAAAGAACTTTTACAGTGGGTCAAAAATTTTGAGTTTAATTATTTTGATTCTTATAAATTGGGTCGTGCCTCGACCCCAATATAGTGACAGGTTCTATGCTTTCCCCCGAATTTCATCACTTCCAGGCTCAAGTGCATGCTCATCCATTTTCATTCCGAAGGTGAACATTTCCTTAAGTGACTGTAACTATTATGGTGTACATTCAATAGTTCTTAACCAACCCTTTCTCGCCGAGCTGAATTATAATTTCACGGTAAGTCAGAAAAATTGACTTCCAATATAATTGAGTTTAGTTATTCAGTGTAATAGATGTGTCTCACGAGATTAAGTTGTAAAATAGTGCTCCGAAAACTACTAAACTCACGTCTCTATAACTATGCTAAATAGATCAAGGTTAGGTTGCATAATTGTTAGAATCAAACTCACTTAAACAACTGTGGAAGACATAAGTGATAAATTTTGGCTCTATGGATAGATTCTGAAAAAGCCCCGCATTAAAAGCCTGACCAGACCTTGAACCAACAAAATAGTTTACTGTGACCACCAAATTCAAACGTGATATTACTAATTCACTTAGTACGTTGGTTAAGATTGAATAAAACTCTGCGTAAAACTGTGACAGTCAGCACTAAAAACTCCTCTTGCCATTAGAAAATACATATCGCATTAAGTATCAAAATGTAGAGCTCGTTCATCTAATCTTAGTGGCGGCATTAGAATATGCATGCCACTTGTGCCGCCCACAGCTTAAATTCAACATGGTAGCAACTAGCAAAACCAAGTGCTTAAAAGCAAATATTAACTGAATCCGCTTACTGAAAACTAACAAGTTGCACCGCGGAAGCTTCATTTGGTTGGTGGGGGCAGGAGTTGTGAAATATTATGTTCTTTGTTGCCATCATGCACAAATTTGGATTATCTCCTGACTTCATTGTCCAGATTTTAAGGATTAAAAAATTCGGACTATTTAAGAGAGAAAGAGAGAATCGCATCTTTAATTTGTGTTGGGTGGATATGCGGAATGAGTTAATGAGAATTGTCAGATTCAATTTGAGTGGTCTGAATTTGCTGCTCTTTGGACTTCAGGTAATGAGATCCGAAGAGGATCCCTATCGATCATGCACGGGTCTCCTCTTTGTTTCCTAGCCATGTCATCTTATTGTTTGATGATAATATATACATATGTATATATAATCTTATGGATTAGATAGAATATGAATGATTCAAGTTGATGATGAAAGGCTACTATATACATTATATTCCTGATCCACTACCGTACTACTGCCATATTGTAAGATAATTCCCACCCATTTTATGTTGATGAAACTTTATGTCTGAAGTATCTAATAGTTTAGAAAAATTTAAGTATGACAGTCTAATTTGTTAAATTGTTGAGACATTTTGATCGCAAAATAACAAATAACATGATGTGTTCTTGAGTACCTTTAGACGCAATACATGTGCAACTTTCAGTACACACAGTTCACCTTTATGAGAATGACCTGACCAATTCGTTGGTGAAGTTATCCATACCGATGATTCTCTTTATTAAAATACCCCTATGATTTCATTGAACATATGTTTTCTATCTAGTTCTCATGCATGCATCTTTTATGTGATACACATGATGTGTATGATATGCTGCATGACAAATGAGTCAAGAAAACTAATCGGAATATATTGGATATTTCAAAACTTGGGAAAAGTTCATACACATCGAGACATGCATGCATATAAGAGAAATAACTTTACCAACAGCAGCTAGCTTTCGTCGGCTTTTTCATGTTTGGTTGATTCGTGTTGTATCGGTTTTAGCAACAGCCGCTATATCTTTCATGCAGGGGTTGATTTAACCAACTAATCACCCATTAAAACTTGGACAATCTGCGATAGATACGTGGATCAAATAATTAAAAACATTCAATTTTGTATTTGTATTAGAGGTTTAAAGTTCAATTATCTTGATACCTCAATATCTCTTGCATATAAAATTCGGATGATCTTTTGACAAAAAGGCATATCTTAGAAGAATGATGTGATAATAATCATGATACTTTATCAATTTGTTCTTTTTATATCAACGACAAAATAATATTTAGTTTGATAATCTTTGAGTGATAGTTAAAAAAAAATGATGCATGTGGTCAAATAACATAACCAATAGAGTATTGGGTTCCCATTCATGCATTTCGGGTTCGAAAATTTTTCTCTAAATTATTGTAATAGTTTGAAACCCTCATACTTCCTCTTAATAATAATAAATTAAAAAAAAGTTTAAAAAAGATTCTAAATATAACATATTTATAATCACAATTGAATGGCAAAAGTATTGATCGTTCTTGTAGTTTGTAAGAATTTTTTTTAATGTACCAGAAACATGCTTCAGTATATCAAGTGTTATAATACAATTAGTTAGATTGTTTTTTTAAATTTCTAACCAACTATATTACTACAGTTAGTCGACACTTTGAAACATCTAAGCTTGCAGAGGAATAATAAAGCACGCCATACATATCTGCATGCCCAATTGCTGAGGCTCATAAAAAAAACCCACCAAACTCAAACCTAATTAGTCATCACTACCAATTGCAGAGCAACCAATCCTTCTCCTTTAAATTCAAACAAATCTTTTGAAACTAACCCACTCCATGGATATAGACACCCACAAACGTACCCACTACGCTTTGAACGGCAAGATCATGCTCTGCTCAGTCGTCATTCTCTTCGTCGTAGTCTTCACCATCGCTTGCTTCCACAGCTACGTCCGCTGCTTCTTCCACCGCAGTCGCCACCAACGACATCGTCGCAACCACCGCTCTCTCACCTCCCTCCTCGAGACCACTCTCTCTTCTATTACCAATCCAAAGGCCTTGGACCCCTCTGTTCTCAAAACCCTACCTGCTTTTACTTACTCTGCCACCACCGGCACCAAAAACGCCGTCGTAACACCGCTGGAGTGCGCAGTGTGCTTATCGGAGTTCGAAGATCAAGAGCAAGGCCGTCTACTGCCCATGTGCAACCATGCCTTCCATATCGACTGTATCGACACTTGGTTTCAGTCGCAGTCCAATTGTCCACTCTGCAGGGCGCCGGTACAACCCGATATTCCGGTTCCTAAGCGAGAGATTTCGCCAGAAATCTCAATAACAGTGAATGAACCCTCCGGTTCGGAGCAAGAGAGGAGTAAGGGTAACATGGGTTTTTCAAGATGCGCGTCGTCGACGAGTTTATCGCCGGAGGAATGTGGGAGGAAGCCATTCACGGAAGTGGTGGGGGTATCTGTTCTCGTGGATGAGGTGCCTAATCGTATCTGTTTCGGTTCACCCAAAAACAATTACAGCGGACAAAAATCTTCGGGTTCGGGCACCCAGATTCTGTCGTTAAAGAGGATATGGAGCATATAGGCACAGAACAATCTGATCCATTTGGATTTTTGTAGTGCAGTGGGGAATATAATATTTTGGCGCTTTTGTTTTTCTTTGGCAGCGTCTTGGTACACACCTTGTGGTTGTATTTGTATTTGTATAATATGTTTGTATAAATATATACATTAACTCATGTAGTCATGTTCTAAAATATGTTCTCTTAGATAAATATTTTTATTTATTTTATTTTAGATGGTGTCACATATTCAATTTTTTTTAAATGACGTTTTTGTTAATTTTGATGTTTTATTAGTTTTGTATGAATTGCTTTGATTTTACGTGTTAACGATGGGCCCATATAGGCCTACCCAAGGACGTAAGTCCAAAGAAAAGTCTAGGAGCCCAAGGCCCCAAGAGTTGATAGAGGGTCGACCCCAGGGGGCTCAAGCCAACTGAGACAAAAGAAGGATTATCCGACCAAGAAGAGCACATGGGTATGCTGACAGCTTTACGACACAAGCCTCCAAGTATCGAAGTACTTGAGTATCGCTTGGACTACTCAACGACATGCATGCAGAGGCCTAAGATGGGGCATAAAAGAAGTCGGCACAGTGCTTGGCAAGGCAAGGCAGAGTAACCGAGGTCCGAGAAGGGCGCTCGGGCCACCTGGGCCTTAAAAGAAGTGTCAACCGACTGCTAGAACGTCACTTGGTCGAAAAAGGCCAGGGCAAGTAGGTGAAAAGCTATTAGTAAGTTAGTACGGGTAGTTGGCAAATTAAATATTGTTTTGATAGTTCTCAAGGGGGAAAGGCCAATATAAAGGGGTAGAGACCTCCATTGTGAGAGTCGGATGAACAAGAGAGAATAAGGTGTATGTATTAAGCCGAGCGTTATTTAGTCTTGAAATCAATATATTGAGAGTAACACAGTGGATGTAGTTTTGAGAGGTGAACCACTTACATCTTTAATTCCATTTGAATTTAGCCCATCTTACTAGCCCATCTTATGTTATTTAATTACATTTGTTAACCTTACAATTTTGAGCATTAATAATACGAGATATTTATCTTGTTGATGCACAAAATCAGTGAGGACTTTGGTACAATAGAAAGTGTCAAGTTTGTGACCTTCGCTAGATTGCTCCGGTCACTAGTGTGGATAAGTATGCAAATGGATAGAGACAGGGAAGCAAACACAAGATGTACGTGGTTCACCCAGATTGGGTACGTCCACGGAGTAGAGGAGTTCTCATTAATTGTGAAGGGTTTACACAAGTACATAGGTTCAAGCTCTCCTTTAGTGAGTACTAGTGAATGATTTAGTACAAATAACATTAGGAAATATACAAATAACATTAGGAAATATTGTGGGAGAATGATCTCCTTTTATAGAAGAGATTTCTAGCTTTGTTTTGACATTGACACTTGTCGTGTTATGGCTTCTGATGTTGACACGTGTCGCGCTATGATTGGCTTCTGATGTCGACAGGTGTCGCGCTGTGATTGACCTCCTGGTTGGAGGGAAACTCTTCTAGGTCCCTGACGGTATAACGTTGACCAGTGCTCGGTAGTTTCGGGATTTGTCAAGTATGGTACAAACATATCTTATAATGTTTTTGTCATTATTAACAAATGATAATGTTAGTAGACCAATTTTTAGACCAAATTTGTAAATTATGTGATGTGTTACCAATAGGGAATAAGTACGTTAATCAATACTTAACACTTAAGTAATAATCTAATAATCAACAACTACATCATATAGTTTACAAAATATCATTTAAATAGATGGTCTACTTATCATTACCCTATTAAATATTACACTCGATATGTACTTTTGTAAGAGCGTATATCAATTTGTCAAGTGTCATGTTGTTTTATCTAAGTTTTTCTTCGACTTCTCGCAATCGAACATGCTCTGATAACATGTCAAATATTCAGAGAGACGGGCCATTGTCCCCCTCTTAACCACATCAATAATGTCTCAACTTAACCACCTATTCCAAGGTGTTGAATTTTATGACAAAAAAGTTTTATTTTCTCAATTTCCTATTGTATGACACAAAACGAACATAGCCCAAGCATTCCTAGGGCTACAAACCACTAAGGAAATTTGTAAAGCCATCATAACTCAAGCCAAACCTTACAAACCCAATTTCTAAGTTGCCTATATGCAGCACAAGCTACGTAACCATAGAATTGAGTGTTAAATTTGAAAGAACAAAATCTACTTTAAGTCTCAGTCGTTCAAATCAACGTCCAATACGCGTTTAAAGAATTTGTGGAAATGAGTGAAGGTTCCTCATAATTCGCGGCATTGGGAGGCCCTCCACAAAAACCGACCACCATTCCAATTCCTCCTCATATTTATACACTCATTCTCCTCGTTTTCTAATCAGTTAATCCCCTTCCATTGATTTAACAACAAAAATAAGAACAAGAACAAGGAAAGAAAAGGAAAATGAGGCCAATTGCAGCAGCATTTTTCTTCCTCTCAACATTATGTGCCGCAAAATTTCTCGTCGTCGCTGGTAACGGTCAAGCTCAAGGTGTAAGTCAAGGCAGCAACACCGCCGCTGCCGCAGGTGAGGTGAACATGAAGCTTCTTGAACAAGCGTGCCAGCATTCACCCCGTAAGGACTTATGCATCGAAACCCTGGAGAAGGACCCGAACAGCAAGGGCGCGGACCTCACCGGCCTTGCCTTCGTTGCCATCCGGCTGGCTGCCGCAATGGCCTCCGACGTGGACGAGCACATGCGGTCGTTGCTCATTCACAACGCTACCACTTTGGACCCCACGATTCAGCAGGGGTTGGCAGACTGCATTGAGCACTACTCCGATGCCAACGAGCAGCTCGACGATTGCGTCGAGGCCATCTCGACGCATAACTTAGAGGAAGTGGAACTGTGGGTCAACGTGGCGATTTCCGACGCCGACTTATGCGACAGCTCGCTCGGGGGAGAGAAATCCGTGATCAAAGCCAAGAACGAAGCGTTCCGCCTCTTGTGCAATAATATTTTGTCCATCGTCAAGGTCTTGCCTGCTCACAAGTGATTTTCTTGAATCTTCCATTGTATGGATTTAATTAGTAGCTAGTTAAATAGGATCAAATTTTTATGTAATTAATAAATGATAATTTACTAAAATGTGCCAACCTTGCGATTCACTAACTACTTTTCGATAACAATTGTTGGTTTTATACACCACGCAAGCGATTTTATGAACAGTTATTTGTGAGATTTGAACTCAACACCTAATTAATTGCTATTGGATTAAATAATAGAAAACTTCATTTTAATCCTTGGCAATGATGACTTTTTGATTAAAACCATGAGTAAGATCAAAATCTAATTTTAGTCCCTTGATACATTACTAACCTCATTTATTAATTATATTTTGATTTTTTAATTACTTATCTTTTTCTTTCTAATTTTTAATGTATTAATTTTATTTCATTATAATTTTTATTTTCATTTCATTCATTGTCACAGCCCGTCCCAGAATTACTAAATACCGAGGACGTGAAATTACAAAAACGCCCTTAAACGGGATTAAGGTGCGTAAATTTGGTATTTGTTTTACACTAAGATCTTAAACTAGGGTTTAGATTTACATTTGTTTGGTCTAATAATCTGTGTTGGACTTTAGGTGGGACCCTACCCCCTAAATCATTCCCTCAATTCTGGATCCATGTCTTATTCCCTCTTTCTTCCTCATCTCTCCCTCAGAAACACTCTCTCTCTCTTACTCTCGAACTCTCTCAAGCTCTCGGACAAACACCAAGAACAACCACAAACGTGCACCAACGTCCAATCTAAGATCATCTTCGTGATCTTGGGAGCCTCACGAGCACGGGAATACCAGTTTTAGGTAAGTTCTATTTCGAGAACCCTAGTTTTAAAACACCCCGTGTAATGGCACTGTTCACGAACTTAATTTTGGTTGTGTTTTAGGCTAAACTGAGATCACCACGAGTCTTAGGAAGTCCTAAGGAGGCTCGGAGTGCCTCGTTTGAACAAAATGGACGTCGGGATCGTCGGGTTCGAGTTTGGCCGAAATTGAGGAATTTTGGAAGGTATGATCTAGTTGTTTTTAGGCCCTAAAACCCTTCCAACGTGATAGTACATGTTAAATGCTTCATTTTGGTATAAAATGCGAAGAAATTGGTTGAAAAACGAAGGAGAATAGTAGATTTGAAATTTTTCCAGAAACCGGCGAACAGTCGCCGGCGACCGGTGACTCGCCGGAGAAGACAGGGAATCTTCCGTCAAGTTTGACGGAATATTCCGACGCCGTTAGTTAACTTTAACGGAAACCGTTAGTTTTTAACGGAATATACTAGGATTTGACGGAATATTCTCTAACGCCGTTCACTGTAGCCGTCAGTGTGCATGTCACGTGGCCGCGCGTGGGCCGCGCGTAGGTCCGTGCCACGTCAGGCGCGTGGGGGCGCGTTAGGACTCCAAAAATTATTTTAAAAATTTGGGGATGATCCTGAGGTTGTGTAGGTCACTGTGGTATATTCATATACCCAATTTGAGCATCGTATGAAGAATTAATTACCTAGTTTGGTTTAGGTGCGTTAAATGTGCGTTAAATGATTGTTTTAAGTTATTTCACTTCTAGGTGGAACTTTTAACGAGGACGAGCACATCCAGGGGCGTCAAGGGGGTTACGACCCGGCGACATACCAGTGAGTGGGCATTTGTTTTTATATATACCTATATACTCGATTTCCCCAGAAATCAAATTTAAATGAAAAGTATATTGAAATGAAATGAAATATGATGTGATTGCCATGCATAGAATATTATGGATATTATGAACTGTCGTATGATGCATATATGTATGATGGTGCTGTGGAAGCACAGGTAAGTATTTAATTAATATTATGATGATGATGATGATATATTGAGCTCATATCCTGCACCATGGTTTAGTGCTTATAGTATTCACCGCATCGCACGCTCGCCTTGGATCCAAGTAGATGCTGGTCGTACAGTCCACGCGGAGTGGGTACGACGGGCCAGTCGTAGAGTGTTAGTGAGATTATGACTGGTGGGTGACCTTAGGTTATTGTATACAGATGATTGATGAGAGAAGCACTAGAGCGAATATTACCATGAGTCGTTCAAACTACATTAGGTAGTTCCGACTTATGTGCAGAAGGCCGGACAGGTCACGCGGAGTGACTCCGGCAGAGAGTGAGATTGATAGATGTTGAGCTCTAGGTTCAATCGTTCAGGGCTATTAGAGGGCCTACGATTGATTATTTCTTTTACCTGATTATATTATGTTAATGCATTCATACTAAACTGTTGAAATTGGCATGGTACATTCTTTATTGAATCTGTTATAAGATTGATGATTGAGACAGTTGAGATATATATGCTATATACTATTTTTCTGGGAAAGTATACAGGTTTTCCAAAAAGGGGTTATAAATGTGGATTTATGAAATGATTTGGAAAAGATTGATTTTCGCCCACTCACGTTTTCTGTTTTTCGCCCCTCCAGGTTCTAGTTGATAGTTGAGGCGTTGGTGGCCTACGAGGACTGCTTCGGCGTTCTGACAGACTAAATAAATGTAGGATTCACCCGAGGGTGTTGTAAAATAGTTATGTTCCTACTTGACTGCACCTAGATGCTTATGCTCTGTTTATGTGTGTTTAGTACACTCTTATGCACATAGAATGCTAGGTTGTAAATAACTGCAATTAGTGGTTTTTTTGTTGACTCGTATTTTGTTATTAAATCGTTTCCGCTTGCGTTATGGTTACGTCACACTCACGTGACGGCCAGCACGTCCTAGTCTTCGGGTTAGGGTGTGTCAGTTTGGTATCAGAGCATAGGTTGCAGTCCTGTATAACTAATGAGTTCTTCTATTGATTTTGTTATGTTTTCTGTCAGAATTATGCCGCCTCGTAGAGATCCTCGCCGTGCTGCTGAGCCTAATTTCCCCGATATAACTCAGTTAGGGGCAGCAATGGCTCAAGCTTTTCAGGCTAATATCCGTCCTCCTCAGAGAACGCCCGTAGAGACGATGTATAATCTGAAATTGGAAACCTTTGAGGGAAATGAAGGTTATGAAGGGGCAGAAAAGTGGTTGGATCGAATTGAGCAGACCTTTCAAGTGATGCAAAGTCAGGGAAACCTGCCAGCTAATAGATGGGTGGAGACTACCACCTGGTTTTTGGGCCGTGAGCCAGCTGCGTGGTGGATAAATCAGTCGAGGCACATGGCACCTGAAAGGGCAGCCGAATGGGAGGTATTTAAGGAAAATTTTATGAAGAGATTTGTTCCTCCGGAATATATAGATCGCAAGAAACAGGAATTCACCAGTCTGAAGCAGAGAAATATGTCTGCACATGAGTACTACAGGAAGTTTACTGATTTATCCCGTTATGATTCTGATTTAGCGGGTAATCAAGCAGAAATGCTTCGTCGTTTCAAGCTAGGATCTAAGAAGAAGTACAGAACGTTTGCCAATGCACTTCCCTGTGCCGATTATCATGAGTATTTTGAGATTCTGGTCCGGATGGAAGACTCTGATAATCTTCCGGACAGTGAGGATGAAGAGGATAAGGGTAATGGTCAGAAGAAAAATGAGAAAGGTAAAGGTGTTTCCATTCCAGGACCTCGTCAGACGCAGAATTTCAAGAAAAGTGGAATGAGTTCGAGTTCTTCCAGTGGTGGATTTAGTGCCACAGGTCCGAGGAGAGGAGGTGGTAGGTTTGGTAATGGACCTAGATTTTCTGGTCAGAGAGGCTTTAGTGGTGCTGGTAATTCGGGTTCTCCGTTATGTCGCCGTTGTAATTTCCGACATCATGGGGAATGTAGGAGAAGCAGTGGTGCATGCTTTACATGTGGTCAGACAGGACATAGAGCTATGTATTGTCCCCAGAATCAGCAGAGGCCCCAGCAGCCTGTTATGCCAACATCAGCACCGACTCAACAGAACTTTAATTCAGGCAGTTATGGCCAGGGTGGTCGTGGTGGTGCTTATCACTATCAGGGTGATGCTGCTCCTTATGCTCCGGGACAGTATCACTATTCCCAGGATCCTTATTTTCAGAGTGGATATTCTCAGGATCAAAGAGGTTATACTTCATATCCGTCTATGCCAGCTAGCGGATCTCAGTGGTATCAGGGGGGTCAGCCCCAACAGAGCGGAGTTGCTGCTAGTAGTACAGGGTCGTTTAGGCCGCCTGCCCAGGCAGGTCAAGGACGTACTCACCAGGGACGAGGTAACCAGAGTGGCAGAGGTCGTGGAGGACGACAGCCAGCTCAGGGACGTGTTAACCACATCTCGCTGCAAGATGCTCAGAACCATCCAGACTTGATTATGGGTACGTTGAATGTTCTTGGTCATTTTGCTAGAGTCTTGATTGATTGTGGTGCTACACACTCTGTGATTTCTCATACATTTGCTCAAATAACGCAACCTCATCCTTCACCTCTAGGGTTTGATTTAGAGTTTGCTATGCCTAGAGGGGATAAATGTTATGTTGATAGTTTTTACTCTGGGTGTCCAGTGATGGTAGATAATGTCATTATGCCTGCTAATCTTATCCCGTTAGACATCGTGGATTTTGATGTGATTTTAGGGGCGGATTGGTTGCATTATAATCGCGCCCATATAGATTGTTACGGGAAATCAGTTACTTTTCTTCGTCCTGGACTACCTGAGGTTACATTTGTGGGTGAAAGAAGTGGGGTGAGGCATGGTGTTATTTCAGCCATAAGGGCGAAGAAATTGTTATCCAAGGGTTGTCAGGGATACTTGGCACATGTGGTGTTAAATGATGTTGATTCCGGTAGTGTGGAGGAAGTCGGAGTAGTCAGACACTATCCTGATGTATTTCCAGATGATTTACCTGGGTTGCCTCCAGATAGAGATGTGGAATTTTCGATTGAATTGCTTCCAGGTACGAACCCTATCTCTTTGACTCCTTATAGAATGGCACCAGCGGAATTAAGAGAGTTGAAAATTCAATTGCAAGAGTTAATTGATAAAGGTTTCATTCAGCCTAGTTCTTCACCTTGGGGAGCTCCAGTGTTGTTTGTAAGAAAGAAAGATGGAACTTTGAGATTGTGCATTGATTACAGGCAATTGAATCGGGTGACGATTAAAAACCGTTATCCCTTGCCTCGTATAGATGATTTGTTTGATCAGCTCAAAGGTGCCTGTGTGTTTTCTAAGATCGATTTGAGGTCTGGGTATTATCAATTAAAGATTAAAGATGAGGATGTTCATAAAACAGCTTTCAGGACTCGTTATGGGCATTATGAGTTTTTGGTGATGCCATTTGGATTAACGAACGCTCCTGCAGCTTTCATGAGATTGATGAATGAAGTATTCCAGGAATATCTTGACAAGTTTGTTATTGTTTTTATTGATGACATCCTGGTATATTCTAAGTCGAAATCAGACCATATTCGACATCTTAACTTGGTGTTAAGGAAATTGAGGGAACACCGGTTATATGCCAAATTTAGTAAATGTCAATTTTGGCTGGATCAAGTGGCATTTTTGGGACATGTGGTATCAGCTCAGGGAATTCAAGTGGATCCTCAAAAGATAGCAGCAGTGGAAAATTGGGAACAACCTCGAACGGTCACTGAGGTGCGGAGTTTTCTTGGTTTAGCAGGTTATTATAGACGGTTTGTTCAAGACTTTTCTATGATTGCCTTGCCATTAACGAAGTTAACCAGGAAGGATGTTAAGTTTGAATGGGATGAAAGTTGTGAGCAAAGTTTCCAGCAGTTGAAGTATTGCCTTACTCATGCACCTGTGTTAGTACTTCCTGATGATAATGGTAACTTCGAGATCTATAGTGATGCTTCTTTGAATGGTTTGGGTTGTGTTTTGATGCAGCATAGTAGAGTGATTGCCTATGCTTCTAGGCAGTTGAAGACTCATGAAAGAAACTATCCGACTCACGATCTTGAGTTGGCAGCTATTGTGTTTGCTTTGAAGATTTGGAGACATTATCTCTATGGCGAGAAATGTAAGATCTTTACCGATCATAAAAGCCTTCAGTACCTTTTCACTCAGCATGATCTTAATCTTCGTCAGAGAAGATGGTTGGAATTGTTAAGTGATTATGATTGCACGATTGAGTACCATCCGGGTCGTGCAAATGTGGTAGCTGATGCTCTGAGTAGAAAGCCTCAAGGGCGACTTAATGCTTTGTATGCCAGTCGTGTTTCTCTTCTGGCAGAGTTGAGATCTACTGGAGTAGAGTTAGAATGGGAAGAGCAAAGTGAAGCTTTTCTTGCCAGTTTTCAAGTCAAGCCAGTTTTAATTGATCGGGTGCTTGCAGCTCAATCGTGGGATGAAGAGATTCAAGAATTGATCAATTTAAGAAATGAAGGGAAGAAGAAAGATCTCAAGATCCGAGGATCAGATGGTATGCTTATGCAAGAGAACAGGATGTATGTGCCTAATAATGAGGAACTGAAGAAAGAAATCTTGGATGAAGCACATTGTTCGGCTTATGCTATGCACCCAGGAGGAACTAAAATGTATCATACCATTCGACCATTCTATTATTGGCCGGGTATGAAGAGGGAGATTGCGGAGTATGTTAGTAGGTGTATTGTTTGCCAGCAGGTTAAGGCTGAAAGAAAGAAGCCGTTTGGGAGATTGCAACCACTTCCCGTTCCCCAGTGGAAATGGGAGAATATAACGATGGATTTTGTGTATAAGCTGCCACGTACACAAAATGGTTTTGATGGCATTTGGGTGGTTGTAGATCGACTTACCAAATCAGCACATTTTATTCCAGTAAGGGAGAAGTATTCTTTAAATAAGTTGGCTCAGTTATTCATATCGAAGGTTGTAAAGTATCATGGTGTCCCAGTGAATATTATTTCTGATCGAGATCCAAGATTTACTTCTAAGTTTTGGATAGCTTTTCAAGAAGCTTTGGGTACTAGATTGCTTTACAGTACAGCTTATCATCCACAGACAGATGGTCAGTCAGAGAGAACTATTCAGACACTCGAGGATATGTTGAGATCCTCTGTGATGCAATTTGGTGATTCTTGGCATGATCGTTTGGATTTGATGGAGTTTGCCTACAATAATAGTTTTCATTCGAGTATTGGAATGTCTCCATTTGAAGCACTTTATGGTAAAGCTTGTCGTACGCCATTATGTTGGTCAGAGGTCGGTGAAAGAATACTTGAAGGGCCAGAGATTGTGGATGAGACTACTCAGAATATTCAGGTAATTAAATCTAACCTGAAAGTGGCCCAGGATAGACAAAAGAGCCTAGCGGATCGACATACCACGGACAGAATGTATAATGTGGGCGACTATGTTTTTCTGAAATTATCGCCTTGGAGAGGTGTGGTTCGCTTCGGAAAGAAAGGAAAGCTAAGTCCCAGGTACATTGGACCTTATGAGATCACTGAGAGGATTGGTGAAGTTGCTTACAGGTTGGAGCTACCTCCAGAGTTGTCTAAGGTACATAATGTGTTCCATGTCTCGATGCTTCGGCATTATGTGTCAGATCCTTCACATGTGATTCCTCCTCAACCATTGGAAATTAATCCGGATTTGACGTATGATGAGGAACCAGTGACTATACTGGATTGGAAAGATAAGACTTTGAGGAATAAGACCGTGAGCTTGGTAAAAGTATTGTGGAGAAACCATTCAGCTGAAGAAGCTACATGGGAAACAGAAGAACGAATGAGAGTTATGTATCCGAGGTTATTCTATGACTTTTGATGTTCTGGTTAGTGATTGGAATTTCGGGGACGAAATTCTATAAGGAGGGGAGATTGTCACAGCCCGTCCCAGAATTACTAAATACCGAGGACGTGAAATTACAAAAACGCCCTTAAACGGGATTAAGGTGCGTAAATTTGGTATTTGTTTTACACTAAGATCTTAAACTAGGGTTTAGATTTACATTTGTTTGGTCTAATAATCTGTGTTGGACTTTAGGTGGGACCCTACCCCCTAAATCATTCCCTCAATTCTGGATCCATGTCTTATTCCCTCTTTCTTCCTCATCTCTCCCTCAGAAACACTCTCTCTCTCTTACTCTCGAACTCTCTCAAGCTCTCGGACAAACACCAAGAACAACCACAAACGTGCACCAACGTCCAATCTAAGATCATCTTCGTGATCTTGGGAGCCTCACGAGCACGGGAATACCAGTTTTAGGTAAGTTCTATTTCGAGAACCCTAGTTTTAAAACACCCCGTGTAATGGCACTGTTCACGAACTTAATTTTGGTTGTGTTTTAGGCTAAACTGAGATCACCACGAGTCTTAGGAAGTCCTAAGGAGGCTCGGAGTGCCTCGTTTGAACAAAATGGACGTCGGGATCGTCGGGTTCGAGTTTGGCCGAAATTGAGGAATTTTGGAAGGTATGATCTAGTTGTTTTTAGGCCCTAAAACCCTTCCAACGTGATAGTACATGTTAAATGCTTCATTTTGGTATAAAATGCGAAGAAATTGGTTGAAAAACGAAGGAGAATAGTAGATTTGAAATTTTTCCAGAAACCGGCGAACAGTCGCCGGCGACCGGTGACTCGCCGGAGAAGACAGGGAATCTTCCGTCAAGTTTGACGGAATATTCCGACGCCGTTAGTTAACTTTAACGGAAACCGTTAGTTTTTAACGGAATATACTAGGATTTGACGGAATATTCTCTAACGCCGTTCACTGTAGCCGTCAGTGTGCATGTCACGTGGCCGCGCGTGGGCCGCGCGTAGGTCCGTGCCACGTCAGGCGCGTGGGGGCGCGTTAGGACTCCAAAAATTATTTTAAAAATTTGGGGATGATCCTGAGGTTGTGTAGGTCACTGTGGTATATTCATATACCCAATTTGAGCATCGTATGAAGAATTAATTACCTAGTTTGGTTTAGGTGCGTTAAATGTGCGTTAAATGATTGTTTTAAGTTATTTCACTTCTAGGTGGAACTTTTAACGAGGACGAGCACATCCAGGGGCGTCAAGGGGGTTACGACCCGGCGACATACCAGTGAGTGGGCATTTGTTTTTATATATACCTATATACTCGATTTCCCCAGAAATCAAATTTAAATGAAAAGTATATTGAAATGAAATGAAATATGATGTGATTGCCATGCATAGAATATTATGGATATTATGAACTGTCGTATGATGCATATATGTATGATGGTGCTGTGGAAGCACAGGTAAGTATTTAATTAATATTATGATGATGATGATGATATATTGAGCTCATATCCTGCACCATGGTTTAGTGCTTATAGTATTCACCGCATCGCACGCTCGCCTTGGATCCAAGTAGATGCTGGTCGTACAGTCCACGCGGAGTGGGTACGACGGGCCAGTCGTAGAGTGTTAGTGAGATTATGACTGGTGGGTGACCTTAGGTTATTGTATACAGATGATTGATGAGAGAAGCACTAGAGCGAATATTACCATGAGTCGTTCAAACTACATTAGGTAGTTCCGACTTATGTGCAGAAGGCCGGACAGGTCACGCGGAGTGACTCCGGCAGAGAGTGAGATTGATAGATGTTGAGCTCTAGGTTCAATCGTTCAGGGCTATTAGAGGGCCTACGATTGATTATTTCTTTTACCTGATTATATTATGTTAATGCATTCATACTAAACTGTTGAAATTGGCATGGTACATTCTTTATTGAATCTGTTATAAGATTGATGATTGAGACAGTTGAGATATATATGCTATATACTATTTTTCTGGGAAAGTATACAGGTTTTCCAAAAAGGGGTTATAAATGTGGATTTATGAAATGATTTGGAAAAGATTGATTTTCGCCCACTCACGTTTTCTGTTTTTCGCCCCTCCAGGTTCTAGTTGATAGTTGAGGCGTTGGTGGCCTACGAGGACTGCTTCGGCGTTCTGACAGACTAAATAAATGTAGGATTCACCCGAGGGTGTTGTAAAATAGTTATGTTCCTACTTGACTGCACCTAGATGCTTATGCTCTGTTTATGTGTGTTTAGTACACTCTTATGCACATAGAATGCTAGGTTGTAAATAACTGCAATTAGTGGTTTTTTTGTTGACTCGTATTTTGTTATTAAATCGTTTCCGCTTGCGTTATGGTTACGTCACACTCACGTGACGGCCAGCACGTCCTAGTCTTCGGGTTAGGGTGTGTCATTCATCGTAATATATTTTGTTGTGAACATTTAGATAAACTAATTTTTGTTATACAATATATTTTGATGTACTTTATCTTCTTCATTTAGGTATATTAAATTCATTCTAATACATTTCGGTACATACATTTAGGCACACACATTTCGATACATACATTTCAATACAAACATTTAGGTACATTAATTCAATATAATACATTTTCGGTACTAACATTTCAGTGCATACATTTCGGTACATACATTTAGGTACATTAATTTAATATTAATACATTTTGGTGCATATATTAAGGTACATACATTTCGGTACTAACATTTAAATATATTAGTTCAATATAATATATTTCGGTACTAACATTTAGGTACATTAATTGAGTCTTTCAAGTTTGAAGAATGTTAAATAAAATTAATAAATTAAAAAACTCTTTTTTGGTCAAAAAATAAATTAAAATTTGTGTATTAATAAATTTAAATATTTAATTGGAGACATTAAATAAAATGCACATTAATTATTTTGAATTAAGGGCACATTAGGGACTAAAATTAATATCTAATCTAACACCATGTTTTTTTTAAATTTTAATCAAAGTTAAAAAACCCCATTAAATAATCATGTGCAAAAGCGTAGCGATGTTTTACTCTCTAATAGTTTTTGCCAAATGCCAAACCCAAATCAATATCTGCCGTTACAATATGGTATAGCTACATCATCAAGTTGACGTGATTATATTGATCATATAGTTATAGAACACGTATGATTACGAGTATTTCAATTAAGAGAAATGCTAAGGGGACTCGTAAAGTTAAACTTTTCATGGACTCTCAGTCACCTCATAGTATAAGGTCAATTTTCGTGTCAACATTACAAAATATTTTATAAAAAACATGAGATGATCGAGAATCCATGAATAGTTCTAATTCTAAGAGAGTCTCCACTCTTCAATTAATGCATCTGTCAGAAATAATTAGAAGAGCAAACCTAGTTAATTACGTGTTGTTGGTTTTGTGTTTAAGTAGAGATTAATAAGATGCATGAGAGTTCCAAGGTATAACGGAACGCATGCACGTGAAGGAACGCGGTTCAAAAGGATTGCTTTTGGTAACTCCTACGTAGTTGTCTTCTATGAGTGGCAATTACATTCATTGCAGATGCGTCATAGCAAAGATAAAGACCAGAAACAAAATAGAGTACAAGGACGCAATCAATTTTGTTGCTGATGTAACAAGAGAAATGCTAACAGACTCTTCCAAATGCTCTATAGATTTTCTGTCACCTCACAATTTAACGTTAATTTTTGTGCCGACATTCTTTGATGAAAAATTAAAAGAATCCGACAGCCCACATTCTTTGATGAGAAATGCTAAGATCATCTCCAAAGGAGATGTCAGAAATGTCACGTAAACATATAACAGTAACAAATGATATATCATTTACTTCAACTGAAATGTCAAAGCTAACATGGACAAAAAGATGTCAAAACAACGAGATGTCAAAATTTATGTTGCCTTCAAATATGGTTTTTGCTATGTCCAAAGACATTTCACTTATCTTACCTTAAATGCTAGAATAGTTAAGTATTATTTTATTATTTTTAAACAAAAAACAACCCAACTTTTATTATTTTTGTTTAAAAAAAACAGAAGCAATAAATTCTGACATATTGGGTGAATGGAATTTATTGACAATATGTGTCAAATTGCCAAGTCAGCTATCAAATTGAAATTTAATGTTTTGAATTTGACTCTTCTTTATAGATGCTCTAAAGGAGACTTTTTCAACAGTGGAACTCTCAATCACATCACAATTTAACGTTAATTTTAGTAATAGCTTTACAAAATATTATGCAAAAAATATGAAGTAACAGAGAATACATAAATAATTCCATTTTTAAGAATATCTCTTTAGCATTTCTCTTTTTTTTATTCATGCCTTAGAAGACTGTATATAAATAAATAACGTCGGAGATTTTTGAACTAAAGGTCAGTATGTCAAATGAGCCGACTTAAATTAATTTTTTCGTTTAAAATTTTGACCAAAATTTGAGTCAAATAATTGGAGCTATAAATCGCTTTCTCGACCAAACGTTAGGACTGTCTAAGAACTTGGGCATCTTAACCTGTAATCTTTTGCCCAACACGAAACAGACAACTCCTTCATGTCCATAAAAAACACTAAATTCAATTGCGTGGATGGCTTGGGATGTATGCTTTAGTTATGGAAAACTGTTTGATACTAACAACCAACAAGGGCAAGGGAATCATGGTTGACGTATCACATGCTATACACCTTGCAATTCCTGCAGCTAGTCAAATATCGAAGCCAACTTAGATCTAGTTATCTTTCTCGATCGGAGAGAGAAATTTTTGTGTATAACGGTCATACTATCATATGTCGTTACTAATTCATGTATTATAATTAAGCACGGAGTTACACTCACGACTAAGATGGGTTGTAGGCTAGGTTCGTTTTGGTCGAATTCCTACTATATTAAGTTAATAGCATATCAGTTAGGCTACTGCAGTCTATTGTCACCAACTACAACCCACCGAGTTCCACTATTATCAATTTGTTGTATTTTATTGCATTTTTATAATTATCTTTTGAATAAAATTTAGAGTATTGGTTTTTAGATTTTGATTCAAGTGGAGTTTTGGTATCTAAATTAAAATATGTGAACAGTAGTCTTTTAAACTCATCACGCTAGAGCAACAGTTAATTTGAACAACATCGTTGAACCTTTTGTCCAAATAAGGAGTTTTCCACCCCCATGTGCCAAAGTCAAATGGTTGTTCCTCCTTCCTGCTCCCTCTTTTTCTACATATGTGGTGGCGGGTTACCAGAGAAGAGGGGACAACTTCTTTCTCCCTTGCCTTGCTCAATTTTCCTTTTCTGATTGAAAGTAGCAAGCCACTCCACTACTGGTACAGAGGCCAGGTAGAAGGTTGTTTCCTCTATATGTTCAAGCAAAGAACATATCTTTCTTTTAGTAAGCAATAATGTTTATGAATTTTTAGTTCAATGATCAAAATTCCAATTTTGATCGTATATCAGGAGTCAATAATCCAATTTTTTTACTTTTACTTTTATTTTTATTTAAGTTGAAGTTAATTAATGGAAAGCTGTAGAATTGTTTGGTTTATTACGTAATTTTTTTTTATTTCAGGTTGATTATAATGTAACTTTATGAAGACAAAAAAAATTGATCAAATCATATTATGGTTATATTTTTGGGTAGCCCACTGGTTGAAGAAATCCTATCTTTGCCCTTGATTATAAAATGAGTGGATGACATGATTGATATGTCAAGACATTATACCATAGCGTTATAAAAAATTGACGCTATAAACTCTTGCATTTTCTTAGCATTTTCAGAATGTTATAAGGACAATCACACTTAAAAAACTTTACTAGCAACGACCAAAGTAAAGTTAATCTAATCTTTAGATGTATATGCTTCATATGTGACAAATTGATCAATTAAGATGCATCACGAAAGTTTCTTCAAACACGATTGTTATAAAGTCAATCAGTTAACAAAACAAAAAATAAAACCAATTACAATTTTAAAACCCAAGTTGTAAATTGAGAATTCCTAATTGGGCATTACATGTTTATTACTTTACTTTAAAAAATGGCAAGGAGAAAAGAATTGTAAAAGAGAAGAAAAAATGGGTTGCAGTCCAAGAAAAATCTCAAATTAATCCGCTGGTGTAAGGCACTCCGGTTTGGGGCAACCAGTCATCTCCCAGCAAGAAATTACTCACCGTGAAATTAGCGGCGTCGGTAGAATTAATCACATGGTAACCGGACCACGTAACTCTGTTCGTAGTGTTGGATCCGGGTCCGGTGTTGTTGTACTCAGCGTAATACAACGTGGTCAGTGCAAAATCTCCGTTCCACTCTTGCCAACCAACAGGATCCACCACGCTATCAATGTAAGACTGCATGTAAACTGTCCTAGAATATTCCTTCCATGGCCTGCCCAAATACGTCTGTGTACTGCTGTTGCTGGAGGCTAAATCATCAGCGGCACGAATGGTGCAATTGTGAATTGAAGTGCCCGTGTTTTGGTTCGGGTCGGTTCTACCCTGAGCCGTGATGGCGTTGAACTGGCCGCTCATTGGAAGGCGGGGATATATGTTGCAGTTTTGGAACACAACAGCAGCATTTCCAAATATGAAGTCAACGGTGCCGTAGATGTCACATTCTCTGTAGAACTGCCGAAGAGAGTGTGTGTATAATGTGTCTTGGTAGGCTTCAAAGCTACAACTATAGAATGTGGACAGATCCGCCCCATTTCGGACTGCGACTGCTTGGTGCTTGATTGCTCCCGCGGTGTTGCGGAACGTTATGTTCACCGCTACAAATCCAGGTGCAACCACAGCTGCAATATTTATCATATTCAATTATTTGTAAGATACTAATTCAGCATTATGTTGATTTTATAAAATATGCACATAATAAAATTTGACCGTTATGTATGGTCAAATATTAAACTTGATTACGATCCTAATTCACAGTTTGAAAATATAACAAAGCAGCTTGCATTTTTCATTTCTTGTTTAAAAATATAGGTTACCCAATGTTGCAGAGTTGAAAGTTGTCCATCCATCTACGACGCTGCGGTTGCCGGTGATAATCGTTTGGTTAATGCCGTCTCCGACCATCATCAAGTACCTCTTATTTTTAGCTACTGAGACGTACTCTTCATAAACACCGGCGGTGACATAGATCAAGAAGTACCCATCAGTTGGTGCAGAGTTGTTTGGAGCCGCGGCAATGGCGTCATTGATGGTGGAGTAGTTTCCCGTTCCATCCTGACTCACCGTCACGATATCACTCACCAACACCTGATCGTCCGCCGCCTCCGTTTGCAGCATTTTCCGCTTGCTCACGCTCTCGTAAACGGCGCGCGTTTTGCTCGACATCTTCAGCGGCAAGCGTCCGTTCTTGAAGCCGCGCTGCATCCTAGTGGGGCGCCACGCGGCTTGTTTCTTCTTCTTGGGAACCCACCCTTTGGTAAAAAGTGCTAGCGAAACGCTGTAGAATTTCGTGTCGTTTTTTAGCGGGATGGAGAGGCCGTTTTTCAGGCTCCACGCCGATGCGGCGGACTGAATGCCGTCGAAACATGTTTGCTGGTTGGTGAGAATGGCGCTGAGGAGTGTTTGGACGTCGTCGGCTTTGAGTGCGGGAAGGGTATTGCTAGTGTTATTGACGGTTTCAAAACTGTTCAGCAAAAAGTCCATGTTGAGGCCGGCAAGCAGCAGGCAGTCCTCGAGGGCTCGGACGGCGGTAAGAGACAAAGTGGAACTCCGTTTGAGATACTTGTCGACTAAATTTAAGAACTTTCGCGACTGAGACAAGGACTTTCGGACCGAGAACCGGCCATAGTAGTAGACATTTTCGGCGGTGTTGTTGCTGGGGAGGACGGATTTGCAAAAGGAAGGGTCGGGGGTGGATTTGCAAATGGTTCCGGTGGAGACTGGGGTTGAAGAGTTATCTGCAGCTAAAGATCGAGAGGCAAAAAGTGGAACAAGAAGGATGAAAAATGAAGCTAAAATATGGAGGGATGAGATGAGCTTAGAATTATAAGCCATTTGGATTGGAATTTGAATTAGTTTTGCATACTACTTAGTGGAGTTGATGATAGGTGATGGGCTCGATCCATATATATATAGGAGGCGAGAGGGAAAGCGAGGTGAATTACTTTTTGTGGATATTTGTATTTTAATTTGTGAGGTCAACTGAATTGTAATACTGTGTGCAAACAAATGCGCGTTTGATCTGGGACTCGATGTTATATGAGTTTGCGACCAACACCCATGAATCAAGCAGTTAGGCAAATTTTGAATTTTCTAGTTCTGCTACGAAGTGTCCAACTTACTACGTAGCAGTTCGAATTCTATGCAAGATTTAATTGTTACAAAGAAATATTAGATCTCTATATGCAAAGATCTAACAGTAGCACGTGCCATAGAAGAAAAATTCCATGACAAGTCTTTGTACTTGAGAAAATTTAGTCATCCTAGCCTGCACTCATCCGGTAGAATGTTGTGGTCTCGTTGTGTTAGCGAGGGAATTTTTGGGAGCACAGGTGCTAGCTTGCTAGGTTTGTTGCCCTTGTGGTTTTATACCAACTTCTCTTAATTCTTCTGGTGATCATGTAAGAGTTATAATTTTTTTTCTTATTGCGTGAATTTATCTCCACACAAAAAAATGTATGACTTTGACAAGATATTACCTTTTGTCTTTGTTTGCTTCTCACAGTGAAGTCACTCTATCATTTTTGTAAAAGAAAATAACATAAAAGGTTGAGGATTAATTGAGTTAGTAAGGATCGTTTTCTTCGCTAAACTAAGGCTCAGATTCGACCAGCTATTGGCATCCATTTTGGTGAGCAATCTACAAAAAAAAACAAAAAAAGGCATAAGGTAAATCCTAAAAGAGGTTCGAATATATCCTAACCTTGAGATGGGTTAGCCTCTTCCCTAAACTTTGTTTGACCAAAAATAAAATTTACGTAAAAAATATACAATTCCCGGAGTGTGATTGTCCAATAACAGTTTTTAAATTAACTTTAAGCTTTCACTGTATTTTGTTATTTACTTAGAGGTTAGATGCATTGTGGCATTTGTCAACGGTGGGGAAGGTGCCAAAGGGAAGGGGATTGGTAACATATATCGAATAGGTCAGATATCAATCTCAAGGCATGATTTGTATAATCATTTGATGAGGTATATATACATGTAAGAACAACTTTCTTCCAAACAATTTGTCGCATTTACTACTTCAAGAATTTTTAATTCGATATTCTTCTGATAGCTAGTGGCGTTGTTTTAAATTGGACGTGAAATTATTGTCAACTTCCCTGAAGATATACCATTGTATCCTGCCTAGCTAATTACTAATTAGATTTCCTTATATAATATAACCATTAACACGATCGGTTCTATGGATTTATAGTAAACTAAAAGAAAAGTTCATTCGAGTTCAAATGGTGACGGTGGATTTTGGCTATATTTGCTTTTGCCACGTTGCATTCCACGTTGCATTGACGAGGACGGCAGTGTGGTATAGAATGGGTGGTGCTATATGCTATTCATACACTCATCTTTATTTTTTACTTATCTTTTTTAATTTATTGTTGTCAAATTAATTGAATTGAAGAAGATCAATAAAAAAATATTAACAAGCGTTGTATTAAGTAAAAAGAAGTATGTGAATGATATTACTCTTTGAAATTATGCAAGTATTCAGTATACCAAAGCAATGTGAACCCTACGTGTCACTTATGCTTTGGTTTAAACTTTGAACAATCATAACAAAATCATAGGATAATGTTAAGTTGTTAGGGTTGGCAAATTTGGGATTTTCATCTTTAAACAAGCGTTAATGAGAGGATCTGAGTTTGAAAAGACATACTCTCACACAACTAATAGTTAGTTTAAATGACATCACCATTCAAGACACGTATATAAAAAGTGTATACACTATTCACCAACAAACAATTAACACGTGACATATTTAATGGACATGAGAGAATCTCTCATTTGAGAGTGAGAGGTGATTAATCTTGGTTTCCTCTTGATCTGAAGTTGAGTCCCTATCTATATTGACTTGCTAAGCTAATGAAATATATGAACACAAGCTATATATTCCAAGTCAATCGACCAGAAACGTATGCAGTCTGTAACCGCGTTGAAAACTTAGCCATTTGGAATTTGACAAATTTAAGACCCTTCGAAGACGGTGGAATCAGACACCATACCCTGTACACAGGCCCTTAAGCCATTTGGGGATATAAATATAAGTGAAGTGACCAAGTCAATGCGTCTAAGTTGGCACTCCCAAGTTAAAACCTTCCTCTTGATGCGGAAACACGTGCTACCTAATTAAGCTTTGCAAATGGAATGAAGCTTCCCGCAGCTTCCTCCAAATCTAGAATTCTAACCTTTTTTGTTTAATCCCACTTGGTTGATACTTATCATAAAAATATAATGATGATTAACAAGTTCACCACCCAAATTACGAGAAATTTTTATTGGTACCGAGTAGTTGGGAATACAAACAATGTGGTGTATTATTTCGCATGTTATAATAAGAGAAAACAATATAATTGATATATATTACTTTTTGAATATATTTTACTATAGATGAAATAGCACAATTATGCAGTCACAATCCAAATACACCTAAAATTTTTTTAGAGGCTATTTAATTAGGGAGCATTTTTGCTCACCACCAAAAACTATGGTGTATGCTCACCATACACTTAATCAATTGACACGTGTCATTTCACTTGGTTAATTTTTTTCAAAATTGAAAAACTAACATTTAATGTGAAAGTTAACTAAAATTAAGTGAAATGACACGTGTTAATGGATTAGATGTATGGTGAGCATACTGTTTGGATCAAAACTGAAACTTTGGGCTCAGGGGAAGTTGGCCCAAAGAGTAGCCTAAAAGGAAGAAGCCCAGCCAAAGTCCAGAAGGTAGGGAAGCCTGTTTCTGACTAAGTGCAGGCCATGCAGACTACTTGCTCACCTACCTAATGGCCAAGTGGTATATACCAGCCAGCTAATCAGCCCAAAAAGTACTTTTAAATGGCAGTACAAGTAAATAGCTGATGAGTCACTATCCTTCAGACTACATTCGGGCAAGATTATTGCTACAGGAGGCCGAACCAAGTTGTCTATAAAAGGATAAAGAGAAGTTAGAATCAAGGACACTCAAACAACCAAACAAAAGCACAAACTCTGCTCAAAAGCCAGATTTGCCTTCAAAACGAAGCTGTAGTCAGCCCAAGCTTTCATCCCTTTCGGGATAAACCTTTTGTAATAGCTCTGCTACCCTGCTCAACGCCTGCTGTAGTATCGATTTTCTTTCTGCAAACTCATTTCCCTACCCCTTTTCTAAAGCCTTCAAACCTTCAGTTAACCCACAAAGATAGGAAGTTACAAGACGATCAGCCTTGCCCGACCTCCTTTGCTTTTGTCTTTTCATTCATTAGCCTAGCAATATGTTGTATACTTCAAATTGTATCCAAGTTATTTCTAGTAATATGACTATTAAAAGACTCTCTCAGCACTTGAATCCGACTTGAATATGTCTTCACAATTCAAGCCAGATCTAAGTTCTAAACCTTTGGGCATATAAGATTTGATCACATTAAAAAGTCCTTGGCCTCAAGGCATAAAAAAGAACCTGATGTGGACTTAACCCATCCACTACAAGCTTTGATAACAAGAAGTCCGAAGTTACTTGGGGCGCAAGTAATCGACCTGTCACTTGGTTTTATTTCTGTTATATTATGATGACCGTATAACGTTCGAGTACGGGATGAATTCTAATGGGAAGCCTCAAGGCCTATTCAAGGCCCCACAAAGGCACCTATTTGGATTCATCCTATTTCTCGGGCAAGAACATTGAGTATAGAAGGGGTTCTGATGGGAAGCCTCAAGGCCTATTCAAGGCCCCACAAAGACACCTATTTGGATCCATTCTACTCTTTGAGCTCAGGTAATCAGAAGTATAATGGTTATAAGAACCATATAACTCACAAAAGGAACCTTATATGTTTGAGTACTAAGTTAGTTATTTATGGGACGCCTCAAGGCCTACACCTAAGGCCCCACAAAGGCACCTGTCAATAACTAACATAGTCTCTCGAATATATATATGATTAAAACTCATACATCTGTTCTACATCTACCATGCTGAAGATGGTAGTGGCACGCCTGAGCAATTTAAAGTTAATCTTGATCGTGAGCCTCAAGGCCTACACCTAAGGCCTCACAAAAGCACCTTTCAAAGTTAACTTTGTCCTTCTCTTTCAGCCTTGCCCGACAGGCTTTGCCCGACAAGCCCGCCAGTAAAGCAGAAGCCCGACATAAAGCATCAACCGGTGCCAACCTCTCGGGGAGCTGTGTGCTCGTCGGCCAGGAAGCATTCCCCACGGAAATTCCCGCCACGAACACATACACCATAGTTTATGGTAGTGAGCAAAAATGTTCCCATTTAATTAAGGCCATGAACATCTTTCATTCCCAAATTAATCTTAAAATCTACTATATTAATAAATAATGCTTGAGAAGAAATCTAGTCGTTAGAAGTAGGTTAAATTAAAAGGTATAACTAAAGTCAAACCCTTTGGCCAAATTGATCAAAGTTTATTGCATGAAATTTAAGTTTGAATTCAAACGTTAGACGTTTAGAGTGCGTTTGTTGTACCGGACTGTCTCGGACTGGACTAGCTGCAGGGACTAAGCTGGACTGGCTTAGACTAGACTAAGCTGGACTAGCTTAGTGAAACGTTTGGTGCAGTGTCGGACTAAAAATAAGGATAATGAAATAGTTATCAATGTTCGAAAGAAACGGGGGCTTTTGAGCTCTCAACGTCAAAAGAAACTCAACTAATTTTCAGACATTGCAACCACAGTTGGAATCAAACATGCATCCATAACCCACAATCTATGGCAAATAAAATTACGATTCTTCGTCAGTTTTCTCAACAACCAAACAACTTGTAAAATATCCATTGAAGAACAGCACAATCAACATTTCCAAATCTTTATCTTCAATGTAAGAACAACATAAATTCGAAGAATAAATGTAAAACAAAAAATGACCAAAACAAAAGAACCGATCTATATCACCAATTATTCAAATCCAGAAAACCCAATTGAACCCAATTAAAAATAAACCCAAACAATCCAATTTTCCAGCAGATCTTTTAAACTAGACAAATTGTTAAAATCCCAGATGACAAGTTCACTGCTTGGATCCCAAAGATCAAAAGAGAGAGTAGTGCTTGGAAAAACCCAAATTGATCCAATTTCTCTAGCAGATCTTTGCAATCCGTTTTTGCCTTCAAACCTCTGTCTTCGAACCTTAACTTTCAAACCTAGCCTTCGGTCGTCAACCCCAGCCCTCAGCCGATCGTAATATCAAGTAAACTTTCTCCTTTCTAATTGATCCACAGATCGAGCCCGACCCATCTGTGGTGGTAAATAGATTTTGGGATTCAGGTGGTGGTTTGGGTTGGCGGTGCACAGAGATATAGCAAGGGAAGATCCATGCGGGGAGAGAGTGGGAGGATTTGACGGCGAGGTCATCCAGTAGGAAGAGAACGCGACGCGAGTAGACAAAGTAGACGAAGCAAAGAGCGGTCTTAGCAGTCCGCTTCATTTTGGGGGGACTATCTGAGACCCTCTAGCGAGGTCGATAGTCGGGACGAGTCCCACCTAGTCCCACTAAAGTTAGTCCTTGTGATTAACAAACACAACACTACACTAACTTTTAGTCTAGTCTAGTCTAGTGAAGGTTAGTGAAGCCAAACAAACACACCCTTAAGGTACGCACCGACTATTACTTCAATTAATTTGTGAGAAATATCAAATCGTTTGTCTCCACAAGTTATTTGATATATATATATATATATACATATATATATATATATATATATATTTTAGAGAAAGAATACGATATTCATTAAAGATGAAAGTATACGTACGAACAAGTAGGATAGGGTGCTAACAATTAGTCCTGATAAAAACCTTATCAGAAATCTTAACCCGATTGAAGGAAAAAAGAGAATCATGCACCAAAATTAATGTTAAATACTATTATTGAAGAAAATATCAGAGATTACATTTAGTGGTTCTTCATACCAAGAAATTTGACTATCTAATGTTAAACCCAATCTGGCCAATCTGTGAGGCTGTGAGCTACCTTATTTGTTTCCTGTCGACTAAACGTGACCTTCCGTTGTGAGAAAGACTTCAAAATATGTCTAGCATCATTTAGGATATGCCCAAATTCCCCACTTAATGCCGCTGCATCAGTTGCATGGAGAGCATTAATTATCACCACAACATCCCCTTGTATCTCCATGGCCGAGCATGACAACTCCTGCGCAAAACGGACAGCAGCTCGCGCTGCCATTGTTTCTGCCATTTCTGCAGATTTCACACCCCACATACGTGCAGCCAAGGTCTAAAATATCAATGATATCGGAAATATCGGTAGTCCAAAAACACGGAAATTTCGATGGAAATATCGGGATATTATCGATATCGATAAAAATTGAATAAAAACCATGAAAATTGTAAGAAAAACTTGAAAAGTTTTATTAAAACTTTGCAGGATGTTTATTTAGTCAATTATCTATTAGTTTATCACAAAAAATTGGAAGGAAATGCATTGCATGATGGATTTAACTAATTTAAGTTGATTATATAGCGAGCTGGCAAACATTGTAAGTGCAGAAAATGTGTAGTAATTAATGAAAGAAGTTTAAACATACCATAATCATTTATATATAATGAATTAGTACAATATTTTACACTTTATACATTGCATGGTAAGATACATGAGTGACTTAGTACCACTTTCTATACTCTTGGAGCCATGCTTGAGTTCTACAATGTATATCCACTTGGTTCATCGCTTTCCCGGTCCACAAGAAGGAATTTCTTTCCTTCCATATGCTCTAAAGCAACATCAAAGCTAACTCAAAGCTTTGTCTGGATAAAGCACTCGCCATTTGTGCCAGCCAACTTCGAAGGCCACCTTGTACAAAACTACCGGTTCTCAAGCTCAACGGGCTAGAAAACCAAATTGAAACTGAACGTGGGCAATCGAGCAATGCATGTTCAATGACCTTTCTCTTCTGCAAATTAGCTCTAGTTGGTAAATGCGTTCATACAAGTTATTTGATATTTGATTAATTCCATTTCCATATGAAAACAAAACTAATTATTTTGGCTAACACATAAAATTGATCTTAATTAGCGCTAAATTAGAAGTTGGTTGATTTCATTGCAAGGTCATCAGTTAAAATGTCCAACGTAAAATGGACATTTGTACACATACATAACAAGATTTAGTACTTGCTTGGAAGTACTTTTTTTTTTATGAGTACATTGATATTTTTACATTAAAGGAAGGGAGAGTTCGACAAAGTCACATAATGAGCAGCTTAATTTGGTATCAAATTCGCCATCCACGAGATTCGAACCTAAGACCTCTCACTTCCAAGTGAAGAGGAACCAGACCGTAGTACTGAGTGACAGCTTGGAAGTACATTTAAAGTGACTAATAGCATTTTTTGTGAAAATGTATTTGAAACCAATTCTTAGTAAAACTTCAAGTGGATCCTAAAAAAACACTTTTAAGTGTTTCCTGCAAAAAGCACAATAGCACATACCTAGTGTTTATTCCAAAATACGCTTTAAGTTATTTTAAAGGGAACTTTAACGAAAAGCTTCTGGTACTGTTCACTTTAACGAAAAACCACATTTTTACACTAAAAAGTCAATCTTGGTATTATTCACTTTATCCTTTATTTTGTCCTTATCGTTAAAACTCAAAGTTTTAAAGCCACTTTCATTAGTTTTTCTTATTTTTTTTAAAAGCACTTTCAAACCAACTACTAATTAAGTTGCTTCAAATCACTTTCTTTGCGTGGATCCTTCAAGACTTTTGTGCGTACAAATGTTGAACAAATGAGAAAGACTTTAATACGAGATTAAAATAAAATTAGTTATGAAATCAAAGATTCATGATTGAAGAACTCACACATGTTTTACTTGTTAATTAGTACAGTAATCTCAGTATTAACATATATATTGTACTACGTTTAATAGTAAGATTAAATTTATAAATTAAATGATGCGTCATCAATAAAAAAATAAATACGATAATTAACACTTAAGTAATAATCCAGTCATTGAAATCCATACCATTTAGTTTAAAATTTTAGTTTTCCTAACATTACCCTTATATTATTAACCTCCAACGGATATATATACAATATTTAAAAAAAAAAAAAAATATATATATATATAGACTAATTTGTGGCTTCGCTATGATAGTTCACCTTTTCGAGGGTTAGGAAGATTCACATAGGCATTTCAGCCTCCACCTGACCATCATCGTGTGATTTACTAATGTTAGGAATCAAACCCTAACAAAACAAGAAAAGCCCAGAAAACATGTAATAATTATATTTTTTTGGTACACTATGGCATTATTGCAGACATAAAACATTGTAGGAGTGTCATTGACCTGATTAACAAAGTTTACATGTTGGTTAGCCTTCTCCTTCTTCCCACAACAATTTTTTGCACTATGCCCCAACTTATGGCAATTATGGCACCTAGACTTATCCTTGAACCAACATTCACCAAAATGCAGCTTATCACAGTGTATACAAGGATTCTTGGCTCCTTCAGAGGTACGTGCAACTTTTCCAATTTGATTTGTAGGTCTATTATCCCCTTTCTTCCACTTTGACTTCCAATTCTTATGTAGTTTGAACCCTTGATTCCCATTGTACTTATTTTGTTTTGGAGCAATATTAAGACTAACAAATGCCTTCTCAGTGTGAATCTCATCATGCATATCAATTCTTTATTCATACCCCTTTAGAATAGCAACAACATCTTGAACATCAACGGTGTCTAGATCATTAGTATTTTCATCACAGAAGCAATACTATCATACGATCTAGGTAAGCTTATCATCAACTTTTGAACAACTCTCTGATTGCTAATATCTTCACCATAATTCCTCATTTGACTAAGCAAATCAAATAGCCCAACTAGATATGCAGAGAAAGCTTCATTTTCATCCATTCTAGTATATTCAAAATCACGACGTAAGCCTTGAAGTTTCACAGCTCTTACCTATTTATCTTCCATAAATTCTTGCTTCAGGACATTCCAAGCTACGTGTGCAGTCTCTTGGATGGCGATTCTCGAAAAGATCTGATCGGAAACTGCCCCTTAGATGATTCCAAGTGCCTTTACATCTTTGACTATGTTCTCCCTCACCAGCTTGCTCTTAGCTTCAGTGAGTTCTTCATCCTTCTTCGCCGGAGTAGTGAAACCATTCTCGACAACATCCCAAAGTTCATGAGATCGGAATATGATCTTCATATGAATATGCCAGAAATCGAAGTTATCTCCATTAAATACTGGTGCTCGAAGATCAGCACCACTTGACCTAGCCATATGAAACTCGATTCAAGATCACTGAGATTTATTCTCTGAATTTTCCTTCAGCAACAAAGCTCGACGGTTAGTTCGAGTTCTTCGCTGCGATCTTCACAGATTCACACCCAGTTGCAGATGATGCAACCTGGCTTTGAGGCCATGTTAGATTGTGTGATTTTTGTACTGTGATTCAATGGATCTAAGAAAGATTTCTGGAAAAAGGATTGAATAATTTCATAAAGCTTTACAGTGATGGAAGCCTCACACTCATTTTATTGAAATTGCTCACTTTCTCTCTTACATAGCAAAACGAATATTACCGTTGCACTGAGGATGGAATATTGCCTTTCTCTCTCCTCTAACAGAATGAAAACGATCTCAACCATTCATGTTATCTATCCTATGAGATAGTTACATGTGTCACTCAACACCACTTACTCTAACTTAATCTAGAGCATCCATTTGGAATGTAATCCAAGGTCTTTG
Organism: Malus sylvestris; assembly: GCF_916048215.2. Classification (NCBI taxonomy): domain Eukaryota; kingdom Viridiplantae; phylum Streptophyta; class Magnoliopsida; order Rosales; family Rosaceae; genus Malus; species Malus sylvestris. The sequence goes on along the minus strand of NC_062270.1, from coordinate 40,405,638 downwards.
ATTAAAACAAGTAAAATATATACTTATTTCAGCTAAAAATCACTTAAATACTAACACAACCATCATGAGGTACTTCTTTTTCTTATCAATAGTCACATACTCTTCATAAACTCATGCCTTGATGTAAATCAAGAAGCAACCTTTAGAGGCTTCAGACTTGTTTGGAGTGGCTGCAACGGCGTCGTTTATGGTGGTGAAGTTCCCACTTCCGTCCTGACTGACAGTCACTATTTCCTTGACCAACACGTCATCAACGTTGATCTGATTATCGAGCAGTTTTCTCTCCTTCTTTTTGTTCTTAGGCATCCATGCCTTGTTGAACAAGGCCAGAGAAACGCTGTACAGACTAGTGTCGTTGGAGAGCGGACCTTAGTACCATTTTGTACACTCCAACATGAAGCAGTGGCTTGTATGCCTTCCAAACATGTTTGCTGGTTTGTTAAGATGGCACTGAGCATGGTCTAGACGTCGTTGGTTTTCGAGTCAGAAAGTGTTGGATAATTGGTGTTGTTTAGGGTTTCCAGGGAGCTTGCAAAGAAAATCTACATTGAGCCCTGCAAGAAATTGGCAACCCTGGAGAGCGAGGACTGCAGTTTGTGAGAGTGGCATAGTAGCTTCAGAGATACTTGTCCACCAAGTTAAGGAATTTATTGAGACTCTGATAATGACTTTTCGCAGCATAGCGGCAAAAGTCGTACACATTTGAGGTCTGGTTGGCAGAACGTAGTTGCAGTATGTAGGGTTTGGGGTGAATTTGCAAATGGTTTGCTTGGATACTGGATTTGCATCTGCAGCTATAAAGATGGAGATGCAAAACATATCAAAAGAAGAAGGACGAGAATCGAAATTTTGGACACGGAGAATAGTTGCAAATTATCCATTGGCTCAAATCGGGTGCTATGACAGACAAGTTAAGTCCTATATATTAGGCACTGTGGTGTTGTATTTATATAGGCCGAGCTTTAACAGAATTAGTTTCATGTCCATTTGCTGAAGCCAAATGCAGTCAAAACCTTCAAAAAAAATTCCTTATGTGTTTCCTAATGTTAGGCAAATTCCACCGTCAACTTTTTTCAAATTTAACATTTGTATACATGTCTATAATTATTGTTTTGTTGTAAAATTGATGGTATGTGTAGTGGAATAAACAATACACAAAATTTATGAGGTTCCTCTACAGTCAGTGTGACTCGAGTACATCCTCGGGACAACAGTGATGCTTTCATTATAATCTGAAATAATAAGAGTACAAAGATAACTCTTCTTCCTCTCTTTTCTCTCTTCTTTCATCTCTCTTTACCGTGAGTCTCTCTATATCCTTTAACTGCAGTCGGAGCGCTCTATTTATAGAGTGGCTCCATACAAACCGGTTTTTACATTTTGAAATTTACATCGCATGTTTTGAAAACAATCCTTTTGTTTCCAAAGTCTATTTCAATTTGCAAGGGCATTGACAATGTGTGTGTGGGCATTCATAACAATGCCAATGTTTTCAACACTCACCATTTGATGCCCACATATCAACATGAGTTGCCTCGTTAAAACCTTGATCTGTTTTGGATGCTCCCCCTGATTTCAAATTTTTTAGGCTGATCATTGATCCTTCTGCTTTAGTCTCTTAGAGGGGAAAGTTGCCGAAAGAGGTGCTTTACTTGTTGTTAACTTTCCACATATTTTTTCTTGAACTGGGCTGGAAGGCTTTCTGCTAGACTTGCATCAAAGGTCTGAATTTACTCCTTTTATTTGAAGCGGAGTTTGATTCAAGTGTGGTAGACATTTGATCTTGAATCAGACTTGTGATTTCTTTAAGAACATTTGAGGCTTGATCTTGAATGAAATTGGACCATGAGGAGCTTCACGTGGCAAGTGATATTCGGCTTTGTCGGGAATGAATCAGCACGTGTTTATTGTGCTTGTCTCCACATGCTTCAATGTATCATTTTCACTTGCCTTACTTTGTCCCCTGATGCAGGAGTGGAATGCAACCCTTGTATTTGGATGGTTCATCACTTTCTTGGTGACTTGAGACCCAGCTCCATCAACAGTTGAAAATGGCTACTTGAGAGCAATGCTAAGTAAGCAATCAGGAAAGGTTCCAGGCAGTCGGTTCCTTACCGAAAGTTTGAGTAGAGGTTCCGACATATTGCTTTCTTTATCATTGTCTTTGCAGGTAAGAATAAGGACAAAGGAAATGACAAAGAGATTGCATGATATGAGATACTCTTGCTCTCGTCCCTGATGATATGAGATACTATTGCTATGATATGACTTGTTTTGAAGAGGTATTCTTAGAGAGAAAGAAAACTGAGTATGTTGAGAGGTTTGGTTGTAGATGCATTTTCGGCAATGAGAGAGAGAGTTAGGAGTTTTGGATGTGTGCTTTGCCATGAAGGATGAATGTCGACATATATAGGGATTTCCCTAATAGCAGGTAGTGGTGTGGATATGGCTTTGTCATCCACGCTTGTCGGCAACAGCGTTGCAGTTGGAATAGTGAAATTCACCAGTTTTCAACTTTATCAGAGATCTTTGACAAAGTTGCACGTGATATCCAAAAACTAAGATTGCATCTGAAAAATGCCAACAAATGTTATTTAGGAAAATCTGGCTTTTGAAATTCGGAGAGTGGTGCCTCTTTGATCTCTGAACAAGTGGCTCTGTTGCCTTTTTTTTTATAGAGACATCAATTGTGTTCAAGAGTATGCTCAGAAAGTTGTTGCCTGTAGAAATTTCCTCTTCTTGCACTTCTGAGATTTTATCTGACCTCTTTTTTTCCTTCATCATTTCTTAAAAATGGTTTGCCCATCTAACGTTTGTTTAGATTTGAGTCTTAGGACTAATATAGGCGAGCCGCATCAGGATAATATATGGCACCTGTCTTTCTTATCTTCAAATGGTCCTCTTACGGTTGGGGACTCTGTGATAAAGAATGACTTAACCGCTACAATGGTAGTTAGGAATCTTCTCACTCCCAAGGATAATAGAATCCTTTCAAATCGGTCTGATGAGTCGGCCGTTCAAGACTCATTAGCTCTCAATATTCAATGTGCGGGCTTTGTATCCAATATGGGCCAACGCCTACTTTCTCAAACTTGCTAGGTTGAATCATTGATGGCTGAAGTGGCAAGTCTTAAACAAAAGATCAGAGGGCTTAAGCACAAGAATAGGGTGTTACACATGCTTGCAAATAATTACTCTACGAGCATGAAAAGAAAGCTCGACCAGTTGCAAGAATCCGAAAATCGGTTCAAAGTGATCACCAAAGGTTCGTTACTAGATTTTGAAAGCAACAGATGCCTTCTCATTCTGGTGTTTTGCCAAGTACTGGGGTGCCACATGATCAATCTCCAGTGCCTCCTCCTTCTAGGGTACTGCTGAGCACTTAGACTTCACATGAGCAACTTTTGTGAAGGTTCTCTCCTATTTGTTCATTTTAACTCATGTGTATGTACATGTCTGTAATTTCTCGGAGACATTAATAGATAAACTTTATTTCATTCAGTGTATTGTGCTAAATACAATAAAGCATATACTTCACTAAGATGTGGTACTTCCAGACCAAATATCAATTTATCTTTACCCTCACGAAGATAAATGATCATTCTTAGTGTCGACATTATTTGAGTATTCAACTCATAATCTTCAATTCATATGGTTTTTTAATATCATGAACATCATGGATAGGATTCATGTTGGTAGATTGTTCGATCTGCAGCTCGAGACAATATTTCTCTCAACACTTTATAATCGTTCTTGACTCTTCAGGAGTCTCCATTCAATATAATCAACTCTTTAAGAATTCTAATTTAATGTCAAGAGATTTTAGTATGTTGCAAAATATCATAATGATAGTACTCACTAAGGTAATTTATACCATTAATTGGTATTGAGTACATAATTTATGTTTTACCCTTCAGGGGCTTACTTCAAGCAATTAATCCTTCAGGAATTTTCTACACTTCATGACACATTTTCCTTTAGAATTTATACAGAGCAACTTGCTCCCATGTATAATTAAGGGATTTACTTATAGAGATATGATGTAAGCGACTCACAACCCTTCGTATATAATTATCCATTCATATGAACTTGTTTACAACCTTGTGTCATATCATGGGAGTGTATTTCACTGTATTACAAATGTCCATATGCAACCTCATTAGTTCAACATATTTTAGCTATTTGTATTTTATTCAAATATATAGGTCCATTTTTCCACGTTCTTACAAAATTGTAATGGAATTGCCTTTCTCCATTTTTTTAGTTGAAAAGAACGAGACTCAATATCAACACAGCTAATTGATGAATTTAGTAGCTACTCATCAAAAACCAAAATTACCATTGGTTATCATCAATCTGTGATCCCATATTCTCATGTGCATGCATAAAAACTTTTCATTTTTTTTGGATATCCATTGCCTCTTCAAGGCCATTACACTATCTCTTCCAAGATAGTCATAATTTATAGAATGTGGATCATAACCTCTTCTTGAGTGTTATAGAGCTTGGATTTTAATCTCCACTTCCGGGAGTTGAGTCATTTAGAACCTATACGTCTATCATGTTTTATGCATTAGACATCAACATTCTCATGTCCGTGGATTGTCGTTTTTGGAACGTATATCGATACGGCGACTGTCATGTTTCTAGCATGCAACAGTTATGCTTCGGGAATGCAATAGTTTAGGAGTGCCATATTCTTCCTCTTTCAGAATACTGAGTCTTTTTTTTTTAGTCTGAGGGTCTGCCACGTTTCAGGCGTGCAACTGAGAAATCATTTCTTGTAGGCACATTTACAGCAAGTACATGTGATTTTATCACTTTCGTTGCATTATTAAATGCATCTGGCATTTGATTGACACATCATTGCATCATTCAATTATTCTTACTTCATTTTCATGTTGATTGCTTCATGAATCAAAATAAGACAAATTCTCTTCGTTCTTCTGAAACGGTCTTTTCTCATCATTATTCTAGAATGATATTGTCTTATCAAAATGACAGTCCGCAAACCACGTGGTAAGCATATCCTTAGTCAAGGGTTCTAAATATTGAATGATAGATGGTGTTCAACATCAATGCCCAATCCGCAATGATGCCTCATTTTAGTATGTTGTGGTAGTGCAATAAGCACATAGATAACACGACCAAAAACTCGTAAATTTATAATGTTTGGCTAGTGCCCAAACACAAGTTATACTGAGAAATATTGATGGTTGGCAACTGGTCTCAACCGAACTTAATAATGCATTATGTAAAATGACATGTCCCCATGTAGAAAATTAGCAATTTCGTTTTCATGAGCAGAACGCGTGTAATCAATTTCATAATCTTAATAAATGTTTCTGCTAAACCATTTTGAGTATGGACATAAGGAACTTCTGGTCCTTATTTAATAGTATGTAGACTGAGACTCTTATGGCTTTTATTACAATTAAGTTGAGGCACTGCGGCACTTCAAACTTACGGTACTCATCAAGGAACTTCATGCTCGATCTTTTTGCATGATGGAACTTCGGGTCCAATCATTTTATATGATGAGGATCAAGAAACTGCAGGTTCTGATCTAATCAAGGAACTTCGGGTCCTTGTTATACTCATCGTAACAAAAGATAAGTACAATAAATAAATTAAAGCAATAGGCGGTAATTCTAGCCATAGTAAATAAATTCCATTTAAGTAAATAAAACTTGTGATAAGGGCTTTAATTCAGCACCATTTACATAAATCAAAACTTAAAGCAGTAGGCGGTAAAACAGTCCATGATAAATATATTACTTTAAAATAAATAAAACTTGTGAAAGTGTTTTAAGCCAACATCATAACAAGAAGTATCAGTCCCCCTTTTGTTTATTATTTTTCTTTCTTTTGTCAACACTTATTCAAACCTTTATTATTTTTTTCTTTCCCTCTGCAGCATGGTGCCATGCACCAACCCAAAGCTTTTGTCTTTATTTATTATTTTGACCAGATGGTGCCGTGCACCATTCAAATCCCTTTATATTTTATTATTATTATTTTTCTTAGGGTGTAACCAACACCACACATTTCTATTATTTTTCTTCCTTCTCTGTCTCTGCAAGTCTCTAAATGTAGGGCCAACTGGGTTATTGTGGAGGTCTCACAAATCCAATTCAATTAAAAGGCTACCAGAGACTGGCGTTGTTCTTGCATGACCCAGAGAACATGGTATCACGAAGCAAGAACCTCCCTACAGGGACATAGATGACAACGGAGTTGATGAAGGCACAAGATAGGAAGACTGTGTGGAGTCAGTCCTGCCATCACCATCTCAGACAACTGAGGATTCATGGGAGTCCTTGAGATCCGTTGAAAACAACATGATCTGGGTTTCCAAGTCTGATGAGATTCTTCTGTATCTTTGGAAACCAGTTGTCAAGTACAAGTTTTCTCATCTCGTGACGACTTCAAGTCGTTGTAAATTTCAATTCTCACCGGAATTCGGTGGGGCGCTTCAAGCGCGGTGAGAGAGACAGAAAATGGACATACCTTTTATTCTGTGAGATTTTAACTAACAGAGGTGAGAGGTAGATAGTGCTATGGCGTTGTGATTTCCACTGACATGAGAGCTTCTCGTGCTGATAATGTGTTGTAAAATTGATGGTATGTGCAGTGGAATAAACAAGACACAAAATTTACGAGGTTCCTCTGCAGTCAGTGTGATTGAAGTACATCCTCGGAGCAACAATGATGCTTTCATTATAATCTGAAATAATAAAAGTTCAAAGATAACTCTTCTTCCTCTTTTTTCTCTCTTCTTTCCTCTCTCTCTACCATGAGTCTCTCTATATCCTTTAACTGCAGTCGGAGCGCTCTATTTATAAAACGACTCCATACAAACAGGTTCTTATAGTTTGAAATTTACATCGCATGTTTTGAAAACAATCCTTTTGTTTCCAAAGTCTATTTCAATTTGTAAGGGCATTGACAATGTGTGTGTGGGCATTCATAACAATGCCAATGTTTTCAACAAGTTTTTTATTTTATTTTTTACATTTTAGTACCTTTAATTTTGTTGAAAAATGATATTTAATTTGTAATTAACCAGACTAAACCGGCTAGCTAGCTTGTTATGCAGTGTGCAAGCTAGCTGATAGAATGTTTCATATATTCTTAAAACCCGTGTGAATACCAACCGGAAAGGTAAAACTACGGACGATGGACGTTCCTCTTAGATTCTCGCAGAGCGGGGGGACTTAATGATTTGGGGTCACCCAATATATATATATTTATATGTATGTATGTGTTGATGCACAAAATCGGAAGGTCTTGGAACAACGTAAATCCGACCGTGAATCTGCAAGAAAGTAAAGAACACAAGATGTATTGTGGTTCACCCCAATGTTTGGGCTACGTCCATACTGATGTTGATCGTATTTCTCTGTAACTGTATGTATGGATTATAAGTGTGAGAGGAAGTCCCCCAGAGAAAGAGAGAGTTTGAGAGAGTTTCTCTGTTTGTGAGCCTTGTGGGTTTGTATGTGAGGATGAGACCTGAGGATTGCGAGGGTGATAAGGCCCTTTTATAGACTAATGGCTCCTCCCCTTTTACATGAATCATGAGCTCAATGTCTGGAAGCCTAAGTAACGAGGCCCAATATAATATGATACCAACAATATGTATGTATGTATGTATGTATGTATGGTCTTGAGTCAAATAAGAAATGGTCCACGTACGTAAATTACTGTATGTACTTGGTCCTTCTAGGTCAAATTAAGCAGAAAGTTAAGAGCCTGTTTGGTATCCTATTTGAGATTTTTTATCATTTCTTAAAACATTTCTTGAAAACAATTTTCTTTAAGACTCAAAAACTTAATTGGTTTGTGATTTAAAAATTTTAAATCTTAAGACTTAAACTAGACAAAGAAATCTAAAAAGAGGGGATCACATGAGAGGGAGAAAGAGGAGAGAGGAAGAAAGAAAGTAAGAGATGATTGAAGGAAAGAGAAAGAAGAGAGAGGATTGGACGAGATAGGGAGGAAGAGGAGTTGAGAGAAAGAACCGAGAAAATGAAGAAAGTGGATTAGAGGAGAGACGACAAAGGTAAAAATAAAAAAAATAAAAAAAGAGAAAGAAGAAAATAGAGAGATCGGTTTGGAGTGAGAGGGGAGGAGAGAAAAAATAAATGAGAGAGTTGAAGTTTAAAAACTCTAAAAACTCATTTTTTATGTTTTTAGAGAATATATTATATTTTTTTTAGTTAGTCTTGAGTTCAGTTTTTGAAAATAATCCTACCAAACAAGTTTTTAAAGCCTAAAACTTGAAAATTGTTTTTGAGTTTAAAAAGTTGGATTCAAGTAGAGTACCAAACAGACCTTAAATTCCTTGGTACCGAATGTTTGAAATTGGAAGTTGTTTTATTTGGTATAATGTCACTAGTTGCGAAGAACCATCACATAGAGTAATAATAATTAGTTAAACTAAATTTTATGATTGCTCTCATGTCTGTTCGGAATTACCTAGGGTTTCATAAATATATCTTGTAAAATAAGATCGGAGTGTTGTGATTCGTTTTTCTTTTTTTTTTTCTCGTCCCTTTGATTCGGTAACAAGTTCTCATTTTAAAAATAGACAAATAATGTACATTCAACCTCTTTGATTGCCTCACTTTAGCCAATAGTGTGAAAAACTTAAGATGCTCGTTTGATAATTATTTTATTTTTTATGTTTAAGATATAGACAAAGTACATAGAAGAAATGTGGGATGAAGAAAGGTTATGTCAGGAGAAGAAAGAACAAAGATGAATGAATAGAACAAAATTTTGAATGTGAAAACAACTTCAAAGATGAGAGATAAGAAATGTATAAGGTAAGGCACGAGAGATTTTTCAGTGTCCTTCAAATACGAGGTAGAACACCATATGTCATTATACAATTAGAGAGAACTTTTTTTTTTTCAAATGTTCCTCCAATTGCATAATGACATGTATTATTCCGCTCCGTGTCATGGACACACTGAAAAATCTCTCAGAAATGCACACACTAAAACCAAGAACAAAAAAAAAAAATATTTAGAGTATATTTGAAGTTGATTTCACATTCAAAATTTTGTTCTATTCATTCATCTTTGTTCTTTCTTCTCCATATAACCCTTCTTCATCCCACATTTTTTCTATGTAATTTGTCTATATCTTAAACATAAAAAGTAACCAACCCATACAGTATGGGGTAGTGCTATCAACACACATATTTTTTTTTTCCGACCTTCTGTTAATTTATTGTCACAGCCCGTCCCAAATATATAATTTTCGACGATGTAAAATAACAGCTTTATCCTTGGACGGGAAAATGATAGTGTGTATGTGTGACATATCGAGACTTAGAGATTGTTTTGTGGTCTTGAATTGGTGACCACGTGGATCACACACACACCACACTTACTCCTTCTCTCTTCTTCCCGTGCTCTATCTCTCTCTCATTTCTCGGACTCTCTCTCTCTCCTTCTTCTTGTACGGACAAACACCAAGGACCTTTCAAACCTCACTGATTGAGGAAGAAAATGGTACCATTGTGTTTGTAAAGCCCAGACGAGTCGATTGATACCCATTTCAGGTAAGGATACCTTCGAAAACCCTAGTTTTTCATAACCCTCGATTGGTGCACTGTTCATGAACATGTAATTATGGATGTTTTTGGGAATTTGAAGCTTGTAGGAAGCTTAGTGAGGTCCCAAGGAAGCTCAGAGTGCTTCATTTGAAGGTTTTGGACGTCGGGATCGTGTGGATGAAGTTTGGCCGGTTTTCTTGGAATTCTCCGGTGAGATTCCGTGACTTTTAGAACTTTAAATTAGTATGATTGTGTTCTTCAAGTTAAGAGCTTCATTTTGGTATAAAATACATGAAAAATGGTGCAAAAACGAACGAGAAATAGGCAGTTGCAGGTCTGCCCAGAATCCGGCTCCGGTGACAGTTCCGATGTCTGGAGGTTGAAGGTGATGCGCGTGAGGGCGGGTGAGGCCGTGCCCTCCCCGGCACGTGGGGGCGCGTGAGCCACAGAAAAATTTATCTAAAAATATCACGATGTTCGTGAGGTTGTCTAGGTCACGTTGGTATATTAATAGTTTTGCCTATGTGCTTTAAAATAATGTTTTTATAATTAATTCGCATATAGGTGAGATTTATCCCGAGGACGAGCGTATCTAGGGGCGACTCGAGGGTTACGACCCGTCGACATATCATTGAGTGGGCTTTTGTTTTCAGTATATATTTATATACTTGATTTATTTCCTAGAAATGTTTTTTTTAAGGAAAGTATGCTTTGAAATAATATGCCAAATGCTTTTATATTTTGAATATGCATTTCATGGTTGCATATATATATAAATGTGGTGCTGTTGAGGCACATGTAAGTTTCGGTAAGTTATGTTTGATTATGTGAATCATCGATGATGTGATATATGATTGAGTAATGTTGAGCTCATAAAACTGCACCTAGGGTGATTGTGAATTAGCCAGATATATGAAGTACATGCCTGTTTATTTACGTCACCTCCCGCACTATATGCTCATATTGGATCCAACTTAAGTGCACAGTCTTATCGTACAGATCTTATTTATGGTTCTGACTTGTAGGTGACTAGCAATTTATCACCCGGCTATTATGAGAGAGTAGAATTGAGCATAATTATATTTCACCCAATCTTGTCGTACAGACCCTTTTTAGGGGTTCCAACTTATGTGCAGTATATTGCCGTATAGGTCATTGTAGTGACTCCGGCTAGATTGACTTTTGAGCTATGAATTCAGCCATACAGACTACCACGGGGGTTTCGGCTAGCATCTCATATATCAATGAAATCATTCTTACCTGGATTGTTTACTTTGTTATATTTTGGCATGGCATACATTTGAATATGATTATGTGATGCATGAATTGAATTGATATGATCGCACATATATATAAATTATTTATATACTTACATCTTGATTATGGGAAGATTTTACATGTTTTATAGCGAGGGGTTACTATGTTGATAAAAGAAAATGATTTTGTAAAACATTTGTTTTTGCCCACTCACGTTTTCTGTTTTGCCCCCCTTCAGGGTTTAAGTAAGCTTGATGTTGGTGGCTCGAGGACGTCGGCTGTTCTCACTTATCTAAATAATAGTAAGACATTCATGGTACTGTATAACTAGTGCTTGTCCTACTGGACTGCACCTAGACTTATTATGCTCTGATTATGAGTGTTTACTATTGTAACTAACTCATATCACTTTCTGTTTAGTAGTGCGCTCTAGTAATTTGGTTTTTAATTAATCGTATATTCTTATCTTTATTGCTTCCTCACTGTGCACATGGCTACGTCACTCTCACGTGATGGCCAGCATGCCTTGATCTCGGTCGGGGTGTGTCAGTTTGGTATCAGAGCCTAGGTTTAGCAGTCCTGTATAATCTTTGAATATTCTAATCCTTGTGATGTCTTATGTCAGAACTATACCGCCTCGTAGAGAGCCCTATCAACCAGCTGAATCTAGTTTCCCTGATATTGCTCAATTAGGGGAAATTATAGTTTCTGCCATTCAAACAGCATTTCGTGCTCCTCAGATGACACCTCTTAAGACAGTTCATAATCTGAAGTTGACTCACTTCATAGGAAATGAAGGTCATGAAGGGGCAGAAAAATGGTTGAATCATGTGGAGAAGACCTTTCAGGTGATGCAGAGTCAGGGGAATCTTCCTCCTAATAGGTGGGTCGAGACGACTACCTGGTTTTTTGGAGAATAGCCTGCATCCTGGTGAAGACAGGAGTCTTACCAGATGACCCCAGAAGAGATTGAAGACAGGAGTCTTACCAGATGACCCCAAAAGGTTTATTCCTCCTGCATATATCGATCTTAAGAAACATGAGTTTACTCATCTGAGGCAAGGAAAGATGTCCGCTAATGAGTATTACATGATGTTTACTGATTTGTCGAGATATGATCCGGAGGTTGCTGCTAATTCGGTAGAGATGTTTCGTCGTTTCAATTTGGGTACTAAAAAGAAATGACGTTCCATAGCGACATCGACTCACTGTGCCTCTTACCAGGAGTTTTATGAGATTCTACTGAGGATTGAGGCCTCAGAGAACATGCCTAATGAAAGTGAGGATGAGGAAGGAAATAATGGGGGTTAGAGACGAGATGGCAAAAGAAAAGGGCAAGCATTTCAGGGACCCCGCAAGACCCATAACTTTAAGGAGTGGTGGCAGTTCCAGCTCTTCTAGTGGAGGATTTAGTACTAATATGCAGAGGAGAGGTGGTAGATTCACTGGAGGTTCGAGGTTCCAGAGACAGAGAGATTTTGGTGATCCAGGTGGATCTGGTGCTCCCTTATGTCACATGTGTAATAATCAGCATTTTGGGATGTGTAGGAGAGGCAGCAATGAATGTTTTACTTGTGGATAGATGGGTCATTAGGCTGCCTAATGCCCTTAGAGTCAGCAGAGACCCCAGCAGCCTTCCTTCCCACCATCTGCACCTACCCAACACGCTTCAGGATCTGGTGGTTATACTCAGACTAGACGATGATGTGCCTATCACTATCAGGGCAACGCCGTTCCTTACACCTCAGGATAACAGCAGTACTCTCAGGATCCTCAGTATTAGGGAGGATCTATATCTTATCAGCCACATTCAACCGGATGATCTGTGGTACCAAAGAGGACAGCCCCACCAGGGAGATATTGCTACTAGTAGTGCAGGATCTTCGAGGTAGTCAGATCAGCAGAGGCAGCGACGTGGTATTCATGCCAACAGAGGTCGCGATGGACGACAGCAGAACCAAGCATGTATCCACAACATGTCAATGCAAGATGCCCAGAATAATCCAGATTTAATTATGAATACGTTAAATATTCTCGGTCATTTTGCTAGAGTGTTGATTGATTGTGGTGCTACATATTCTGTTATTTCTCATACATTTGCTCAAGTGACACAACCCCATCCCACACCTCTAGGATATAATTTAGAATTTTTTATGCCTATAAGGGATAGATGTTTTGTGGATCGGGTATATCCCGGATGTCCAGTGATATTAGAGGATATTATTATGCCGGCTAATCTTATGACGTTGGATATTATGGATTTTGATGTGATTTTAGGCACTGATTGGTTGCACTATAATCGTGCCAAGATAGATTGTTATAGAAAGACAGTCACGTTTCATTATCCTGGATTACCTGAAGTTTCATTTGTAGGAGAGCCTAGTGGGGTGAGGCATGGTATTATTTCAGCCATGAAAGCAAAGAGATTGTTGTCGAAAGGTTGTCAGGGATATTTGACTCATGTGGTGTTGAATGATGATGCTCATAGTAGTGTGGAGGATGTTTGTGTGGTCAAATATTTTCCGGATGTATTCCATGAGGATTTGCCTGGATTGCCGCCAGATAGAGAGGTGGAGTTTGTTATTGATCTGCTTCCAGGTACGATTCCCATATCTTTGACTCCTTACAGAATGGCTCCTGCTGAATTAAGAGAATTGAAAGTGCAGTTGCAAGAGTTAGTGGATAAGGTTTTATTCAGCCGAGTACTTCACCTTGGGGAGCTCCAGTTTTATTTGTGAGGAAGAAAGATGGAACTTTGAGGATGTGCATTGATTACAGGCAATTAAATCGGGTAACCATTAAAAACCGTTATCCATTGACTCGTATAGATGATTTATTTGATCAACTCAGAGGTGCCTACATATTTTCTAAGATTGATTTGAGGTCGGGATACTACCAGTTGAAGATTAACAATGAAGTGTCCCTAAGACCGCATTCAGGACTCGATACGGTCATTATGAATTTCCTGTGATGCCATTCGGGTTAACTAATGCACCAATAGCTTTTATGGATTTGATGAATTGAGTATTCCAGCCATATTTGGACAGGTTTGTTATTGTCTTCATTGACGATATTCTAGTATACTTTAAGTCTAAGGCTGAGCATGCTAGACATCTGAAATTGGTGTTGAGCAGTTTGAGGGAACACCAACTATATGCTAAGTTTGGCAAATGTGAATTTTGGTTGAATCAAGTGGCATTTTTAGGACATGTTATTTCTGCTCAAGGCATTCAAGTGGATACTCAGAAAGTAGCAGCTGTAGAGAATTGGGAGCAACCTTGAACCGTCATCGAGGTACAGAGTTTTCTTGGCTTAGCATGCTATTATAGACTGTTCGTTAAAGATTTTTCACTGATTGCTCTGCCATTAACGAGGTTGACTCGAAATGATGTTAAGTTCAAGTGGGATAATAATTGTGAGCAAAATTTTCAGCAGTTAAAGTATTATCTCACTCATGCACCTGTTCTAGCACTTCCAAATGATAGCGGTAATTATGAGGTTTATAGTGATGCTTCTCTGAATGGTTTGGGTTGTGTATTAATGCAACATGGTAGGGTGATTGCTTATGCTTCGAGACAATTGAAACCTCATGAAAAGAATTACCCTGCACATGATTTGGAGTTAGCAGCTATTATCTTTGCCTTGAGGATTTGGAGACATTATCTTTATGGTGAGAAATGTAAGATCTTCACAGATCATAAGAGTCCAGTATCTATTTACTTAGAGAGATCTTAATCTTTATCAGTGGAGGTGGATTGAGCTACTTAGTGACTATGATTGCACGATTGAGTATCACCCTGGTCGTGCAAATGCAGTGGCGGATGCACTTAGTAGGAAAACTCCAGTCAGACTTAATGCCATTTATGATTGTCATGTTCCTCTCCTAGCAAACTTGAGGTCCACTGGAGTGGAGCTAGGAGTGGAAGATCGAGAAGAAGCATTGCTTGCTAATTTTCAAGTTATGCCAGTTTTAATTGATCGTGTGCTTGAGGCTCAGATGATTGATGAAGAGACCCAGGAAATAATTCAAGCAAGGCACCAAGGCAAAAAGAAAGATTTTGAGATTCGAGAAGATGGTATGCTTATGCAGGAAAGCAGGATATATGTGCCGAATAATGCAGAGTTAAAAAAAGAAATTTTGGATGAAACATATATTTCAACATATGTAATGCATCCAGGAGGCACTAAGATGTATCATACCATTAGATCATTTTATTATTGGCCAGGTATGAAAAGGGAAATTGCCGAATATGTGAGTAGGTGTGCCATTTTCCAACAGGTTAAAGCTGAAAGAAAGAAGCCGTTTGGGTTGATGCAACCACTTCCCGTTCCATAGTGGAAATGGGAAAATATTACTATGGATTTTGTGTACAAGCTTCCTCGCACACAGAATGGTTATGATGGCATTTGGGTGGTAGTTGATCGGCTTACGAAGTCAGCGCATTTTATTCCAGTGAGGGAGAAGTACTTGTTAAGCTGATTAGCTAAGTTATTTATATCACAGATTGTGAAGTACCATGGTGTGCCAGTTAATATTATCTCGGATCGGGAACCCAGATTTACTTCCAAGTTCTGGATAGCATTCCAGGAAGCTCTTGGTACGACATTACTTTATAGTACGGCATATCATCCTCAGACAGATGGACAATCTGAGAGGACCATTCAGACATTATAGGATATGTTGAAATCTTCAGTGCTGCAGTTTGGAGATAGTTGGCATGATTTTTTGGATTTAATGGAGTTCGCCTACAACAACAGTTACCATTCGAGTATTGGTATGGCACCATTTGAGGCACTTTATGAGAAATCTTGTCGTACGCTTCTATGTTAGTCAGAGATTGGTGAAAGAGTTTTAGTGGGCCCTGAGATTGTGGATGTGACTACTCAAAATGTTCAGGCAATTAAGTCTAACCTGAAAGCAGCCCAAGATCGACAAAAGAGCTTAGCAGACAAACATGCCACTGATCGGAAGTATAATGAAGGTGATTGGGTATTTCTGAAGCTATCACCTTGGAAAGGTGTTGTACGATTTGGAAAGAAAGGAAAGTTGAGTCCTAGGTACATTGGACCATATATGATCATCGAGCGAGTCGGTGAGGTTGCTTACAGGCTTGAGTTGCCTCTAGAGTTATCCAAGGTGCACGATGTATTTCATGTTTGATGCTTTGACATTATGTTTCAGATCCTTCACATGTGATTCTTCCTCAACCTTTGGAAATCAATTCGGACTTGACTTATGATGAGGAACCAGTGACTCTGTTGGATTTGAAGGATAAAGAACTGAGGAGCAAGACAGTACGCTTGGTGAAAGTTCTATTGAGAAATCATTCAATGGAAGAAGCTACTTGGGAGACAGAAGATCGGATGAGAGAGATGTATCCACACTTGTTTTATGATTATTAGTGGATGTATTGGTTGTATGTAATTTCGAGGACGAAATTTTATAAGGTGGGGAAATTGTCACAACCCGTCCCAAATATATAATTTTCGACGATTTAAAATAATAGTTTTATCCTCGGGAAAATGAAAGTGTGTATGTGTGACATATCGAGACTTAGAGATTGTTTTGTGGTCTTGAATTGGTGACCACGTGGATCACACACACACCACACTTACTCATTCTCTCTTCTTCCCGTGCTCTCTCTCTCTCCTTTCTCGGACTCTCTCTCTCCTTCTTCTTGTACGGACAAACACTAAGGACCTCTCAAACCTCACTGATCGAGGAAGAAAATGTTACCATTGTGTTCATGAAGCCCAGACGAGTCGATTGATACCCATTTCAGGTAAGGATACCTTCGAAAACCCTAGTTTTTCATAACCCCTGATTTGTGCATTGTTCATGCACACGTAATATGGATGTTTTTGGGAATTTGAAGCTTGTAGGAAGCTTGGTGAGGTCCCAAGAAAGCTCGGAGTGCTTCGTTTGAAGGTTTTAGACGTCGGGATCGTGTGGACGAAGTTTAGCCGGTTTTCTTGGAATTCTCCAATGAGATTCCGTGACTTTTAGAACTTTAAATTAGTATGATTGTGTTCTTCAAGTTAAAAGCTTCATTTTGGTATAAAATACGTGAAAAATAGTGCAAAAACGAGCGAGAAATAGGCAGTTGCAGGTCTGCCTAGAATCCGGCGCCGGTGACACAATTCCGGCGTCTGGAGGTTGAAGGTGATGCTCGTGAGGGCGCGTGAGGCCGTGCCCTCCCCGGCGCGTGGGGGCGCGTGAGCCAAAAAAAAATTATCTAAAAATATCACGATGTTTGTGAGGTTGTGTAGGTCACGTTGGTATATTAAAATACCAAAATTGAGCAATGTATGAGAAGTTATTAACTAGTTTTGCCTATGTGCTTTAAAATAACATTTTTATAGTTAATTCGCATATAGGTGAGACTTATCCCGAGGACGAGCGTATCTAGGGGCGACTCGGGGGTTACGACCCGTCGACATATCAGTAAGTGGGCTTTTGTTTTCAATATATATTTATATACTTGATTTATTCCCAGAAATGCTTTTTTTTTTAAGGAAAGTATGCTTTGAAATAATATGCCAAATGCTTTTATATTTTGAATATGCATTTCATGGTTGCATATATATATATATATATATATATATATATATATATATAAATGTGGTGATGTGGAGGCACAGGTAAGTTTAGGTAAGTTATGTTTGATTATGTGAATCATCGATGATGTGATATATGATTGAGTAATGTTGAGCTCATCAAACTGCACCTAGGGTGATTATGAATTAGCAAGAGATATGAAGTACATGCCTGTTTATTTACGTCACCTCCCACACTATATGCTCAACTTAAGTGCACAGTCTTGTCGTACAGACCTTATTTATGGTTCCGACTCATAGGTGACTAGCAATTTATCGTCCGGTTATTATGAGAGAATAGAATTGAGCATAATTATATTTCACCCAATCTTGTCGTACAGACCATTTTTAGGGGTTCCGACTTATGTGCAGTATATTGCCGTGTAGGTCATTGTAGTGACTCCAGCTAGATTGACTTTTGAACTATGAATTCAGCCGTAAAGACTACCACGGGGGTTCCGGCTAACATCTCATATATCTATGAAATCA
Organism: Malus sylvestris; assembly: GCF_916048215.2. Taxonomy (NCBI): domain Eukaryota; kingdom Viridiplantae; phylum Streptophyta; class Magnoliopsida; order Rosales; family Rosaceae; genus Malus; species Malus sylvestris. Next base: position 40,387,727 of record NC_062270.1, on the reverse strand, counting down.
TTCTTACCTGGATTGTTTACTTTGTTATATTTTGGCATGGCATACATTTGAATATGATTATGTGAGGCATGAATTGAATTGATATGATTGCATGTATATATAAATTATGTATATACTTACATCTTGATTCTGGGAAGATTTTACATGTTTTACAGCGAGGGGTTAGTATGTTGATAAAAGAAAATGATTTTGTAAAACATTTGTTTTTGCTCACTCACGTTTTCTGTTTTGTGCCATTCTAGGTTTTAAGTAAGCTTGTTGTTGGTGGCTCGAGGACGTCGGTTGTTCTCACTTATCTAAATAATAGTAGGACATTCCTGGTACTGTATAACTAGTACTTGTCCTACTAGATTGCACCTAGACTTATTATGCTCTGATTATGAGTGTTTACTATTGTAACTAACTCCTATCACTTTCTGTTTAGTAGTGCACTCTAGTAATTTGGTTTTTAATTATTCGTATATTCTTATCTTTATTGCTTTCGCACTGTGCACATGGTTACGTCACTCTCACGTGATGGCCAGCATGCCTTGATCTCGGTCGGGATGTGTCATTTATGTTATGTAATTTTCCTCAACTCATTTGTTCCAACGGCCAAAAATTAAAAAGTGTGTTAAAAAAAGAGGATAAATTGTGGTTTAAGGGCAAATTAGCCCCTGAACTATTTAAAATCAGTCAATTAAACGGCAAGTCAATTCCTTCAAATTCAATGGCAAATTAGTCATTTTATCATCAATTGTTACTTGTCAGCTATAACCACCAATAAAATTTTGACACATGGACACAGTAAAAAAACATATAGAATAATGAGAAAACATAAAAGAAACCAAACGTTTACATAACATACCATCTCACATTGTCATTACACATTATTTTGCTTTCAAATGTTATAAGTTCATTGATAGTTATTGTTGACAAGTAAGAATTGATGAAGGAAAGACTAATTTTCCTTTGAATTTGACGAAATAGTGGATGAAATCTACCAACAAAGGGTCAACTGGCTGATTTCAAATAGTTCATGGGGTTAATTTACCAAAAAAATAGTTCATGTGGTCAATTTCAACTAGAGTAATAGTTCAAGGGGTCAAATGGCAGTTTATCCACACAAAAAAAAAAATGAGTGTATGGATAACATCATCACAACCTTTCTCGAACATTTTTGCTTTGAATTTTCTATTTTTTTAGCTGGTTTGCTAGTCAAATCACTCATTTAAAGGTAGGTCTCGGAAATCTAATGGTCCTTCAGATTTAGGATTTTTGTCGTTATGGACTAGCTCTTTTTGGGCGTCTATGTTGTATTTTCTTTTTGACTTTACTTATATTGGGATTGTCTTTGAACTTTCTATTTCATGTAATAGTTTTTTAATTAATGAAAGTTTCTAGTTTGACAAAAATAAAAAATAAATAGGCTCGCTCACTCACGTCACATGGTGTATTGGTACATTTTGTTAAAGCCGACAACGTGTCAGGGATATTTGGTTAGCGACAGAACTTCCTTCTCTGACAGCAGGCCATCAGTTTCCTTGTTCAAATAATAGGACTCTCTCTCGGTTTGCTTGAAGGAAAATCAAATTAATAGGAACTAATCAGAGAAAATTAATCTCCGAGCTAATTTACAACTACAAATTTAGGATAGTTCTATTCACGAATATTTTTATTTTCTGCGGATTCTTATTAATTTTTTGTTATTAAATTTTTTTAATTCATTCGATTCGACGATTAAAATTTTTTAAAGTAATATAAGTAAAAATAAGTGTATACATAACATTATTCCAAATTTATTATATGGTCGGAATAATTGCACTTTGATCGTCTAGGTCAATTGCTCCATTTCATGTTAGCAAAACTTAGATTCCAGTCCACCGCAAATGTAGCAATGATTGTAAAAACAATGAACGTGAACACCATCAACTTGTAATCTCCTATATATAGAGCAACAGATTCAATCACATCAGACCAATACCGTCGTAGATGAGACTAAACAACATAAAGTTTAATTGTTTTATGAGTTGTACGTGTTGAACGGGTGACGTGATTCATTGTTCAGATGTAAGAATTTTCTCCCTACTTACAAAAATATTAAAAGAAGTTTAATCTTATATCAAACACTACTGAAAAGAAAAACATTTTAATATGGAGTGGTGTTATTTACAAACGTTTTTTTCTCTCTCATGCGAGATTTTTTAATGTATCGGGAACATAATCCAATACATAAAGTATAATAATACAATTGATTGGAAACTAGAAAAAGAAAATTTCATCTAATTGTATTATGATACTTATTTAAAATATAAAAAAATGTGTGTAAATGCCACCATTTTTAATTATTAAAAGACGATAATCTATTTTGGGATGTGCTATCTACACATCCTATTTTACTTCACACATTCCCTTTGATAATTTATATCCGTTGATTTTCTTCAATTCATTCCGATCTGACGGCCAAAAGTTAAAAAAATATGTGAGAAGTAAAATAGGATGTGTGGATATCACATCCCTCTATTTTTTGTTCGGAACACAGATCGTCAACACAGTTGAGGACAAAGCTTGTACTGCATATCGTGCTCCAAAAGTCTGCCGCCAAGCATGATTCATCATGATAATCCGTGGTCCAGGAGTAACTAGCTTTAACCTGCACATTCTCTTTGAAATTTTCAACAGCTTCCTCGCTAGTCCTTCACATGCATGTGCTCAAAGTCAAAAGAACGTGAAATTGAGGGTCCGTCTGAAAACGTAATTTGCTTAAAACGTAAGCGTTCTTATAAGAAGTGTTGGTTTGGAAATGTTTTTAAATGGTTGAAAAGTTTTTTTTTGTGAAAATATATTTATAAAAACACAAGTGAATTTTAAAAAAAACAATTGAAGTATTTATTAGAACAAGCATATAAATAATTCTTATTCAGGGATCACTTTGAGTGCTTTTGGAATCTAAAAACATTTTCTCTATAAACGCTTTTAGTTATTTTAAAAACACTTCCAAATGAGAATAGTTATAATTAAAAATACAAGTGTTTCTTGAAAAAAAAAACATTTTATATATATGTGCTTTAAAAAAGAATACTTCAAGTGCGTTATTTTTCTTTTTATTGAACATTCTTCAAGTGCGATATTTTATCAAGTAGTTTGAACTTTTTCTAATAAATATTTTCAAGGTCGTCTTAGTGATTTTAAAGTGTTTTCAATTATTTTAAAATTACTTTCAAACAAATCATGACTAAATATATTGTTTGTTTTTATTTATCCTTCTTTATTTCGTCATCTCCCTCTCATACCTTTCCTTCATTCATCCATCGTCAAATTAGCTGTAAACAAATAAACATAAGGCTTCTGAAAAAATCCATAAAAAAATAGAGTAGAAATCAAAAGTGTCGGTTAATTTTGGTAAAGATGATAACACTCTGCTTTTTCACTATTATAAGAGCATTACAAACATTTTTTTATTAATGCAGGGTCTCCACAAATAAGCACACATTTATTACCAATCATTTTCTTTGACAAAGAAGATATTCAATATTAATTTATTTGTTTTAATTTGCTGAAAAGAAATTTTGATATAGGTTACAAATTACTGTAATTATTTTAATTCATGAAAATATCTTTAGACTTTTTAATCAAAATGATTCTTAAGATTAGCATAACTCCTCACTTTGATATTTGAGATTTGAAACCAATAGAAGTGGTCCATAAGTTTGTCCACCATCAATCATTTTGGTATTTTCGTGAAATTTCTATTAAATAATGATCAAAATAACAAAATGACCTCAATGGGCCAAAATGATGTAACAAAAATTGAGGATATTTTATTATTTTTTTCTTATTTAATAGGAATTTTACACCAAATGATCAAAATGATTTAAGATGGACAATATCAGATGAGAGATTTTTCAATGTGACCGGTACACGGGGTGGTACATCACGTGTCACTGTACAAATTGTGGAATATGTGTGTTAAAAATCTAATAATTTAAAAAATAAATTTCTCACTACTTATATAAAAACACGTGGTGTACCACTCGTGTTCCGGTCACAATGAAAAATTTCTCATAACTGAAACTAATTATATTGGTTTCAAATATCAATGATCAAAGTGAGAGGTTATACCAAAGGTCATACTTTTATTATGCAATAAAGATGTCACCATACTTTTGGCTAAAAAAGTCATTTTTTTATTATGCAATAAAGATGTCACCATAATATTAATTCAGAATCAAGAACGCCGTGTTATGTGACAAGATAAAATCCATGACAATATTCTGATTAGCTGATAATACCGTGATAATGACATTAGTTGTCTCTTTGTTTTAACATTCATCCTCCAGCAGCCTATATTAATCCTGCCTCCCCCCTGTATGTGTCTCCCATTCTGTTTCTCACAGACACAAACACACAGCCATGTACAATCTAAGAAGAACAAAAATCTTGCTCTCAACATTGTTTCTAACTTCAATCCTTTTCCTAAGCCTACTCTTTTCAAAACCACATTTCAAAAACTCAAACTCAAAAAGCCCAAAAATCCATTTCCAAAACCACATTCAAAAACAGTTTCTAGAAACAGCCCATTGGGCATGCCAAGACACACTCTACAAATCCCTCTGCCTCTCCACCCTCGCCACCTTCCCCAATCTTGCCTCCAAAACCCTCCCGCAAATCATCTCCTCCACCGTCTCCCACACCGTGTTGGAAGTCAAAGCCTCCTCCTCCAACTGCACCAGCATCAAAAAGCAGTTCAGCAAAAAGCTCAGCTCGCTTCAGCAGTGGGCTCTCGACGACTGCCTTGAGCTCCTCGACAACACAATCGACGAGCTCAAGTCAGCCATCTCCGACCTCTCCCCCAACAAAACACTCAACTCCAACCGCTACTACGACTTGAAAGCCCTACTCAGTGCTGCAATGACCAACCAGGACACGTGTCTCGATGGGTTTAGTGCTAACGGCACTGCTCCTCGGAGTAGCAATGTGGGAATTGTGAGGAGCGAAATTGAAGGTAGAATAAATACAATCTCACAGCACGTTAGCAATGCGCTCGTTATGCTTAAGAAGATTCCGGGAGCTCACAAGTACGAGTACTCTGAGACGATGAAGTCCGAGATGTTCCCCGACTTCGGACCTGCCAAAAAGAAGTTCCCGACTTGGGTTTCATCGAAAGATCGAAGGTTGTTGCAGTCCTCGACGAACGAGACAAAGTACGATTTGGTGGTGGCCAAGGACGGCACTGGAAACTTCACTACCATCAGCGAGGCCGTCGATGTGGCTCCTAATTCAAGCGCAACCAGGTAATATTTTACATAATTAATTTTGGGCTAAGTGCGATTAGGTTATAGATAACGATATTTTGTACTGATTTTTACACACTCGCTTTATTTTCTTATCATTAATTTTCTTACCGCGTGCGATAATTATTACATTTTTTTTTATACAAATGATAGTCTTGTTTGAACTACCTTAAATTGTGACAAGAAAATTAAAACCCTAGTACATATAAGAAGTACATACGCTCTAAACAATGTAACCGCACTGCCGTACATAATCGCTATCTTTGTATGCGTAGGTTTGTGATATACATAAAGGCCGGGGCATATTTTGAGAATGTGGAGGTTGTGAAGAAGAAGACAAATCTGATGTTTTTGGGAGATGGGATTGGAAACACGATTGTCAAAGCCAGCCGGAATGTAGTGGATGGGTGGACTACTTTCCGATCAGCCACTGTCGGTGAGTATTTCTTTTTCTCTTCTTCTCAACTAGCTAGCTAGTACTTCAAATTATTAGGTTGCAAACTTTTGAAATCAATACCAAAATAGAAAAAACAAAAAAAAAAAGTCAGATCTTTCAGTGTGTTCAAAACATGAGTCAGTAAACCACGTATCACTGTAAAAATGGTAAGATACTTATGTTAAAAAATTATCAACTTAAAACATAAAATTCCCCTCCACTTATATAATGACACAAAATGTACCATATGTGTTCCGAGCACAGCAAAAAATCTCTCCTTAAGTCAATTGTATGTATGACTCGTATTATAATTGTAGGACCATATGCATCGATACATATATATTCTCAGCCACAAAAGAGCCAAAAACAAATTCCTTAAAAAACAAATTCCTTAAATTCCATATACGTACATTCTAATAAACAAGAGCATAGTACTTTCCACACCATCGAGATTTGGAGTTGGTTTCAACTTGTGCTGAGAGGTTTTGAATTTCAAATATTGCAACCTAAAGTTATGAAATTTGACAAAGTTACGCATTTTGTTAAGTTGACGGTCTGGTTAATTATTTGAAGTAATAGCGTTGGATCTACTCTTAATATGCCATCAATGTGTTCGATATATGTAGCATGCATGGTTAGTGTGGTTACTGCATTGTCACTTTAACAATTAACAGTTGGCCGTACACACTCACCTAATATAAGGCGTAAATTGGTGATATGTCAAAACATTGAGGTGTAACGTGAAAAATTGAAATAGTGTGATCAATTATATGAAATTGACTCGAAACTTTGATAACGTAAAATGTACTTGGCTCAAGAAAGAATTAGTCAAACTCTCCATGATTAAATTACTTCTTAAATATGTAACAGTAACTTGCTATAAAGGAGCTTAGTTAAGGGTGTAATCATTGAGATTAAACTTGATTAAACTTTTGAATTAAAGGGCGATGGATATCTGAGTAGGATTTTAGCCACATTTTTAAGTGTCGGTGGCTCAGGTCAGGACCCTACTTTGGTCATTATTTTGCCCGTGTTGCGTGGATCAATTTGTCGGACAAAAGATTATCATCATTTTACTCTTCTAAAATCAATGATACAAGAACTAAAGATTCAGCTGATATATATATATCTATCTTTTCATGCAAGTAGTATTACTTTAAACTATATTAACAAGAAATTGTATCTGTAACACAGTGGTTTGAAGGTAAATGACCTAACTACAGCGGTGGAGTCAAAATTTTAACTTAAAAAGAGCCCAAAAATCTCAACATGAAATGCTATTATGATCTTACAAAAATTACTATGTCGTGTGGTAAGCAACTAACCACCGTCGTTTAGGTCTAATATGGTCATCCTCATCACCCTCTTCTTGAAACCTAAACCCCAAACCTCTCTTTCTTCCTCTCTCCCATTTTACCTCTCTTCTTCCACTGATCCTCATACCAAAGTCCTCTTCAAAGCTCACAAGCAACAAATTGTCTGAACTTTATAGGAGCCACCAACCTCAAATCAAACACGATAAAAGAAATTAAAGTAAAAACGTTGGTTGGGGCCCCGAACTTACGGAAAATCTTAAATATCATAAGTATCTAAATTTTTCTACCTAACAACCAAAATAATTTATCACTTGTAGCAGATATATTATTATAGAATATTACGTATTAGCAATGCAGATAAACTATGGCCTAAAAACAGTTGTAACCAACCGTCGTCATTGCTTTGATTTGGTTCCCTGAGCCCTCGTGAGCTGGTCCCATCTATCCTTTATCCTTTTCGACCTCTTCATGTTTCTCGTGAGTCATATGTCATATGTGTGGACTAGACGTATTCTTAGTTTTTGGACAAGAACATTGTCCAAAACCATATGGATATGGAATCCGGATTCAGATGAAGAAATTTTCAAATTTCAAAACAATATGGATATGAAAACCGGATTCGGATCAAGTATACGTAGGTTTCACATTATACTTCATAATTTAATAACTAGAAGATAGCAGCTAAAAATATTCCAAAAAAGTTACTAGGCACTCCAAACAGATATAAAAAATAAAAAATAAAAACACTACAAATAGCAACACTTTACATGAAAACCAATTAATTAGATTAACTAGGTAATAGTCTCTAATTCGTGACTTCCCTAATTTCAAGTAAATGTACTATCACAACAAAGCTTATTCACTTGTACAACAAAAGTCGAAGTCAAAACTAAGGGAGAAAAAAATTTTAATATTCACGTATTAGTAAATAAAAGATTAAACAACAAATTAGTAAAATAATAGCGTTAGTATGTTAAATAGTTTGTTGTAAGTGGAGAGAAAATCAATAAAAATTGAATCCGCAACATAATACTTAAGCATTATTGATTTTCGTTATTGTAGTAAAGTGTTATGTGCAAGTAAACACATCATTAGTAAAATAGTGAATTGGCTTTTAATTGGGCCATGGACCGTGTATGATTTTCTCTAACCCTACTAAGATGGGCAATGAATAAGCATGTCCTCAGGAGCCATAATACTTTCTTCTTTTCTTTTCTTTTTTTCCAATTTAATTCAACTATCCGTTTTCTGATCCGTTTCTGAAATGGGCTTTTTTTTTCAGCTGTGGTAGGAGACGGATTCATCGCCAAAGGAATCACATTCGAAAACGGAGCCGGCCCAAGTAAACACCAAGCAGTCGCCTTAAGAAGCGGCGCCGACTTTTCCGCATTCTACAAGTGCAGCTTCGTCGGCTACCAAGACACCCTCTACGTCCACTCCCTCCGCCAGTTCTACCGCGAATGCGACGTCTACGGCACTGTCGACTTTATCTTCGGCAACGCCGCCGTCGTCCTCCAGAACTGCAACCTCTACGCCCGCAAGCCGAACGAGAACCAGAAAAACATCTTCACCGCCCAGGGAAGAGAGGACCCGAACCAGAACACCGGGATTTCGATCCTGAATTGCAAAGTCACGGCCGGGTCGGATTTGATTCCGGTGAAATCGAATTTTACAACGTATCTGGGCCGTCCGTGGAAGGAGTATTCGAGGACCGTTTATCTGAAATCGTATATTGATGATTTGGTGGACCCCGCTGGATGGTTGGAGTGGAACGGGTCGTTTGCGTTGAGTACGTTATATTATGGGGAGTATTTGAACCGTGGACCCGGTTCGAATACGAGTGCGAGGGTGACGTGGCCGGGTTATCGGGTCATTAATAGTTCGGTTGAGGCAAGTCAGTTCACTGTAGGAGAATTTATACAGGGAAGTGACTGGCTCAATTCTACTAATATTCCTTATTTTCTTGGTTTGACTAGTTGAGACATTGAGAAAACATACTAGCGTACACTTTTTTAGAATGTCACGGCATCATCTCGGGCTAATAGTGTGATCTACAGTGTAGTCATGCGTGTTCTGCTTTCATATATCAATGTTGTTGAGTAGGCGCTCAAATTCATAATTATTAGCATTTTTATGAGTTAATTCTAAAACCCGAATGCATATAAGATTGGCATGATCTTTGACGTAAGTACATCGACTTCGAATTTGTAGAGTCTTCAAAGATTGCGTACCAAATGGAAATCGACTTCAAAGTTTCAAGGGTTTTACGTAACTCCAAATTACAATGTGCATTCAATATTCAAAGTAAGCAGATCGGTTTTATTGAAAGGGTTTTATGGGTGGTTTGGGAGTGAGGTACTTAAAAAAAAAAAAAAAACACCCATGAAAAAAAGCTGTGAGAGTTTTAGGTGTTTGGTAAACTGAAAAAAAAATGGCTTATTTTGGAATCTGCTGTGAGAATAAGCTGAAATCAAAGGAAAAAACAGAAGCTGCTATTTGCAGCTTTGGAAAACTGGTTTTTTTTCAAAGCACACGGAGCTACAGTGCTCCTTTAATGAAAAGACCCACTATCAGACTGTTTTTCTTGGGGTGTGATATCCACACACCCCTTTTTACTTCTCCCACACCTTTTTGGTTTTCGGCCGTCGGATCGGATGAATTGAAGAAGATCAACGGACAGAAATTAACAAGGGGTGTGTGAGAAGTAAAAAGGGGTGTATGGATAGCACACCCCTTTTTCTTTTCCAAAAACACTTTTACAAAAAAGTTTACCAAACAATTTGCTGATTTATTTCACAGCCGCTTATTCTCATAGCACAGCCGCTTATTCTCACAGCAGTTTTTTTTCAAAACACAGCAATACCAAACCAGCCCTTAGTTTGAGGTTGAAGCGATGCTACTATCGAGAAAAAAACCTCGCATGCTTGGTTGCATGTAACGAATGTCTTACATTTGCAATATCATATCAACAGTAAATATAAAGCGTATGTGAGATGCGTGTTGCATGTAGTGAGTCGTGCGAGTTCTTTTCTATAGTATCTGCATTTGTGAGTTCATAAAAGAATTACAGCATAATTCAAGCAGGAAAACCGTGAATGGTGGGATCCCAGGAATTTAGATCTTTCCCAAACTTTAGTGTTCCGAGCCTAAAAATTAGAAATTTTGAGCCCTTAATTTGTGTGAAAGAGAAATCCAAGCCTTAATTTATGTGAGATGAATCAGTGAAATGAGTTAATATCATATTCAATTTGAGTTGTTCAAATTACTTAGTCTTAAGACTCTAGACAATGAGATTCAGAGTTAATCTCTGACCCCATTTGGAGAATGATGAAAGGTGAGCTGAGAAATACAATTTGGAAGAGGAGGGGGCCGCAATGATGAAAATGGTTGCACCACATGCCTGCATGCTCTGGTTAGACCTGCTTTTCCCACTAAATTACAATCTTAGTGTCAATCGAGGTCTTTAAAATTTTCTAATGTATATTTATTTAGGGGTTCTAGAAAAGAATTGACAAGCCATAGACATGACAAGATTTGGAGAAGAAAAGTAAGTTTTATGCCATGACAAGAGTAGCCTCTTTTATTTACTTTTTGGTGGTGAAGTCTTCTTTTTCCCCTTTAAGATTTATTGCTCAATATTAACCCTTTCCAAACCCAGAAAAAATAATAATAATAAATAAATAAAAACTTTGCTCAACGGATAGGTGCATGCAACAGCATGAAACTTCTACTTACTAGATGTCAGTCGCATTGTTGCTATGTTAAGCTAATCACAATTAGGGATGAGCAACGGTTATTGCAGACGGGTAACCGCGATTATTTACCCATAACCGTTTATACTCATACCCATATAACCGTTTACCCGTTGGGTAATTGCCTAAACGGTTATACTTATACCTATAACCGTTTATAAATGGTTAACCATACATATAACCGCATACTCATTTAACCGTAACCGTTTAATACCCGTTTACCCATTTATCCTTTTTAACCCGTTTATATTTCTTTTTTTACCATTACCTCTTTTTCACCCGTCTACATGTTTTTTAACAACTTGAAAATTTAAAAAAAAAATTGTCATAATTTTTTTTTTTTTTTACAATTAAACACCGTTATAGGTACATTCATCATACATTTCCATATTTTAATTTTTTAAGTCCTTATATCATTCCAATAATTGAAATAATAGTTTACAGATGATATTTTTAACTGTTACCAATGAAGATAAATATAATATTTGCCAAGTATTATTGAGTTACAAAATTGTTTAGAAGACATTTCTGTCAAAGCATTTTTGTCAATTTCACGGTTACCCGCAAAGAATTTAAATTAATTTGGCCAATTCCTTGATGATGAGAATCATCATTCCTGTAGCAGTGTTATTGAGAGAATGACCGATGAATTCCTTGCTAATTTATTGGGTGCTAAGTATTATTGGATCGAGAACATGATTTGTGTTAGTTTTACATATATAAAATAAATGGGTAAACGGTTACCCGTTTATAACCGCAGTTAATACCCATAACCGTCCATTTAAATTTCGCGGGTAAACGATTATACCCATAACCGTTTATTTATATAAACAGTTACCCATAACCGTAACCGTTTAATTTAAATAAGCGGGTAACCGCGGTTACCCATAATCAATGAGTATTTGCCCATTCCTAATCACAATACCTAAGTCCACATGCATAGTAATATGACTAATGATCGACTTTCAATATCGTCAACAACATCAGGTGCACGAAAATTTTCTCGTAGAATATAAAGACTCAAAAGAATTAATTAACCTGCTATGACCAAATATCATTACTGCAGAGCTGGATGATTAGCTCCAAGACATTTATTAAGGATTAGAAACTTATTGAAGAGGGCACGTTGAAATCGACTGGAGGATTAGAAACTTGTTGAAGAGGGCATGTTGAAATCGACTGGAGAGCCCTACACATCCGATTTCGTTTTTATGAAACTTCATTAACCCTAATCTACAAGGATGGAGTTAGTGTAGGCCTAGGGGGTGGATGCCCCCACTCATCTAAAAAAAAATGTATGGTTGCGTTCCAATCCTCAATAACTAGCCTTAATTAAACTACAATTAAAAAAATTGGTAGGCAACTAAACTAGTCTACCGTTTTTGGATCCCAATCCTACCTGATGACAATTTAATTAACAATTAATTTAATTGTGCCTCCCCGATTTTCTAACCCTAGGTTGTTAATCCACACAAAACTTATCTCACCACATATGGCAAAGCAATTCCAGTCCTTAACTTCTCCATATTTTTCCTCCTCTTTCATTCAGCCAAAACTCAATTAAATTTGGAGTGTTATAGACAGTTGGAGTTCAAGTAATCAATTATCAAAATTCAACACAAGAATTTTACTCCACAAGGTATTTTATACGGCTTTACTTTATTAATTTGTTTTTGGCATTTCAATTTAAAATTTAGCTTTCTAATTTAGAGATCAATGGATGAATGATAACATGATTACTTTTATATAAAGAGATATGGTATTGATAATGATATTGTTATGCAATGCTTTCAAAACATGAAAACGATTCGAGGAATATTATAATATGTTGTATAAAAACCTTTATGGATTAATATATTAGTGTTTTGGTCAATAAATTCTTGAGATTTTTAATTTTAATTTTATTGTTTGAGGATGCAGCCGCTCATATAAATCTCTGGCTTCGTCCCTGCTAATCTAACTGATTAAATAATTTGAATTCTAAAAGACAAAGGAAAAATATGTATATGAAGGGTTTGATTGCATATGCATGCATCATGCAAGATGATCAAGCAAATGTGTATGTTGAATAAAGTAAAAAGTCCCATATTGGGCGATGCATGAGTGATGCGGAAGGTGATGAAGATGAACATGCATGAATGTATGCTTGAGTTTATCATGTGGGGAGGGGCACCACCACGTGATGATACAAATAAGCCCATTGCCAGAAACATGCTCTCTCGCACTCACCCGTCAAATCTGGGCCATCGGTTTCTGACCTAGAAGAAAAACTGAACAAGCTCCATTATTGGATAGATAGATAGATCAACATCTATTCTTTTCCCGTGATTGTTAATTCCCTTTCATCCAACCTCTTTACTCTTACACTTTATGTTCGACCACATAAAACTTGTAACTTAATAAAGATTCATTTAATTTAGATTTTTGTGCATGTCACGCCATGTTTTTAACTTAAAGAAAGATATGGTGTGCTGAGAAAATTCTAATTATACTTAACTTTCTTCACTTGATCTTATTGGAAAATATTATTATTTAAGTTTACTTTAATGTTTGTTTTCTGCGTTTAGCCCGTTAGCATTAGAGTTTCAGTTTCTTACCTTTTAGAGTTATGGTTAGTTTATTATAAATAGCATGTTTGTTATTCATTTAAGAATAAGTTAGTTACGATGTAGCTTCTTGGGATTTTGTAGCCGTTTCGGCTTTCTTATTTGTTTAATAATATTCTTATTATTTTGTAGTATTGGTTATCGCGTACTCTAATATTCAACTTTGATCTTATTTATTAATATGCTTGATTATTTAACATATTTAACGTATAAAAAAGTCATTTAGGTTTTGGATAATTTAATACTTAAAATCCAAATTATCGAAGTGATTAATCAATACTCGACTATACTCCTAAATTTTCTAAGGTCTCTTTGTGTTGAAATATCGCACAACGGCAAGATGAAGGAGAAAAGAAGAGTTAAAATATTCTAAACTCTACTCTAATTATTACTAAAGTCTTTTGTGATAAAACCTCACATTTGTCGGACTGTGCAAGTGGTAATTAACAAATTATGAATAATATCGTTATTGTTGAAAGTGAGCATTTACCTCTCTCTCTAATAATTTGACACATTGTACATCCTAAAAATAACTAATCTTTTCATAAACGAGATCAAAGTTGAAGAAAGAACATCAGACCTCATGCTTTTCTTTAATAAAAAAAAAGGAAAACTAATAAAAATGGCTTGAAAACTTTGAGTTTTAACTATAAAGACAAAATAAAGGGTAAAGTGAATAGTACCATGATTGATTTTTTAGTGTAAAAATATGGTTTTTCGTTAAAATGAACAGAAGCAAGAGCTTTTCGTTAAAGCTCTCTAAAACAAACCATATTCCTTTATGACTACACATATGCTCTAGAATATGTAGGCTTCATATTATCTTTTGTTTTAGTTTGATTCTTGACAAGAGTTGGATTCTGTTTATATAGCTTCTAAAGTTGCTTCTGAACTTTTGGCATTGAGTTTTCAGTGGCACACTCTAAAGAGATATACACCACATGAGTTCTCTATCGTAAAAAGCAACACTCTTCTAAACTCTTTGCATTGCTCCAAATTTCTCCAACTATATATTTCAGCTCCAACAATATCAATGACATTGCAGTAAGCCGGCTTTGAACTAGGGTTTAGTTACAATACAAACATTTGAAAATACTATTATAATGACATTATATTTACATTGACACATACACAAAATGATGAGTCATTTGTAAATATTATCTAGTACGTGATTGTATCCTAAAAAATCTATGAAACTAAGCAAAATCCGTCGGTGCATGTCAGTAGTAGTAGTACTAGATAGAATTGATACTGTTCCTTCTATATGTGAACTCGATTTGGATTGATGGGCTGATATTGGTATTATGTGAATTAGGGATCAGAATTTAGAACAAGAAGTTATCATATTTCTCGATAAAAGTGTGTTCCATCCCAAAAACTAGAACTAGTACATATATTTATGCTTGGGACGGATGGGGCTTTGTTGACCGTTGTGCGACTGAATCGCAGAACTCAAAGAAGTTCACGTTTTAAGTCACAACTTTTCTCTGACTGCATATTTCATTTAAATATCCAATTCGAAGAACCCATCTTTTATATGTTCATCACCTTTTCTGAATCTCTGTAAATTTAGATTCTAACAGTAAGGGAAACTGGAGCATAGTTCAATCGTAACTTGTATGGTAACCATAGGAATTGAAACAGTGTTCAATATCACATTATCATATAATAATACTTCACTCATTCCTCATTTCACCGTACAATAAGGATCATTCATACTATTCGTTCTCATTATCATCGTTTAAAGATATTTTCTTTAATATATTTTCTCGATTTGAAGACCGTTTTGTCATCTATATTATTCGAAGAAATTGACGATTCATCATGAAATTGCTACATGTTATCATAAGTGTAAATTTGTTTGACAGGTGACAAAATAGACTCAAAATCGAACTAATCATTCTAGCAATAATTTTCAGGTAATGATAACGGGAATGACGATTATGATTATCCTTATAATCTAGTGAAATGATGTTAGTGTCCTCCTCTCCGGAAATGAAAAGTATTGTCCTTTATTATTTTTTGGAACAAAAAGCAGTTATCATCAAGTACTCTCTTGATTAATTAAGTATATATAAATATATTCAAGTTAACTAGAGTAATGTACTCACCATATGTACTCTGATCCGAAACTCACTATTTATAAATTAGATTAGGTTAGAATAAGATTCTTATGATCAATATCTCCAAGGTAGTAAATTTGCTTCTTAAACTAGCTGCATAGCTACCTTGGTGTAGCTTCAATGATATTTGTCTGTTTGGATGGAGATCCATTTTGGATCTCTGTGTTCAGAGCTCGCAAACCGAGAGACCTAGATCACTCAATTTTTATCTTATGGTTATGGCCCCCATTAGTTCACCACATTGGCTTACTTCACAAAAATCCAAGAACTTGAATTACCTAAATCTCTCTCTCTTGAACAGTTCAGGTCTCTCTATTCAAGGCCTCTAAACACAAAGGTCTAGAGTTGAACTCAATCCAATGTGTTTTAGCTTTGATAACAACATGGTCATAAATTCCAAGTACTTCCCCACTGCAAAAGAATTGCTTAAGCAAAAAGAGAAAATATTTTGCACACTACTTTATAAGGTACTCTTGATGTGAGAAAATCAAAGTAGGAGTCTTTTAGTTTCCAAAGCTCAAAAGATTTGAGAGCATTTCTGGTACGTTTTGCATCTGATGCCTATTGCAAACAATGGTTGATAGGCTTTGAAATTAAGGTTAAAGGAAAGGTACTTGTCATAAGTTCAAAAACCAAACCGACTCACTGAACTTGTACTGTAATTTCTTGATAAGTAAGTAAACACCCAAAAAGAGGTTATTTCAGCATCACTGCAAATATAGCGGAAATCCAGAAGTAAAAAAAAAAGAGATAAACTTACATATATTCAAATTTTATTGTGTTAGATATCTCAAAGACTCAAATGATTATGCAACTATGTGCATTTTAAATATATTGGTTTATGTCATTGAGATCTTATTTCAAACCAATATTGCAATGTTGTGGAGGAAAGTCAAAATGCATATCATTGCATTATTTTTTTGAGATACACACAGTGGTGTACCTGGTGTAGATAAGTCGTTATTCATTTGACCAATCTCGTTCATAAATATAGAGGGAAACTACAGAAGAGTAGAGAAAAACTTATGTGGATGACAGTATCTCAAGTCAATTATATTGTGTCAAACATTTTAACTTTTTTAACATGATAATGTATTATTAGTTTGAATACAGCTACAATGACATTTCGTTGTAAAGGGAAAGGGCATGCACATTGCAGTGATTGCACGATGAACCATTACAAAGGCAAAAGTGCCTTACAAGAGAATCCAATTTTAATTAACACAAAGCAAAAGCCGTTATTGGAGGATGTGGAGAGTTAACTAAGATTAAGACCTAGCATGGTTAAACAGAGGAGGCCAGAAGCTTGCAGCCTTTGCAGTTTATAAATACAGAGGGAGGAGAGAAGGAAGAGGTGTCTGCTTCTTCTCGCTGCGGCTTTGCAGGTTGGCCGTTGGCTTGTTAGTTGGCCTGCATTGTTCTTTCTTCTACTTTTACTCCCCAAAAATGGCTTTTTCTCCCACACTTGGACTCCTCCTCCTCTCCTGTTCCACCACTCTCCTCCTCCTCTGCAATGCCAACCCCATTCCCGGCTACCACCGCAACCCAATCTACCGCCACCATCGCTCCGCCAGCCACAACTACAGAGATGCCCTCACCAAGTCCATCCTCTTCTTCGAAGGCCAGAGGTCCGGAAAGCTCCCTCCTAACCAGAGGGTTTCTTGGAGGAGAGACTCTGGCCTCTCCGACGGCGCCGCCGCACACGTATGCTAAAACCCACATTTTCTTTCCATTTTCCCGGCCTTTTCTCTTCTTGGTTTCGATCTGTACCTCAAATTATGAAGTGGGCTTTTACCATTTTACTGATTTATGTGTGATTTTTTGAAATGCAGGTTGATTTGGTTGGAGGATACTACGATGCAGGGGACAATGTGAAGTTTGGGTTTCCCATGGCTTTCACCGCCACCATGCTTTCATGGAGTGTGATCGAGTTCGGCGGGTTGATGAAGGGAGAGCTTGAGAATGCTAGGCAGGCTATCCGGTGGGCCACCGACTACCTCCTCAAAGCTACCGCGCACCCAGGCACCATCTATGTTCAGGTATTTTATTCCCCCACCCAAGCCATTGTTTCACATTTCTCTGGTTTTTCCCCCATTTTTTCTCAGAAATTACTAATTTCCTGAGGCGTTTTGTGGTAATTTTTGCAGGTTGGTGATGCGACCAAGGACCATGCTTGTTGGGAGAGACCAGAAGACATGGACACCCCAAGAACTGTGTTGAAGATTGACCAAAACACCCCTGGTTCTGAAGTTGCAGCTGAAACTGCTGCTGCTCTCGCTTCTGCCTCATTGGTCTTCAGAAGATGTGACCCATCTTACTCCAAGCTTCTGCTCAGGAGGGCCATGAGCGTGAGTTCAAAAAACCCAACTTTAAACTCCAACCAAAGAAAACAAAAAACCAAAAAACTGAGATCATGTTTCGCTTCTGGCTCTAGGTGTTTGCGTTTGCCGATAGGCACAGAGGCCTTTACAGCATCGGATTGAAGAAGTTTGTGTGCCCCTACTACTGTGATTACTCTGGCTATCAGGATGAGCTTTTGTGGGGTGCTGCTTGGCTGCACAAGGCCACCAAAAATCCCATGTATCTCAGCTACATTCAGCTTAACGGTCAGATCCTCGGCGCGGCGGAGTTCGATAACACGTTCGGATGGGATAACAAGCACGTCGGAGCACGAATCCTTCTTTCCAAGGTCCCATTTTTCTCAAAAATTTGTTTTCGATATCAAATTTTTCGTATTAGAAAAAATACTCCGACTACTATAACATGGGGTTTTGCTTTCACAGGCATTCCTCGTTCAAAAGGTGAGGTCACTCCATGAGTACAAAGGGCATGCAGATAGTTTCATCTGTTCAATCATTCCCGGAGCCTCTTACTCGGCCCAATACACTCCAGGTACTTTCTCTCTCTCTCTCTCTCTCTCTCTCTCTCTCTAAAAATCAATGGCAGAGTGGTCCTGTTTCAAACGGCTAATTTTGGTGTTTTTGGATGCAGGTGGTCTTCTGTTCAAGATGAATGACAGCAACATGCAGTATGTGACATCCACCTCGTTTCTGATCTTGAGCTACGCCAAGTATTTAACCCATTCCCGCCAGGTGGTTAACTGCGGCGGCACCGTCATCACCCCAATGTGGCTCCGAGCAATTGCCAAGAGACAGGTATGTCGCGATCGAGTTCGGATTGAACAATGTTACTCGTGTTTTTAATCGTGTCGTGTAGTGTCGCGTATTATCACTCGTAAATATCATGTTACAGACATTAATTTCTCTTGTTATACAAATTAATGTGAAAGTTAGAACATTGGTCCTAAATTTTGGTCTGATGGGAGCTTTGATTGTAGTGAGGAGTGGTCCCGAACTTGTTACAGTGTGAAACAATGACTAGTTTGAAAAATTAGAGTTTTAACGAAAAGCTCGCGATATTGTTTACTTTAACGAAAAATCATATTTTTATATTAAAAAATCAAACATGGTACTATTTATTTTACCATTTATTTTGTCCTTATCGTTAAAACTCAAAGTTTTTAAATCATTTTTATTAGTTTTCCTTTGAAAAATTCCGTTACAACTTCGGTTTGTTCAAATTGTGACGGTTTCAAAGAATACTTACGAATTTTCAATTTAAAAATTAAAGCTCGTTCAAAGACTAATATTCTAATTTTCTTTAAATTAATCAACTAGAGAATGATACTTACGCGGAGTTTAAAGTTTAACTTTCAAGCAAGTATATTTGTCTTAATTAATCTCTTTTTAATCATGTTTATGTTAATGATTTTTATCAGGTGGATTATTTGCTAGGAGACAACCCAATGAAGATGTCCTACATGGTGGGGTACGGCCCACGGTACCCACAGAGGATCCACCACAGGGGCTCATCCCTGCCGTCCGTCGCCGCACACCCGGCCAAGATCCAATGCTCGTCCGGATTCAGCGTGATGAGCTCCCAATCCCCTAACCCCAACATCCTGGTGGGGGCAGTGATCGGTGGGCCCGACCAGAACGACAAGTTCCCAGATCAACGGTCAGATTACGAGCAGTCGGAGCCAGCCACTTACATCAACGCACCCCTCGTAGGAACACTGACTTATCTTGCCCACTCATTTGGCCAGCTCTAAAGCTAAAAGCTTAAAGCTGAAAGCTGTTTCTGAGATTCTCCTCCAAGTCGTTAGGTGTTCAAGTTCTTAATTTAAACTAATTAATATTAAGCACTGTTTTTTAGTAGTAATTGGATGGAAAGTGCACGCGGTGATAGGGTCGAGAGGCAAATAGCCCCAAACTACGTGAGATTTTTTAGTGTGATCGTCACACGAGATGGTACACCACACGTCTCCATATATATTATAAGTTATGTGTGTTAAAATGTTAATAAGTTAAAAATTAAAATTTTTCACCACTTGCATAAAAACACGTGATGTATTATCTATATTTTCATCACAACTAAAAATTTCTCCCAAACTACGAAGCACAAATGGTCAAGGTCTAGCTGGTTCATATGTTAGGATTCATAATAATATTATTGATGTTGTAATTTCGTGACAGAAACGGAGTTTATATGTGAAAGTTTTATGGGCTCTAAGATTGACCATTGGGGTTACTTTTTGTCTCTTAATACTATTCTAATTGGGTAGCTTTGTTTGAGTGATTTGTCCTCTAGTAAACAACTAGCAATTACTTAGCATGACTTGGAATGAAACTTATTATGGGTAACCCGTTAACGAGTGAGGTCGCTATTGGTCATCTTTTAAGAATTCGATAAGATTTTGTTTACTAGATCTATACATTTGACATGAATTTTTTTTTTTTTTTTTTGCATGACCGTTAACCCAACATGATATGACATGACTTGTCAACCAATCTGGTCGTCATTGGGTTACCTAATACAAACCCGTTAAGATAATGAGTTTGACATAACATAACTCGTTAAGAGAATAAATATAATACAAAACAACACGAAAGCGACAAACATAACCCATTTACCAAGCGCTACTTAGAGATATGATAAAAAACTCTTGCTTTACTGATGTGGTCGGACACTGAAGTTTTTTTTCTTGGGAACTTTAACGAAAAGCTCCCGGTACTGTTCACTTTAACGAAAAACTACATTTTTACACTAAAAAGTCAATCCTGGTACTATTCACTTTACCCTTTATTTTGTCCTTATTATTAAAACTCAAAGTTTTCAAGCCTTTTTCATTAGTTTTCCTTTTTTTCTTTGATTCAAATTAACCGAAGTTGAATATGGATCCATAACTACCAATACTATTATTATAGTCTAGTGTCATTCCCGTTATTAAGTAAGAGATGTTTAGTTGTGTCATTTTATTAAAAATACATATAGGTAAATAGGTCCATCAAATGGTTTTTTTTTTTTTTTTTTTTTTATAAATATAGTTGGATGGGATGTTGTCCCCAAGGAGCTAAATAAAAGTAAGAATCCAAAGACAAACATTTGGAGTTAGATAATTACAAATTATTTATCAACGATTGTCCCAAAAACAATGGTCCCAAATTATTTTTCTCATGATAGCAATGCTGGAGTGGAACAGACTTTATGGTCAAATTTATTAAAAAATAAAAAAACCCGACAATAAGGCTTGTTTGGATTCAAAGCACATGACTTAACAATTATACTTTATTTCCTTCCAAAAAAAAAAAAACAATTATACTTTATAGTTTAATAAGAAAAAACACAATCAAGAACAATGAGAATGGGTGGCAGTGGATAATGTAATGCCCAACTGATAAGTGATTAAATATTTTACCGTGGATAACTACTTTAGTGGTAAACGAGTAAATATTTGACCATTAAAATAAAAACTTTTTAGTCAACATGATATTTGAGATTGACCATTAAATATTTGAGACAAAAACATCATGAATTTAACATAAATTTTTCATGAAAAGATAAAAACGATTGACAATAGCCAAATTCAGAAATCATTTTTATCGATATTTAATATTAGCAACGAAAGTAAAAAGTTATGCATATCCAATGACTATTCTACCTTTTGACAAAAAAAAAAAATGACTATTCTACCTAATTTAACATTTAAAAAAAAATGAATGGAGAAAAAGAAAAACACGGAAGGAAGATCAAGAAACAAGATTGTTTGGTCAAAAAAGCTGTTTGCATAAGCATGTAGCTTGTCAGATATGGTCAGATGTCAGAAATGCGTGTAAAGCACCAGAAAGTAGAAAAAAATTTAGTTGTGACGAGAACATAAACAGTACACCACTTGTTTTAATAAGAATAGTGGGAAATTTTATTTTTTAAGTTATTTTCTTTTTAACACACATATCTCACTATTTATTTAGTAATACGTGATGTACCATCTTGTGTACTGATCACACTGAAAAATCTCTAGAAAGTGGTCATTCTGAATCCTAACAGAGAGTATACGAGATGTCACATGCCTGCTATGCTGAGCTTCTGCGGCTAGGGTCAACAACGATTTATTGGTTTGAAATGTTAAGAAGGCGGTGTATTTATTTTAGGTAAGTTGTTAATTTGTTGTTGTTAAGGTGAGGATACCAGTTAGCAGGTTAGTTGAAACTCAAAAGGAAATCCCAAGGAACCAAATAAAATTCCCAAATGAGGCATCGGATTGGGTCAGTTGAACCGCATGAAGAGAGGACCGAAAAGACTCAACTAGTGGCTTCGCCACAATAGTTCACCTTTTCGAGGACCGAACCCAGAAACATTTCAACCTTCTCGTAGACACCATCGTAAGATAGGGTATTGAATCAATTAAATGGTGTAGTAAACCTTGAAATGCTATTACACAGCTCAATCAATCATATCGGCCCAATGATAGGTATTTATAGAGAATTTGTGCTAGATATGCGTTTGTTATGTGGCCGAAAAACTGAATGTATGC
Source organism: Malus sylvestris (assembly GCF_916048215.2). Classification (NCBI taxonomy): domain Eukaryota; kingdom Viridiplantae; phylum Streptophyta; class Magnoliopsida; order Rosales; family Rosaceae; genus Malus; species Malus sylvestris. The sequence goes on along the minus strand of NC_062270.1, from coordinate 40,365,347 downwards.
ATTCTTCATCTGACGATTGGAAAATGATGAAAAATAAGGAAAACTAATGAAAATGACTTAAAAATTTAAGTTTTAACAATAAGGATAAAATAAAAAGTAAAGTGAATAGTACGAGAATTGATTTTTTAGTGTTAAAATGTGATTTTTCGTTGAAATGAACAATACCGAAAGCTTTTCGTTAAAGTTTCTGAAAACTAACCGAGTGTTTTCATCATGTTTACCAAATTCATGTACAGGATGACAATGTCTTACACATTATATAAAACAGTTCATAACAATACAATTGTTGAAACAGCCTCTTTGCAAAGCAAGTATAAGGCTACATACGATAAACATTCCCCCGACCCTCGGAAAGCAAGGAGCCTTGTTTGCTTGGGGGTCGCCCTTAGTCCATTAAAATACAAGAGCAAGAGCTTTATTACATTCATACATACACAACCGTAACTTTTATTTCATCCGTACAACCAAATTTACCTTGCGAGTCGCCGTGTTGCGGGCTCAAGGCCTCGGCAGCTCAGCAGTTGAAGCTTAATGTGCATCGTCGATGGCTTCAGGAACAGATTTTGCCTGAAACAATGCAAGCATAGAGAGGTTTATGAAGGGAATTTATCAGCATCTCAGGCAAAGTGTGGCATTAACTCTATCAAGATCGTAGACGATTGTGGTTTAAAAGGCAAGAATCGGATAGAACGCTACTAATTACTCACCAAATCACGGAACTTCAGAATGTAGAACATCTCCAGATAACGTCGGGTCTCACGCCTTTCAAGCTTCGACACATACTTCCAGAAACCATAAACGCCCGCCAATGTCATTAGCCTTTCAGAATAGATCTTCCATGTGTACCTGCAATGTTACAAAAACCCGACCGACTTCAATAACGCAGAAGCTAATACGAAGTATTAATTACACTAGTGTAAAAAGATACTAACTTTTCATAAATTCTTTGGAGGCCTGCATCTGAGATTGTATTCCAATAGCTAGGATCCTCCTTGCAACGTTGAAAGAAATCGGCCATAAGTGCAGCAGCCTTCTCAGGGTGATAAGGATCGATATGAAATCCTGATACACCGTGCTCAATAATCTCCGCAGGGCCACCATGGACAGTGGCGAATGTTGGAAGGCCGCAAGTCATAGCCTCCACAACTGTGAGTCCAAAAGCTTCATAAAATGCAGGCTGCAATTACAAAACTAAACAAAGTAAATTAAAGTAACCTGGGAGTTCTCTTTGAAACAAAATGCAGAGACCCCTACGTACCTGAGCAAAAGCACCTCTTGTATCTGCTATGTAACGATAAAGCTCACCGTTGCTCACTCGATTAGTTTGAGATGAAATCCATCGAAATTGACCATCTAATTTGTACTCAGTCATAAGATTATGCATCTTCTCAATCTCTGCAATTTCTTCTCTATCTTGTGATTTCTTTGCGTCAATGTAACCAGCAACTATGACGAGGTTTGCCAGATCCCTCAGTTTGGAACATTTAGCATAGCACTCAACCAACCCAGTCATATTTTTCACCTGGTCGAGCCTTGCCATTGAGAATATTATGGGCTTTGATCGATCGCTTAGGGTGCCACTGAGCCAATAAAGAAGAAATCTCACACTGTCAAGTGACTGCCACAAAATAATTGCATTGTCATATTTGGTTATACTATGAAGGAACTTACATATGAACATCATTCTGGTCAGGATTATATAGCAACTCTTCTAGGGAACCATGGAGGCTGGTAAGTCTCTTTTGCTTTTCAGAGTAAGGGAAATAAATGGCCATATCTGCTCCGGGAGACACGATATTGAACTTTGGATCAAAGACATTAATTCCATGAACCACTCGGTACTGCCCAGGAAGAGTGTAAGAGCTGTGGCTCTCATACTGACCAACCGTATCCTTCCTGAAAAAACGGAGACAAAAAGTTAAGCAACCAAGGAAACTAACATCGGTAGACAAAGAACAACGTAACGATATATATTGGGACAAGAAGTTTCAACACTCCAATTGTCAAAAACAAAAGCATCATTGACACTTAAGTAATGATGTAATAAGCTTATTTGTATTCCAAATAAACTAAACACAAATGAGCTGATAATCACTGTACTAAAGAAAAAGTAGAGCATCAATGTACAGGGAGACTTACGTTCCTGCAATCTCTTGGTATGTGCTGGTGATTATGAAATCTGCATTATTCATGGCAATAAGATCAGCCGTGAACTGAGTTGAGAAATGGTATTTCTCCTCAAATTTCTTCCAATATATATCTGAATCCGGATATTTTGTTTTCTCCAATGCGTGCGCAATAGTACACTGCACAGATTAAAACATCAGATAACATTCTCATTAGATAATATGATGAACTTTACAGCTGCAAACATGTCGAACCTGTGTAACTCCCATTTTATAAGCCAACAAAGATGCGACAAGATTCCCGTCACTGTAATTCCCAATAATAAAATCTGGATATCCCTGTAACTCAGCAATAATTTCACCAGCAGCATCCTGATCACATGAAAAACAATGACTATATCAGATGGCAAAGTCTGAAAAGGCATGTAAGGATTAGTTAATCAGAAGAGAACATATTTCTACAGTATTCTGAATATGCAATTAAAGAGGTCGCACTTGGTGCGATGGCAAGTGCCTTCGCCCATGAGCGGTAGGTCTCGAGTTCGAGACTTGGGAGCAGCCTCTCCATAAATGGGTGTAAGGCTAGTCGACATTCACCTCTCCCAGACCCTGTGTAAAGCGGGAGCCTTGTGCACTGGGTACGACCTTTTTATTCTGAATATGCAATTAGTGAACGAAGTCATGTGCTACTTTCAAAGCAAAGGAAGTCACTTGTGGTAATGGCAGCAGTGACATCAAATGGGTTAGCAAGCTACGATAGGAATGCACGTGGACAGAAAAGAAAAAAAAAAAACATCCACTTAAGATGGTGAAAGCACATAAAGCACAAGTTGGAGATTTAGTAGTTGTGGATAATTAGAGCTTACATGTTATAAAAAATTTACCTCAGCAAAGGTCTCCAAATAAGGCCATACGTCAAACCTTGAGATCCACTTACGAAGAATCCCTTTTTCTGATCTAAAAGGAACTCTTAAAATATGGGTGTGCTCGGTTCCAGATATTCTTTCCAGCCTCTGATTGCATGTAGTTCCTTTCGCCTCAGGTATTAGCCTGGTCACCTTGAACCACCAAAATAATGCATGAACTTTACCAGCCAAAAAGCTACCTTAAGGATTCCTACAATAAGGATAAAGACACTTACAATAAGGATTCTTGGAGTGAAATCTAATCCTTGAAGGCGAATTCTTTCGAGCATTTCTTTTTCAAGGGCGCGCACTTGGTCCAGTATATAGACAATCTGCATAAGTTATGCAAACTTTTTGTTATGTTGCATTTACGGCTAACCATCTAAAACCTCATAATAGAAGATTACAATGCCTCCAGAGTATAGGTAAAAGAGGTAATGAAACAAGACAAGGATAAACGATGAGTACTGTGAAGCCTGCAAGTCATTTAAAAAGAAAAAAAAATCGACAAGGAATACCTGGCCACCAGTGTCGGGTAAGCCTAAAACATTTGCTTGTCCAAAGTATCCATGTGGAGACAAAATGACAACATTAAACATCATCGGGATTCTCCCAAGGAATGTCTCCAATATAGAAGGATCAGGAGCCTGAAGGATATCTAAGAGAAGATGCATCATCTCCAATACGTGTACTGCAGTATCACCCCAACCTCGCTCAAAACCCATTCCTTGAAATCTATACAAAGGGTCGCAGGAAAGAAAAACGGCATAACATATCAGGAATTACAACTTCAGTTATTGATTCCATAAGGGAGTTGCAGTCACAAGAACGGTATAGAAATTGTCTAGGCTTACAAATATTCAAACTCAGAATAGGGTGTCTCAGGTTGAAGCTTGGAAAGATGATCCTCAGCCTTAGCTAAAGCTGACTGAAGCTTGGATACGCTCTGTATCCGATCATTCAACATCAATGGCTACAAAAGTAACCAAAATATAATTAATTTAAATATTTCAAGAAATCCTCATAAGAAAACATCAATTACTTTAAATACTATCTATTTGTGCCACTTAGTACTATAGTCTAGTGGTATTCCTCTTCACTTGTAAGTGAAAGTCAATTCTCGCCAAAGGCGAATTTGAACCACATTATTGTTAGCCCGTTGTGAGGCTAAGGCCACCCCCAAATAATATCGTTTGTTAAAAAAAAAAAAAAAAAACTATATATTTTTAAGCAGTATATATTCCATGCTTTTTATTTCTAGGGAAATATATAAATCCTTTATTAGGATGAAATAAAAAGGCTAACTCAGACCATATATCAAAAAGGTCAAACCAAACAAACTGAATAAAAATAAACTGACGTTGAATTGCAAATCGGGTCACAACAAAACATAGATAAACCCTCTTTTAGGAAAGCTTTGCTCAGCAAACTTACATGCCCTTTATATTTGTGTGCTTTAAGGAAATCAAGTAATGGCTCCAACGATTCTTTGTTACGGAACATAATTGAAGAAAGGTGGCGGTTGAGAAATTGAACACCATTTCCAATGGATGAAGATCGGGTGGGACGAGGAAAAGCAGCATTAAATGGCTCAAAGTCGAGCTCAAGTGCATATTTGTCACTAGACCTGATACAAGTAGACAAAGAATCCATGTTAACTATAAAGCTCAAAAGTTTATAAAAGTCCACATAAACGTTAATTGTCAAAATAACAAGAAAATTATTCACAGAAAGCAGTTTACTTACTCCCCATCTACAAGTTCTTCTTTAAAGCGAAGATATTCAGAAACGGTCAATTCCTCCACACTGAGCTCATATACATTAACACGAACGTAATCCCAGACACCAGGTCTTGGACGAACTGCTAAAGCCACATATGGAGGCAGAATAATGGCTTCCTGCGATCAAAATGCACAACTATTATCCGTGGAAAGCTAGTTTTACAATGCAAAAATCAAACCTGATTTCAAAGGCGTAGAACAAAAAGCTTCTGAAACCATTTTCATTCAATTCTCAATAATCCATTCTTTTTCTTTCTAAATTAAGCAAAAATAGCGAAAGTTGGAAACTTGACAAAATGCGTCTGCTTCTCCAATGCAATGTGACACTTTTTTCTTTATTTATGTGAAAGTTCCCTCCTTTTCTGTTTAGGTTTCCACATACATTCAACAATTTTACTGGAAGAACTAATTGAATTTCCGGAACTTCAATTCGCAAAAATTCATCTCAAAATTATGTTCTTCCTATGTTCAATTACAAATTGAATTTCCGGAACTTCAATTCGCGAAAATCATCTACATTTATGTTCTTCCTATGTTCAATTACAGAAATATCACACGGAAATGATTCAAACAAACAAACACAGCACGTATCATCTAGTAAATACAGTGCAAAAATAGAATAATGAGCAAAATAATTGGAAATTATATCAGCTTTCAGTGAGAAAACAAAATCAGTTAGAAAATGTCTCTGGAAAAAATGGAAAATTGTACAGACCTGTGCAGATTTGAGAACTTCGCTGAAAGGTCCGGTTTTGAGCTGCCGTTTGGCTTCATCGTCGCCGATGACAATGTCGAGCTGATCGATCAGGTCGTGCGGCTGCAGTATTCTTTTCCCCTGATCCAGGTACCTTCAACCAAACCAAAGCTCAGCAAAATCTAACACCACGGTGAAATTTCAACATTTTCTCGGGAAACAAACAGAGCTCAAGAAAAATTAGTTCGAAGCTGCGAGGAAAACCTGGAGAGGAGGGCAACGAGTTCGTTGCGGTGGTCGGAGAGAGTGTCCTCGACGCGCTCCCTGAGGCTTAAGGCGCGAGTGAACTTAGGGCGATTCGCCATGATTCAATTATCTTTCTTCGTCGTCGTCGTCTTCTTCTTCTTCTTTGTCTGTGTTCTGCAAGTGTTGGATGAGAAGCGATTGGAGAGAGCGGCAAGTGTGAGACGTAGTAACAGCAGATAAGCCGGTATTTATATCGTAGTGGAGGGAGGTGGGGCCCGAAGAGGCGGTATGTTGGGGGTGGTGCAGAGATTTTTCAATCCGAACACGAAATGATACATTATATATCATACAAATACAAATAATAAGATGTGCGTATTAAAATATTAATAACTTAAAAAAAATATATATATATAAAAACACATGATTTACTAGCCGTGTGCCAGATCACAATGAAAAATTTCTTGCGGTGGCGGCTGGGTATAAAATACCGTGTACCGTGACGGTTTGGGTGGCAAGCAGAGAGGGATGGGGAGGGAGACGTGTGTCATCTGCCTTTACTCTTGAGACGCAGGCAAAAGCCAAAACTGTCATTTTCCTTATGCATAACTCAAAAACACGTGTTTGTTTGTGTTCCGAACACGGAATCGGATTCCTTTCTGAGCAAAGAATCAGAATCATTGAAATTTGATTCAACGGTTGTAATTATTATAAATTTTTTAAGAATATTCTGTTTGTAGCCGTTGGATCAAATTTTAACGATCTTGATCATTTGCTTAAGAGGCTCAGTCTCCTAATCTCATGAGGGGATCCGGTTCCTTCGAATCACGTAGCCATATGTCATATGTTTTTACATAAATAGAGGAAAGTTTTTTTTCTTTTCAAGTGTATGTTTACTTTTATAATGACAAATGACGTATCACCTCATATTTCGAACATATTGAAAAATCTCTCTCGATACTGCCTGGGCTTTAGTTTAGGAAAACAATTTTCACACCCTTTTAGCCTCTTATACGCTTATGTTTAATCTTGACCGTTGAGTCTATTTGACTTATCCAATCTGATGGTTATAACAAAAAGAAATGTGTGAGAAGTTAAAGTTCGAGAATCGCTACTTATATGAAAACGACATGTCATTCTTATAGCGTTTTCGATCGAATAATAAAATATAATAGACATTGTATAATTGGATGGAGATGTTATGATGATGGTTTGCATATTTAATGCAAATCTTTATTCTAAATGAGATTTCTCAACATGACCATATCAGTTCTAACGGTTACAATAACAGTAAATTCATTTTATATAGGGAACTTTAACAAAAAGTTTTCGATACTGTTCACTTTAACGAAAAACTACATTTTTATTCTAAAAAATTAATCATGGTCCTATTCACTTTACCATTTATTTTGTCCTTATCGTTAAAACTCAAAGTTTTCAAACCCTTTTCATTAGTTTTTATTTTTATTATTTAAGCCTGATCTAGAAATAATTATTTTACGCAGGAATCCGATTAGGTTAAATTTTTGTCTTGATATAAACTTTTAATCGTCAAACTCCACTTCATTTGATTTCCTTTGTATTAGGCTAGTGATGTATGACCAACGTTAGGGCAGTAAGTGACCAACTTAAATTTGTCTTGTGTTTTTGTTTTCTTTTTAAATTACAATAAATAAATATTTCAAGCAAATTTAACTAATAAAAAAATAATAAATACATGCATGTCTCATTAAAATTTAATACACTGATGTATAAAAATGCGTTCACAACGATATGAATGTGTATGAGAAAATACATGCACGTCAAGTCATGCGACTTAAGTATTCCTTCCCTTGATCTAACATACCTTCAACCAAAACTAAAACAGAACCATAAAACTCGTAAAAAATCCAACGACGATGGTCAAGGGTTTAATCACTTCAATACACTAACTTGTAAGAACGCCTCCACAACGATATGCAAGTTCACATGAAAATACATGCCTGTTAGGCCGTGCGACCGCCGTATTCCTTTCCCCTGATCTACGTACCTCCAACCAAAACTAAAACAAAACCATAAAACTCATAAAAAATTCAACAACAATAGTCAAGCGTTCAATTATTTCAATAAACTGACTTACAAGAACGTGTTCACAACGATATGATATTCACTTGAATCATTTGAAATCTCAATTGAGTACACTCACGTTAGTTGTTTTGATCAAAGCACGTTGTTATTTATATTCCAAGATGATCTCTATGTGCTATGATATACTTAAAGAGTTAATTTCACTGACAAAAACAATGTTAATCCATCTATGGATAAGATCAAGACTATGTTTATTTTATACCTTTTTTTTATTGCAACTTTTGCTAGTTGGAACGCCCGTCGACACTTTACGGGACCACCAGTTCCTGCCATAGTCTATAAACCATCAAAGCCCGACTGGTTTCTGGTTTTACCCAATCAGCTTTTTAGTTTTTTTAAAATTTGTTATAATCAATTTTTAATTGTGACAGAAATATGAGTGATACATCACATGTTTTTATGTAAGTAGTGGAAAATTATATTTTTTAAATTATTAATATTTTAACACATATATCCCACTATTTATATAATGACACGTAATGTATCATCTCGTGTGACGATCACATTAAAAAATCTCTCATAATCGATGAAACCAACTTTTAAAAGATGCTGTCTTGGGCTTATTGTCAAATATTCCCCAACTGTTTCACACAAGAAAGAATAAACATTTTAGACCAAAGAAATCGAAAAACATTTCAATGCGTAGCGCACAAGAAAGAATATCTCAACTCTTCAAGATGCTATCTTGGGTATATTAAGTACCATAATAAAAACGGTTGAAATTTTTTTTTTCTTTCAATTATTCAACCATTTATATTATAACATTTATTGTACTCAACCATGTGATGCGAGCTATTCACCAAGAAATGAAGGGTGGCACCAAGAGAGACGCGAGTGAGGTCGTAATGCGGGGGGTTGGCTCTAGGTGAAATTGCGTGCGTGTGAGTTGTAGGGATGACATGGTCCGGCAGGTGAGAAATGAACCCGAGTTGAATCACGATTTACATTTGCTTACACTAATTTGGGGATGAAATTTTTTATCTCGACGTAACGTGGTGCGAGTTATTTGGCAAAGCCATGGTGGTTGGAACCAAGAGAGAGGTAAGTGAAATCGTAGTGCAGGGGGATGATTTTGGGTGAAATTATTTGTTTGTAAGTCATATGAATGAGATGATTTAGAACGCGAGACTTCAAAGTTGCTCCAATTAGAGCCTATTTAAAAGTTTTTTTTTAATTGTTAAAAACATTTACGGCAACAAAAGAAAAAACTTCCATAAAAATATTTTAATTTTTTATAAAATTTTCAACCTTTTTTTTTAATAAAAACACTTATATGAACAAAATTATATAGAAAAAATATTTTCAAACGGGATTTACTTTGTGGACTTTACTTGGCCCAAGTTGTGAGTCTTTGTGATTTTTGTCAAAACCAATTCATAAGATTCATCCCAAAGCCTCAATGCCGAGCTCTAAATCACGAATCATTTGGGCCTACTTTGGCCCAAGTTTGTAAAAAGAAGAAATGCTTTGATTTGTGGGTCCCGCATTCTAATGGTCTGCAAGCCGAGTAATAGTACATTTACCACATTTTTCACATCACATTTGTATCACATCTTTAATGAACGTAAAGCTTATCAGCACATGATACAAATGTAGTATAAAAAAAAATGATAAGAGTAACATTTTTCCTGTAAACCGGAAAGTGTAGGATTTTCTTTTGAATAAGTGGTGTAGGGGATCACAAAACAACCAAATAGGTTAATTACCAAAGAAAAAACAACCAAATAGGTCTTCGTTTACTATTTTTTACATGACTAAACATAGATTTAGCGTCGAAATTAAACAATAAAATCGCGTTTTGTTTAAGATTGTTTTGCGGTTGGAGCTTCTAAAAATAGATGGGAGATTGATATATAGAGGCCCGCATTGTCCATTCTTGTAATAAAGCAAAAAAAAAAAAGTTTTTTTTTTTAAAAGTTAAAAAAAATTAAATCTGTACGTAGAAAGATGTCTATGGGATTGAGGTTGCCAAATATGCGGGGCATTGCAAGGAGAGCATCAGCCAAGGCTGTGTTTCTTCTCGGCTTCGCTTTGCTTTCTTGCGTGGCCCAATCTACATCCCGTGGACATCTTTATAGGGCTGGTGCCCGCAGGAGCGTTCTCGACGCCACCAATAGGAAAGTGTTTGATGTCACGGCCTTCGGTGCTAAGACCGAAGACCAGATGAAAGGAGGAGGTAACAAGGCTAATGTTGTTGGCAAGTTGAGTGTACAGGAACTGCCCGGTGGAGGTATACCAGGCCTCCCCGGTGGTTCTGCGGAGGAGAGTTTTGCTGATGAGAAGATTGATGAATCTGGACCGGATGAAACCGGAGCGGGTGAAAGCCCTGAAGAGGAAAATGGATCGGTGAGATTCTAGAAATCGATAACACGATTTCAATTCAATGCTATATCTCGTTATTCTGTAATTTGAATTCACGGATTTGATAACACAATATTACGTTGTATGTAGGCATTCATCCGGACGTGGGTAGCCGCATGCAGAGGAAACTACAGTGGTCCAACTAAGGTTGTGATCCCCAAAGGAACATTCTTGATAGGACCTGTGGTGTTCCAAGGGCCATGCAACAGCTCAACTGAGCCCATCGTCGTTGAAGTTCAAGGATATGTCAAAGCCAGCACTGATCTCAGTCAATACTCCTCTCCCGAGTGGTTTACATTTGAGTTGGTTGACGGCTTGATCATCACCGGTGACGGAACTTTTGACGGGCAAGGCCAGAACGTATGGAAAACCAGAGATAACAAGGAATCCAGCAGCGCTTCTAATGCCCCATCGGTGAGCTATCTAGCGTAACATCTCCGATTATGTTCTCCAATTTCGAGTTATATTTTAAGTGATGACGGTGACCATTTCTTTGATTCAATTGTTGCATGCATGCAGTCACTTAAATTCAACAAAGTAAACAACACCCTGATCGAAGGGATCACATCCTTAAACAGCAAATTCTTCCACACACACATGTTCGGCTGCAAAAATGTGACAATGAGCAATGTCCACCTCATTGCTCCTGGAGATAGCCCTAACACAGATGGCCTGCATATCAGCACTTCGAGCCAGATCAAAGTGCTTAACAGCGTTATGGCAACTGGCGATGACTGCGTTTCCATCGGCCAAGGCTCTCATGATATCACCGTTAAGAACGTCACCTGTGGTCCAGGACATGGCATCAGCATCGGGAGCCTCGGAAAGTACGCGGACGAACTGAGCGTCAGTCAGATTTACGTGAGCAACTGCACATTCAGAAACACCACCAACGGTGCCAGAATCAAGACTTGGGCTGGCGAAAGTGCAGGAGAAGCGACCGGAATCATCTACGAAGACATTATCATGGACCAAGTTCAAAACCCTATTATCATTGATCAGAACTATGGTGCCAAGAAGAAGGTAAAGAAAAACATCTTTGGAAATAAAAAGATGGTAGTGTCAGGAAATAAAAAGAGGGTAAGGGCAGGATTAGGAAAGAAGGTAGGAGCAGGATTAAAAAAGAAGGTAGGAGCAGGAAAAAAGAAGGTACGCATGCATGCACACGTATTATATTAAACTAATGCTAATTAATTTCATTAAAAGGATCAAATTAATTCACTTTTAAACTTGTTTAATTTATTTAGGCACTGCAAGGTGGGAAGAAAAAGAGCGTACGTATTCATGTTCATGCGCAGCTCATGCATAATTATTGCACCAACTTTAAGTTAATTAATCGTAATTTATTGTATGTAATTTATTGTTTTGGTACTGCATGCATGCAGGAAGCAGCTGGACCACCTTCTGGACCAGCATCAAAGTGGAAGATCAGTGACGTTCACTTCAGAAACATTAGGGGCACCTCAGCCAGAAACGTTGCCGTTTCGTTAGCTTGCAGCTCTGCAAAACCATGCGAGGGCGTTGAGTTGACCGATATTAACTTTTCCTACCAGGGCACCAGTACGAAAAGCACGGCGCTTACATCTGAGTGTTTCAACGCCAAGATTACATCAAAGGGCGTACAGAACCCACCACTCTGCCGTTAAATTAGTTATCGATATATAAACTCGATCATCTCTGTGTACAACATATCAATACTCAATATTAAGTAAATATGTTAACTAACCGATCGATGCTTCTTCTTCTTTCTCTGTCCACTGTGATTTCTCTCGACCTATGTATATATGCACGTACTATATATATTCATGTTATATAGTAAACTTTATGCAGTAACAATATGGATCTGATCACTTATATATAATATCCCATATCTAATAATAGTAGCGGAGCCAATGCAGTGGCATTGACATCCAATGGCGGATCCAAGAAAAATCATTTTGGGGGGTGGGGGGGGGGTCAGTAGAATATCGTGCGCAGCATCCAAATTTTTTTGGACGAAATAACATACAAATTGGCATGTCATCAAGCCTCGATAAGCCTAAGGTCATATACCAAGTCATTTGCATGCTTGTTGATAGATGCCAACAGCTTCTGAGCGATCATGTCGACTGATGTTGATAGTTTTGGAGCAAGCATGTCAACATATGCTAACATATGTTGAGTAAGTCTACCGTCATATGCCTATAGCACATACTAAGGCATAGCTAGCAACTACCCAATCAGTGTCCACATAGGCAATTCGTCGAGCAATTGTTGGAGGGTCAGCTTTCAAAGGCATCTCAGATTTTCGTATGGCAACATCTAGCTCTTCCATGAAAGATTTCTGAGCTTGTAAGGGTCAGCTGACCCACCTTGCCCCAAGGTGGATCTATTGGGTTTTTTCCAACCCATGATAAGTTGTCCTAAATCTATTGGGAATTAATAGTCTTAGAGGATTAAATTGTTTTCCCAATTGGAGTTGTTTTCCCAATTGGAGTTAGTTTCTCAATTGGAGTAGGTTTCATAACTAGTTTCCAATTAGGATTGATAATCCTTATTGAAGAAGACCTTTATTATGTCTATAGGAAGGGGCAAAGTGTGTGCGAGAGAAAAGAAAAGAGATATTGTATATTTCTTGTTCTTGTTCTTTTAGGTTTTTCGTCAAGTCCTAGTTCTAGAGATTTGGCAAGATTATTGGTTGTACTCATTATTGATATAGTGAAAGATTGTTGTTGTTGTCCCGTGGACGTAGGCACATATTGCTGAACCATGTAAATTTTTGGTATTATTTATCTTGGTTATTTGTTTTTCAATTTCCGGAGTTTGTTCATGTTTTTCCCATTCTTAACCGCGATATTCTCAACAAGTGGTATTAGAGCCAGGTTTGGCTGATATCCGTTTAGAATGGAGGGTGCAATTATGATGAAACTCACTCGCTCCAACTGGGTTACGTGGAAATCAAGAATGGAGGACATGCTTTATTGTAAAGATCTCCATGAGCCAATAAAGGTATTAATAGCAAGCCAAAAAATATGTCTGATGCCAATCGGACCAAGATGAATCGTAAAACTATTGTTACGATTAGACAATGGGTGGATGAGAGCATCTATCACCATGTGTCTAAAGAAACTGATGTGCAAGCTCTTTGGAAGAAGTTAGAATCCCTCTTTGAGAAGAAGACTGTTGCCAAGAAAGCATTCCTTATCAAAGAGCTTGTCGAAGTTAGTGTAACTGAGCACTTGAACAAGTTTCAGAATGTGATCAATTAGGTAACCACTATGGGTTTGAATATTGAAGAAGAGCTGCTAGCACTTTTATTGCTAGGATCCTTGCCAGATAGTTGGGAAACCTTCGTCGTAACTGTAAGCAATTCGGCTTCTAATGGCGTACTGTCTATGGATGTTGTTAAGGATAACATGTTTAATAAAGAAACAAGGAGAAAAGCTTCAGGTGCAGGTGCTAGACAACTCTTTGTCACAGAGAAAACAGATAAAAATTATGGTGAGATGAGATTCAATGGCGACTGCCACTATTGTGGGAAAAATGGTCACATGAAGAAGCATTGTCGTAAATGGAAAAGGGAACAAAAGGATGGGAACAATACTGCAGATGTTGTGACTTACGATGAAGAGTTTCTTTAATGCAGATGATTGATTATTTTTTGGCAAAGAAGTCTATAATTGCCTTTGCCAATGACGATGGTAGTTCTAATCAAGGGGAGCCTGGTCAAGAGAAGTCTAATCAAGAGGGTCTTGGTTAATGAGTAGTTCGATTAGGGGGAGCTTGGTTATGGGTAATTCGATCAGGAGGAGTCTGGTCATGAAAAGTTCGATCAATGGGAGTTTGGTCAAGAGAAGCAATCCTATTTTGGTATACCTTCCTCATGGTCTGGAGGGGGAGATTGTTGGGTTTTTTTTCAGCCCATGATAAGTTGTTCTAAGTCTATTGGGAATTAATAGTCCTAGAGGATTAAATTGTTTTCCCAATTGGAGTTGTTTTCCCAATTGGAGTTGTTTACCCAATTGGAGTTATTTTCTCAATTGGAGTAGGTTTTATAACTAGTTTTCAATTAGAATTAATAATCCTTATTGAAGAAGACCTTTATTATATCTATAAGAAGGGGCAAAGTGTGTGTGAGAGAAAACAAAAGAGAGTGTGTATTTCTTGTTCTTGTTCTTTCAGGTTTTTCGTCAAGTCCTAGTTCTAGAGATTTGGCAAGATTATTTGTTGTACTCATTATTGATATAGTGAAAGATTGTTGTTGCTGTCCCGTGAACGTAGGCACATATTGCCGAACCACGTAAACTCTTGGTGTTATTTATCTTAGTTATTTGTTTTTCGATTTCCGGATTTTGTTCTTATTTTTTCCATTCTTAAACGCGATATTCTCAACAGGATCTGCCCTTATTGGCATCCCTTGACCCTATTAAATTTGTAATAGATTTATCCTTTGAACTTTTTTTGACCCCTATAGCAGCAGCATATGAAATATTGGGCATTCGAATATTATTTATCAGCAACAAATGAAATATTATTAGAAAAAATTTCATCAGTTAATTCTATAATCCATAATTTTCTATTAGTTAATTACAAATTTCATTCGGCATTGGACATAATTTTCCGTTAGTTAATTAACTTAAATCCATTAACCAAGCCTTAAACACTGAAGACTAAAAGTGTCGAATTAGGTTTTTTTTTTTTTTTTTTTTACTGCTTGTAGTTTTGGTTGAGTCAGTGGTTGTTAATGTGATCAAACTTATATTATATGGTTGAGTTAGTTCATCTTGCTCAATTTTATCTAAAAAGTTTCATATATATAGACCTTACATTTCTTGAAGATTAACTAAAGAATTATATTTCTGACATGCGTTTGCATAATGAAATTTTCATGTTGAAAGGAATAAGTAGTCTTGCACAAAAGTTGGTGGAGACAAAGAGGGATAAACATTATCCCTTGGTGTAATTGCTAGTGAATAAAACATTGATTTAACCAGTTGTAACTGCTTCCGTTGGAAAAGCTTTTTCGGTGATGAATGTTGTGAAGAATCTACATCGTAATAGGATGTGTGATGAATGGTTGAATGATAGTTTGGTTGTATATGTACACTGAAAAATATGTATTTGATTCTATTGATAAGGATGTTGTGATACGACGTTTCCAAAATATGAGAACACCTCGTTGACAATTATAAATGGAAGTATGCTCGATTTTCTAAAGCAATTTTTTGACCCTACTGTTATAAATTCCTGACTCCGCTACTGTCTGGTAATGCCAATTTTGCTCAAAAAATAAGATCCTAATATTGCCGGTTAAGTATTGTCTGTAAATTATTTATGGTCTAGTGTATTTGTGTTGGGTCTCAGTGTTAATCAAAAGAAGAAAAAAGGAAGTCCCTAACAACACCACTTTCTTAACCTAGTCAAATTTTGTTCATATAAACGTTTAACACTTTAAAAAATGTCATTACGCATTTCAAATATATAATCACAAAGTAAATTTCGTATAAAGAGAAAGATAAATGCATGATGAAATTTTATGCGTGCCCAGACAATTTTTTTTTCATAAATACAATGTTCTTCTGCTATAATCAAAACAATGTTGTTGCACTATGCTATATAGTTAATATGTAATGCTAGAGAGACCATCTATTTAAATTATATTTTGTAGATCACAAAATGTGTCAGTTGATGTTTGGATTCTTTGTTTAAATTATTAAAGAATGTATCTAATCATCAACTGTCACATTATGTGGTCTAATAACATGGCCTCTCTAGCATTTTTCACAGTTAATTAGCACAAAAACTAGAGTGGGTAATATTAGGGAGACCATATTTTGTAAACAAAACCTAAACTATCTCTCTAATAGAGGTAGAGACCACAACACAAGTAGGTTCCATAGTTCAAATGTGGTTTACAAAATGTGATCTCCCAAGCATTTGCAAAAAGTGGAGATAATGTGTGAAAGAAAAAAAGTTAGATAACATATTTTAGCTCGTTGGACCATACCATGTCCATATTTAGTATGTTAATATGTTAATGAAGTGTGATGACATTAGAGTGAATGTATGGGCAATATTTGACATTAGTACCAAGTGGAATATCTTGCAAATAAAAGTTAAATTTTGCACAGTATACTAGTCAGGGGAGCTAGTCAACTAGATACAAGTTTGCTAGCTATGAAAACACAATTCCGAAAAATAAACTTAATTAATTAGAATGTCCAACTAACAACTTTTACCCAGATATATCTCACAACATGAATTCACAAACTTGAACACATTCACATTCATATAAGTTCATTATGCTAATTAATAACTAGATATGCAAGCAAGTTTGGGGGAAGTGTATACAATAGGTTTTGACCGGAAAAATCCCTAACTAATTTAAAAGAAACTGGGTACTCCAGGGAGTCCAGTGCACTAGTGTAAAATAAGGTTCATACAAAGTTAACCACAATAAGCTAAATTCCTAGACCTATTCTAAAGAGTAACTTGTACCTTTGTGCAACCTTATATTACACTAGCTGGAGTACTCTTCAGACTTCAGGAAAGCAACTTCATCCATTGAGCTCATCACCTTATGGCATTGAGACGAAGCATGAACCATGCAAATAATATGAAGATATGAAAGAACATGCAACTATGAATAAATGTTGACCAGTTGGTTTCTTCAATCAAACAGTTGAAAAGAAGAAATTAACTGAGAATCCAAAACTAAGGTCTATATGAAGATTTGAAAATAAGTTTAACCATGAAGAATGCAAACATTTTCAGAAATAATGTAGAAGAGTTCGCACAAGATTTAACGCATGAAAAAGGTGGTTGGAGCTAGGGTTTGTGAAGAACACAAAGAGGAGGCTTGGGGAACTTAAAACACTATTGAAAATATAATTTTTCTAACCAAGGAGGAAATGAGATCCTCCAACCCTATTAAAATTAACCAAGATATTTTTGTTTGTAGCAACCAAATACACCACAGGATATTTTTGTTTGTAGCAACCAAATACACCACAAGACATGTGTCAAATGCAAAAACAATATGAAAAGATCAATGGTAAAAGACTAATTCTCGGGCAAAAGTTGTTTAGGTCATCCCATGAGGGTTTTCTAAAAATGTGTGCCAAAAATCATATGCAAAATACAAGTAGAACTTGACTAGACAATTTCACTAATCAGAATGCATAAGAAGAATGAGGATTCTGAGGATCTTCCAATCACATCCTTTTATTATACATCGTGTGGTCATAAATCATTGTAAATTTTTTTATTTAAAATTGAATATAAATAGTACCTGAAGAAAACTGACCGCACGATATACAATAAACGACGTGAATGGAGGATCCCCAGGATCCTCACAAAGAAGATCCTCATTCGCATAAGAAATTTAAACGTGAAATGCATATGCATATACAAATCTCACTTGAGTTGAGGCAACACCATTTACACTTTGATTGTTTCATAACTCAGACTTCAATACCAAGTATCCTAAATTCTAATCTAATGAAAATTGATCTAAAGAGCATATGTGATAAATAATTACAAGTTTTGACAAGGATAACCAAATACTACTAAGTCGACTTCACAATATTGGTGATCAAATTTAAAACTTAAAAGCAAACGGCCGGAACATTTAGTAATAAAAAAAGCTATAAGACAATATTCCTGCAGCCGTCCGTCCGACCAAGGAATAGTTAATCACGTCTTTCTTGGTTTTAGGTGGTAATAACTAAAAATCTAGCTATGATTTAATTTCTGATTACTAAACAGTACCCCAATGATCATTTCCAACTCATAGAAACTGGTCCACTGCAACGCAATGCGTCTCTTGTACCGAGTGTTGATCAGGGATCCATTTTTGTATTTACCTTCTTACATGAACCGACGATAAGCTCGGGAAGGGATCGTGAGCAACATTGCAGGAGGGGTAAGAGAAGAAAATTAAATAGATCAATAGGGAACATGACGCTGGAGGCACATAAAGAAAGTGATCAAAAGGTTCTAGATGAGGCTTCTCTGCATAACTACAATAATTCTTCAAGAAGATTCAGTGATCAGCCTGATTTTGTGCTAGGGCAACCCCTAAAGGTGAGCTGGGAAACAGTTGAAGAGATGACATTTGGGTTTAGGACAAGGATTCTTGCTGATGAGAAGAGTGACTATTCGGTGTATGAGGGATTCTGGGAGCCTGTTTATGGGTCACAAGTAATGGTGATGAGATACAACACGACTGCTTGTACTAGTACTTCTCCTGGTAATAGTAGGGGCGTTCTTGAAGCTGAAAAGAAAGCGGCCTTGTCTATGCATCACAAGAATATATTGAGCCTCGCTGGTTACTGCAATTGTGACAATACTATGATTCTCATATTTCCCTCTGCGAAAAGAGGCTCGTTGGAAACAAACCTCTATGGTAAATTAGTAATTAAGTTTCATCATAATCATGTCAACGGTTAGTTTTTTTTAACAGTTCAAAAGCGTGATTGACTATTTTAGAGTGTCAATAAAATACCACCCTAATTATATTCGTAATTCGTTATGTTTGTTTACTTAATCAATATATGTTGTATTACTGTTACTGTAGGCACATGTTCTGTAGCAAAACACTTGATATTGACATTTCAAGATAGACTGAAGATAGCAATAGAAATTGCCCGAGGGGTTCGATATATGCATGAAGAATGTCCTCAGGGCCCTATTGTTCACGGCGAATTACTCATCAGCAATATTTTTCTGCAACGTGATTTACGTCCGCTGGTGAATTTTCGAAATTAATTAGCCCAAATTTTCATTTGATTTATTTTCACATTATATAGTAAGGATGCTTTGTCTAATTTTAATCAACTGTGTGCTTGTAATAGATCTCTGGCTTCGGGAAAGCTACATGGCTTCATCTTAAGCAATTATCAAAGCCAATCCCCAACCAAAAGTATGCATAAATCTATATTTAATAGCTTAATAGTTTCCTCATGTACATTGACTCGTTATATATTTTGGTGTTTATAAGGTTTTCCCTCCGCGATTATATAGACCTGGAATCATGTGTTCGATTAAAATCCGACATCTTCTCCTATGGAATCTTGCTTTTGAGGCTGTTTTGCAAAACATCTGTGCCACGGGACGACAAAACTTTAATTGAATGGGTTAGTAAATTAAGCTATTTCCCTTATAGGCTGCATACTTTGCATCAATATCTCAAGTCAATTGTTCATATATTGTTACGAGCTTTAACTTCGCATATAAAATTGTGACTGACTTAAAATATCATCATAGTAACATCTCATTGCATGAAAGTTCTTCTCCATTCGGAGATGACTTTGTTTTTACATGTCAGTACTTAATATTGATCTTTGGCTTATATATATAGGCCCGTCCATTGTTGATGAAAGGAGCATTCCACGAGTTATTAGATGAAAAGTGGGACGCAGACATACATGAAATGTTTAGAGTTATGTATACTGCATCTCAGTGCATAGAGACGAGTCCAGATTCGCGACCATGCATGAGCGAGGTATTTCATTAAATATCTACATATTATATATCTCTAGGGACAGATACGTAACAGCATTTTTTAACACAATTTTTTACACATATTTATGTGGGATCCACTTTGTAATATATTTCAACAAGCCGAATCGTCTATCTTTTAAAACATCATTCATAAATCATCCTTAAAAAAATTAGACATATCCAAAAATATTAAGACATTCATTTGTAGTTTAGGAAAATCACTAACACGATTCTATAAAGAAATCCCCCTTAATCCAATGGTCATATGGTTTCGATTTGGGTGATTTTTGGTAGACCTAGAAGATGTGAGAATGTGAAAGTAAAAAGAGTCCCACATTGGTGAAAGGATAAACCTTGCAAGGGCTTATAACATGTTGAGCTACTTCCCATATTGCCAATTGGTTTTATGGTGAAATCCTAACTTTCTTCATGGTATAAGAGCAAGTTATCCTATGTGTGAAGCTCAATGCTACACGTGCTCCATGTCATCCCGTTTGTGTTATCCGTGTGTTAGGTTTGAAAATTCGTCCCGTTTGTGTTATTCATGTGTTAGGCTTGAAAATTCGCCACACGTTTGAAAGCGTGTTTGAGAATGAATCCCACATTGATGGGAGGAGGGACCTTGCATGGCTTATGAGTAAGTTGATCTATTTCCCATATTGTCAATTAGTTTTATAGTGGAACCTCAACTTTTTTTTATGTTATCGTTGAAATACATTACAAAGTGAGCCCTACAAAGATGTGTAAAAAAATATGTAAAAGAAGAGGTGCCACGAATCCAACCATTCTCTATAACGTGTTTAATTGCTGATAATTGGTGTGTTTTTCCCTTCTCTATATTTCAGATTCTAGCTTATCTTAAAGGGGAAAAAAAATTTAATGTGATGCAATCATCGTCTTCATCGGTATATAACCTTCCATAAAAGATGGAGGAATAAGAGTTTTGTTGCAGTGGATACTCAATCAAGTTCAATTGGTATTGGCATATTATATATATTCATGCAATACCCCGAGGATGGATGCTATCAAAACAAGAATTATTAATGTCATTTGCACCTTATTCATCGACCATATTTTCAATAAAAATTAATAATTTGTATGTGAGATTGTCTTGTATTAAAAGAGTGGTCAGCAATAAACAGATCAAAAAATGGTGGAACAAATGAAAGTTAGCGAGCTATAATATATCTTGTAATGTTTTATGGATATAATTGAAGCAATGTACCTGAATTTTGCCCAATTGGAGCTTTGGTTTTGAACAAAAATTTTATGGGTATTGGTCGTTGAATTTGTTATCATTTGGAACAATCATCTTTCTGACTAACTCCGTTATAAATCTCATCCAAAGTGAAGGGTTTAAGGAGGCGAAAAATGGATGGAAACAAAGTTACCCAAAATAACTATTACTCCACATTATTACAAGTTCAAGATCAATGATTCGATACTCACGAAATAAAAATTCAGGAACCAAAGATTCAATTGAGCTAAAATTAATGACAATTGCTACTATTATCTCTATATTTATATATATTTTCTGGTCTTTTTCGAATTTATGTTTGGACTGGCTTCAACACATGTATACAAATTCACGAGGCAACTTGAAAAGCCAGCAATATTTGGTCTATTCATTGTGGCAATTAGTCGAAGTTTCAACCACACAAAGATGATAAACTAATTTCCAAGTTATTTATAAAAACATATCGATTAGACATATTTCATATTAATTTGTGCTTTCAAGGTGAATTATTATGGCCCGTTGGGGTGGAAATTGCCCTATTACCTTGAATACTTAGAACATGGTTAATTTTGACCTAAATAAAAAGTGACGATGAATCTATTATTTATTTTTTATACAACCAACCACTTTAATGTCTTAGTTTAAATCCCATTAACATAAGACAACAGATGCTTAATCTGGACGAAGGTATATTCTGACTCCAAAGCAGCCAAACTAAAGCTGAAAAGAAAAGGCCTGAGAGTCAGAGACCTTTTTCCGTCTTCTTAATTGTAAGATGGAATCATGGAATCTTCTTATTTTATCCTTGAAGACTTGCACTATTCAAATGGATGGTTTTTTCTTCCATTTTCTTATTTTAATTAATCTGCTAATAGTTTTTTTTTTAAGGGAACAATAGGATTTTGTCAATGAAAGAGAAAATGTTACAAGAGATTAGATTCCTCCACCAAACACTTTACAATTGGAGTGGGAGGATTCACATACCATTAATAAGGATTTTCAATATACAAACTATAGTCAGCTAGGCGGTGTGCCTTACCGTTAGCATGTCCGTGAATGTGGATAAGAGTAACTTCAATGATTGTAGGGACGTAGGCCTTGGTGTCCTCAACAAGTTGGCCAAATTCTAGACCAATTTGGTGACGGGTCCCTAGTTACCGAAATTTGAAGTGAGTCGCATTCAATATCAAGTCGTTGAAAACCCCTTATTGCCGCCATTGCCACACTTTGTCGAAGAGCTAGGGCCTCTGCCTACAAAGGTGAGAGGACATCTTGAAAGCTCTTACATGCAGCTTCCACAAAAATCTAGAGGAAACGCAAATCCCTACCAACATTTCACTCAAAGTTCCATGCACTTTAGGCAGCCAGAGGGCACCGCTGTCCATTTCTGGGTGAAGGTGTTGCCAAACAAATCATCATAAAACCATCAAACTGGGTTGGGGCATGCTCTGAAATCTCCTTTACCCAATCTCTCATTGACAATAATGTTGCAAAGCTTGGGTGGACACCAAAAGGAGAGGATAACCAAGCACATTTAGCATAGTGCCATTCTTTCAAGAGATGAGCAGTGGTCTCCTCATTTGAGACGAAGGATCAACCTCAATACGACGTTTTCGGAAATTGGATCTTGTGGGGATAAATGATGAAATTGAGGTTCTACCATAAAACCAATTGACAATATGGGGAGTAGTCAAAGACCATATAAGCACATAGCAAACCTTGTCCCTCACCAATGTGGGACAACTCTCAACACGCCCTCGCACGTGTAGCGGATTTTCAAGCCTACATGTGGACAACAACCGGGTGACTTGGAGCGCATGTGGCCGTTTGGCTTCACACGAGGACAACCCGCTCTGATACCATGATGAAATTAAGATTTCACCATAAAATCAATTGGCAATATGAGGAGTAGCTCAAGACCATATAAGCACATAGCAAACCTTGTCCATCACCAATGTAGGACAACTCTCAACAATAATGTTGTGACATAGCATCTACCTTCCTACTTTTACTTTCAAAGGGATCTATGCTTTCCAAATCTTAAACCAAATACAATTAAAAGAGTTGGCAGAGGAAGAAGCTCCACCGTTGGTTTGTTGGATCCACTCCCTAGTTATGTAGGAACGTAAAGAAATTGCAAAGTTTATCGCCTTACGAAGAAGTTTAAAGTACAAGCAACGATGTTGAAAGAAATCAAATAATAGCATAATTCTCCAGAATAAAGTACAAAAATAACAAGCCATACATATGTGACAATATTAGTATACTCTATATGATAAATTCTCGATGAAAACACAATACAATGGCTTATAACTCAAACTGTTAAATGTAAATGATTCAGTTAAGGAAACAAACAAACGAAAGAAAGAAAGTAAAACACGATAACATAAAACATGATAAAAGAGAGGTAAAGAAACAAAATGGGAATCCAGCTCATAGTAAAATTCAAACTAGGCCATCAACACAATGTTTCCATTCTCATTGTATGGGCGGTGCTCTTAAGTAACTTTCAGTGTGATCAATGATTTTTACAATATCTTAAAATCCTCATTGTATCCGTCGTGTTTCAAAGCATTATATTTAGAGTGTGAAATCATAAAAAAACATAAAAAAATTGAAACATAAATACTAACTAATTAATAGATTATATGATACTATTATTTAACTTGCTTTATTTTCAACGAGGAAGATAAGAACAACAAATAAACTCGTGAACAACCTAACTGTAGCTGTCAAAACAGAAAATCAAGTGGATAACTATAGAGATAAGATACAATATCACAACGAAATTCACAACGAAATTCGCTTCACGGAAATAAGTCAATGACACAATATCTTGAGAGAAAAAAAAATTGGTGAGAAGGGAAGTTTCTCATTACTTGGGGAAGATTGGCAAATCTACAAAAGTCAAAGGGCACATATTAATATATAAAAACGCGGAATGACCTTTGATACAAAAATGGACTTTTTCTCCGACGTGTCAATCGTGTGCGGCAATATTAGTATACTATATATGATTAAAAGACAAGCAACGACGTTAAAAGAAATTAGACAATAGCATAATTCTCCATAATAAACTACAAAAACGACAAGCCATACATATGCAACAATATTAGCAGGAGATGGATTGTTTGCCCTCCCATCTCATGCCTTTCCCATCACCTCTTATTTATGTGGTCACGGTTAAGTCATGTCAACATTTTATATTCTCATTGCTTTTTGTCTTATTATTTCTATAAACAAAATCAATATAAAATGTTAACGTGGCTTAACCATAACCACAGAAAATAGAAGGGGATGAGAATGACATGAGATGGGGAGGGCAGACAATCCATCTCCATATTAGTATACTATATATGATTAATTCTTGACGAAAACACAATACAATGGCTTATAACTCAAACAGTTAAATGTAATAAATGATTAAGTTAAGCAACAAAACAAACGAAATAAAGATAGTAAAACACAACAACATAAGACATGATAAAAGAGAGGTAAAGAAACAAAATGGGAATCAAGCTTATAGTCAAATTCAAACTAGGCCATCAACACAATGTTTCCATTCTCATTGTATGGGCGATGCTCTTAAGACCATCTCCAACCGAACGAGGGCCGGATGACTTGTTTTAGCTCTCTGATCATCCAATATATTAATATTTTAATGAATAGTACATGGCCATAGTTGTCTCTATCTCCAACCGAGGGCCAAAGGGTCATATAGCTAAACATAATTTATTAAAAATGTTGTTTAAGTTTCATGTTGTTAAATTTTTTTTATGTTGGTTAATGTTATTTAATGTTGTTTTATATTGTTTAATGTTGTTTCATGTTACTTAATTTAATTTAATGTTGTATAATGACTTAGGAAGTTATAGGAAAAAAAAAATAGAACTTAAAAAAAATATGAAACAAATTTTGTAAAATAGAAGTTATAGGAAAAAAATAGAATTAAAAAAAAATGAAACAAATGTTGTGAAATAGAAGTTATAGAAAAAAAATAGAATTTAAAAAATGAATTTATAGGAAAAAAAATTTGTAAAAATAAAAAACATAAAAATTAAAACTGTGAAAAAAAAGGGCTAGCTAACGTCAGCTAGCCGTTGCATTTGAATTTTGGCCTAGAATTCCTGTCGGTTACTTATATCCGACAGGATTGATGTGTTTTCTGGCCCAGCCGTTTGGCCCTTTCAGATTTCGTGGGGCCCACGAGCCCTCTGGCATAACCCTAGGTTAGAGACGAATTTTGGGCGTTTTTCGGCCCTCTGGACCGTTCAGTTTGAGATGGTCTAAGTAACTTTCAATGTGATCAATGATTTTTACAATATCTTAAAATCCTCATTGTATCTGTCGTGTTTCAAAACTTTATATTCTGAATGTTAAATCATAAAAAACATAAAAAATTCAAACATAAATACTAACCAATTAATAGATTATATGATACTATTATTTAGGATAAATTACATAGTAGCCCCTCAGGTTTGAGGTCTATTGCAATCTTATACAACATCTTTAAAACATTTCACTTTCATACCTCAAGTACTATTTTATTTCAATTTCATACAACCGTTAGATTTTCCATCCATGGATCTGTTAAATGCTGACGTGGCTGCCACATATATGACACGTGGCTGCCAAATGTCTGCCACGTGATAAATAAAATAATTTTTTAATTAAAAAAAAAACATATATGCCACTGTTTTTTTTTCTCTCTCTTTCTTCTTCTTCTCTTTCTCTTTCTTCTTCTTCTGGGTTCGGACCCCTTTTTTTTTTTTTTTTCCTTCTTCTTCTTCTTCCTCCTCCTCCTCTTTCTTCTTCTCTTCTTCTTCTGGGTTCCGTCCTTTTTTTTTTTTTCTCTTTCTTCTTCTTCTCTTTCTCTTTCTTCTTCTTCTAGGTTCGGACCTTTTTTTTTTTCTTCTTCTTCTTCTTCTTCCTCATCCTCCTCCTATTTCTTCTTCTCTTCTTCTTCTTCCTCCTTCTTTTTCTGGGTTCGGTCCCTTTTTTTTTTTTTTTTTCTCTTCTTCTTCTTCTTCCTCCTCCTCCTCCTCCTTCTTCTTCTTCCTCCTTCTTCTGGGTTCGGACCCCTTTCTTTTTTTTTCTTTTTTTTCTTCTTCTTCTTCTTTCTCCTCCCTCCTCTTTCTTCTTCTCTTCTTCTTCTGGGTTCGGTCCCTTTTTTTTTTTTTTCTTCTTCTTCTTCCTCATCCTCCTCCTCTTTCTTCTTCTCTTCTTCTTCTTCCTCCTTTTTCTGGGTTCGGTGCCTTTTTTTTTTTTTTTTTTTTTTTTCTTCTTCTTCTTCTTCTTCTTCTTCCTCCTCCTCCTCCTCTTTCTTCTTCTTCCTCCTTCTTATGGGTTCGGACCCCTTTCTCTTTTTTTTTTCTTCTTCCTCCTCCTCCTCCTCTTTCTTCTTCTTCCTCCTTCTTCTGGGTTCGGTCCCTTTTTTTTTTTTTTTTTTTTCTTCTTCCAATTTCAGGTTTTTTAAAAAAAATTAAAAAATTATTTTATTTGCCACGTGGCAGACATTTTGCAGCCACGTGTCATATATGTGGCAGACATTTGTCAGCCACGTGTCATATATGTGGCAGCCACGTCAGCATTTAACAGATCCATGGATGGAAAATCTAACGGTTGTATGAAATTGAAATAAAATAGTACTTGAGGTATGAAAGTGAAATGTTTTAAAGATGTTGTATAAGATTGCAATAGACCTCAAAACTGAGGGGCTACTATGTAATTTACCCTATTATTTAACATGCTTTATTGTCAACGAGGAAGATAAGAACTACAAGTAAACTCATGAGCAACTTAACTGTAGCTTTCAAAACAAAAAATCAAGTAAATAACTGTAGAGATAAGATACAATCTCACAACGAAATTCGCTTCACGGAAAAGACCAATGAGTCAATGACACAATATCTTGGGAGAAAAAAAAATTGGTGAGAAGGGAAGTTTCCCATTACTTGGGGAAGATTAGCAAATCTACAAAAGTCAAAGGGCACATATTAATATACAAAAACGCGGAATGACCTTTGATACAAAAATGGACGTTTTCTCCGACGTGTCAATCGTGTGGCCATGATGGCTTAAAAGTCCAAATTACTCCAACCGGCACCCTAAAAATCCCCCTCAACATAATTAAAAAAAAAGAAAAACTAATAAAAAAAAGTTTTAACGATAATGACAAAATAAAGAGTAAAGTGAATAGTATCAGAATTGACTTTTTAGTGTAAAAATATGATTTTTTGTTAAAATAAACAGTACCAGGAGTTTTTCGTTAAAGTTTCCTTTAAAAAAAAATATCATTTTAAGCGAAATGATATTTAAGATTATCATAAATCATCTCTTTGGTTCATAAGATTTAAAATTGATAAAAGTGGTATGTGATATTATTCATTGTTAATCATTTTGATCATTTTATGATAAATCTCTGTTAAATTGAAGAAACCACCTATTTAATAGAGATGTTGATTTGATAAAAATATCTTGAATTTAACAGAGATTTCTATAATTGATGGTAAACAATTTCAGATATCACTTCTATTGATTTTAAATATTTGAAATTAAAGTGAGAATTTATGTCCATTTTAACAACTATTTAAGATAAAAAACCTAAAAAATATAAACGAAAAATATCTTTTATCAAACGGCATTTGTGTGGCCTCGGCCAAGCAATCTCCTCGCTATCACCCTCTCTCTCTCTCCCCTTCGCCTCCCTTCTCTCTCTCTCTCTCTCTCTCTCTCTCTCTCTCTCTCTAAATTATCTGTTGGCCGAATTCATAGTTTCAGTCCGTCGCTTATTTGTCCGAGACGGACGTTTCGGGGACACCGAGTACGGCGCTCCGATTCGACGGAACCTCCCAGATTCTCAGCTGCACAGCCACCGTCTCTGTCTTATTACGCGCGCGCTCAATTTTCTGGTGGCGTCAATCATCTGCTGCCAACCCACTTTCTTCGTATTCTGCGTTGCGTGCTTCGTCTGGTGTCGTTTAATGCTCAGTTCGATTCAATGAGATTGCTCTCTTCCGTCACAAATGGCTTCCGCTCCTTCCATGTCAGGTATGTGTATCTGGTCAGCTTCTTCGTTGCTTGGTCAAAAAATGTAGGACACTGGTGAATTTTCCATTTTTTTTGTTAATTTGGACTGGTTTAAGCAAACCCTCCTAGCTTAGCTTAGCTTTGTGTATGGACACTGCCATGGCGGTCTCACTTTCGTTGAGGGATTCAATTCACTATTTCTACTGGTTTTGAATTGCAAGAAAGCAAACCTGAGATTCTTGATTTTTTTTTTCTACTGGTTTTCTGAGCATCCAAACAGAGAATTGGGTTATCTGATTTCACTTTTGATTTTGTGTGTGAATTGTTGTAGTTTCTTTAGAATGCGTGAATGTGTGTAAGCTATCGAAAGGGGACGCAAGTGGGAGAAATGACTGTAGCGTGCTCTCCTGTGCTTGGAAAGCTCCAAGAGTCTTAACGGGGTTTCTTGCAAGCACCGCTCATCCTCCTCAGTGTTCGTGGTTGCCGGATGGACGAAATGGAAGAAGAAACCGGATTAATCATGTAAGTTCTTTATGTAATGTGGATTTGCCCTCTGCCACTGATTGAAACCCAAGTTCCATGATTAGATCTTGTAATTTTGGGTACAAGTTTGCTACTTGTTGGCGTAGCTGTTTGGCGGCACTCAATTTTATCATGTCTTGAAGTAGATAAATTGGTGCAGCATATCGACGTAGGGATCCTAGTAAGCGTAGTATCGCAAAGTGGTTAACTTTGTTTATAAAAATCTATTGGGTTTGGGGAATAGGGGGTAAGAGTAGATTTTCTTTGTGAAGGGAATGAAGGAAAGAAACAATTTAAGCGTGGAGCTGAGGTTTAGGAGCAGAATTCTTACTTGGTATAGGTGCTTGCTGGTCTTCTTTTAAAAACCCTTACTTTATGCAATTCTTTTATAAAAAAAATTAACTTCCTACACTATGATGTTAGTGGTCTGTTGCTCCAAGTTATCAATCATAGAACCTATTTTCTGTTGTACTCTCTACAGAGATGTCAGTCCTCTAGCATAGGAGGTTGGAATTCTGCCGAAGCTTCAGATTTTGTTGTTCTTGGAAGACTGCTTAAATCCGGTTTGCTTCATGTTGGTTGTAAGAGATGGCATCTGCGCTGTTCTTCATCTTTGTGCTCGGATGTCTTGGATGAGGTTTCTCCTGAATCATTGTGGGAGGTAAATTTTGGTTAATTTGCAAATACGCATCAACAAAAATAATAGTTATTATTCTACAGACAGAAATTTATTGTTTGAATTATGTTGTCTGTAATCTGATTGTCTCAGGATCTTAAGCCGTCTATCTCATACCTCTCACCTGAGGAACTGGAACTTGTCCATAATGCTTTTAAGGTTAGATATAAACCTAACAACAAAGCTTAGTTTTTATCTTCAAAATCCATTGTATCAGATTGGTGATTATATATAACACTAGTTTTTGGTTATATAGCTGGCTTTTGAAGCCCATGATGGTCAGAAAAGGCGCAGTGGAGAGCCTTTCATCATTCATCCCGTTGAAGTTGCACGAATTTTAGGAGAACTTGTGAGTCTTGCAATATTAAAAATAGGCCTTATTTTGATTTTAATCACAGTATTCAATTGATGTTGACTATATCTGTCGTTGTAGGAGTTGGATTGGGAATCTATTGCATCTGGATTACTACATGATACAGTCGAGGATACCAATGTTGTTACTTTCGAAAGGATAGAGGAGGAGTTTGGTGCTACTGTTCGCCATATTGTAGAAGGAGAAACTAAGGTTCCATCCCTTTATGTGTCTAGTACTAATAACATTTGTGCTTTTTATGTTTTATATAGCTCCTGTGATGTTTCACAAACCTCCTAATTAATTTGGGCCTGCACACACTTCAATGTCTCCTTGTGTTTAGGTGTCGAAGCTGGGAAAATTGAAATGCAAGAGTGAAGAGGATTCTGTACAAGATGTAAAAGCAGATGACCTTCGCCAGATGCTTCTAGCCATGACACAGGAGGTAGATCTATTTGTTATCGTTCTTTCAAATGTTATGTGTTATAGCTGAAACCAGTTGGAAACTAAAATAGTTGTTGCCCCAGGTCCGAGTTATCATTGTCAAATTAGCTGACAGACTCCATAACATGCGTACTCTTTCACACATGCCTCCGCATAAGCAGGTGTTGTGTTGTCTTTTTGAATTATATTGGTATTTGTATTTAGCTGATGCCTGATATGGTTTGATATTTTGTTGTGTCCAGTCAAGCATTGCACGAGAGACATTGCAGGTCTTTGCTCCTCTAGCAAAGTTGCTTGGGATGTACCAAATCAAGGTATACCATTTTTTTTTTCCTTTAAAATATTTTTCCACATTTATGGGGGTAAGGTTAGCCGACATTCACCTCTCCCAGACCCTGCGTAAAGCGGGAGCCTTGTGCACTGGGTACGACCTAATTTATGCTTTTCAATTCTCAATATTCCAGTTTTGCAACTGTTGATTTCACCATTGGAACCTAAAATTATCATTGTATGTAGCTTAATTCCGTGGACCTGGATTATGATCGCTTGTTGCTTAAATAAGTAGTTATTGATAACTAGTCATCAAACTCTAGAGTTTCAATTTATTAGAGTTGTGAGTCTTGTGACTTAAGGAATATAGTTTAGGCGATACAAGAGTTTCTTTCTTGTATTGGGGCGAGGGTTTCACAGCTGAATTTCAAGTTTTTGATGGCTGATATAATTATAACGTTAAAGTTTTCTATCTTATCTCATTTTCATATGTTATGCTTTGGTTAATTTGTATTCTGAATGCACGCATATTCCATATTGCAGTTGGAACTCGAAAACCTTTCCTTCATGTACACAAATGCTGAAGATTATGCTAAGATCAAAAGAAGAGTTGCAGGCCTCTACAAAGAGCATGAGAAAGAACTTGTGGAGGTAATGCGTTAATTTGTTAAACAACAGAGTCTACAAAATGCTCAGGGGACATTGTCAATTGTATGGTTATTGTTTTGGCATGCAAATAAAGTAGAGGCTCTCAGTTTTAATTTCTCGTCACTGTGTTATCAGTGATGTTTGCTCATCAAACCTTAGTTCTTTGTGCTAGGCAAATAAAATTTTGATGAAGAGGATCGAGGATGATGAGTTCTTAGAACTTATGACTGTGAAAACTGAAGTTCATGCTGTGTGTAAGGAACCATACAGGTCAGATCATAAGTCCTACTACCATTTTCTCATTCGTTTTTGTGGCCGCATTATTCTCTCTGACTTTATTATTTGATTTAAGTACTGCTGTGTTATCTGGTACATGAAATACAACGACATTGTCCAAAGAGATCTTAAAGCGGCATGGAACATGACCTATTACTCTTGTAATCCTTGTAATGAGATGTTACATTCAATCTCAGTGTGTCATTCTGTCTGAGAAATCATAATTTCTGCTTCATATTTCAGCAGTCAGTTTCTTGAGGATTATTTTTCGGGCTAAAATAGACTGTTCTTGATGTTTGTTTGCAGTATCTATAAGGCTGCGCTCAAATGTAAAAGTTCAGTTAACGAGATCAATCAAATTGCACAGGTTTGTTCTCATATTTGCTTCAACTAACTTGGAACTTTTGTTGAGGACATTTCATGATGATTCATATTTCTTCATTGAATTATAGCTTATGTTCGTTTTTACCAGCTTCGAATTGTAATCAAACCAAAGCCATCCCTTGGAGCTGGACCTTTGTGCACCCCACAACAGGTATATCCTTGCTCATGCCAAGATAGGGAATTCTTTACTGACTCTGTAGTCTGTACTTCGTATGTCATTGAGCTTTCCCTCTGTTGTTTTCCCTTAGTATGTCGTTGAGCTTTCCCTCTGTTGTTTTCCCTTCAGATCTGCTACCATGTCCTAGGGTTGGTTCATGGAATCTGGACCCCTATTCCTCGAACGGTGAGTATTTCTTCGATTACTCTTACATGATTCAGCTTAAGCAGTATAAGTTATTTGTAAATTTAAAAATACGTGTTTATCTGTTCTGACAGATGAAAGACTATATTGCCACTCCAAAACCTAATGGCTATCAAAGTCTCCATACAACTGTAATTCCTTTCTTGTATGAGAGCATTTTGCGTCTAGAAGTGCAGGTACAATCTCGTCTTCATTTTTTAGCATGCTCATATTTTCCCAAAGTTGATAATAAGGTTTATGCAGAGTTGAAGTCTCTCCTGTATCGATTGGTAATCTTTTAGGAGGTATTAATTTACATCACGGGCTTTCTGTTTTGGCAGATAAGAACAGAAGAGATGGATCTGATAGCTCAGAGAGGAATTGCTTCTCATTATAGTGGGAGAGGATCTGTTACCGGTTTAGTTGGGCGTAGTCTCCCTAATGGTAGAAGTTCAAGAGGGAAGACTGTTTGCCTTAACAATGCAAACATTGCACTCAGGGTATTGTACCTGTATTCATTGCTAATTTATGTTTCATTCTTAGTCCTCGTGGGGATTTCTCCATAAACTCCTTTCATGTCTGCTAATTTCATGGATGAAGTCTCTTGTTTCTTCCAGATTGGCTGGCTCAATGCAATTAGAGAATGGCAAGAAGAATTTGTTGGCAACATGAGCTCTAGAGAATTTGTTGAAACTATCACTAGAGATCTATTAGGCAGTCGTGTGTTTGTCTTTACTCCCAGGGGAGAGGTAAGAATTTGGATTGCTTCATGACTGAGATTGTTATTATTAATTGGGTAAGAAAAAACATAAATTTTCACACGCTAAATAAGTTTGCTTTATTGTATTGATAGATATCTTTATGATATGCAGATAAAAAATCTTCCGAAAGGGGCAACTGTTATTGACTATGCATACATGATACACACTGAAGTTGGCAACAAAATGGTAGCAGCAAAGGTAATTTGCTTACATTGGACTGATCTTCTATTCTTTTTCAATTCTAAATTTATGCTTTCATTGTATGGAATTAAAACTACGATGACTTCATTTTGGTGCAGGTCAATGGAAATCTTGTTTCTCCAATGCATGTACTTGTAAATGCAGAAGTTGTGGAGATAATCACTTATAATGTCAGTATTTGCCATCCATCTTGTATTTCCTTTCTTTAAACGTGTCCAATAAAATGTACAGAACCTTAACGTACACACACACACTCGCGTTATATGATAAAATTGTATGGATTGCTCATTTATACGGACATCTAGAGGAGTTAATATGACATGTTCAGCATTCTGTTATCATATGCTTGTACATTTAGGGATCATAATTTTCTTTTCTTTTTTCTCCAGTCACTTACCGGAAAATCAGCTTTTCAGAGGCATAAACAGTGGTTGCAACATGCAAAAACACGTAGTGCCAGACACAAAATTATGAAAGTATGCCTTGTTGGTTGGAAGATCATTTATTTTTGTTTGTCCTATTTTGCCTTGCTCTAATAATAAACATTTTATTGGGACTGTAGTTCTTAAGGGAGCAAGCAGCCCTGTCTGTTGCTGAAATAACAGCCGATAAAGTACATGACTTCATTGCTGATTCTGAAGAACAGATCGAAGCACAAGAGCTCCCAAGTACCTCCAAAGGATACAAACCTTTATGGGAAAAAATGAAGGGTATTTCAGTGCCAGAACGAAGTTCTATAGATCCCTTTCAAATTACAAATGGAAGCGCCTTGGCTCCCAAGGTGAATGGGAAGCACAACAAGAATGTTCAGCATGTAAGTTTAAAGGCTGCAGGGGAGTCGTTGTCACAAGGGAATGGTGTTGCCAGAATGTTGCAAGCTAACATTCCAATGTGCAAGGAAGCCTTGCCCAGTTTAGAAAGTTGGCAGGCCAGCAAGGTTGCCTCTTGGCATAGTATTGAAGGGCACTCCATACAATGGTTCTGCGTGGTTTCTGTAGATCGAAAAGGTTAGCTTTTTTAATGAATCATTGATAGATTTCCCTTTGTTCTGTCTTGAGATTAAAAACATTAGTGATGCATTTGCTTCTAGTTGAGATCGGGCACTTCTGATTTATTTTTGTTCTTGAGAATCTCAGTGGAGATTTCTTTTTTACTACCCTATACTCTTTTCATTCTACTTGATTTACTTTAGTAATGATTTACAAGGATTCCCGGGACAAATTTTATTCTTCTACTTTACCTTCATAGGTTGAGTCAAGCAGTAGCATGTAGTCTTATTAGTTTCAGTTGATGGATTAAGACGTCGTCTGCATCACTCTAGACCTGTTTTAACTTTAAAACAATAATTTCAGGTATGATGGCTGAGGTTACAACAGCATTGGCAGCTGCAGGCATTACTATTTGTTCTTGTGTGGTGAGTGGTTGGAGCTGGCAGCTATTTGCTTTTTTATATTGATGCGCTCTCTTGTATTTCTTTAACACCCTTACCATCAATGACCAGGCTGAGATTGACGGGGAAAGGAGAATGGCGGTCATGTTATTTCACATTGAAGGAAATGCGGAAAGTTTGGTAATGTCTCTGACATCCATCTCTGAACCCCGTATTTTATCACTTAGTGATTCTTTTTGTGCTAATGTGCGATTTTCTCCCCTCTCCCCTCTCCCCTCTCCCCTCTCCCCTCTCAGGTTATTGCATGCTCAAGCATCGATATAATTCTAGGTGTCTTGGGGTGGTCTACAGGTTGCAGCGTACCAAGCTCAAAGGATAATCTGCAATATCTTGAATGCTGAGCCATTCATGGAGCCATTAACGCTCAATCCACTCGGTCGTTGCAGTCGTGGGTATCAAGTTTTGCCTAAAGAAATCTGAGATTGCGTCGTGTTTAATAAGAGATTTTCGTGTAATCAGCTCCGCAGTTTCGATCTATTTGTTGGACACTCTTGGCCAAATAAGCTGGCAAGAATAAGAACGATCGAGGTCAAAATTCAGGGCGGTGTATATAGGAAAAGGAGTGATACGTAGGCTTAGTAGTGTTAATACACTTTGTAAAGAAAATTGTGAGGAGAGAAACTGTGAAGAAAGCTACACACAGGGTTGTACGAAACTTGCAATACATGTTCTTTTCTGTGATCCTTTAATTGTATCATTACGTCTTCCTATGTTGCGAAGTGCTGGATTTTCCTTTTTTTGGTATAATTCGTAGTTGAAAGGGAACTGCTCCGCGCGGCTCTCTTATGAACTCGGGGGAGAAATTTCGAGTACAATATTTTTTTGGAGTGTCAGTAACAGTTTTGACGTTATCCTGATTTTAGGATTGCCGGAATAGTAGAATACAAATTACGGTCTTTGTGAGAAGTTATTTTCTCAAGAATGAGATCCACTAAGGATCTTTGCGTCCGAAGCTCATAGATTGAGAGTTCTGAACTGTTCAAGAGAGAGCTTAACTGATCAAGAGAGAGATCTAGGCTGTTCAAATTTTTGAATTTTTGTGAAGTGGGCTAGTTGGATGGACTAAAAGGGGTCGTAGAATTGAAATTGAGTGGACCGATTTCTTGATCTGCGTTATCCGGAGTGGATCTCAAATCTATTTTCTCATGCCCCTTTTCTCTCTTTGCACCATTTTGTTTATTTTTTTTCTTTAAATTGAATATATCGAAGAATTATGAACGGACAAAAATAAGCAAGGTGTACAGAAAGCATTTCCTACTCAACTCAACCGTTGAAAGTAGTCTTATTTAGTAGCCACCATTATTGGGGACTGGACTCTGGGTTTGTGGTGATGATGCGAAGGTAAAGGGATAGCTTGATGTTTTTGTTATGGAGGAGGCACCTAGCCCACAATCCGGAATCCATGGAAAAAATCAAAGATAATAATGCATTCTTAGAAAATATCAGCAAATCAGCTACGTTACCTATTTTCGCTTTCACGATTTCTATCTTTGTTTCGTTTCGCTTTTTGTTGTTGTTGTTGGTTCCCATTTCATTTTTTGAGAAAAATATATCTTGTTTTTTCTTGCTCTTCTTTTAAATCCTGGTCTTGTTTCAATTGTAGTTCTTCGGTTGGGTTCGTTCTTTTATTCAAATACATCCGGTTAGCATATGGCTTGATGTTCTTGTCATGGAGGAGGCGATATGAAGCAAGCACAGGACCACTGATTCCATTGTTTGAGTCCGTCGGAACGTTGCAAGACTCCGATGAAGAGAGTTCAAGAAAGGCTTTACACTTGGTGAGCTGCTTCTTGTTTTCAATCTTAGGAGGACACATTGTTGCAAAGAAATAGCCCTTTGCGTCAGTTGCATCACTTACGACGGTGACCGGTGCAGTTTCGAACCCATATTGGTCCACAGCCTCGCATGTTATCCTAGCCGCGGCTCCCGAAATATTAATTCAATGATATTTGAGTAAGAAACTAAGATTGATTGATATTTTAAACTATTCTAATTTATGGAGAGGACAACTGAACACACCTTCGAGCGAGAGGACTTGGCCAGATTTGAGACTTTTAAATTTTTTTTTATCGAATAAAGACCGGAAAGTAGAGGTGCAACTCGAATGGGTAGGTTTTGGGAATGGGGTTGGGGTTGAGGCATTGCCCGGAGGAAGCAACTAGAATTTGAAGTAGACCATTTAATATTCATTCTTTGTGAAATGACAAATTTTGTATCAAGAAAGTCGATACGTATTAATAACACGTCGTTAAATGTTACTAGCGACATGTTATCTACTTATATTATTCATACCATATTGACAGTCTGTCCTTAAAATTGAGATTTTGTCCAAAGAAGAATTATCACGAGTTTAAAAAACAACTCTATATAGACCAAAGCATCTTATTACAAATAATCCCAAATGGTAAATCACAAAAACCTCTTGCCAGTAATAATGAAATCAAGCAAATCCAACAACAATAAAGAAACAAATATTTCAGCTCAAATTAGTAAATGGAGAAAATAATTAAAACCTGGCGTTGTTATAATGTCGTGCTTGACTGGTCAGGATCCGAGTATTATGCTTTAATTAATAGCCGTTAGGGACTGATTTAGTTTCCGAGGTGCAAAAGAAAGGCCCAACCGAGTACAACTTGATGTTCTTGGCACTGAGGGCACGATAAGAAGAAAGAAGATGACCAGTAATTCCATGGTTAACGTCAGTAGGGACTTTGCAGGCTTCCAATGGAGAATAATCGAGGAACGCCTTGCACTCTGTGAGCTTCCACTTGTCTTCAAGCTGCGACGGCGATAACGTTGCGAAGAAGTATCCCTTTGCATCAGTTGCACCACTCAGTTTGGAGAAAGGAGCGGTCTCGTAACCTTGTTCATCCTCAGCCAGACATGTAATCCTTACCACAGCTCCTACGTTCCAACCCAATAAAACATACTTAATTTAATTAAAAATAATTGAAAACTATCTGTAAATATATTCAAATTCATGATATAACTCGACGCCCTGGACATATATATCAACCATGTGGTTCAACTATATTACACGTCAGAGTGCAAACATAGTAACATACTACAAAGTTTTAAACCCTAAATTTTGAAAGTTACGTTAAGAGATTCTTATACACAATGTGCACTTGCTAGTCTAAGAACGTAAGATGCATGAAGATTAACGATTCAACATTGAATTAGAGACTACCTTTAATTGGGAAGCTTTGAAGGCCTGATTTGCACAAAACCAGCCCCTGAATACCAATGATCTGAGGTTTTAGCTTTGCATATACTTCTGGTTTCGGTTTTCCGGCGTTCGGTAAGTTCGGAATATCAACCTTTGGAAGTTCTGGATACCCATCAACCTTTGGAAGTTCTGGATACTCATCAACCTTAGGTCTAGGGGCACCGGAGCTATAATCCTTCGCAGAGGCAATGACTAGCAATGAGAAGAGAAGCATGGAGGAGGAGGTGGCAAAGAGGAAACGGGACTTGACAGCCATTGTTTGTTACTGTTGCTGTAAACAATATATGCAGAAGGTGAACTAACAATGGATGATTTGGGAGTTGAAGAGTCACTACCATATCCTTATATAGCAACATGGCCTCAAGTCTATTATTTTTCTTTACTATTTTTAGAACTGTACGTGGGCAGAGAGTGGTTCAAGTTTTAGATATCCAGAATCTGATTAAATGATTAATATTGTGCTGGAGAGAGCTTACATGGATGCACGTTGGCAAAGATAAATACAGTTAGTGCTATTCACACAGCTATTTTGCTTCTCATACATTTTTGTTAAATTTTGTCTAGCATTCATTTGATCAATAGTCAAAAATTAAGAGGGATGTGTGAGAGGTAAAAATGGATGTGTGAATAGCACAATTCTAAATACAATATGTTTAAGCACTGTAGGCCCAGCACTATTCTTTTTGTAAACACACACCACCCAAATGTTATACATGAATTCAAAGCGCTTAAATTGTTGCATGAAAATAATAGGTTTTGTGATGGTTTTTGTAGAAATTCACAAATCCTGTCACATCCCGTCCTGAATTATTTTTATCGGTGGTGAAAAGACTAAAGTACCCTTGAACGTTTGTGGTGTTGTGTGGTTTAGGTTTTGGTTGTGGACCAATTAAAATTTTTCCTAAGTGTTTGGACCCAATTAGAAAAGAGATTTTTGTTTGTTTTGGTTGGTAGCCCAAACTGGACCACACACACACCTAAACTCCCGTTGACCTTTCTCTCTCTCTTTCTCCTTTTCTCGGATTTTTCTGAAAGTCCGTACAATTGTACGGACAAACCTCAAACCAGACCATTTCTTCACAGATCGACGTCGATGAGCCTGTTTTCCTGTTCCTTGTGAGCTTAGGAGTCGAATGGTGGTGGTGGTTAGACGTGAAAACCCTAGAAACCTGAGAATCCAAAACTCCCGATTTGGGTCACTGTTCATGCAGTCTTGATCGTGGAATTATCAGTGAGTTTTAAGGTTCTAGGAAGCTTTAGGACATCTTCACGAAGCTCGGGGAAGAAAGTTGGAAGTTTTGGACGTCGGGAAGTTTAGTTTGACGAGTTTCAATTTTGGCCAGATTATCGAGGTTTCTCCGGCGAGATTCCATGGATTTCAAGGCTTGAAATTGGCAAGGTTTTGTTGTACTCGTTGTAAGCTTCATTTTGGTACAAATTTCATGAATTTTGGTTAAGAAATGAAGAAGATATGAAGTTTTAAATTTTTTTCCAGAAATCGGCGACTGTCTTTGGCGAACCAAGGAAGACGAAGGGAAATATTCCTTCAAGTCTGACGGAATATTCTAACGGCGTCAGGTAACGCCGTTAAATTCTATTAAGGTTTTAACGGAATATTCCAAACGGCAATTAAGTTTCAGTTAGGGTTTAGCCGCGTGTGGGGACACGTCTGGCCGTGCCTTGGCCGGCACGTGGGTGGTCGGAATTTTTTTTTAAAATATGGGGATATTCGTTGTGTTTAGTAGATCACGTTGGTATATTCAAACACCCCATTTGAGCATTGTATGAGAAGTTAAATCCTAGTTTTGTGTATGTGCCTTAAATAATGTTTATTTAGTTATTTCGCATATAGGTGAGACCTATCCGAAGGACGAGCGCCATCAATCAAGGCTCGGGGGCTACAACCCTTCGACATATCAGTGAGTGGGCTTTTGGTTTTCCGTATATACCTATATACTTGAGATTTTTCCCAAAAAATGAATTTGAATAATTATCCTTTTTGAAATGTCATGCAAAGTATCTGCCTATCTTATTTATGCATTAGTAGTTGCATATATTTATGATTGGTGCTTCAGACACTTAGGTAAGTGCCAAGTAGGTTCATAAATTAAAGATATGAGGTTGTTTTAGTTATGCGAGATATGATGTGATGCATTGAAAGCTCATAAACCTCCACCTCAGTGTTAGTGTTCCCGCCCAGAGTTAGGGCACAGTCCTTCACGTGATGTTCACCTCCCGCACCATATGCTCACCTTAGATCCAAGTTAGGTGCACATGCTTGTCGTACATACCACTTTAGGTGGTTCTGACTAGTAGGTGACCCGCGATTATTCGTACAGTCTTCACGTGATCGTAGTACTAGAGCATATTTATTTTACACCTAGTCTTGTCGTACATACCACTTTAGGTGGTTCCGACTCGTGTGCAAGATTTGATATGATTGAGATTGGTTATGAGCTATAGACTCAGCCGTGTAGGTCACGTTAGGTGGATCCGGCTGATATGATATCTGGCATTGATACATTTAACTGGATTACTTATAACATTTCATTGAAATACTTTGGCATGGTATATTTCTATGAATTTTCATCCTGAGTATGATTTCTGATCTAGCATATATTATTATTTTTCTGGGAAATTATACAGGTGTTACGGTAATGGGTTAGAACTTTTAAGAAATGAAATGATTTTGAAAAGCTTTGTTTTTGCCCACTCACACTTTCTGTTTTGCGCCCCTCCAGGTTTTAGGTAGAAGTGCTTTGGTGACTCACGGGGATTTCGACGGTGGTTCTGACAGAACATCACAAATGTACGATCACCCTTGGGTGTTGTATAATTAGTACTTATTCAGTTGAACTACACTTAAGCCATTCATACTCTGATTATG
Source organism: Malus sylvestris (assembly GCF_916048215.2). Taxonomy (NCBI): domain Eukaryota; kingdom Viridiplantae; phylum Streptophyta; class Magnoliopsida; order Rosales; family Rosaceae; genus Malus; species Malus sylvestris. Next base: position 40,324,921 of record NC_062270.1, on the reverse strand, counting down.
TATTTCACACTTAATCTTGCACTTGCACCTTATCTTAGCTAGTACTTTTAGTAGTTTGGTTTTTATTCACTCGTATTTATCCTTATCATTATTGCTTCCGCACTGTGCACATGGTTACGTCATTCTCACGTGACGGCCAGCATGCCTCGATTTTGGTCGGGGTGTGTCAAATCCTACTAAAAAAAATCGTGAATATTATTACTATTATCTCGCAATTTTAATGAAAAACGAGTCTGTTGAGTTTCCACAAAATATTATCAGTACGACATTTGATATAGGTGCCTCAGTTTTGAATTCTCTAGATCAAACATTCATAATAATGATTTGATTAAACTTTTTTTGTCATAATTTTTGTGTTATATGCACATTATATTGGAACAAATTTCCTATAACCTAGTCTTTTGATTACATTCTCCTCTGTTAGAGATAATTGTAAAAAAAATAAAAAGGTTGGTTAGATTCAATTTATTTTCACAATAATAAATGTTTGCATAACAAAAAAGAAAAAAAAAGAAAAAAAAAGAAAACTGATCAAAAAAAACATATTTGGAAGAAGAGAAAATATGGTTTAATTACTAATATCTCCACTAAATAAAGAAAAGTGCATCATGCAAATAAAATGATAAATTCAAAAATTATTTTAATTTTAAAAAATAGAGGGACTATTGGTCAAAGCACTTTAATCAAATTTTAAAAATGCACAGATGTTTAATCTAAATGATATAGAAAAATTGTAGAAGATTCTAATTTTCCCTAAGAAAAATGTTATAATGCTTTGAAAGCGGTCTTACGGTCTTACCATTTATTAACTCACATAAGTATTTTTTTTACTAAATATATAAGTCAAAAGAATAAAAATTAATAAGACATAATAGTGGGTGCTAAAACCTAGCTAGAACATCTTCAAAATGTCCTACATGAATTTAAGAAGCTTAAGGTTACGCTAAAAAGAAAAAGAATATGTTTTATGTTGAAATTTCCAAAATCAATTAAAACCGTGAGAACGTATTAGCTTAAAATTTAGGGAGTTCTAACGAAAAGCCCACGGTACTGTTCACTTTAACGAAAAACCACATTTTTACACTAAAAAGTCAAACCTGATACTATTCATTTTACCCTTTATTTTGTCCTTATCATTAGAGTAAACTATCGGTTTACCCCCTGAACTTTCACCTCACTTTCGATTTCCCCCCTAAACTTTTCCATTGGAAAATTAAGGACTCAAACTAATTTTTTTAGCCAATTTGCCCCCTACCGTTAGTTTTTCATATATTCCATCCATATTTCCGTTAAGTGAGACCATGTGCACAACATGTGCGGGTAGTTAAGTTATTTCACTCTTAAAAATGATTAAAAAACTGAAAATAATAAAAAAAGCAAAACTTTCCCTCTATTTTTTCCCGCTAATTCCTATCCTCGATTTTATTTTTCCCTCTCATTCCTATGCATGAGAAATGACATATGGTGTTATTGTCTACCATTTTTATTTTCTCTAACAAATTAATAATTTGACAAATGCTAATGGTGCTATTGTCTCCAAAGCAGTGCATTAATATAAGAAACCCTAGTCTTTTTTATGGACATGTTTCTTATATTAATGCACTGCTTTGGAGACAATAACACCATGAGCATTTGTCAAATTATTAATTTGTTAGAGAAAATAAAAATGGTAGTACATGCTTCAAAAAAAAGATTAACTTAGCTACTTATGAAGACAATAACACCATATATTATTTCTCATGCATAGGAATGAGAGAGAAAATTAAAATTGAGGATATGAATTAGCGGGAAAAAATAGAGGGAAAATTATTATTATTATTTATTTTCAGCTTTTAATCATTTTTAAATTGAAATGTCTTAACTATCCTCACATGTTATGCACATGGTCTCACTTAACGGAAATATGGATGGAATATATGAAAAACTAACGGTAGGGGGCAAATTGGCTAAAAAAATTAGTTTGAGTCCTTAATTTTCCAATAGAAAAGTTCAGGGGGGAAATCGAAAGTGAGGTGAAAGTTCAGGGGGTAAACCGACAGTTTACCCTTATCATTAAAACTCAAAATTTTCAAATTATTTTCATTAATTTTCCTTAAAATTTAAGTGAATAATGTGATCATTGAGTTTGCGCGCAATAATTTTTAGGGGCATTAACAAAATATTATAAGTCATTTAAGAGCGGTCTTATCATTATTGAATCATATAAATATTTTTCATTGAGTACTTAAGCCAAAAATAGAATAACTAATAAAACATGTTGGTGAGATCCAACATGAATTTTAAAAAGTCGAAAAACAACCTAAAAGTAAATTTTATGATAACTTTTGTGGAATTTTCCTCAATCTTTCATTTCCCATCAATTGCTACACACTTGGGATTATAGTTTTTATTATATCATTTATATTTGGAAATCTTAATGAAACACTTCTGGTATTGTTCATTTTTAACATTATCTTGAAAAGTCACTCCTTGTATTATTCACCTACACTTTTATTTTGTTATTTTCGTTAAAAACTAAAGTTTTTTAAGACTTTTTGTTAGTTTTACTTTTATATTTGTGCCAACTAGCTGCTCAATGCATTGTCGACATTAGGCAAATATAAAAAGGCGCTCCAAACTAACACGGTTCTCTATTTTGCGAAAGTCGAGATGACATTAAGCATAAAAGACGTTCCAAATCAACACGGTTCTCTATTTTACGAGAGTCGAGACGACATTAAGTAGACATGAAACATAAAATACAATCTACTTGTAGCAAAAGTGACAAAAAGATTACATTAAATTAATGTAAATTTGTAATGTCAAATAAGACTCGACGAACACGAAGTGGTGTGGACTAATTCAGATATTGCAATATTGGCAGTCAAAGACTCAAAAGGCAATTTTTACCGTTGAATTCAAACACAAACAACAACAAACAAACAAAACAGCTTTGACGTTTTCCATTATTAGTTGTTAATTGTCATTTAAACAAGCCAAAATGGATGAGATGGATGATGGATGTGGGAGGTACGGGGTTCAATGCTCTGAGTTCGTGAGTTTGCCTGACTTTAGTTATGGATAGTGTAGATTTTTTCTTAACCTTTTTGGGCCAGAAAAAGATAGATAATAGTGACTTGTTACCAGTTGTGTACCTTTAAAAAAAATGATGGATTATGCCCACCACTTAGACGTTAGAATATTCATACGATGTGCTGAGCGGTTTCTAAACTTGCTTTGCTTGCATCACTCACTCTTCACTCTAATGTTTAATGATATTATATACATATATCCACCAACTTATCAACAACTTGAGTTAAAGCTACTCCACTTCTTTCAGAGTAGGACATACCCATTTAAACGTTTACTCAACATTTATTATTTAAAAAAGGGTTTCTTTAGCTAAAGTGATTAATGAGGTTATCATAACTTCTCATTTTGATTTTAGAGATTTAAAATAGATAGAAGTGGTTCCTCAGATTATCCACCATCAATCATTTGATCATTTTGATATTGTCTCCCAACTTCACCACGTATTATAGATGTAGAGTTTTATCATAAAAAACCTTGAGAATACTAAATGAACTTTCTAAAAAATAAGACTCTATAAACTCTCAGTTATCTCACATTTTTAACAAATTTTTTTATAATATTAACAAAAAAATTGACGTTACATGACATAGAATTGATAGAAAATCCCTATTTTTAAGTCTCTATCCGCCGCCAAATAATTACTCATATGTCAACTTACGTAGGCAGATTTTCACATAAGTACCATTGCTCTCTCATTAGGGCCAGTTGGACTCAAAAGAAAAGGTCCGAGAAGCTTGCCAGCCACGCAAGGCCCAAAAGCTTGCCAGCCACGCAAGGCCCAATAAGATTTATGGTAACAAATTTAATAAAAGGAAAACTAATGAAAAATATTTGAAAATTTTGAATTTTAACGATAAAGACAAAATAAAAGGTAAAGTGAATAGTACTAAGTTTGACTTTTTAATGTAAAAATATGATTTTTCATTAAAATGAACAGTACCGAACTTTTCGTTAAAACTCCTCTTAATAAAGGGTTAGGTGAAATCCAACGAAAGTTCCACAAAAGGACATGTAATTAATACTAAATAGCAAACAGTGTCCATTTCTCTTCGTACAAAACCCCCCTCCCCTCCTCCTTTCTCGCTCATCTCTCGCTCATCCCTTAAACCCTTCTCTTTCTCTCTCCCCCCCCCCCCCCCATCTCAATTTTCAGTTCATCTCGGAGTTAATTCAACAAGTTTTTCGATTTCGAGAATGTGCGGTGGTGCTATAATCGCTAATTTCATCCCTCGCGACCGTCGCCGTTGTGTCACCGCCTCTGACATATGGCCGGACTCTCCCTTCGCCAAGTTCGATCCCGACACTTTCTTCGACTGCAATCCCACCCCGGTTAATCGCACCGACTCAACTCCGCGTAAATTATCCCAACCCATTTCAGGTACGCTCTTTTTTCATCCGTATGTTGTTTTTCTGCGAGTTAAAAGATGAGAATTTTCGTTCGGATTGTGACTGGGGATTTTTCACAAACAGGTGATGTACAAGAAGAGAAGCCGGCTAAGAGGCAGAGGAAGAACCTCTACCGAGGCATCAGGCAGCGTCCATGGGGCAAATGGGCCGCCGAGATTCGTGATCCCAGAAAAGGGGTTCGAGTTTGGCTCGGTACCTTCAACACCGCCGAGGAGGCGGCCCGAGCTTACGACAGGGAGGCTCGCAAAATCCGCGGCAAAAAAGCCAAGGTCAATTTCCCCAACGAAGACGACCACCTCCCCGCCAAGACGTATCTGAGAAACCCAAATACTAATCTGTATCAACCCAAAAGCTTTGATTTGGGATTTGGGTATGATCTGAACCAGATTGCGACATTTCCCTCCAATTCCATGTCGATTGAGTTTAACTCCAAGGCTAATGTGAACACCGACCCAATTGTTATTTCCGGGGAAGAAAACTCTGGGTGTGGTTCAGATGGCGCTTTCTCCTCAACGGGCTTTCTGGGTTGCAATCAGAACGGGAGCGGCGGTTGTCACGGCGGAGCTGAGCTAACAGAAGTGGAGGAAACTAAAGAAGGGAAACGGAGCTTGGAGGCGATTGCAAGAATGGAAGAGGACGAAGTGCAGAAGCTTTCCGAGGAGCTAATGGCGTATGAGAGCATGATGAAGTTCTATCAGATTCCGTATCTGGATGGGCAGTCCACGGCGGCTCCTCAGAATCCTCCGCCTCAGGAAAGCACCCTTGGTGATGATCTCTGGAGCTTCGATGACGACCATAGCGTTCCTGCTTCCGTGTGATTAATGTTATCTGCTTTTATTAGTTTTATTTTAATTTTGGTGGTTGTAAATTGAGTTGGTCAGGGGAAATTGATGATTTTGATCATTGGTTTCTTCCTGATTAATCTGAATTGTAGGTGTTTAATGTTTAATTAGTTTGTTCTTAATTACCCAAAGACAATTGCAACTCCGTTTAAATTATTCAATTTAGTTTCTAGTCATCCTGTTTGATCATGTATAGTCCTAACAATTCTTCCTTCTAATTGACAAAGAAAAAGAAACTAAAAAAAGAACAGAAAAAAAGGTCACGTAAATTCCAATTTCACCGGTATTTCAAATCAATCGACATTCCAACATCATTATTTGGAAAGGGAGTCCCTTCGGATCTATTTTGTGAGGATCCTATGAATTCTCACATTCTAGTTTTTCATCAAATATCGTGAAGTTAGTTTTCGTTAGATATTATTTGTGTTTAATTTTAAATAAAAAAATTAAATAATTTCTAACCGTACGATACAAGATGAATGACTAATATGTGAGAATCTGAATGAGATTCAATTCCCCATTATTTAAAAAAGGGAAACTAATGAAAATGTCTTGAAAATTTTGAGTTTTAATGAAGATGACAAAATAAATGGTAAAGTTAATAATACTAAAATTGATTTTTTAATATAAAAATATGATTTTTCCATTAAAGTAAATAATATCATAAGCTTTTCGTCAAAGTTCATTTTAAAAAACTTCAAAAACATCCTGCACATTGTGTTAAACCGCAAAAATGCATAATTACATGAGAAAGTTAAAATACATATAACACCGCACAATTTGTCGGTGAATCCCATTCCATTCCTACCCGTTGCGGCGGCGCCGTTGTTTTTAAATTTCCAGTTTCGCTCTCTCCAAAGAATTATTAATATTATTAAATAAAACGTGATGTATTTCCAATTTAGGAGCGCGTGGTTTTCCCGTTCCCAGTGCGCGCCCACAGTTGCCGCCTTTTGCAAACTTGTACGTTCCTTTGTACTACTTGTCTTTTTCTTCTATTGTAATTTGTACTACACTACCAAACACGTGATTGCTGGATGGGCCTGATATTGGATTGGACTGGGTTGGGCTGCCTTCCAGCCCACCACACACCCAAACACCCCCGGGCAACTCCACCTCACCCACTCGAGACTGGTCCGACTAGATGTGTCTTCGATTGGACGATTATGTGGCCCGCTCGTCTGCACCCAATGATTTTTTCTCGTTTAGCCTTTTATAAAAGAAAAACTAATAAAAATGATTTGAAAATTTTGAGTTTTAACGATAATGACAAAATCAAGGGTAAAGTAAATAATACCAGGATTGATTTTTTAGTGTAAAAATGTGATTTTTCTTTAAAATGAATAGTACCGAAGACTTTTCGTTAAACTTATTTGGCAGAAAACGTGGATTAAAGGGAGGTGAGAGAAAAAAAATAGAGACAACTGATAGGGTTACTAGGCCATGAAGCAATAATAATAATAATAATAATAATAATATGTTTTGTGTTATAAATAGGCAAAAGTTAGAGAAATAACTTTTGTTAAAGACATGAGCGAAATAAGAGCAAAATATCACACTGTAATTTTAGTAGCTGTAACACAAGGGATGGCAGATAAAGAAAGGGAGGGAGATAGACTGATATTATTTATTTGATTTTTTCTTTCGCAATGTGTTTTGATAACACACAGATCACTTTATTTATAGAGCTACTCCCATGATAACATCTAAATATGATATGAGGACTACTTTTGACAATATTACATAACAACAAATATATCACTATCATTTTTCACCTTTTTCCAAATGTATGTGGGATGTGGGCATACACCATACAACTTTTACAACATTTTGTTTGCTAAATTGCCATAACATTCTTAGATATTTGTCTCTCCCGTCAAGAAATAATTATTATTGTTAATCAATATGTATTACAGATAAAATATTACAAAAACAAAACCTGTGCTGTGCACATGAGAGTTTCATCCAAAAACTGTCCGAGACTGGTTGGGAAATCTAAGCTGCAACTTTACATGATAAGTGGCATAATCCACCCCATTCCCCGATGACGGTTGCTGGTCATCCTGATCAGTTGTCTGAGCAAAAACGGCAACTCCTCTCGCAAAAGCAAACGACCCCGTTCCGCCCATCACCGTAAGCTCCTCCGTGTCTTGGCGGGAAACATGCTTGGCCTCCACGCTGAGGCTGCCGGAATACTGAGGCGTGTGGAAGGTCAGGTAGATTATGTTGAATCCCGAGTTGGCAAAGTGCTCCACGGGGATTATGAATCCCTGTGCTTTCCCCACCACACGGGAAGTGTTCTCGGGTCCCTCGGTGAGCATCCGGTGGAAGATGAACGCTCCTCCGCTGCTGTCCGGTTGCGGTTGTTTTCCGGCGTTATTTGAGCCTGCAATGTTGTTGTTGTTGTTGTTGGGTGGTTGTTGAATGTATAAGGAAAGGTCGAGCCACGGCGGCGACGACTTTCTTTTAGGTAGCGGCGAGAACAAAGCCAAGAGGATTACTGCCAGCGTCGCCAACAGGACTGCCGTGCAGAAAATGATCCTGGACAGCATCATTCCTCATGCATTTGAAATTTTTGTTGGCTACTTGAGCAGTTGAGGTCGGATATGTTGGGTTACGAGGCCGGGTTTAATACTATTGTAGGTATTGTTGTTTAGGCCAACTAATCCACATTGCGAGCTCCTTAACCAACCAAACCAATATCAACACACAAGGGTTATTTAATACAGTCCATGGAGATGGATGCCACTTTTATGACTCATGAAAGGATAAGGCAACTCAAAAAAGAAAACGACTTCCGCACACTTTTTTTCTTCTTCTACACACAATTATGGCTGTTCGGTGGAGCGTGTTTAAAAAAAAAAAGGCTAGGGCACAAACAAACTTAAACAACAAAAAGTTTAGGGTTGGACATCTCAAATTGTCACGAGACTCACAACGAAAAGAGAGATCAAAACCAAATTTGTGTCTTATTGATGGTTTTGTTTTTTTTATTTTTTTTTATTTTTATTTTTTTGCATTTTGGAGATCTTGGTAATTTTATATATGTGTATAAGAGGATTTTTATTTTAAATGAAATTAATGGGTGTTCAGACACAAAATGTAGTTGTACAAAGAACTCAAATATAATATATATATATATATATATATATATATTTTTTTTTTAACAAACAATATTATCTAAGGGCTAGGTGGGTTTAACCTCATAATGGACTAACAATAATGTGGTTCAAATTCGTCTTTGGAGAAAATCGAACCTAAGACCTCTCATTCTATTAGATCGTAGTACTAACTACTAAATGACAGAACCACTCAAATTAAACCAGTAAAAAAAAAGGAAGTTTTAACGAAACACTCCCGATACTATTTACTTTTAACGAAAAACCACAGTTTTACCTTTCTCTGGTACTATTCACTACACTTTTATTTATCATTTTTCAATAAAACTAATTTTTTTTTTTTTGAACTTTTCGTTAGTTTTCCTTAACAAAAAATTCCAAATTTGTTGTTGGGCTGGATCACCCATCTAAAGAGCCCACATAAAACAGACTAGAAGAAAGAGGCCCATGAAATTATAAGGCCCAGTCATATGACGAAACCCTAGGTCGAAACTCTAAAACCGCAGAAGTTGAGCGATATATAAAAACTTTGTGTTCCACAAAAGCTCAGCCTCTCTGCCCACAGCAGTTGCCAAAAAACAAGGAAGGAGGTAAGACGCCGGCGATGGTTTCGCTCAAGCTCCAGAAGAGGCTCGCCTCCAGCGTCCTCAAGTGCGGTCGCGGCAAGGTCTGGCTCGACCCCAATGAGGTCAGCGAGATCTCCATGGCCAACTCTCGTACGTTCATCTTCCCCTTTCCCTTCATTTTCTTCTTATTCCTTCCTGTTGATCTGCTTATCCTGCACTGCTTAATCCTTTTGATTATTTTTTAATCCATTTCTTTAATCCCGCGTTAATCCACCGTTGGGCTATCGTGAAAACTTGAACATGTAACTACTCTGTGTTGTACGGACGCGATTTGTGTACGGTTCTTGAAGTTTTGAGATTTCTGTATACTGTTTGGAATTAGGTTTATGTGAAAGATTATATATTTGGTTTAGATTTAATCTACGGTTAGTTTAAGTACATGAGCTGTGGATAATTGATATACATGAGCGGTGGATAATTGATATCGGTATTTAACCTGAGTGGTACCCCTTTATTATCTGCAGATTAGTATTTAGTAATTAACATTTGCGTAATTGTTGCAATAATGTTGTAGAGCGTAAAGTATTGTTGTGGCACGTAAAGCATTTTGTAGTTGTAGAGTGTAAAATATGAAGAGATGTTTTTGTGTTGAGATAGTGTATGTTTTACTTGTGTTGTATGTGAATTTTCCTCGTATTGTCTACTTGTGAAGTTTCACCGATAATTTGCAACCGTTTAAGTGGATGTTTGGGTTGACAGTATTGGGAGGCCAATGTTTTTGTGCCTTTCCGCCTTTCTGTGGATTGTTTGTTGATGGGTTTGATTCTGAATTGCAGGCCAAAACATAAGGAAGTTGGTCAAGGATGGTTTCATCATCAGGAAGCCGACCAAGATTCACTCTCGCTCTCGTGCACGTCGTATGAAGGAGGCTAAGAGAAAGGGACGTCACTCTGGATATGGTATGTCTATTCTCTATGTGATTTCGCCTTAATTGTTTTGGTGATCATACATACATACAATAGTGTTTGAATTTATCCGAACCAGGAAACTTGGCACATTTTAATGAGTGGTTGCTTAAATTTTTAGGTAAGCGTAAGGGTACCAGGGAAGCAAGGCTTCCAACCAAGATCCTTTGGATGAGGAGGATGCGTGTGCTCAGGAGGTTGCTTCGCAAGTACCGTGAGTCGAAGAAGATTGACAAGCACATGTACCATGACATGTACATGAAGGTTAAGGGTAATGTTTTCAAGAATAAGAGAGTGCTGATGGAGAGCATTCACAAGTCAAAGGCTGAGAAGGCCAGAGAGAAGACTCTGTCTGATCAGTTCGAGGCTAAGCGGGCAAAGAACAAGGCTAGCAGGGAGAGGAAGCACGCTAGGAGAGAGGAACGCTTGGCCCAGGTATTGTCACCGTAATTTGTTTACTGATTATTCTGTAATTCATATGAAATTCTCACGTTGCTGATTATTCTCAAATGCGTTCAGGGACCTCAAGAGAAAGCACCAGCACCCGCTGCCCCAGCTGCAGCTCAACCAACACAGTTAATACCCTGCCTTGAAACCCTAATATGTTATCTGCTGATCTTGTTTGTGTTGTTTTTTGCTAATTAGGTTCTCTTTTACTTGCAGGGTATCCAAGAAATCAAAGAAGTGAGTGCTCTATGAGGAGAACTGATGGATTGATGACTTGTTATGGTCCATTTGTCTCGATTCACCTGGTTAGATTAGTTTTGACGAGCAAGTTTGTTTGTTTGTTTGTTTTGTTCTTCAGTACTTTATCTTCTAGCCGAAAGAGATTTCAAAATCGTTGTACTCTGTATGAAGATTAGATTCCTTTATCTATTGATCGGTTTTTGGTCCCGGAACTACTTATTTTGGTAATCGGATTTAATATGAAATGCTTGTTTAACAATTTTTACGGTGTTATCTGATTCATCTTGGTTTTGTTTACGATCTAAAGTTGTCCAGGATATCGGTTTCCTTGAACCTAGTTATCGAACGATTTAAGATAATGGAGTATCGACTATCAAACAGGTTTTAATTACCTGGTTTGCCTCATTCGGACGAGGATTTAACACTAATTAAGCAACAATTCCCACTGATGGCCTCGTAACGATGAGGATAACAGTAACAATCAACGTTCACAGTTTTAAACACACAAATTTCTTCCAACCTCAACATACTAAACCCAAATTCCCCGGTTGAGCTAATAACTCTGCCAGTCAGAAAACATTGATCGGTGTATCCACTGGCATTCAACGACTTCTTTGATAACGTGCATTCGATGAAGTTATTCCGAAACAATCCCTAAAGGCGGGTTTGTGTCCGATGAGATCTCCGCTTCCATAATTTGCTTGTCCTTTAGGTGGCAATCTGGACCTGGTGTGTTGTTGTATCACTATGATTGTCGCATATCCCTAGTTGGACGATGAATGCAACGATACTCCCTCTGTCGATACCCTCGCTTTCAATCCAAATATGACCTCCCATGGTGTTTACAAACCTAATCCAAGTCATTTCAGGACATAAGGTGACCAAGTTGGATGAATAGGCGAGAAAACAAAAGCAGGATGCAAGTTTTTAAATGCCCTACGGAAAGGATGAAAGATCGGAAAGTTTTCAACTATACCGTTTGCAAATGGCAAGTCCAAGTCCTGCACCGTTGTTTATTTGATTGGATCCATTTCGGGGCTGAGAAAACTTGGTGAAAAGATGAGGAATATCTTCTGGGAGAACACCACAGCCAGAATCCTTAACCTGCAACAGGAATGCCATCAGATCACGTTGCTTCACTGTCGAAGTTACTAAGAGATGTATCGACCTCAGCACACAAAGAAAAGCTAAACAGCGATAAAACACACAATAATTGACCTGAACTCGTAGGTAGAAGTAACCATCAGTTGACGCTGGATAAAACTCCGGCGGTTGCCAGTCTCTTGAAGATTCTGATTTCGCAACAGATGCTGTAATTGAAATATAGCCCTGCTTTGTGAACTTCACAGCATTACCGGCAACGTTGAGAATAGTTTGCAACAGCCGATTCTCATCTCCAACGGCATACACAGGTAAGTCAGGGGATTGAATCAAAGTCATAGACAACTTCTTTACAGATGCGACGGGCTGTACCAAATTCATTACCTACAGTTTGTAAAGGGTTTGTATGTAAGTTCAAGAAAACCAAATTATTCCAAAGTACACATTCAAGCCCTGAGTCTGGAAAGTTTACCTCTCTGAAAACTCCATGGAGGTTAAATCTTTCAGTGTCTAATTCTAGGCTATCATCTTCAAGTCTAGAAAGATCTAACACATCATTAACAAGTGTTTCCAAAAGGTTGCTACTCTTTAGTGCTGTCTCTATCATAAGCCTTTCTTCCGGAGTCAGTTCCGTCTCTAACAGAAGAGAAGACAATGCAATGATTGCATGCATTGGTGTCCTCATTTCATGGTTCATGACAGCAAGGAAATCATCACGGGCATGGATTGCCATCTCTGCTTCTCTCCAAGCTAAATCTAAAGCATCGTTCTGCTCCGTGAGCTGTTTACGGGCTCGCATAGACTCTTCCAGAATAGCAGCATGTGAAAGAGCAACAGCTACCTGAGCACAACTACACTTGTTATAACCTTTTAAGTACGTGTATAGGAATCATAAGGAAGACAAGTGACATATCAGTCGTTAATACATTAGCCTTTCAATTCATGAACTTCAGATGCAAACAGCACCCGAACAGTACGCAAATAAGCATTGTGAAATACAAAGAAAAAGAGTCATGTATCACGATGGCAAGTCATTCAGTGAAAACGGAACGAGTGAACAACAAAACACACCTGATCTGCCACAACATCAACCAGCTCCAGTTCATGTTCTCGCCACTTTCTGGTGCCATCCGTGGGTAGAATCAAAACCATGATTGCGTAGCTTTTGGCAGAGACATCCGGCCAGTCATTGATTTGAAAATTTGAAAGATTTAAAAGGGGCACCCGCAGAGCAACAACCTCAGGTGGTACATATCTTCCCACAAGCGGTCTGATTCTTGCCAGTGGGCAGGTATATGGTATACGAATTGCCCGAGAACTGTTGAAGACTTCGTTGACAACAGGAAGGTCCATTGACACAGATGACCCAGCTTGTATGTGGTAGTTCAGAGTGTGAGAAAGCTGTAGGTTCATACCAGTTCTGGACGGCATCCATAACGCGCATTCCTGGAGGCCTAGAGTTCTACCCAACTCAACAAGGGTAGTTTTCAATATAGTGTGCCTATCCAACGTGCTTCGAATTTCATGAGTCAGCATCCTAACATGCCTTCCTGTTTCTTCCTGAGTGAGCATAAGCCCCATCTCCTTGTCAAGCTCTTCAGCTCTGCTCTTCAGCGACAGCTCCCGTTTCTTGACGCTTAGCAAATCCGGGATAATGTGAACGAGCATTAGAGCGGTAGCACACGATACAACGGCACACGAAACCTTGGCAACAGTCATGAATATGGCAACAGTTTTGGTGTGCATTGAGAAAGTCCATACATTTATGAAATGGGTTGCCCCACAAAGAACAATGAAAGCACCGAACTGCACAAGCACCCATCTGTACGGAAAGAAAGCGGATTTCTGCACAAAATATATGAGCTCCAAGGGAATGGAGAAATAGGCAAGGGCAATGAACACATCAGAGATGTACTGATATTTCACCAGCAGCTCATCTGGGGGCCATTGCGCGTCTATGCAATCACAGGACTCCATTTTTTCAACGAATCTGTGAGAAAATCATAAGGAAACGATCAAAAAACAGAAAGAAAAAAAAAAGATCGAAGCTTTGGAACCAATGATCCATCTACTTTCCTTAAAAAATGATCCAGAAAAAAACCCAATTTTGTTTTCTGGTATTGGATTTTGGCAATGTTTAAAGGGGTCAATGAGATTTTTCTCTCCAGTCTCCAGACATGCTAAAAAACGAGGCTAATCATAAAAATTATCTCTAATCAAATGCTAAACAAAACATTAAGGATAATTATAAATGAGTTAATCGTTAATATTACTTACCAGGCTTGAGGCTTGAGGGGAGAGACGAAGTGAGGGTGAGAGATCAATTGGGGAGCTCTGAAGGAGTGATCTGAGCTGTCCATTTTCGCAGGAGCTGAGCTTCTGAAAGTGAGAAGCGTTTTTTCATGGTGGAGGAAGAAGGAGTGCAAAATGGAGTAGGAAAGAAAAAGACATGGACGGAGGGGGGAAGAGAGCCAAAAAGCGTCACGGATAAACCAAACAGACAACGCCCACGCACGCATGAATTCAATACAAAGGAATACGAGGGTCTTGCACGTGCGAAGAGAAGACCCATGTAGAGTTTGTATTTTTTTTTTGTTTTGTTTCCTTTTTCTAAATGAAAATAGAGAAATGAGAACAAATATTATGAATATATTTGTGTGTCGTCCCACCAAGTTTCGAGTTCCGCTAGCACTAGTCTTCGTTAGTGCACAATTTGTCGATTCATAACGTAACGTTGACAACTGACAGTTAAATGTCACGCGTAAGTATTTCCGGCTCAATGTTGTGGGGTATGCCCTGGGGACAGGAGTGAGAGTAAAAAATCTCTCATTAAACTTTTCAAAACCAAACCCCCTCTCCCCCCAAAATATTTAGTGTACTGAGAACACGATTGAGTATAACAAATTTCATTTTGCAAGTGGTTGAATACTTTAAAAAAAAAGTTTTCTAACCAATTGTATAATGAAACTTGGTGTCGTAGGTTGTGTTCTTGGTACACTTAATGAGTACGGGCACAACCGCACATTATAAGATAACTCTTTTATAAGATAAGATCAACATAGAGTCAAGTGAGGAAAAGATAGACATTCCATTTTAAAAAGCCACCTTTTGAATGGATAAATTAAAAAATATAAAGATAAATGCTTATTAGTTCCTCAAAGACAAGAAGATGATAGATTTGGAAAATGGGGTAGGTCAATGTCAATGTCCATGTACATGTCCTCTTTCTTTTTTAATATAAAATTGGGAGAATTGAAGGTGCATTGTATTTGACTGAGCCAAATTCCTCTTCTTTTGGGAGAGAGATGGTGCGTTGTATTTGGAACAGTTGAGAAGTGAGTCCATGTTTTAAATTATGCTAGGCGCTAGTCGAACGACGGTCAGGAGTTTAGCGTTTCAACGTTTAGGTGGGGATCTAAGTGATTTTTTAAATTTAAAGTAAATTTATTATATAATATATGAATAAATGTCTACTTATATTGAAAATATGGGAACAATCATATAATGAGTGTTCATTCAAGTATTAAACAAGTTTCTTACAACTTATTAAAAAAAACTAAAATGAATAATAAAAGTTATCTATTTTCTGTTTAAATAAGAGGCACGACCTGGGCGGACTAGGTTAGGTGTATTTTCTTAATTTTCAAATGTTTAAAAATTAATTGGAGCAGTTAACCATCTAGCGCCTAACGCGACATAAGAGGGAGGCCCAGTATCTATGACATTTATCTAACATAAGCTTGTATCAAAATATTAAAAACCACATAGTGGGCCTCTGCAAATGAGTTAATGGGCCACTTCATTCAACTGGACTGATTTTACAGAGTTTGGGCCTTGTTCGAGAAGCCCAGAAAGCCTACAAGTCTAGAAGCTTCGCGTAATCTCTCTTACTCTTTAAACTCTCGTTATTACGAAAGCTCCCGCAAGCCCGTAAAACTCACGTTCCTCTCTGCTCTCTGCTCTGTTCCCAGCTTCTAGGGTTTTACTCTCTCTCTCTCACTCTCCCCCTTTTCTGCAAAAACATGAGGTAAACATCTCTTCTTCCTCTTCAAATTTACTCAATTCTTCTGCTTTCGCCCTCTGATTTCATCGTCTTTGCATTCCTGCCATTGTTTTTCGTCGATATGCAATTTTTGTGTTTTTTTTTTTCAATTCCGATTGCTCTCTGCAGACATGTAAACTCAGTAATTTATACTTTTAATTTAATTTAATCCATGTTTTGCTGTTTAATATGGTTCAACAAATGGAAAATATTATATGGGAATCTTTTGCTTTATTGGGTTTTTTTTTTTTTTTTTTTTTTTTTTTTTTTTGGATTGAAGCCTGTGATTAAATGTTAATCCCTGTTTTGATAATGTATTATTCACCAATTTAAGTATGTTTATTTGTCCTTTTGAATTTTTCCTTACCGCTCTGTTGATATTTAGTTCCGAAATTTATACAAAACAGTAAGAATTCACAGAGAATTTTACTTTAGTTTTTGTTTGGGTGATATTCGATTGAGGGATGCGTATTTGAGGCAAGTTTTTTCGCTAATGATGGTTGGTTTTCGCAGTCGTCATCCGGAGGTGAAGTGGGCGCAAAGGGTGGATAAGGTTTTCCTTACAGTGCTTTTGCCTGATGCAAAGGACGCCAAGGTTAAGCTTGAACCCGATGGAACGTTCAGCTTCTCGGCTAGTGCTGGTGCGGAGAATCACCAGTATGAACTCAAACTGGATCTTTTTGATAAGGTTAATGTGGAGGTGAGAATTTGTTTGGGCAATCACAGATGCTCTTGTATTATTCAGAGATGATAGTGCTTATGCGGGTTCTTATTTCGTTGTGTGATTATTCCGCTGTGTTATAGGAAAGCAAAATAAATGTTGGCGTGAGGAGTATCTTCTGTATTGTGGAGAAGGCGGAGCCAGAATGGTGGCCTAAGCTGTTGCGCGGAGATGGAAAGACACCGCATTATGTCAAAGTAGATTGGGACAAATGGGTGGATGAGGACGATGATACTGCCGGTATGCAATTCGCATATTCTGTTCCATTTCCTCAGACTGTTTCATTTGACAGAAAACATGTTTGTTGTACTTTATTATTAAAATGCCACTTCTTGTTTTCAGCAGGATCAGGTCCCGGTGACATGGATTTGGGAGGGATGGATTTCTCGGTCAGTAAATATTATTTCTTGGCGTTTTCCCTTACCTGAACTGTTTTGATTTTTCTATTTGTTGTTCTGACGCTAATTGTACCATGCAGAAATTCGGTGGCATGGGCGGCATGGGAGGCGACGATATGGGAGGAATGGGTGACTTTGATGATAGTGATGAAGGTAAGAAGACTATTAGCACTTAATCTTTAGTGGCAAGCCGAGTAAGGATAAACATCTCATTAGGAAGTCTAGGTCTAGTATTCAAAAACCCGCGATGTAGGCTTAAAGGTTCCACAATGTTTGATGACCGTGAAAAAACGAATGGGGATTGGAGATGACTCTACTTAGACACAGTCTTAGGTTTCGGGTTCGTAGGAGTTAAGGTGGGTTTTTGATGTGGACCATCCCATTGGGAAGATGTTCATGCCTTGTAAACTAATGAAAAGGGCTTGAAAACTTTGAGTTTTAACGATAAGGACAAAATAAAGGGTAAAGTGAATAGTATCAGGATTGATTTTTTAGTGTAAAAATTTGGTTTTTCGTTAAAGTGAACAGTCCCAACAACAACAATCTTAGGGTCAAAGTTCGTTTTATAAATATTTCTACCTTGAATAAGCTCTTGCTTTGGATTTTTTGCCTGCGTAACGCTGCATGTAAAATTACTTTAATCTGTTCGTTTGTTGGATGAAAAATAACACAAAGATTGCTAAAGCAATAGTCGGATGTTCCGTCTTGGTTACCAATAATGTTCCCTCGTCCTTTTATTGTAGATCTAGATCTCTCAAAGGCAGAAGATGAGGCCGCCGAAGAGCAGGATGCTGTCAAGGCCGGAGTTGATACTTCGGAAGAGAAAAAGGAAGCTACTACGAGCACATAATTCCGCGTTACGGACCTTGACGGGGTCGGCCAAGCTCGCGTGGTTATGGAGTTTTGTGTTTTCCTTTTCACCTTAAGTTACTAGGGGTGTGTTTTTATCTAACCGTCCATCGTCCATCGTTTTAGTCAGCAAAATGATGAGTTCTTGTGTGTTTAGAGAAGTGGCAGTACGGGGGATGTTGTACTTTTAGTTATTTGTTTGATGGATCTGAATTTTAAGTCTTTTTTGTTTTTTTTTTTTTTTTTCATCCCGGCCATTTGAGTTTGATGGATATTTGTTTTGTTTACCTTCTTATGGGTAAACCCTCTTACACAATTTGAGTTAACTGTGTTTTTATTGATGAATCTTTAAAAAGGGGGGAGGGGGGGGGGGGTTGCCATTTTCAACTTATGAAACATTCTTCTATATTTCTAGCACATGAATTTATAAATCAAACGAACACAATGATAAAACAATAACAATCAAGTCTTATTGAGTTCGCTGTCTTATTGAGTTAGTCGTATGAATCTTAAAATGTCATTTTGTTCGGTTTTGTATCAAGTCTTTCATTAGTTTTAAAAATATTATATTAGTCTCTTTTAACGTCTTCAAAGACTCTTTTTAGCCGAGCCTTCTTAATGTTGCATTTTGTATACTTCTTCCAATTGAAACATTTGTAAGTTTGCGGTTTACGTGTTCAAATAATTAAGTGGAATAAAAAACACATAACTTTATAAAACGATTTACTGGTCGTGAGCACACTCACAACTCTTCTATGTTCAGCATTAAAAATAAGGAATTGTTATTGACACTTTAAAAAATTTATTTTACATTCCAAACTTTCTATATTTGAAAAGAAAAATATAATTGTGAGGAGTGTAGAATGAGATTTTTGGAGTACTAATAACACTTCCCTAAAAATATGTTACTTGATAACGGTGTTAAATATTCATTGAGTTGTAAGTATTTTTTAAAATCGATTAACAAATTGTGAGTGTTACTGAATTTTTTAACAGGATCCTCTCCAGATTTTTTGGTGAGGATCTTGGGGATCCGTAAATCGTGTTAGTTCATTGTATATCGTGCTGTCAGTTTTTGTCAGGTATTGTTTGTATTTAATTTTAAATAAAAATATTTAAAATAATTTATGACTCCATGATGTAACGGATATGATTCACAGATTCCCAAAATCTTCACAAAGGGATCCCGAATTCGTCAAACGCTTTTAGTGGTTGACTTAAAGTAGACTTGGCTGACCTCCATCGTGGTCCGTAGCGGAAATAAAACCCTAGAGTACAGATCCTCACCAGATCTAAAAAAAGGGAGTCTAATAATCAAATGAGACGGCCGTTAAAATTTGATCAAACAGTTATAAATAAGAGCTCCTCTCAAATTATAATAATTGTAATTATTGGATCAAATTTCAACCGCCGGATCGTTTGATCATTGGGCTCCCTTTTTTAGATCCGGAAAGGATCTGTACTCAAAACCCTAAACCCCAAATTACATTTATTTGTCCAGCCGGAGAGAGAGACAGAGACAAAGATGGAAGCTACGGACATGGAGGTGGAGGAACTCCCTCCGTCCAATCCTGACCCCTTCAAGCGTATCTCCCTAAAAAATTCCATCCAAACCAACTTCGGCGACGACTATGTCTTCCAAATTGTCCCCAAGTACGTCCCTTTTCTTCTTAACTTTTACGTTCTGTTTGTTTCCCAGGAAAATTCTGAGAAATGAGCAACTTAACCTTTGAGTTGCGTTCTTCAGCTCGCACTTTACCTCAATCTCTTTGCTTTCTTATATTTGTTCTGAAACCACAGGGTTGTGCTTAATTGGGTTTTATGATTATTAATTGGGTGTTGAATTTTTGTGGGATTTTTGGTGGAAGGGATGATTGGACGGCAATGGCGGTGTCGCTTTCGACCAACGCCGTGAAGGTGTACTCTCCGGTGACGGGCCAGTACTACGGAGAGTGCAATGGCCACTCTGCCACTATCAACCAAATTGCATTCTCTGGTCCATCAACTCCACATGTCCTGCACTCTTGCTCTTCTGATGGAACGATTCGAGCTTGGGACACGCGCACATTTCAACAGGTTCGCTTCTCGAATTGCAGACATAAACTAACAATGTTTTGCATACATAAACACAAATGTTTCTTAACTCGTTTTTGTTTGATTGTTAATGATGCAGGTTTCATCTTTTCATTCTGGCTCTTCTCAGGAGATTTTCAGCTTTTCGTTCGGAGGATCAGGGAACAATCTTCTCGCTGCGGGATGTGATGCTCAGGTGCTGCATCCATTGTAACGGCTTTAATTGTGTTTTGTGGCTCCGGTCATTAATTAATCAAGATTTTCATGTAGCTCGTTATTTTTCTAGTTTTATGTTCTTCATGTTATCAATAATTCAACGCTCCACATTAGTGAAGATCGTGTCAGTTGTAGGCTAAAATTTCAGAAGATAGCGCGCTCAACATTCCACATTTACTCTTTAGTCTGCTCAAACTCATTGGGTGCAAAACCATTTTAAGTTTTTATGCTTATGATTCTTCACATATTTCGACGGATTCTATATCATTTGTTTTTCCCCCTTCTTGCTGTTTGACTTGTTATGCTCAGATACTATTCTGGGATTGGAGGAGCAACAAACAGGTAGCATGTCTGGAGGATTCTCATGTAGAAGATGTTACCCAGGTTGATTCTAATCCATTTTGTTTTCGTTTGACATATGGATTTGACAGTTTAGCTTTAGCAGTGTGAAACTTTTTCTTCTGCCAAATTGCATTGTGAAGGTTGTGCAACTTGATAGAACTGGGCGGCCTATATAACTTTATGTTTTCAATAGGTTCACTTCATCCCTGATCATCAAAGCAAGCTTCTTTCTGCTTCTGTTGATGGATTGATGTGTATATTTGATACCGAAGGAGATATCAATGAAGACGATCATCTAGATTCAGTAAGTTAAAGTTGAAGAGGTTTAGAGTTTATAGTTTTACATAGTCATGACGATTTACCTTCCAAAAAATATAGGTGCTAAACGTTGGCACTTCAATTGGGAAGGTTGGGTTTTTTGGAGAGACGTATGAAAAGCTCTGGTGTTTGACCCATATTGAGACCTTAAGGTATCTCTTTCTATCAATTGATTATGAATCTACCCCAGCAACACACTGCACGACTTCTATTTGTTAGTCTCGTGAACATAGTGGCTTGGTTAGTGATTTGCATCTTCTAACTCGGGAAACAGGATCAAAGTTTTGCTTTTGAGTACAAATATGCGTTTTGTGCTGCTTATATTTTCCCTGACTTGTAACTTGATAACCGCTCATGTAGTATCTGGGACTGGAAGGATGCAAGCGAAACGAGTTTCCAGGATGCTCGTTCTTTGGCTTCTAAAGGCTGGACACTCGATGATGTAAGTTGTTCTCTCCAACAGATTCTTCTCTTTTAGTCAACTAGTTATGAGATTAGCCTTATTTGAATATTTCATATTATTCATTTGAAATATCTTGTATGCCGTTAAAATGGAGGATATCGAAAAACTTTGTGTGTATGCCATGATTTTAGTGTGGACAAATGCTTTTACTTTTAGCCAAGCCAAGTAAACTCCGTTTGGCAGGTCGATTATTTTGTTGATTGCCACTACTCAAGAGAAGCAGAACAGTTGTGGGTAATTGGTGGCACTAATAGTGGCACTTTAGGTTACTTCCCTGTAAGTTATAAAGGAAACAAAGCTATAGGGTCCGCTGAAGCAGTTCTTGGAGGTGGACACACAGGCATTGTTCGAAGTGTGTTGCCAATGTCAAGCATGCCCAGCGGATCCAGCCAAGGCCACGGCATTTTTGGATGGACTGGTGGTGAAGATGGCCGCTTATGTTGCTGGTTATCAGATAATGCTCCCGAGATAAACCGATCATGGATTTCGAGCACACTGGTTGCAAGATCACCTCGGACCCGCAACACAAAACGGCATCAACCCTACTAGAATCAAGATGTTTATAACTTCTCTGACTACAAGTTTGATTGCCTTTCTTGTAATTTTGGTGATTTTTTATTCTGTTTCGGTAAGGATAACGGTCTCCTGTACCATATTTGTGTGATCTATCCACCATTTACAATGTAAAATTTCAGAGGAATATCGTAAGTACCAAATCTTTGCTCTTCAGATGATCAGCATGCGTGTGATGCAAGCATCGCGCCAACTCTCAATATATGGGTAAACATAGAGCTCAGTTGGATGTGCTTTTAAAATAACTGAAAGCGCTTTTAGTGAAAATATTTTTGAAACCAATCTTTAGTAAAAATGCAAGTAAATCATGAAAAAGCACTTAAAAGTGCTTCTTGGAAGCACATAACTGGTTCTTCTTGCAGAAAGCACTTAAAATGTTTTTGTAACCCAAAAATATTCTCTAAAAGCATTTTCAGTCATTTTAAAAGCATATCCAAACAAGCTCATAATCAACTGTGTCCATCTTATGACTTCCCATGATTGAGCATTCCCCGGGACCAGCAGAAAGATTGGAAATCAGGCCATTAACATTTGTTTAAACCGAACAACACTAATAATTGTCTTGCGGGAAGAAATAAAACCATTTGGTTGATCTCTACTAAATAAATGTAGCTGAGTCACATCTACAGGAATGCATGTAGTCGATCCCACAAAAATAATTTTATAATTTCCGCCCTTGGAAAAGTTCGGCTACTGTTTACCGAAATAAATTGGAATCTTCGAAATCTTTTTCCGAACCCTAAGCCAACTTTCGGAAATCTTTTCTAATGTAGAACAAATGACTGAAACAAAATAGACTTTTCATTGTCGTCTGATTAACGTTGTTTATATCCCCAAGGCCCTTGAGCTTCCCCAGAACAAACCTTTCGGTTTTATCCCCAACTCCGGTAGATTCCAAAAATCTTTTGTTCTTCAGGATTTATGCTTGTAATCCGTGTTAGCTTCGTGTTGCGTCATTTTTCTAAACCTCAGAAAGAACGTTCAACTTCTTCCATTGTCTCCTTAGCATCTTCGAGTTCTCTGGCAGTTCAGAGACTCTCGACTGTTTGGTTTCGGAAGCTTGGTTGTGAAGAGGACAAGTTACCGGTCTCAATTCGTTGCCACAAGGCCTATTGCTACCGATCAACCTACGTTTTAGCTACTGGTACTGCTCAACGTTTGGCATGCACCGAGCAACGGAGGGTCAAGATCTTTTCATCCTATATTTACGACCTTGACCGGTCGAGAGTGGAGTCGTAACCATCCTCATGGTCAACTCCACTCTCGATCTCATATTGCTAATTTAAGGTTTACCATCTCACTCTTGAGATAGTGCCACCAAGACAGATTGTGATAAGAGTGAAAAGATGGATACATATCATCAACATTAAATTTTCAAACCCGCCAAACGGATACAAAAATACATTTCATACAGAACAGAAACACATTGGCTACACTTTTCCTGAATCATTCCGTCTAAATCGCATTACCATGATAATAAGAAGCAACTTGCCCATCTCGCTGTTTGTTTCACACTATAAGCTGAATCAAGCTCGGCCTCGACCCCCACCTGACAGAAAAACAAAGATAATAAGCCTCGCGTCCAGTATATAGATTCATAATGATTCATGACTTGTAAGCTAAGCTCCCAGAGTCCTTGCAGAAATGTAGTTACGAATGTATGACAGACAGAAGAAGATACAACAAATCAACCCTTTTCTTCCTTGAGGATGATAAGGGGCAGATGGGAAAACAAGTGTTACCTCTGCTTCCACCGGCCTTCCCACCAGGTCCACCTCTGCCTCGGCCTCCACCAGCACCCTTGGCAGCATCATCCAAGCCACGTCCAATGCCTTTAGCCTGTCGTCCACCAGGACCATCCTCCCTACCTCTTCCTCTCCCACGCCCTACTCCAGGTGGTTTCCTGTCTGGAAAAGTTTATCAAAACACACAAAGTTAGAGAGCAATCTTCTCAATGGATAAAGCTATATCCTTTACCCATTTTAGACGCAGGGACGGAGAATAAAAAGATCTGCACTACCAAATGAGATAACATTATCATACCTGAACGATTCTTGGTTTCTTCCTGGACCTTGTCAATCACCTGAAATACAAAAGGCAACAACACAAGATTAGTCCAATTTCTAAAGTATTCGAACAAAATCGGAGCAAATAAAGATGGATGAATCAAAACTCCTATTGCATGCGTTATCATTTTACACTATAGAAGTTAATACGCATGAACCATATTCTGGGCCTGATGACAGAAATTTAATGCTGGGAATAGTAAGGCCAAAAGGTTTATAGCAAGCAAAAAGCATACCTCATCAGGAACTCTAAGATACTTAATAGTATTCCCACGGATATAGCATTCAGGCATTCTCCAAAACCTATCTCCATCCTACACGGTATTCCACCAAAAAATTAATGACACTCTTCATACAATCGTAATATATCATTTCAAGTCCACCAAAACTTTACAGCATAAATGAAACGACTCTTACTTTAGAGGTACAAATAACCTCTCGAAGATGGATGTTCATCCAAGTATCACAGTTGACCAAATGGCCATTGTAAGTCTCCCCATTTTTCAATTCTACCAACTGTTACAGTACACAAAACCCACAAATCATAGATCTCAGTAGACAACAAAATTGAAAAATGGGGTTATGTCAAATTGCGATTTTAAGTCCAGAATTATCCCAGTAAAGTTACAAGACAAGATCTTACCATAGGGTGCCCTTGGGCAGTCTTCAGCAAAGAAAGAGGAAGCTGCAGCAGTGAAAATTAACAAAGTTGAGCAAAAATTTCAAAATTTCAAAGGAAAAAGATTCAAAATTTCATAGAAAAAAGGGGAAAAGAACACTAAGATTTGTGTGGGTTCATATAACTTCCGCTCTCTTTCCTCCATTTTCTCAGAAACCAAACATAAATCCTAAAACAAAAATAAAAATCAGGGAGGGTGACATACCATCTTTTAGGGCTTGGAAATCGAACCTAGAGAAAATCAAGAGGCCTGCAAACAAAATAGGTAGATAAATTAAACAAGAGGGCAAGAAAATAAAACCCTAAATAAAAAGAAATTGAAGATTATGAAAAAGTAAGAGTTGTTAGGTAGAAGACGATGCGGCACAAAACCCTAGCTGAAGTAGGTAGAAGATTTACCAGCACACAGGCTTGGATCACGAAAAAGGACCGAGCTTTACGCGGTTTGCTTCTGCTTCCAATAGCCTCTCTCTCTACCTCTCTCTCTCTCTCTCTCTGAGCGAGTATCGAGCGGGTTCTTTACAAGTTAAAAACAAAAGAGTTGGCCTTTATTACCTTCCGCCCTCTCCTCCCCTTCTTCCTTTATATATGGGTTTAAAAAGGGTTTTTAATTTCAATTTATTTATTTGTTGTTGGCTTAGTTTTTTTTTTTTTTTTTTTCTGATTTTGTTTTTAAGAAGAACAACTAGTGGTAAGCTACGATTATCCATCTCCTTGCGAGGGTCAAAAAGACTTACATAGATATTTCAGTCTTTTTCTGGCCACAAGTTTATTCTCGAGCTTTACGAGCGGATTATACTAAAGCTCAAAATTCAACTAAATTTGCTAATAAGTTTAATATTTTAATACAAATTATGTAAATCAACTCGACACAGTTCAAGTTTATTCGTGTTTGGCTCATTCGATTTATGGTGGGTAAAGAAAATGTGCCAAGCTCGAATAAAATACTGAACTCATTAGCAAATTTAGCTGAATGTGGCTAGTAAAAAAAAAATAGCCGAGCTCAAATAAAATACTGAACTTATTAGCAAATTTAGCTGAATGTGGCTAGTAAAAAAAGAAAAGAAATAGCCAAGCTCGAATAAAATATTAAACTAATTAGCAAATTTAGTTGAATTTTGAGCTTTAGTATAATCCACTCGTAAAGCTCGTGAGTAGCTTGTGCTCTTATTTTAGGGAGTTTTAACAAAACACTTCTAGTACTATTCACTCTTAACGAAAAACCACATTTTTACCTTTTCCTGATACTATTTACTACACATTTATTTGTCATTTTTCATTAAAACTAAGTTTTTTTTTTTTAACTTTTCGTTAGTTTTCTCTTATTTTACTAAACTAGCTTTGCTCTTGTAACGAAAAGTTCGACGTAGCCAAAAACCAATTTCATCATCGTACATGAAAAAGTTAAAAATGCAGTTCTTGGAGTTAGGAAGGCAAATGTTTCATCAAGTGAAGAAAGTACAAAATAAGTTAGGGGACCATCAGGGAGTCCGCCGGTCGAGGTTAGGGAAATATCCATCAAGAGTCTTCATCATCGCCTTCTTCGGACCTTCTGCGTATGGTTTTCAAGTCGACCAAATGGCGCATAGTCGGCCTGCCATGCGGGCAATTCCAAGGAGACTTCAGACCCGCCAAATGCTCAAGAATCTGAAACAGTCGATCAAGTCAGAATTTGCACGGTTTTATATTACAATCTGAAATTTACCGAGGCTTTGCTGAAAAAGGGTTAAAGAGTCAGGTGGTTGCGAAACAGGCGGAGGATCAACAGTAATACAAGATTATGCAAAAGGGTGTTACCTTCTGCATCTCATTTCTTCCAAGGGCGTCCCCAATCATAACAGATGATCTGCATGCGCGTGATGCTAGCATTGCACGAACTCTTGATGGGCAAACAGAATCAACGGTGTCCGTCTTATAACTCCCCATGACTGAGCATTCCCCGTGACTATCAGCAAGAGTGGAAATCAGGTCCTTGACATCTGTTTAAAAGCAACAACAATAATCATCGTCTTGTGTGCATCCTTTCGTGAAGGTGCGTGTGGCTTTTTCAGACGACAAACATGTTAACAGATAGTATGACTAGGTACAATAACGGACTCCATATATGAACACGGACGTTCAAATGCAAATATTAGTTACTTTCATTGGAGATCAGCGAATCCCATTCTCTCAAAAAATTCATTGTCAATATTCTCTCCAACTGACATGGAAATATTTGAAAATAATTCGTACCTTCAACTCCGAAAGTTATGTTTTTACTGAAGGGGACAGCTTTCAAGTTAAAATGTTGCCCAGGCGGAGCCTGTGGATCCTCTTCCAAAGAGAATCCATTTTTCCTATGATTGAACCCAGAAACCCGACGTAAGGATCAAAATATAATCTTATTATTAATGAGTAATATGCGTATGAAAGAACGTAGTCAGACAGATTTTGCACCTGATTATGTCTATGTGCATTGAAGCAACAACTTCTTCCTGAGGAGATAACTCTAACCTCAATGGCCTACACAATCAAAGGTGAAAATAAGGCCTACCTACTTTATCTTCGATTTCATAAGGAAAAAGTCCTCTGAAACAGTAATCCATACATACTGGGGATTAGGACATGCCCAATAAAGGTATTCAAAAACTCTAACTCACCGAAGAAGAGGCTGTTGGTTTAAGATAGTAGATTGTGATAGACGCTCAAAATTGTACTTCTCATCAGCTGCATGCTGGAAAGAGAAAAGACTACATCAGGTACCAGTTTTCACTGAGGTAAATATGTGAACGTAGTGCAAAAATTTGAAGCGGGAAGAACTAACAGCATTACACCACTCAACATTAAACTAATTCTGAACCATGGATGGTACATACTTGATCCACAATAAACAGATCTTGATCTAACTTCCCAATGATGAAGCCAAGATTGAATTGCCCAATTACCTAAAAATTGGGAAGCAACCAGATGTCAATACCAGCTAAACATAATCCAAATGCATATGTGGAG
Source organism: Malus sylvestris (assembly GCF_916048215.2). NCBI lineage: Eukaryota > Viridiplantae > Streptophyta > Magnoliopsida > Rosales > Rosaceae > Malus > Malus sylvestris. The sequence continues at coordinate 40,297,434 of NC_062270.1, read as the reverse complement.
TAAATATGTGAGGAAAACGTAGAACAGAAAGAAAAGTAAGAAATGATCAAAAGATCCAGTCAAGGAAAGCTGATTTTAGTAATAGCACGGACGCGCATAACATATGGTTTAGCAAGCAACTACCTTCATTCTGCCAAAATCTTGCTTTCTAAAAAGTCTTTCCAACTCAGTAGTAGCTGCAGCTAAAGCCCTCGCTTTCCGCTCCTCGTTTTCTGATTGAGAAAGCTCCAGCGTCGCAGCAGCAAAGCACCTGTTAGTGGGCATACAAATCTTTCCCATCAAAAACAGCATTTACCAATACTTTGCATGCTTCAAAAGTAACCATTCTAAAAGACCTTTGTGCTTTTGCTCCTCCAGGTAAGCTTGATTTCGATCTAGACAACATCCGCAGCCTCCTTGTTTTTAGGTCTTGAAAGCTAAATTGCAAGGTGGAACACATCATAACACTAGAAGAAGTCTTTGGAGTATCTAATAGTATACAAGAAGGTGATGGAGCTGCAACAGGAAGATCTTCAGACAAACAATTTAGACCTCCGCTAGGTGAAGCAGGTGATGCCATAATAGGAGGAGGATCTGCTATATGTTGAGGCTGTACATCCTGTAATTGAATTGTCAAGTATTAGGATTAAAGTTTCAGTCCTACTATTATCAGGATTAAGATTATTTCCAGTTTGATTAGGGTCAGATTTAGTTTCCTATTCTATTTTGGATTAGGATTTCTTTCCTAGAATAGGTTTACTTTCCTGCATTCTTTAGGTTTAAGCATTATAAATATCTCTTGTAATTCCAATAGTTAAAACAATAAAGAGTTGATGGATAGAAAAGCTTTGTTTTCCAGAGATTGGAATTCTAATCCTGCGATGGGATTATTTTGGTGAGATGCCAAAATTCTTGATGTGAGGCCAAGAACAGGTGAGAGGCCCCTGGAGAGCTTCTAGTTATCCTTTATTGTTGTTTTAATTAAGTTTTCTTTGTTTTCACTTCTGCTAAACTATCAAATTTCCCCTGCCCAACTCGGTTCCACATCACCTTGAGTATCTCAGAAGCACTCCATGCGTTCTATCTACCTTGATTTCTTTTACGTATTTTCTACAATAGCCATAACTTTTTGATAGGTTAATGATATATCATGATTCAACAAATTATAGTGCTTTCTGTCATCTCCAAAGAAAATATTGCAAATGGTGTAAAATAAGCATACAGCAATGATGTCAAAACTTAGGGCCATAAAACATCAGTGATAACTTCCTTAGCTCTCACTGATTTTAATTACCGAAAGAGAAACTTGTTAGTCTTGCACACATCAAACTCAAAACAAACAAGTTAAGAAGTTAGGTAAAAACTAGAAATCCACTTACCTCACTAGGATTGAGATCTTTAGTGTTGCCCCCAACAGAAATTGGACCTCTAATTTTATTGAGAATCTTGTCTGCTCTAAGATACTTGGATGGCTCATTCTCATCAACTTCAGCAGAGTTATCAATCTCAGAAGAAGCATTGGCCTGGTCATGTCGAACCGGAGAGTTTGAAACAGTAGCATGCAAATCAGAAGTGCTTTCCTTGGATTGAGAATGAAGAGCTTGGTTCCTTAGGACAGGCATTTCAGATAGCACTGTACTGATATTTTCATGTTTTCTTTTACTTACGGTCACAAATTGATTGAGTGATGATTGAACAGAGATTGAACGACTACATGAATCTCCATTGGCAGCATTCTCAACCACTCTTGAAAGAGAACGAGTTTGATCAGTTGTCATACTGTTGTTATGTGTTGTTAATTTGCTACTACTACCACCAACCTTCTTACTGCTGTGTACTCTAAGAGTAAAGTCCTTGCTCATCGCATTTTCTAGGCTCAACTCTTCTACATCATCGGTGTACTCAGACTCAGTTTCAAGAGCTTTCAGACGAGCATTGCCTTCTGCAAGGTGATCCTTAACATGAATTTCTTCGGGAACACTGCCATCCGGAGATGATTGCTTCGGGAACATACGAGACAGTTGACGACGAAAACACGACTCAGAGCTACCTGCTTCCTTAGTAGGCACCTCCTCAACTTTATTAATAGAACAAGGAGCATCACTTGGAGAATATGTTTGCTGCAAACCGCCTGTAGTGGCAATGCTTACTTCTTCAGAAACAACATCCTCTGTAGGCGATTGTTTCAGAAACTTATGAGACCTTTGATGAGGAGAACACAACTCTGACCTATCTGCTTCCTTAGCAGGGTCCTCAATTTTATTTACAGTGTAATGAGCATTACTTGAAGAATATATCTCCTGTAAACCCTCCCTAAGGGCAACCAGTATGGCACTTTCATCAGAAAAGAACACTTTCCTTTTATCAGGAGTTACATTGACATCACACGCTCTTGTTGGAACCGTAAAATTCATTATTGCAATGGGGTGCTGCTGGGAATTTGCTCTTCTATACAACTCATTCACAAGCTTGGTAACTTTAGGCATATCCACCGGTCTACCATTCACAAAAAAGTACTGTCTATCTCCCATATTTCGCCCACTACCCTGTCCAGACTTGGACAGAAAACCATCAACCTTGCAACTTTCAGACACAGATATACTCACTGGTTCTAAGCAATTGAACGTGGTCAATCCAAACAGTGTGACAATGTTATCTTTAAGGGAACCACTCCCTTGTGTTTTAAGTACCACAGATTTCGCATTTTTACCAGTAGCATTCGTGCAGACTAACCGAACGCCTTTAGCAATAAGAGCATAGGCCTATAAATCCAAATACCACAAGTATAACGATATAAGTTACGAATCTACACTATCCATGGCACTCAATATAACATTGTAAAGTAACAATGTACTATGCTATAATAAGTTATAAAACTCACACACATTCAATAAAGAAACAAGCTTTCCATACTCCTTCCGAATGTTGCGGCTGAATTCCTTGCACCGCACTGGTAAATTCGAAAACAAGTTCTTCACCGTGACGGTAGTGCCCGCTTGCCGGGCGGTCTTCTTCTCGGCGACCAACAAACCCGAATGGTCGAATGTCAAGTGCGTGGCGACGGTCTCGTTCTTGGTCCTGGTTTCCACAGTCAAATCCCCCAAAGCACAGAGAGAGCTCAAGGCCTCGCCGCGGAAGCCGAAGGTGGTGAGGGACTGGAGGTCCGGGAACCCGGCGAGCTTCGAGGTGTGATGCTTGAGGGCAAGGACCCGGAAGTTGTTCGGCGAAATGCCGCAGCCATTGTCGACGACCTGGAACCACTCTTTGCCGTAGTCTTTGAGGCCGATTTCGATGCTGGTGGCGCCGGCGTCGAGGCTGTTTTCCACCAATTCTTTCACGGCGGCGGAGAGGTCGAGAATCACTTGGCCGGCGCAGATCCTGTGCACCACGCCCTTGTTTATCGGCTTTATTGTGGGGGAATCGGACGGAGCTGCTGCTGCTTCCATTGAAACCCTAAATCATCGATATGATGCTGTTTCTGAGTTGAAATCCACCGGGAAAATGCTCGATCGTAGAAAAAGTGGAAAAACCCTAGAAATTGACCTTTCAGATTTTGCCGCCTAAAACTGAAGCGCAACCGTTGGAGAGCGGGAGGGACTGGTGTTTACGCGGGCGAAGCTGACGTCTCACTCGTCTGCAGCTTTTCCCCTCTACTTTCATTTTCAATTTTTTATCTTTTCGATTTTTTTAAAGAACTTTACAGATACTGTTTACTTTAACAAAAAATCATATTTTTACACTAAAAAATCAATTTTAGTACTATTCATTTTACTTTTTATTTTGTCATTATCATTAAAACTCAAAATTTTCAAACCTTTTTCATTAGTTTTCATTTTTTCTTAAATGATTTTGTATAAATTATGAAAAGAGGAATTCAAATTAATTTAATTGCAAAAAAATAAATTTAAACTCAAGCGCATAAGAAATTAAACATCACTTTTAAGTTTGTCATCTTTTTAACTCTAAATTTTATTGTTGTTAAAAAAAAAATCTAAAATTTACCTAGCATTGATTGTATCTGTCAGACTTTGTTCGTCTTGTTAGAACATCTTCAAATGAGACGTAAAAAATATATGTTAAATTTTATTGGAATGTTGATGTGGCATTTTAAAGTCTACAATTTGACATAAAAGACAATATCTTGAATAATCAAGTTGTAGGCTTTAAAATGCCACATCAACATCAAGTAAAGTTGGACGTATATTTTCTAACGTCTTATTTGAAGATGCTCTAAGAAGACAAACAATGTTTTCTCGAACCTTAAAGGTGCTTGGTGGCGAGTACAAGGAATTAGTATTGGGTGTATTTTGGAGTTTTTTTTAATTAAATTTCGACCAATGCTCTACATTTTGTTTTGATTTCTAAGACTTTTCACTTATAAATGAACAATCCTACTAAACTAAAGAACTAAGTGGTATGTTTCCAAAAAAAAAAAAACTAAGTGGTATAAATCACTTTTTGGTACGTAGCAACTCAATGATCATCTCTAAAAAAGTCCACAAACGTAATTCTTCAAATACAAGTGTATTTAACCTACTTGGCAATTTGAAGACGAAATTTTGCTACTTTACAGTTATACTTTTTAGTATTTCATCATTTTTCGTCTTTTAATAATAAGAAACAAGATAAAAATAATATTTTTAGGGAACAAGTTGACAAATGACATAGTGAGTCACTGAGTTCATAGAGTGGGCAAAACATGTGGCGCTTCAAATTTAACAAAAAATAACATTTGTAGAGTGTTGAAAATGCGCCCGTCAGAGCAAAAGTTTATGCGTGGATACTGTTCTAAAAATCCCCATTTAACACCGCCTAAAGGGTTAGGCAGTTGATCACCGTCTCAATTAATGCTTAGGTATTTAAAAATTAAGAAAATACACCAAAGAGCGTCCGCCTAGACCGCTTAGACCATCTAGGCACCCACCCAGACTTGCCTAAGTTGCGACTCACTTAGACAAAAAATAGATAACTTTCATTTTGCATTTTTTTCAATAAATTGTAAGAGACTTGTTGAATACTTAAATGAGCACACATTATATGCTTGTTCTATTTTCATTATGTTCTAATACTTCATAATATATATGTTATTCTATTTTGTAGTTTATGATGAAATTATATATATTTTAAGTATAAAACGACATTTATTTATACGAAATATAATGAATTTACTTAAATCCACGTAGTCTGCCTATACCTCGCCTAGCCACCTACGCGCTAGGCCCCAACCCGCCGTCCGCCGTCCAACTAGCGCCTATCGTCTTTTAGAACCTAAGGATCAAGTATTTTTCCAACTTTTTTTAGTACAAGCAATACCTCAAGTTTATATTCGCCTTTCCTTGGTTATTTTTGTAACCCATGATGATATGATTTTTCTTGGCCCCGGTGCCTCAGCACTCTTTTAGGCTCTTTGTCAATGTTCGTGCCACTGCGGGCAAGAAGAAGAGGATATGTGACTACAAAATCTAGCCGAAATTGCCGAAAGAACACAAATTTGCAAAAGATTATCTGCAGAAGGACTCCAACATGTTCTGCATAGTACTTTTGATTTAGAATAATTAGAAAAATACAATATGATTGGACGGAGTTTAAACAACGTTAAGAATTCAAGACGGGAGTGAAAACATGATGCAACATTCCTCCAATAAGGATCGCCAAAAACCAAAGAAAATTGAACACGAAAACTTACGTACGCAGCTAATTGAAAGGAACCCTGGAAACGCAAGATCTACATCTTTTTAATGCTTATAGTCCAAAGAAGATCTGCATCGGATTGCACTGTTATTTTCTCTCCCTTGACGAGATTTGAAGTACTTATCAGACCACCAAACCTCATCTCTGTTTCAGCTGGAAAAGAAAAGTAAGAGCGAGTTAGGCTCCGGCAATAATTGCACAGCTACGAACAGATAAAAAGTTTTCACCATATCTCATCCCAATGACACCATACTGTAAGAAAGCCCTCAACCCAAGTCTCAATACAGTTCCCACCAACAAACTCTACGAGACTTGTACATACGGTTCCCTCTCAAATTAGATAGGTTATGTGACCACAATCTTGCCATACACGGGCTGTTAGATAACCCGAAACATGAACAATGAAATCAATACCAGGCACGCCCTTTTCCTTTTTGGTTACGCTTAAGTAGGTCAGAACAGGAAGAGGTGACCAGACAATTATATGCTAAGTGAATCGTAATACAATGAAGGTAAGAATTAACTAGCCTTACGCCCTTAAGAGATACTCACCGAGATCCCATTGAAGCCCCGTGGTTGTAGTACTTCCAGATGGCATCCCAATGGGTACGAGTCCACAATGAGGGCCTTCAACAGAAGACTGAATATGAATCTCATGGCGGTGTGTTCTTGGAAGAAGATGGACGAGGCAATCATCAGATATGAGAATTATTCGAATGTTTGAGAATCGACATAACACGTTGATGTTTCCAATCTCGTGGTCAAACCGTCCACCAAGTGCCCCAGCAACCAGAATGCATAGCTGCCAATACATCAAGAAGAAATTCAGTTCATGTACAGAGTTGAAAAATCACAATAAGTTGCAAGGAGTAAGGACAACATTTTAGTTACGGAAAGTTTTACTAAAGCACCTACAAAATCAGACTAAATTCCAAAGCAGAAAAACAAAAAGAACGTTGAAACGATAACAATATACAACATACAACATACATTAGACTTATCTAGGTTTGGTGCCGAGTGACATATGTATGCTATACACTTATGCAGATCCGTCGTGTCCTGATCCTCAGATTCATTAATAATTTGGGTTCCCTGCATTCAAATGAAAAAGAGATCCTGAGAAAAGGCCAGATCACCGATGTATGCAGATCAAGGAGCAACAGTACCTCCACGACACCAAGTGCAATATACGTAAATAGGCTGAATCATTTCCCACATAACTCAAAAGATGACAACATTAACAAACAATTCCACAAGTTTGCTAGATATGACAAGGAATGACGGCTAAACATACTAAGATCCGTGTTCAAATGAGCTCACTTACCATACTAGCATAAAATTCCAAGACATCCTTTCGGATTGAATCCATGTCGCCTTTAATAACATCTGGCTTGTACCTGGCACAAATATCAGCACTTAGCATCAAAAAGTGGAAATTCGTCCTCATAAACAAACAAACAACAACAAAGCCTTATGAATCGTTGAAGGCGACTGTGGTCGGTTTTGCACCAAGTCTTCCGTTGCTAACGGAAAATTACACTCCAGTTTATGCCTTCCAAACAAGGCCCCACTAATGGTTCAAAACATAAAAAAAAATGGCTAATTTCGAGAAAAATTAAGCAAAAGGCTGAAATTGCTTCAAACAACAAAAAGAGGTCTGGAAAAAGCAACAGCAACGGATTTGAACAACGTCATAAAGCAATCAACTTTAACAATTAAACTAACACAGTGAAAGAATCGAATCAATCAAAAGCCATACTTTACACTTCACAGTAAAATTCCACCAAAAACTAACTTTCAAAATCCAGAAAAGTAAAAGATTAACCTTTTCCGAACATCTACGGCGTTATCGTGGGGTAGCAGAAGAGGCATGTCGTCGTAAACGCGATTGGCACCGCCGTCCGCACACAGACGTAGTTGTGCTGCTCTAAACAAACACGCACCACAAAAAGCTCAGAGAAACAAATCGAAAACTGTAAAATTGGACAATTGAAAAGGAAGAGAGTTGCAGGATAAGTACCGTGGTTCCAGAGCAGGGGAGCGAATCTCGGGAGGCTCTGGTTGAGCACGACGAGCGCGTAGGTCGGAGACGGCGTCTGGTTGGGCGGGAGCGTAGGGAGGAGGAAGGCGGAGGAATGAGACATGAGGTCCATGGATTTAGATGTCATTCGGCGGCGGTCTTCGGTGGCGTGGTTTGCTTTTCTGTTAGTCTGGATTTGCGGTGGACTAAATGCCAACGCGAAGAGTCAAAACTCAAATTTTGTTATTTTTGGAGGTAAAGTCAAAACCCAATTAAAGTAGAAGAGGATTCCACCTTTCATTCAATTCAACCGACTAGCGCACACATTCGGTCCATTTATCAGTGGTATACGTCAACTTGACGTTGATAGTTTCTTTTGAAAATTACACAAAAACACTTTAATTATGACTCGAACTACAATATCATACCAAATATCTGAAAAATTACAATTTCATATCTTATCTTATAAATTTGTTACAATGTCAGATTTCCGTAAGTTTATTTTTCAATTTTTTTGTTAAATTCTGACGTGGCTTAAGGCATAATCCACTTCCTAACCCAACAGATAAAAAAATTATTTAATATATTTTTAAAACTATTGTGGGACCCACCCCACAATTTCCATCTCTCCTTTGGCTCACTCTTTCCCTGCGTTGCCTCCACTGAACGCCATCGGAATTGATACCAAAGAATTGAGAGAGAGAGAGAGAGAGAGAGAAATGTGGGGATGGGTACCATAAATTTTTAAATAAAATATTGACTTGTTTTTTTTTTAATTTTTTAATATTTAATTAATATTTTTTAAATAAAATATTTTAACAATATTTTTAAAGAAAAACTAATGAAAATGACTTCAAAACTTTAGACTTTAACAAAAACCTATATAATAAGTTTATTTAATGGTTAGGACAAAGCCCAATACTTAATTAGTCCAATCAACATGGCCCAGCAAAAATAATCTAATATGTTTCCAATTTTACCCCCGATGATTTTTTATTTTTTCTGTTTGTTATTTGTCCGTTAGTTTATTCATGTCATGAAACTATAATTTGCGAAGCATTAGAAAATCTCATAGCTGGATCATTTAAGAGAGGAGAAAGATAACAAACAACTGCTAAAATTGCCGCCGATTGGAACCAACCCATGTATGCAGCTTCCTCGATCCTCTTCTTATGCAGCTTCCTCGAATTCCGCACCTGACCCGTTTACCCATTTAATCGGCGCATTTAGGAAGTGGGGTGCCAAAGTGGGTTGCTCCCGTTTGAAAGAGAAGCACAAGCAGCTGCAGTTCTGCAACAAATTCACTGCGAATCAGAATGGGGGGAGTCGAAACTGGAGCATGTTAGCGTGTTGGTGAAGGTGTGGACTTGGATTACTGATAATTTGGATAATTTGTATTCGTGCCCGTGTGGGTTGAGCTGTTTGTGGACTAAATCTTATGTTCTTGTTAACAAGCCTGATGCTTTGCTGTTTGAGACCACTACACCTCCCCTTCAGGTACTCCATTTTGTTTTCTTAATGTTATATACTAGTACAGAATACGCACGAACCATGGGTTTTTAATTTTTCATAATGAGAAGTACAAAAAGTAAAATTATATTTGCGCTTGAGGTAACGAGTTTGTTGCTGGAATATTTTTGTATCCTTTGAACCCCTTTTTCTTAAGCTTGATTACATTATCTACTCTTTACTTACCAAATGTATTACTCGTTGAACCAAGCTAAACAACAACTGAGGCATATTTACTCATGAAAAAGTTTCTTGGTTTCGACTTTGTGTAGCTCAAGGAAGGAAGGGATTGGAAGATGTGCATCAGCTGCATAATTGAATTGAGGAGAGAGAGACTGATTTCTTGCCTTCTCCAATTCCTTCCTTCTGGGATTTGTCTTGGTATTCTGCAATGAAGGCTGAGATGGAAGTTATCAGGTCCGAAATGCTCGATAGGGAAAACATTCAGAAGTTTTGGGATGAGAAAATGAATGCAGAGAAAACCCGTGGTCTTGAGGTGGAGAAGGCTTATCTTGCTGCCCTTAGTGATTCGGAACAGGAGAAGATTATCCAAGAAAAGAATTTTGCCGAGATTTAAAGGATAAGTCCGCTATGGACTGCCAGAGGCAATTACTTCTCAGTCCCAAGGAAGAGGTCAATAAGATGTCCAAAAAGCTTGCATCTGAAAATGTTCAGTTTCATAAATAGTGTTGTTTCGGTTTCATAAGTAGTGTTCAGTTTCATAAATAGTGTTGGCTTAGTTTCATAAATAGTCTTAGTTGCATTTGATTTGTAAATCCATGAAATTATATTCGCAATTTGATTTCGTTCAATTGACGCGCTATAATACTATATTTGTTATATATAAATTATATTATATATTATATGTATTATTCGGGTTTAGATTCATAAATAGTCAATTTCAGAAATAATGTACCCGTGTTCAGTTTAATAAATAGTCAGTTTCAGAAATAGTGTACTAGTGCTCAGTTTCATAAATAGTCAGTTTTATAAATAGAGTAGTTAGTTTCAGAAATAGTGTAGTCAGGTCTAGAAATTGTGTACCCGTGTTTAGTTAGTGTACCCATGTTTAGTTTTATAAATAGTCAATTTCAAAAATAGTGTATTCGTGTTCAGTTTCATAAATAGTCAATTTCAGAAATAGTGTACCCGTGTTCAGTTTCATAAATAGTCAGTTTCAGAAATAGTGTAATCGTGCCCAGTTTCATAAATAATCAGTTTTATAAATAGTGTAATTATTTTCTGAAACAGTGTAGTCAGTTCTAGAAATTGTGTACCTGTGTTTAGTTAGTGTACCCATGTTTAGTTTTATAGATAGTCAGTTTCAGAAATAGTGTACTCATATTCAGTTTCATAAATAGTCAATTTCAAAAATAGTGTGCTCGTGTTCAGTTTCATAAATAGTTAGTGTACCCATGTTCTATATGTCTTTTTTCTTCTTCTGCATTCTATATTTTCATTTTCTTTTACTTTATTCAATCTAAAGATTAAATTTCCTAATGGGTATTATAACATGAGCTGGAATCATGGTAATGAGATACACTCAAATGCTTGATAAGCTTCCCCTTCTCTTTCCCATCATGTATATCCTTCCTGGTGTATCCTCAATTAAATGGTTGTGCATGCAGAGCATCCTAATGATGATCTCGGGTTTCTTCCGCTTGTTACCAGATCTTCCTAAGCTGTTTGGGATACCAATAGACCACTCCAAGTGGTGGGACTCGGCTGCTATTCCCATGTGGTCTACGACATTACCGGGGCCTTATTATGCGTGGACAGAGATTTGTAGACTATGAAGAAGCGACATTGAGGAGGAGAAAGAAGGGAATGAGACACGTTACATCAAATTACCAATTTGATTTCAAGTTCTTGAACTGTGTTCCTTCTGTCCCTTCCCCTTTGGAATAGGCTGGCACAACACAGCCTGGCAGTTCCCACACACCACAACTGTTTGCAAGTGACTGAGCATAGTGGTTCTGCACAAACGTATTCGATTACATTCACTTTTAAACAACAAATAAATACTCTTATTTCCTAGCACATATTTAATAAATACTTAAACAAAAACAGCAAAAAAGGATAAAAATTCACATGTTGAAGCACCCCTGGCACTTGACATCCTATTCAAGTTCAAAACATTCGAAACTAGTATCATCACACTTAACATTCAAAACTAAACAAACTAAATACAAAACTCATCTTTCGACAAAAAAAAAAAAATACAAAACCCAAAATTTGAGGGAATAAGAATAAATACAAAACCCAAAAGCGTAAGCATCCATCGATTAATATCCATATTATAAAGAAAGAGTTGGGGGTCTGTACAAGCCTCTTGATCTTGTGCTTCCTTTTCTCAAGCTCAGCTGGTGGATGGAGCTAGTGGCGGATCCAGGAATCTTATCCCAAGGGGTCGCAGTGTAAAAGTTCAATAAGGATAGCGCGCGTAGCGCGAAATTTTTTTTTAACAGAAACGGCATGCATATCGTCATTTCATTGGGATAGCGCGACTAGCTACTCCAAAATCCTTGTTCAAAGGTCCTAAACGTACAAAAAAAATATCTAAGAAGTCTAAAATTTAGAAACACATTAAGCATATATGCCATATAACTTAAGATATTTTGAATAATTATATCTAATTTTTCAAAAATAAAAATAAAAATCTCATGTAATGAATTGGATGGTTTCATAATAAAAAAACTAGAAAGCAATGCCAGACATCCCCAAACTACGTACATTGCTATCATCAAAGAAATCCCCTAACCAAACACACGTGGCTTAACGCGCTTAACGTGCTGTCAAGTTATATGGGTGGCTTACATTTGTAAATGTCTGGCATTGCTTTGATGATAGCAATGCAAACACCTCCAACGGTCAGAAAAGCATTGCAAACACCTTCCATCACTCACATTAGCAAGAGACTCACAAACAGAGACCATATTTTATTCTTTTTTATTCTTTGCTTTTCCCCATCTTGAATATAAAAATTTAAACCTGGGTATTGACAGCCCATTTTTCCTTTTTGAAAACGTCAACTTAATGCTAGCTATCCAAATGTGATTGGACAAAATTATAAAATAAATTTTATGGGAAAGTTTGAGATGGTCACGTGAGAAGGAAAGGATGAGAGAGAAACTCATCTTCTTCCTCCTTTCGTCGCAAGAACAGAACCTGAAAAACTTAGAAATTCCAGAACACTGCACTCGTTTTGCCCAGGTTGCTTTTAAAAAAAAACAGGCGCGCAGCGCCTTCTCCTTCGTCTTCGTTTTGCCCAGCCGCCGAGGAGCCTTTCGTCGAACAGTTGGTGTGCAGCCAAGGGGTCGCACCAGTCAGCTCCAAGGGGTCGTTCCACCATCTCCAAGGGGTCTCTAAGGTAGTTTCCATGGCTTCCAAGGGGTCGTGTGACCCCATTGACCCCACTGTGGATCCGCCTCTGGATGGAGCAAATCGATTATCGTTCTGAACCACCATCTTGATTGAAATTGAAGATCGTAGAAAATAGCGGCAACCACGAATGGAAGACTCTAGGGAGCGAGCGAGCTTGCAACGATGGCTGGTGCGAGAGCAATTTTGATCTGGTATTTTGGTTGAAACTTTAGGTGGAACTGGTTTCAAAGGAAACCATGACAAGGCAATCTCTGAATCTGCTGGAATATCCGTACCAAACAATCCTTCATTTAATTCACCTAGGGCTGGCTTCCGTTGGGGTAATTTTGGAAACTTGATTTTGTTCATTTTGGGCTCTGTAATCCAGCCCGTATGAAATTTGGGGCTCTTGTCCTCATGATTAATTTTGAGGTGTTTTTTATTAAAGAAAACTTTAGGATGGTTTTTGATTAAATTAATCTTGATCCAAGCCCTTTTCATTAAAGTTCCTTATTTTTAATTTTTTTATATTTAATTAATATTTTATCCAGTTGGGCAAGAGAGTAGGCCCTACCTTAAGCCACCTAAGCATTTAACAGAGAAATTGACAAATAAATTGACAAAAATCTAACACTGCAACAAATTCGTAAGATGACGTTTAACATTGTAATTTTTAAACATGAAGAATGAGATTGTGGTTTGATCCATAGTTGAGGCAATTGCTTAATAAATCTTAAATCCATTTCCAAATACATTATAAAGATTTCCTTAATACTCACGGAAAATATTTGGACAAATATTTTTTTTACATGTATTAACACTCACGATTTTCAATCAGTTTTGCAAATTCATACATAAATCACCGTTCATTTAATTTATTTTCAGATTCGCCTCACTGTGAAGTTTTGAAAATTAAGGTAAGGCTTTCTATTGAGATTCTTGAGTGTCTAAGCCCATTTGACAATGTTATTTGTTGCTCAATAAATTGTAAAACTGCTTCCAAATTCCTTAAAAAGTTTAATTTAATGCTCAGGAAAAATATTTTATGAAAATAAAAAATTTGCATTTTTGTCAAAAAAACATGGATGATAGGCGGGTTCAATGCATGCAAAACAAGGCGGCTGCACTCATAGAAAATGGGGTTGGCTTCCTGGAACACAAAACGAGGCGAGCTTCACGCACGAGAAACGAGTCGGGATATGTCGCACACAGGCCAGCATTTCGTGTGGAAAATGAGGCTGGTTCCGTGCACGCCAAAACGACTTAGGCTTTGTGGACACAAAAAAGGGAAGGCTTCTGGCACATAAAAATATGCAGACACCTCACATACAGAATGAGGCGAACCCAGGCACACAAGACGAGGCGGCTCAGTGTACACAGAACGAGACAAACTCCCTGGTGATCAGAAAACGAGTTTGGCTCCACGCACGGAAAAATATATTTTGAAGAACATGAATGTGATAGTTTGTCGTACTAGTAAGAGAAGTGAAAGAAAAATGAACAAAAAGGATGTGCTATCCACACATCCCATTTTACTTCTCACACACCCCTTGATAATTTATGTCCGTTGATCTTCTTCAATTCATCCGATTTGACGGCCGAAAATTAAAAGGGTGTGTGAGAAGTAAAATGAGGTGTGTGTGGATATCACACCCCTTAACAAAAATGATTGAAATTCTTGGGGGTGCCAGAATGCTACATGGTAACACGTGACTTTTTGCCTCCCCCAAGAATTTCAATCGTTTTTGTACATTTTTCTTTTATTTCTCTTACCACTACAACAAACTATCATATTCATGCACTTTAAACTATACTTTTCCGTGCAAAATCTATTATAATTTGTATTTAAACACTTGTAATCAGCAATTTAAAACCTAAATTTAACGATATTTGAACCTAATTTTTATTTTTGTTAATTTTTTCTTTTATCAAAATCTAAACTACATATTAATATAACTCTCTTTGTCAACCAAAAAAGAGTAAACGACTATTTAACAAAACAAAATTTTGCTATTTTTTTAGTTAAGCCTCATCTACAGGTGATTTTAACATCTTTAATTTTATAAAAAAAAAAATTTAAAATATACATTTTAACATCTATATGTTGTTCACTTATTTTTTTTTACTTTTTGGCTTAAATATTTTACTAAGTATACACTTGTTGCTTGATAAATCATAAATCCACTTCCAAATACATTATAAAAATTTCCTTAATGCTCACGGATAATATTTGGACAAAATAAAAAATTTGCATTTTTTACAAAAAATTGCTCAAGAAAAAATATTTTGCAAAAATAAAATAATTCGCATTTTGTAAAAAAAAACATGGGTGTTAAATAGGTTTGACGCACGTAAAACGAGACGGACTCAACTCACGCAAAATGAAGTTGACTATGGCATGCAAAATAGAGCGGGCTGCGCTCACAAAAAATGGGGCGGGCTTCCTAGCATGCAAAACAAGGCGAGCTTCGCGCACTAGAAATGAGGCGAGATACGTTGCAGAAATCTAGGCCAGCCCTACGCGCGAAAAACGAGGCTGGCTTCGTGCACACCAAAAAGATGCGAGCTCTGTGGATGCAAAAAGGGGTGGGGTTCTTGCACTTAAAACGATGCAGACACCTCACATGCAGAACGAGGCAAACCTAGACACAAAGAACGAGGCGGGCTCCACGCACGTAGAACGAGACGAACTCTCAGGTGCTTAAAAAACGAGTCGGGCTCCACGCATAGAAAAATATATTTTGAAGAACTTGAATGTGGTAGTTTGTTGTAATGGTAAAAGAAATAAAAGAAAATTAACAAAAATGATTGAAATTACTGGGGTGGCAGAACGTCACGAGTGACTTTCTGGTTGCCATCTGCCACCCCAAGAATTTCAATCATTTTTGCACATTTTTCTTTTATTTCTCTTAACACTACAACAAATTATCATATTCATGCCCTTTAAAATATATTCTTCCATGCCAAATATATTATAATTCGTATTTAAACACTTGTAATCAACCATTTAAAACCTAAATTTAACGATATTTGAACTTGATTTTTCTTTTTGTTAATTGTTGTCTTTTCTCAAAATCTAAACTATATATTTATAGAATCCTCTTTGTCAACCAAATGAGAGTGAAAAACTATTTAACAAAACAAAATTTTGTTATTTATTGTTTAAGTCTCACATACAGGTGATTTTAATATATCTATGTTGTTCACTTATTTTTTTTACTTTTCGGCTTAAATATACTACTAAATATACACGTGTTGCTGGATAAATCGTAAATTCGCTTCCAAATACATTATAAAGATTTCTTTAATGCTCACGGAAAATATTTGGACAAAATAAAAAATTTGCATTTTTTTTCAAAAAAAACCGTGGATTAACACTCACGATTTTCAGTCGGTTTTGCAAATTCGTACATAAATCACCATTCAATCCATTTATTTTCACATTTGCCTCACTATGAAGTTTTGAAAATTAAGATGAGGCTTTCTATTGAGATTGTTGAGTGTCTAACCCCATTTGACAATGTTCTGGAACTCACTACTATGGTTTTCAATTCTTGGCTTAAATATTCTACTAAATATACATTTGTTGCTCAATAAGCTGTAAAATTGCTTTCAAATTCCTTAAAATTTTAACTTAATGCTTAGGAAAAATATTTTGCGAAATAAAAAAATTCGCATTTTTGTCAAAAGACATAAGTGTTAGGTGGGCCCAACGCACGCAAAACAAGATAGGCTCATCTCACGCAGAACGAGCCGGACTTTGGCAAGCAAAACAAGGTGGACTACGCTCATAGAAATGGGGCGGGCTTCGAGCGGTACCTTTTCTTCACATGCAAGTGAAATATTATAAATGAACTACAAATTCGATATTAAATTATTAAAATATTATAAATGAATGACAAGTTCAATATTAAATTACTAATACTCTATCTTTTTATTTTCACGCGACTTGCCACCAAATTTTTGATCTCCTAAATAGATATCGTTGGGTGACGGGTCAGAAACAAAAGGGAGGAGTTCAAAAGCAGAGTTCATTCTCTCCCTTCGTGAGAGTTCTTTCTCCCCTTGTGAGAGTTTGTTTTTAACTGCTTCCTCCCTCTTCCGTCGCCGGCCCTGTCTGTGTCCAGGGTCGGTGGCCGTCTCCCGTTTCACTTTTTCTTCTTTTATTTTCTGCATGCTCGTTGGCCTGTGTTTTGTCCCCATTGTTTCGGCCCAATTTACCTACAATCCTAGCTCTGATCCCCTATTCTTCCAATCTCAGTTTCCCATTCACATCCTTAGTTCTCTTCCTTCACCATCCTATCCATCAAACCTTGCTCCGTCATTCCTCTGTCTCACTCAATTTGGGCTCTACAGGCCATTTTTCTTAACGCAACTTGTTGCGCACTCTCGAAAGGTGCGTACAGCTCCAGCTTTGGTGGAAACACCACCACCTTCCATGTGTATGCCTTTAATGGCATTGTTACTGGTGGGATCTCCTTCCCTCTAGTTTCCTTTAATATGTGGCTTAGATCTATTTGCATTGAGACGATGAAAAGGCAGATGAAAAGGCAGATGAAAAGCCACAGAATAAATCTATGCCACATATTTTCTATGCAAATTGAAGATTCAAGACAGATGAAAAGGCTTCAACTCCCATCATTAAGATGACAAGAAACCTAGAAAATATCACATGTATACCCCTTAACAGATCTAGAAGGGAATCTCCAAAAACACCCCATCAATGGCAAATATTTAAAGAGATATCACCCAACTCTTTAGGATGTTAAGGATTGTTACATTGAATGACTTTGTGATTATCCGACCCAAACCACCCATACCAATATGTATAAAAGAATTTCTACTCTATAGTTAACCAACATTTGTCACAAACATTTGTTGATTAAATAACCTACAGACTATGGACACAACGCTTTACATCAGTCTACAACACGCATTTGCATTCATAATTAAATATAAAATTGAAGGGGATGAGTGAGAGTTGGGGGAGGAGGAAGCTGGCGGTCATACGTTTTCTGAGCATGTCGATAAATTGGCCTTCAATGGTCAATTGGTTCAAATCATAGTTTCACTTGTATCTTTAAAATGTTCTCATTCATCTAATGTGCCTTATAGTCATAATGTTTGCTGAGATGGTTGATAAACTGGTTGAAAATTTTCTAATTTCATTACTTCATTTAAAAAATTATATTAGTTATTTTAAAATAATTTATTAAGATGTGGAACGAGTATAGTACATAGAAAATACGAAAATAACGTTCATTTTATTTTTGTCTTAAGCCTCAATTTGCATTGAGACGACTTGTTTTAAACCAAGGTGTGGAGACAAACACTGCCCGTCCCAACTTGACTTATGGAGTAATCATGTTTGAACTTTTGTCAAACATTTTGCTCCTATTGCAACAAGATATCCAAGAAAAGCTTCCATGCAATTTGTGGAACATTGTGTAGTAGACGAGGGAGAAGAGCATGCGAAGGCTATCCACTCACCCGCCTTGCCGGCCTCTTCCATCGTCAATTCGAACATTCAGATTATTATTATTATTTTCTTTCTACATTTGGTTAACAAAAGCAGACTCGTTACCTTAACGGATTCTTCAATATGTGATTCAATAACGACTCAATTTGTTAAATGGTTATGTTCTTTTGTGTCAGGTTAAATGATCATGTAAGAAAGTACTCTACCTAATGTCTAAATCTGACAACAATATCGAGTTCTTAACGAGTGACCCAATACTACTCAACTCATTAACGGGTGACCCACAACAACGCAACTCGTTAAAGAATCAACTCAAAACTTGTTATTTTCAAGTTGTTTCGTATCGGGTTACCAAGTCATGAAAAAAATTGTCAGGCGTACTTCCAATAACACGACTTCGCATCATCTCTATCATACCTATACAAGCACTCATATATGAAACATAACAAAGAGAAAAGGCTAAGTCAGATAACTGCATATGAACTGGGAACGACATTCCTAACAGAGATGTTAAATATAAATCGAATAAAAGGCGAAACAGAAGAAGAAAAAAACCTATATATATCGTACAAATGGGGGCGTGACCTTGGACGGGATTTCCATGGATATCTTGCCACGCCTTACAAGCTCGATAAAGACGAATAAACAAAACCAACAACTTCTATACACCGAAAAAAATACCTATTCTACATAAAATAGCTGAGAGACGTCTTCTTTCTTGATCCGCCTTCGCCGTATAGGTCATTCCATCGGAGGAGCTCACTCATGTTTGTGGACTCCGAAGACACACTTGCACACACCTGCATTGAATTCAATATTAGACAGCCAATGATCCGGAACGCAACCGAACACTTCCGACCACGGTAGAATACTACAAGAAGCCAAAACCCCGTATTGTATTATTAGGTCACAACGTACCTGCTCATGCGCATGTTTGAAGTCCTCCATCTTCAAGGGACGAATGTCGGTACTGCAGTACAACTCCGGTACAGGCCTGTTCTCCGCCAAAGCTAAACTTCCCTCCTGCGATACGTGGAGAAAGAACTACTTAGTTGCAGTAACCAACCACACCACTTCAAGTTCAAAAATCAATAAGGGCTTTGTATTTTTGTTAATACTGCCCAGAAAACCGACCTTTTTCTCTTTCTCTAAAATTTCCCTAATGGGGAGGTGTGCTGCAGCAACACACAGATTCTGCAACCACAACAATCGGTACACAATCCATTACATAAGAGAAAATAAAACTACATAGAATATAACCGACAAAAATAAAACTACGTATGTAAAAAGCTTAGATGGGTTTCATAAAAATTAGTAGGCAACCTTTAAGTCACTTCCCGAATACCCATCTGTCATATTTGCAACTGCTTCCAAATCAACGTCAGGATCCAAATCTTCTTTGGCCAATACAACTCTCAGCATTTTTTCTCTGTTCTGGGCATCTGGCAAGTTCACCATGAATCTGCACAAAGAATCAATTTTGTACGCAGGAAGTCAATATACTTGCGTTGACATATAACAGATGCAGTAGCAGCAGAACAGGCAAACATGCGTGCGATTTTACCTCCTCGGAAGCCTCCTAATAACAGCCTCATCAAGGTCAAAAGGCCTATTAGTAGCAGCAAGTACCAATACACGTTCTTTATCCGTTGAAAGCAGACCATCCCAGTTAACCATGAACTCATTTTTCATTTTACGCATAGCCTCATGTTCCCCACGATTTTCACGTCTGCCTAACATGCTGTCAACCTATGATGGTAGCCATAAAAAAAATAAAATTGGACGGGAATAAACACTCTCATAAACTGACATGGTATCTTGCATGGCCGTGCCATCCACTAGTGTCCTACACTGCTGTAGTTTAATAACCGAGGCAAACTAGCCCACCATGTCAGCTTATAAAACAGTTCCAGAAAACTCTTTGTATAACTCACATCTTCCAAATGAGAAAACTAAAGAAAAAGGTTCCCTGGACAGCGCAAATAGATAGAATTTAATGAACCAACCTCATCTACAAAAACAACACTAGGGGCAATTTTACTAGCTAAGGAGAACACCGCTTTAACGTACTTCTCTCCATCCCCAAACCCCTGCACCAAAAGTTAAAGGGGTCATATTCGATTCAATAGTTGTCACAAAATGTTTATCCAAGTTCCAACAACCACGATAATATGCAAAAATACCTTTGAAGTAATACTTGACATTGATATGTTAATAAAGTTTGCACCAGCTTCAGTTGCAACAGCCTTTGCAAGCATAGTCTTTCCAGTACCCGGAGGACCAAATAGCAAGATTCCTTTACAAGGCTGTAGAATAAGTAACGATAATCAGATAGGAAACATGAAAGAAAAGAAGCACCAACATAGAACTGTTTCACTTTCCAAAGGGGAAAAATGAAAAGTGTGCCATATTTCTACCTTAGTCAACTGTCCCTTGCTAAATAATTCAGGCCTCTGAAGAGGAAGCATCACCAACTCCTTTAGGGTGTCCTTCACATTTTCCAAGGCCCCGATGTCATCAAAAGTAATCCCAATATCGCTCGGTGGAATAACATCAGCAAGAAGTTTTCTCTCAAATTCATTTCCAGTAACCACATCCTGAATCATCATGGGGTTAAATCCAATACAACATACACTTACTTTCCTGATTATAGAAAATCTATTTTACATTTCATCTTCAGGAAGCCGGAAGCAAGGCATTTGTGGTACTTCCCCACAATATCAACTTACCTTAAGTGATTTCTTTATGCTCTTGTTTTCGTTTTGAATGCCTTGTAGAATGTTTAGTCCATCCCTAAGACTGTAGCATAGAACCATAAAAAATATGAAAAGAAAACAGAATAGACGGTATATTTAAGCTACACTGTCCTAATAAATTGTACAACCTTTCAGTAGAAATAACAAGTTTGTCATCTTTAACTAAAGCGTCTGAACAATGCATAAGATGGTGACTAACAGCCCAGCCTACTACTTTGTCAACACCTGTTGACGAAAAGATTATACAATGAATCGCATAAGTGAATATTAAAGTCAATATTCCCTGCAAAATGTTCTGCACTACAAAATTTGAGTTCAAGAAAACGCACTTTCAGTTGTAAGCACTAGATCTTCAATGCACAGACTTTCAAGGTCAGGGCAATCCACAGAAACTCGGTTAAGAACCTGAAAACATCAGCCTTATGAAAATATACAGGAATAGCATCGAAAGCACTAAACACATTACATTGGCCACTAAACTGCCAACTAAAAATATGTCAACAGAGAAATGAATCACGGTTAGCATTAGAAAGCACATGTGCACAATCTTCACATCCTTCAATAAGGGAAAGAACAATAGGAACAAAAAGAAGATGTGATCAGATGTACTTACTGAGCGAATGGTAACAATATTAGACTGCGATTTCAAAGTTTCAACATCACGTTCCAACTGCTGCTTCAAGTCCGAAAGTAAAGCATCATCCTGCCAGGATAGCCGACAAATATTACCTCATGCAAGCAATAACAAGTAGCACAATGACCATATAAGAAAAAAGGCTGACTACGTGGGGCAGCTGTATGGTCACTGTGTTGGTGAAAATCCGAGAGAGTTGAACTTGCTCCTTAGTTTTAGGAGTTTCTTTACTCCTATCATGCAGTCTACCACCAAGGTTATCCTGAACACCATCAATAAATGTGTCATCTTGGTTTTTCAGAAGAAAAGTATCATCGTCTACGAAAAAGAGGGCAAAGTATTATTGAATTTTATATTTCAATGTGAACAAAGCCCCCTCATCAGACTGTTTCAATTGACCTTGAGGAATTTGTGTTCATTTGCAAGAGAAAGTGAGACCGAGTTCAATGTAAATCAAACAGAAAGCGAATTGAAAATTAAATTAATCAGATTAAAATTTAGTTACAGAGTAAAAACTGAAGACTTGCTCTCACTCATCGAAGGCAAAGAAAGTAATGCACTTTGCACAGTTGTCAAGGTCTACAAATCGAAATCAGAATAAGCATGATTACAGATGTTGATATGAGTGGTTAAAACTTGCATTAGCATTACATGCCACCAAGAAAAATAAAATGGAAAAGATAATGGAAATTCACAGACCGGAAAAGCAAGATCAAGCAAAGCTGTTAATGTCAAACTACAATAGTGAGTTCAAAATCAGCTTACTGATAAAATCCTGAGCCTCTTACCTTTGCCTTGCGATTGTCCAACTGGGTATGAGAGCCGATCACAACAACATTCTCTGGCAAGTTTGCAAGCTTACTCTTCAAGACACTATATGCATATGGGTTACCTGCCATAACCTTTTCTATATCTTTCAAAAACACTATCATAGGAAGACTTTTACTCTCATTGGTTGCCGCCTGCACAACATTGGTGTAGATATTAATACCAAATTAACAGCAACTATATTGGTACAGTAAAGGGAGCTCCTGTTAGTGTAAAGGAGATGAGTACCTCAAGAAGTTCACCGATTGCAAGATTGTTAATATCATCACCTCCAGAAAAGTGCAAGGAGATGAGTACCTCAAGAAGTTCACGGATTGCACGAGCTGCTCGTTTCGTAAATGTGGAAAATCTTTCAAGCCTTGGTACTTCTTTAACAGAATCAGAATCCTTGGGCGGTGGTGCCTCAACCTATTAAGAAGAAAAATCCACAATTCTAAACTTGAATTCCTGAAATGACAAAGAAAACTGCTAGAAAAAAGTAGATCAACAACAACAGAAGGAGAAGATATGCTTGTAAGCAAACAAGATTCTAGTTAAAAAAGGGCCATGAAGGAATCTACAATTAGTAATCTAGCGCCAAAATGTTTCGCGAGTGCCTTTGCCAAGGTTTCCTGATATATCTCAGAACCTACAAAAGAATTATTAAAATAAAAACATAATGAATTAACAAGGAAAGAAAAAGAAAATATAAAAATTTCAGAATTTACAAGCATCATCAACCACAAAATTACAAGCCTGTGTGTAAAAATTAAAATGGCAGAAGTACCTGCTGGACCAGATAATAATATGCGCGGGCTCCCGGTAGGTAGTGATGAAAAATATTTTCCAAACTTGCTACACCTCAAATTCGGGTGGGTGGATGCAATCAAAACCTTCTTTGTTGTTTCACTGTAAAAATGCAAAATGAGGAAAGGTCTGAGCGCAGAATTTACCAATAAGAGTCCAACTACATATGGACCAATCACAATAAGGGAAGCTAGTTCAGTATCATATGATGATCTGATCCACAATAATAATAAAAAAGGCAAATTGCTGCACCTTAGGTAATATGGAAAACTTTCGAATGAGACATCAATATCATCATGACGTAGAATTCCTTGTTGCAGTTTTTCTTTAAATGCTTGTCGACGTTGTCGTCTAGTTGATATCGACATTGGAGTATCAAAATTGTGAAGAAGTTCTCTGATTTCCCTTTGCTCGTCAAGTATCTTAGAAATGCTGCCAGTCAAGTCAAAATTGGCACTAGAAGAACCGCTAAACATTCGGAATAGTGGTCTTAGACTTAGTTGATAAGTAACCCCTCTGTGAAGTTTTAGAAATTAAGTTGCCCCATTGTGAAGTTTTGCATTTTTGTCAAAAAGTAGGGTTTTAGGCGGGATCGACGCAAGCAAAATGAGGCAGACTCTACTCATGCAAAACGAGGCGAATCTTGATACACAAAACAAGGAGGGCTAGGCTCAAGAAAACAGGACGGGCTTCCAGCACGCAAAACAAGGCGAGCTCCGCGCATGAGAAATGAGAAGGGATACGTCACACAAATCTAGGCCAGCCTTGCGCACGGAAAACGAGGCTGGCTCTGCGCACGTCAAAACGACGCAGGCTCCATGGACAAAAAAAGGGATGGGCTTCTGGCACATAAAACGATGCGGACACCTCATCACATGCAGAACAAGGTGAACCTAGAACACAAGACTATGCGGGCTCTGCGCATTTAGAACGAGGCGAACTCCTGGGTGCTCAGAAAACGAGTCGGACTCCACGCATGGCAAAATATATATTGAAGAACATGAATGTGATAGTTTGTCGTAGTGGTAAGATAACTGAAAGAAAAATTAACAAACATGATTGAAATTCCTGGGTGCCAGAAAGTCACGAGCCACAAAGTCAGGTGTGACTTTCTGCCACCCCCGAGAATTTCAACCATTTTTCTACATTTTCTTTTATTTCTCTTACCACTACAACAAACTATCATATTCATGCCCTTCAAAAGATATTTTTCCGTTTAAAATCTATTATAATTCGTATTTAAACACTTGTAATCAACAATTTAAGACCTTAATTTAACGATATTTGAACTTGATTTTTCTTTTTGTTAATTTTTTCTTTTATCAAAATCTAAACTACATATGTCACAGCCCGTCCCGAAATATTTTTTATCGGCGGTGTGAAAAGTCTAAAATGCCATTGAGCGTTGGGTTGTGGTTGTGATTTAAGCTAAGTTTTTGGACCAATTAAGTTCATTTCCTAATAGATTGGACCCAATTAGATTTTTTTAAGTTTATTTGTCTTTGGTTGGGGACCAATCTGGACCACACACACATACCCTCACCCTATCCTGTTGACTCTCTCTCCTCCCTCTCGCATTTTCTTCCATTTCCGTACAATTGTACGGACAAACCTTGAACCTTCACTTTCATCCTCAGATCGAACCTTTGGAGACCATATTCAAGTTCCTTGAGAGCCCAGGAATCCATTGATACTATTATTTGGATGTGAAGGCCTCATTTTCCCGAGAACCCAGTTTTGGGTTACTGTTCATGCACTCATGATTTCGAAGTTTTCAAGGAGTTTTAAGGTTATAGGAAGCCTTAAAACATCTTCACGAAGCTTGGGAAAGAAAGTTGGAGTGTTTTGGATGTTTGGAAGTCCCAGTTCGCGAGTTTCAATTTTTGGTCGGATTATCGAGGTTTCTCTAGCGAGATTCCGTTGGTCTTAGGTCCCCAAAGTGGTAAGGTTTTGTTCCTCTCATCCTAAGCTTCAATTTGGTATAAATTTTGTGAATTTTGGTTGAGAATCAAAAGAGATATGAAGATTTGAAATTTTTCTAGAAATCGGCGAGTGCAGCGGCGACCGGTGCCGAACTCCGGCGAACCAAGGAAGGAGAAGGGAATATTCTGTCAAGTTTGACGAAATATTCTAACGGCGTCTGGTAACGCCGTTAATTTATGTTAAGGTTTTAACGAAATATTCCTAACGGCAGTTAAGTTTCGGTTAGGGTTTGGCCGCACATGGAGGCGCGTTGAGCCATGCCTTGGCGGGAACGTGAGTGGTCGGAAATTTTTTCTAAAAATATGGGGATATTCGTGGTGTTGAGTAGATCACGTTGGTATATTCAAAAACCCCATTTGAGCATTGTATGAGAAGTTATTTCCTAGTTTTTTGTATGTGCTTTAAATAACTTTTATTAAGTTATTTCGCATATAGGTGAGACCTATCCTGAGGACGAGCACCATCAATCGAGGCTCGGGGGCTAATACCCTTTGACATATCAGTGAGTGGGCTTTTGGTTTTCCGTATATACCTATATACTTGAGATTTTTCCCAGAAAATGTGTTTAAATGAAATTACGTTTTGGAAATGCCATGCAAGTATTTGCCTATTTTAATTATGCATTAGTAGTTGCATATATTCATGATTAGTGTTGTGGACGCACAGGTAAGTGCCAGGTAAGTTCATAAATTAAAGATATGTGATTGCTTCAGTTATGTGAGATATGATGTGATGTATTGAGAGCTCATAAACTTGCACCCTGGTGTTAGTGCTCCCGTCCAAGGTTAGGGCACAGTCATTCACGTGATGTTCACCTCCCGCACCATATGCTCACCTTGGATCCAAGTTAGGTGCACAAGCTTGTCGTACATACCACTTTGGGTGGTTCCGACTCGTAAGTGACCGGCGATTATTCGCACAGTCTTCACGTGATCGTAGCACTAGAGCATATTTATATTACACCTAATCCTATCGTACAGACCACTTTAGGTGGTTCCAACTCGTGTGCAGGATTTGATTTGATATGATTGAGATTGGTTATGAGCTATGTACTCAGCCGTACAGGTCAAGTTAGGTAGATCCAGTTGTTATGATATCTGGCACTGATATATTTAACTAGATTACTTATGGCATTTCATTGAGATACTTTGGCATGATATATTTCTATGGATTTTCATCCTGAGCATGAATTCTGATATAGCATATATTATATTTTTCTGGGAAAATTATACAGGTTTTACGGCAAGGGGTTAGAACTTTTGAGAAATGAAATGATTTTGAAAAGCTTTGTTTTTGCCCACTCACACTTTTTGTTTTGCGCCCCTCCAGGTTTTAGGTATAAGTGCTTTGCTGGATCACGAGGATTTTGACAAGGGTTCTGACAAAACATCATAAATGTAGGATCACCCTTAGGTGTTGTACAATTAGTACTTGTCCTACTTGACTGCATCTAGGATATTTATGCTCTAGTTGTGTATTTCACATTTAATCTCGCACTAGCACTCTATCTTAGCTAGTACTGCTAGTAGTTTGGTTTTTATTCTTTCGCATTTCCCTAATATCTTTATTGCTTTCGCACTGTGCACATGGTTACGTCACTCCCACATGACGGCCAGCATGCTTCGATCTAGGTCGGGGTGTGTCAACATATTAATAGAACCCTCTTTGTCAGTAAAAGACTATTTAACAAAACAAAATTTTACTATTTTTTGTCTAATTTGTTCACTTTTTTTTTTTTTTACTTTTCGGCTTAAATATTTTACTAAATATACACTTGTTGCTCGATAAATAGTAAATCCGCTTCCAAATACATTATAAAGATTTATTTAATGCTCACATAAAATATTTGGAAAACGTGGATTAACACTCACTGTTTTCAGTCGGTTTGGCAAATTCGTACATAAATCCCCGTTCAATCTATTTATTTTCACCTTCGCCTCACTGTGAAGTTTTGGAAATTAAGACGAGGCTTTCCGTTGAGATTCTTGAGTGTCTAACCCCATTTGACAATGTTCTAGGACTCACTACTATGTTTTTTGCTTATTTTTTTAGTTCTCGGCTCAAATATTCTACTAAATATACATTTGTCGCTCACTAAGCCCTAAAACTGCTTCCAAATTCCTTAAAAACTTTAACTTAATGCTTAGGAAAAATATTTTGTGAAAATAAAAAATTTGCATTTTTGTCAAAAAGCATGGGGTTAGGCAGGATCGACGCACACAAAACGATGCGGACTCAGCTCACGCAGAACGAGATGAATCTTGGTACACAAGACAAGGGGGGTTGCGCTCAAGAAAACTTGGTGGGCTTCCCGGCATGCAAAACGACTTGAGCTCTGCGCATGAGAAACGAGGAGGGATACGTCGCACAAATCTAGGCCAGCCCTGCGCATGAAAAACGAGGCTAGCTTCGTGCAAGTCAAAACGGCGCATGCTCCGTGGACAAAAAAAGGGACGAGCATTTGATATGCAAAACGATGCGGACACCTCACATGCAGGACAAGGCAAATCCAGACACAAGATGAGGCGGGCTCTGTGCATGCAAAATGAGGTGAACTCTCGGGTGCTCAGAAAACGAGTCGAGCTCCACGCACGGAAAAATATATTTTGAAGTGACTTTCTGCCACCTCAAGCATTTCAATCATTTTTGTATATTTTTTTTTTATTTCTCTTACCACTACAACAAACTATCATATTCATGGCCTTCAAAATATATTTTTCCATGCAAAATCTATTATAATTCGTATTTAAACACTATATAAAATAGCTGAGAGACGTCTTCTTTCTTGATCTGCCTTCGCCGTATAGGTCATTCCATTGGAGGAGCTCACTCATGTTTGTCGACTCCGAAGACACACTTGCATACACCTGCATTGAATTCAATATTAGACAGCCAATGATCCGGAACGCAACCGAACACTTCCGACCACGGTAGAATACTACAAGAAGCCAAAACCCCGTATTGTATTATTAGGTCACAACGTACCTGCTCATGCGCATGTTTGAAGTCCTCCATCTTCAAAGGACGAATGTCGGTGCTGCAGTACAACTCCGGTACAGGTCTGTTCTCCGCCAAAGCTAAACTTCTCTCCTGCGATACGTGAAGAAAGAACTACTTAGTTGCAGTAACCAACCACACCACTTCAAGTTAAAAAATCAACAAGGGCTTTGTATTTTTGTTACACTGTCCAGCAAACCAACCTTTTTCTCCTTCTCTAAAATTTCCCTAATGGGGAGGTGAGCTGCAGCAACACACAGATTCTGCAACCACAACAAAAATCAGGACAATCCATTACATAAGAGAAAATAGAACTACATAGAATATAACCGACAAAAATAAAACTAAGTATGTAAAAAGCTTAGATGGGTTTCGTAAAAATTAGTAGGCAACCTTTAAGTCACTTCCGGAATACCCATCTGTCATATTTGCAACTGCCTCCAAATCAACGTCAGTTTCCAAATCTTCTTTGGCCAATACAACTCTCAGTATTTTTTCTCTGTTCTGGGCATCTGGCAAGTTCACCATCAATCTGCACATAGAATTAATTTTGTACGCAGGAAGTCAATATACTTGCGTTGACATATAACAGATGCAGTAGCAGAACAACAGGCAAACATGCGATTTTACCTCCTCGGAAGCCTCCTAATAACAGCCTCATCAAGGTCAAAAGGCCTATTAGTAGCAGCAAGTACCAATACACGTTCTTTATCCTTTGTACGCAGACCATCCCAGTTAACCATGAACTCATTTTTCATTTTACGCATAGCCTCATGTTCCCCAGGATTTTCACGTCTGCCTAACATGCTGTCCACCTATGATGGTACCAATAAAAAAATCAAATTGGACGGGAATAAAATTGAGTGAAACAAGACGAACAAAAGGATTCTACAAACACTCATAAACTGGCATGGTATATTCCAGAAAACTCTTTGTATAACTCACATTTTCCAAACGAGAAAACTAAAGAAAAAGGTTCCCTGGACAGCGCAAATATATAGAATGTAATGAACCAACCTCATCAACAAAAACAACACTAGGGGCAATTTTACTAGCTAAGGAGAACACCGCTTTAACGTACTTCTCTCCTTCCCCAAACCACTGCAACAAAAGTTAAAGGGGTCATATGGATTCAATAGTTGTCACAAAATGTTTATCCAAGTTCCAACAACCACGATAAAATGAAAAAATACCTCTGAAGTAATACTTGACATTGATATGTTAATAAAGTTTGCAGCAGCTTCAGTTGCAACAGCCTTCGCAAGCATAGTCTTTCCAGTACCCGGGGGACCAAATAGCAAGATTCCTTTACAAGGCTGTAGAATAAGTGACGATAATCAGATAAGAAACATGAAAGAAAAGAAGCACCAACATAGAACTGTTTCACTTTCCAAAGGGGACAAATGAAAAGAGTGCCATGTTTCTACCTTAGTCAACTGTCCCTTGGTAAATAATTCAGGCCTCTGAAGTGGAAGCATCACCAACTCCTTTAGGGTGTCCTTCACATTTTCCAAGGCCCCGATGTCATCAAAACTAACCCCAATATCGCTCGGTGGAATAACATCAGCAAGAAGTTTTTTCTCAAATTCATTTCCAGTAACAACATCCTGAAATATCATGGAGTTAAATCCAATATATATACACTTACTTTCCTGATTATGGAAAATCTAATTTACATTTCATCTTCAGAGAGCTCGAAACAAGGCATTTGTGGTACTTCCCCACAATATCAACTTACCTTAAGTGATTTCTTTATGCTCTTGTTTTCGTTTTGAATGCCTTGTAGAATGTTTAGTCCATGCCTAAGACTGTAGCGCAGAACCATAAAATATGATAAGAAAACAGAATATACGGTATATTTAAACTACACTGTCCTAAGAAATTGTACAACCTATCAGTAGAAATAACAAGTTTGTCATCTTTAACTAAAGCGTCTGAACAATGCATAAGATGGTGACTAACAGCCCAGCCTACTACTTTGTCAACACCTGTTGAAGAAAGGATTATACAATGAATCGCATAAGTGAATATTAAGGTCAATATTCCCTGCAAAATGTTCTGCACTACAAACTTTGAGTTCAAGAAAACGCACTTTCAGTTGTAAGCACTAGATCTTTAATGCAGAGACTTTCAAGGTCAGGGCAATCCACAGAAACTCGGTTAAGAACCTGAAAACATCAGCCTTACGAAAATATAGAGGAATAGCATCGAAAGCACTAAACACACTACATTAGCCACTAAACTGCTAACTAAAAATGTCAACAGGGAAATGAATCACGGTTAGCATTAGCAAGCACATGTGCACAATCTTCACATCCTTGTGTTTCAATAAGTGCGCAAGAAGGTGTAAGAACAGTATACATGAGAGACGTATTTAAGGGAAAGAACAATAAGAACAAAAAGTAGATGTGATCAGATGTACTTACTGAGTGAATGGCAACAATATAATACTTCGATTTCAAAGTTTCAACATCACGTTCAAACTGCTGCTTCCAGTCCGAAAGTAAAGCCTCATCCTGCCAGGATAGCCGACAAATATTACCTCATGCAAGCAATAACAAGTAGCACAATGACCATATAAGAAAAAAGGCTGACTACCTGGGGCATGGTCACTTTGTTGGGGAAAATCTGAGAGAGTTGAACTTGCTTCATAGTTTTAGGAGTTTCTTTGCTCCTCTCATGCAGCCTACCCCCAAGGTTATCCTGAACACCACCAATAAATGTGTCATCTTGGTTTTTCAGAAGAAAAGTATCATCATCTATGAAAAAGAGGGCAAAGTATTGTTGAATTTTATATTTCAATGTGAACAAAGCCCCCTCATCAGACTGTTTCAATTGACCTTGAGGAATTTGTGTACATTTGCAAGAGAAAGTGAGACCGAGTTGAATGTAAATCAAACAGAAAGCAAATTGAGAATTAAATTAATCAGATAAAAATTTAGTTAGAGAGTAAAAACTCAAGACTCGCTCTCACTCATCAAAGGCAAAGAAAGTAATGCACTTTGCACAGTTGCCAAGGTCTACAAATCTAAATCAGAATCAGCATGATTACAGATGCTGATATGAGTAGTTAAAACTTGCATTAGCATTTCATGCCACCAAGAAAAATAAAATGGAAAAGATAATGGAAATTCACATACCGGAAAAGCGAGATCAAGCAAAGCTGTTAATGTCAAACTACAATAGTGAGTTCAAAATCAGCTAACTGATAAAATCCTCAGCCTCTTACCTTTTCCTTGCGATTGTCCAACTGGGTATGAGAGCCGATCACAACAACATTCTCTGGCAAGTTTTCAAGCTTACTCTTCAAGACACTATATGCATCTGGGTTACCTACCATAACCGTTTCTATATCTTTCAAAAACACTATCAAAGGAAGACTTTTACTCTCATTGGTTGCCGCCTGCACAACATTGGTGCAGATATTGGTTGCCACCTGCACAACATTGGTGCAGATATTAATACCAAATTAACAGCAACTATATTGGTACAGTTAAATGAGCTCCTGTTAGTGTAAAGGAGATGAGTACCTCAAGAAGTTCACCGATTGCAAGATTGCCAATATCATCACCTCCAGAACCACACAAGGAGATGAGTACCTCAAGAAGTTCACGCATTGCATGAGTGGAAAGAAGTTCACGGATTGCATGAGTGGATACACTTTCATCAACCTATTAAGAAGTACATTCCAAGAAATATTTAAAAGAAAAATCCACAATTCTAAACTTGAATTCCTGGAATGACGAAGAAAACTGCTAGAAAAAAAGTAGATCAACAACAACAGAACTCCAATATATGCTTGTAAGCAAACAAGATTCTAGTTAAAAAAGCAACACGAAGGAACATACACCATGCCGGAGAAGAGAATCTACAATTAGTAATCTAGCATCAAAATGTTTCGCGAGTGCCTTTGCCAAGGTTTCCTGATATATCTCAGAACCTACAAAAGAATTGTTAAAGTAAAAACATAATGAATTAACACGGAAAGAAAAAGAAAATATCAAACTTCAGAATTTACAAGCATCATCAACCACAGAATTACAAGCCTATGTGTAGAAATTAAAATGGCAGAAGTACCTGCTGGACCAGATAATAATATGCGCGGGCTCCCGGTAGGTAGTGATGAAAAATATTTTCCAAACTTGCTACACCTCAAATTCGGGAGGGTGGATGCAATCAAAACCTTCTTTGTTGTATCACTGTAAAAATGCAAAATGAGGAAAGGTCTGAGCGCAGAATTGACCAATAAGAGTCCAACTACATATGGACCAATCACAATAAGGGAAGCTAGTTCAGTATCATATGATGATCTAATGCACAATAAATAAAATAAAAATAAAAAGCAAATTGCTGCACCTTAGGTAATATGGAAAACTTTCGAATGAGACATCAGTATCACCAGGACGTAGAATTCCTTGTTGCAGTTTTTCTTTAAATGCTTGTCGACGTTGTCGTCTAGTTGATATAGACATTGGAGGATCAAAGTTGTGAAGAAGTTCTCTGATTTCCCTTTGCTCGTCAAGTTTTTTAGAAGTGCTGCCAGTCAAGTCAAAATTGGCACTAGAAGAAGCGCTAAACATTCGGAAGAGTTGTCTTAGTTGTTAAGTTGCCCCACTGTGAAGTTTTGGAAGTTAAGTTGCCGCACTGGTAAGTTGCCCCACTGTGAAGTTTTGCATTTTGTCAAAAAGCAGGGTTTTAGGAGGGATCGACTCACACAAAATGAGCAAAATGAGGCAGACTCAGCTCATGTAGAACGAGGTGAATCTTGACATGCAAAACAAGACAGGTTGGGCTCAAGAAAACGGGATGGGCTTCCAGTATGCAAAACAAGACGAGCTCCGCACATAAGAAACGAGGAGGGATACGTTGCACAAGTCTAGGCTTACCCTGCGCGTGGAAAACGAGACTGGCTCCGTGCACGTCAAAACAGCACAAGCTCCATGCACAAAAAAAGGGACGGGCTTCTTGCATGTAAAACGATGTGAACCCAGGCACACAAGACAATGTGGGCTCCGCACACGTAAAACGAGGCGAACTCCTGGGTGTTGAGAAAACGAGTCGGACTCCACGCACAGAAAAATATATATTGAAGAACATGAATGTGATAGTTTGTCGTAGTGGTAAGAGAACTGAAAGAAAAATTAACAAACATGATTGAAATTCATGGGTGTCAGAAAGTCACGAGCCACAAAATCAGGCGTGACTTTTTGCCACCCCCAAGAATTTCAACCATTTTTCTACAATTTTCTTTTATTTCTCTTACCACTACAATAAACTATCATATTCAAGCCCTTCAAAATATATTTTTCCGTGCAAAATCTATTACAACTCGTATTTAAACACTTGTAATCAACAATATAAGACCTTAATTTAACGATATTTGAACCTAATTTTTCTTTTTGTTAATTTTTTCTTTTATCAAAATCTAAACTACATATTAATAGAACCCTCTTTGTCAACCAAAAGAGAGTAAAAGACTATTTAACAAAACAAAATTTTGCTATTTTTTGTCTAATTTGTTCACTTATTTTTTTTTACTTTTTGGCTTAAATATTTTACTAAATATACACTTGTTGCTCGATAAATCGTAAATCCGCTTCCAAATACATTATAAAGATTTATTTAATGCTCACGGAAAATATTTGGAAAACGTGGATTAACACTCACGGTTTTCAATCGATTTGGCAAATTCATACATAAATCACCGTTCAATCTATTTATTTTCACCTTCGCCTCACTGTGAAGTTTTGGAAATTAAGGTGAGACTTTCCGTTGAGATTCTTGAGTGTCTAACCCCATTTGACATTGTTCTAGGACTCACTACTATGTTTTTCGCTTATTTTTTTAGTTCTCGGCTGAAATATTCTACTAAATATACATTTGTCACTCAATTAGCCGTAAAACTGCTTCCAAATTTCTTAAAAAATTTAACTTAATGCTCAGGAAAAATATTTTGTGAAAATAAAAAATGTGCATTTTTGTCAAAAAAACATGGGGTTAGACGATCGACGCACACACTACAAGAAAACATGACTTAGGTGGCGACACACATTCGTCACATAAACATGAAAATTTGTCACATTTGATTATATATGACGAAAATCCAGCGTCACTATGTTTGTCACATATACGTCACCTATAGTTTCGTGACAAATTTTTTCACTCACCACATTTTTTAAGTATTAGTGACGCCGCATTTGTCACTTAATAACTTTACGTGTGACGAAATAAGCGTCACAAAAGACAAAAGTTAGTGACCTATAAGTTCGTCACATAACAAATGTATAAGTGAGGAATTTATCATCACGCAATCTGATCGTAAAATGCTATGGCTAAGGATAAGTGAAATTGAAAGTGTCACATATTCCTTTGGCATGTGGCGCAATTTGTGTCACATGTGTCAAATTCATATACCTATTAGGAACAATTCGAACCCCGCTTCGTCATCTAGAATTAACATTCATAACAAATATGAGGTAATACTTTGTTTAATCACATTTCATTGATCAATAAGTTAGGTAACATCCAGTACATACACCAAGTATCCCAAAAGCTAACATAAGCATCCTAACACCTCTAGACATATTGAAATGCTAACAAGATTCTAAGCCATTGAGTCGATAATAAAATAGGTATACCATGTGCATATTTAAAACCAACAACAAAATACATAAGTCATCAACCATATCATGGTCTTCAGTTTAGCACAAGTATCATTGTCATTTGAAAGATCACCATCACTACCTCAGGTGCTTCTTGAATGCTTTCACCTTTAATTTGATCCTTCTTTTTCTTCATCTTATCCTTACATAAAAAAAAGAGAAGAAAACATAGGTGTATGTTTGTCTAGACAATAGTAGGTGCATTGAGCAATTGAATAACATTAACAAAAGAGAAGAAAATAAGAATTGAAGAAACAATTACATTAAGAAGAACGAAACATAACAGATGAGCCTATCTAAATTACATAATGAGTTTTATATGTGCTTTAATTTCATTACCTTGTGAGCCTGCTTTGCGCTACTTCTCATAGGGCAGGCGGTGTTTGCCTCTCAAGCTCTTTCTATACAAGTGCTCTTTTGTAGAAGATAAATAAAGGCCCTCTAAACATGCTAGTGAAAAATATATCCAAATCACCAAACTGAATGTGTGCCATTGCTAAACATATCTCCAGAGGCTGGGATTATAATCTAACCAGTTAATGATGAAGGAACTTTCAATAGTTGATCACAGCTTTACATTGTTCTCGTGTGAATAGGCATGCCATCACAGTGTAGTAGAAAAGGAAAGCTGCTCAAATTGATGATCTCATTCAGGAATTCAGAAACCAGAAAATGAGCATTCCCAACTTAGTCCAAATGGCCTCCACTAAACCCAACTCAAAATAAAAAATACCAGATATGCAAACTCAATTATTTAAAAAGCTTATATTACATTTAGCATAAACAATAACATACTTTAAAATAAAAATTCGCCATTACCAAGCACTTGAAAGTTATAAGTTACTTTAAGTGACTTGTGTTATCAAGCTTGAAATTAAAAAGATTATATTCATATCCTTTGTCAATATTAGAGATCTTTAAGTGTTTCTTTTTCCCTTTTTCCCTATTCAAGCTAGTTTAAACGTTTATAATTATGATGGGATAGAAATGATGAGAGGCAAATATACTAGCTTGTCGAACAAAATGTGTGAGGGGTTCAGTACAACAAATTAAAGTTCGAAGGAATATTTGTAAAGTGGGAAAACAAGTTTGGATGTGAAAAGGGCAGCTTGCTGGAAATCAGTTGTTGTCTATTTTCTTGGGGCTATGTGGCTGTTTTAAAATTGGTGGACCAAAAACTGACCAAAATTCCTTCAGTCCACATCTCACCACCCAAGCTAAATGACTGGGAGAGTTTATTTTAGTTTAGTCAGCTTTCTTGGATTTAAGGACACAAAACATGATTGAAGCAATGAGGTGGAAACTATTCCGTTTAAGCAAAATGTCAACATTTATAGATCTACCTTAGGATTCAGGACAAATAATCTAATAATCTAATCAGGCAGTACATATGAATCTTTTTTAGAACAGTCTGTCATCGAAATTATGGAGATATAATCATGTCTGGATTTTTGAAATTGCAGTTTCCTAATAATCAAAGTTCAAAGTAATTAAAATTTAGAAAGTGGATTAATCATCCTCAAACCCAGGCAACTAGAAAAAAATTACAAACCTAACTAAGATTCTCAACCAAATTCATTACCTAAAATAACTTAAAATTACAGTGATAGAACAAATATAAGAAAAACACCATAAAGTTGAGACTAAACAAAAAGTTAAAGGGAAAAGGATAGGGTCTAGAGATTGAGAACATACCCAAAGTTTGGCGAACGAAATGCAGAAAAGCTCCATGTATTGGGGATTCTAGAGTTTGAATGTCCGGGCACTTCGACGGTGACGGAAAGCAGACAGGCGGGAGGGAGATATATAATATTTATATATAAATCTAAAAATTAAAAACCAAATTTTACCCAATTAGAGTCCTTGAAAGATGGATGTAGAGGTCGACGGCTGTTGGCGTGCTCAATTTGGAGGCAATTACCTGCATATCCAAAACCCTAACTTAAAAAGAATGATAAAAATTGAATTCGTTAACCATTTGGCCACATAGTAGTCTCGTAGGCATGGAGAAATTTGGCATAGATTTATGTAGTTGGTTGAAAGGGTTAGGGTTCTTGGGTTTTCGGTGGTGGAGCAAGAAACTGGAAGAAGGTTGAGACGCGACATGGTGTGGATTTGGCTTGTTGGTTGAATTGGTCTCTAGGGTTTTTGGTTGTGGAGTGTGATAGACAGCGAATAGATGAGAAAGGGTTTGAGCGTTTAACTTAAAAGATGCCGGTAATGTCGCGGTATAGAGAGAAGAAGATTAGGAGACGCGTCGGTGGCTTGGGTCACAGGGACAAGAGACGGGAGAAGTCTGAGACATAGAGAAAGGGAAAGTGAGTGAGAACAGTTTAGAATTTAGATGGGCTTTATCAAATTTGTTTAATACTTTACTATGTTTCTTTTTTTTTTCTTTTTTTTATTTACTGTTGAAAGAGTGATGAATCACTTTCGTCACCGAGAATACACATATGTGACCCTTTTGAAATTCCTGACATATCACACTTCTTTGGGGTGCCATTGTTCCTTGCCATATATTTTAGTAAGCACTTCATAAAATTTGTGTCACCACTTTTTAATCTTAAAAGATAAAAAATAATTTTTAAGTGACGCTTATGATTTTCGTCACTCCATTCTAGAATATGTGATGTATTTATCATCACCTAAATGTTCTCAAATTTCATACCTAAAAAACTAGTCATGCGTGACGCTCTGAACAATGCATCACATATAGAAAAAATATGTGAAGAATTTTTGGGCGCCACATAAAATTTGGTCACCTATTCCATGTTTTCTTGTAGTGGCAAAACAAGGCGGACTCAACTCACACAGAACGTGATGAATCTTGGCATGCAAAACAAAGCAGGCTGCGCTTAAGAAAACTTGGTGGGCCTCCCGGCAAGCAAAACAAGGTGAGTTCCGCGCATGAGAAACGAGAAGGGATACTACGCACAAATCTAGGCCACCCCTGCACACGAAAAACGAGGCTGGCTTCGTGCAAGTCAAAACGGTGCATGCTCCGTGGACAAAAAAAGGGACGGGCTTCTGATATGCAAAATGATGTAGACACCTCACATGCAGAACGAGGCGAACCCAGGCACACAAGATGAGGTGGGCTTTGTGCATGCAAAACGAGGTGAACTCTCGGCTGTTCAGAAAACGAGTCGGGCTCCACACACAGAAAAATATATTTTGAAACGACTTTCTACCACCCCAAGTATTTCAATCATTTTTGTACATTTTTCTTTTATTTGTCTTACCACTACAACAAACTATCATATTCATGGCCTTTAAAATATACTTTTTCGTGCAAAATCTATTATAATTCGTATTTAAACACTAGTGATAGTTTGTTGTAGTGGTAAGAGAACTTAAAGAAAAATTAACAAACATGATTGAAATTCCTGGGGTGCCAGAAAGTCACGTGACTTTCTGCCACCCCAAGAATTTCAATCATTTTTGTATTATTGTTTTCATTTCTCTTACCATTACAACAAACTATCATATTCAAGCCCTTCAAAATATATTTTTTCATGCAAAATCTATTATAATTCATATTTAAACACTTGTAATCAACCTTTTAAGACCTCAATTTAACAATATTTGAACCTGATTTTTCTTTTTGTTAATTTTTTCTCTTTTCAAAATCTAAACTACATATTAATAGAATCCTCTTTATTAACCAAAAGCGGGTGAAAGACTATTTAACAAAACAAATTTTTGCTATTTTTTGTTTAAGCCTCACCTACATGTGATTTTAACATCTCTAATATATATATACACACGCACATTTTGACATCTCTATGTTGTTAACTTATTTTTTTTACTTTTCGGCTTAAATATTTTACTAAATATCCACTTATTACTCGATAAATCGTAAATCCGCTTCTAAATACATTATAAAGATTTCTTTAATGCTCACAAAAAATATTTGGAAAACGTGGATTAACACTCATGGTTTTCAGTTGGTTTTGCAAATTCATACATAAATCATCGTACAATCTATTTATTTTCACCTTCACCTCACTGTGAAGTTTTGGAAATTAAGGCAAGGCTTTCCATTGAGATTCTTGAGTGTCTATCCCCATTTTACAATGTTCTGGAACTCATTACTATGTTTTTCGCTTATTTTTTTAGTTCTCGGCTCAAATGTTCTATTAATATACATTTGTCGCTCAATAAGTCGTAAATTGCTTTCAAATTCCTTAAAAGTTTAACTTAATGCTCAAAAAAAATATTTTGCGAAAATAAAAAATTTGCATTTTTGTCAAAAAGTAGGATGTTAGGCGGGCTCGACACATGCAGAACGAGGCGAATATTGGCAAGCAAAACAAGGCGGGTTGCGCTCAAGAAAACAGAGCGGGCTTCCCGGCACGCACATTGAGGCGAGCTCTACGCATGAGAAACGAGGAGGGATACGTCGCACAAATCTAGGCCAGTCCTGCGCACGAAAACGAGGTTAGCTCCGTGCACGTCAAAACGACGCAGGCTCTATGGACAAAAAAAAGGACAGGTTTCTGACACACAAAACGATGCGAACACCTCATATGCCGAATGAGGCGAACCCAGGCACACAAGACGAGGTGGGCTCCACGCACGCAGAATGAGGCGAACTCCTGGGCGCTCAAAAAATGAGTCAGGCTCCATGCACAGAAAAATATATTTTGAAGAACATGAATGTGATAGTTTGTCGTAGTGGTAAGAGAACTGAAAGAAAAATTAACAAACATCATTGAAATTCCTTGGGTGCCAGAAAGCAGGCGTGACTTTCTGCCACCCCCAAGAATTTCAATCATTTTTGTACAATTTTCTTTTATTTCTCTTACCACTACAACAAACTATTATATTCATGCCCTTAAAAATATATTTTTCCATGCAAAATTTATTATAATTCGTATTTGAACACTTGTAATCAACCATTTAAGACCTAAATTTAACGATATTTGAACCAGATTTTTCTTTTTGTTAATTTTTTCTTTCATCAAAATCTAAACTACATATTAATAGAACCCTCTTTGTTAACCAAAAAAGGGTGAAAGACTATTTAACAAAACAAAATTTTGCTATTTTTATTTTAAGCCTCACCTACAAGTGATTTTAACATTTCTAATTTTATAACAAAAATAATAATAATAATAAAATATACATTTTAACGTCTCTATGTTGTTCACTTATTTTTTTTACTTTTCGGCTTAAATATTCTATTAAATATACACGTGTTGCTAAATAAATCGTAAATCCACTTCCAAATACATTATACAGATTGCCTTAATGCTCACGGAAAATATTTGGACAAAATAAAATATTTGCATTTTTTACAAAAAAAATGTGGGTTAACACTCACGGTTTTCAGTCAGTTTTGCAAATTCGTACATAAATTACCGTTCAATCTATTTATTTTCACCTTCGATTCACTGTGAAGTTTTGAAAATTAAGATGAGGCTTTCCGTTGAGATTCTTGAGTGTCAAACCCCATTTGACAATGTTATGGGACTCACTACTATGTTTTTTGCTTATCTTTTTAGTTCTCGGCTCAAATATTCTACTAAATATACATTTTTTGTTCAATAAGTCGTAAAATTGCTTCCAAATTCCTTAAAAAGTTTAACTTAATACTCAAGAAAAATATTTTCCAATAATAAAAAATTTGCATTTTTGTAAAAAATGTTGGGTGTTAAGCAGTCTCGACGCATGCAGAACGAGGATGGCTAAGCTTAGGCAGAATGAGGC
The DNA here is from genome assembly GCF_916048215.2 of Malus sylvestris. Classification (NCBI taxonomy): domain Eukaryota; kingdom Viridiplantae; phylum Streptophyta; class Magnoliopsida; order Rosales; family Rosaceae; genus Malus; species Malus sylvestris. The sequence continues at coordinate 40,257,035 of NC_062270.1, read as the reverse complement.
AGACCATGGCACACAAAACAAGGTGGCCTCCGCTCACAGAAAATGGATTGGGCTTCGAGTAGTACTTTATCTTCATGTGGAAGTGAAATATTATAAATGAACGACAAATTCAATATTAAATTATTAAAATATTATAAATGAATGACGAGTTTGATATTTATTACTAATACTCTTATCTTATTATTATCACACAACTTGGCACCAAATTTTCGATCTCCTAAATAGATATTGTTGGGTCAGAGATAAAAGGGAGGAGTTCAAACCAATGACTAAAATATCGATAATATCGGCAAAATATTGCCGATATTATCGTTTCAGAAAGACCGATATTTTCCCACGTATCCCCCTAATTGTCGTCAAAATATCGCGATATTATCGATAATATCAATAATATCGCGATATATTCGATATTATCGAAACAATCGTCGTGGCTCTGTCGTCGAAAAGGCAGCCGAGGCTGCGTCGGCCCAGATCTCTCACTACAATCCGGGCTCAGACCCAAGATATGCGCCTCCGTCGTAGTAAATGAAAAATCCATTTTCTCCGGATCCCAAAACCTGCTCGAGTTTGAATCAAACCGTTTGATGGATCCCCTTGCCTAATGGTGGTCGTCGGGAGGTGAGAAAGGGATGAGGAACGTTCCACAGGTGGTGATGGTGCTCGTCGGAGTGTTCGCCATTGTGGTGCTCGGCGGGTGTGGGTGTGGTGGTCTATGCTCCGGGGGAGAAGAAACAAGGACATAAATGAGGGATAAGGTTCGAGGGATTAGGGAAGGGGGAAACACGGGAAAGTAGGGTGTGTGTGTGTCTGTCTGCTCTGGGAAGAAGACTTGAAGAGAAGAGATGGGGGGAGAACCGGAGATGAATGAGGAGAGGAATGAGGGAGAAGGAAGTGGTCTGTGCATGTGTGCGTGTGTGTGTGTGTGTGTGTGTTATCCGAGAGAAGAAAAAAAAATCCGAACCTGCTTTCAAAATATCCAGCCCATGTGTCAATATGTGTGTGTTTTCCGAGCGAAGAAAAAAAAAATCCAAACCTGCTTTTAAAATATCCAACCCACGTGTAAGTGATCGTGAGGTTTGGTCTTCAATATATTCACCCTGCTTTTTGAAGCTACTGGAAATGTCTTCCATTTTGTTCCGTCTCTTTTCCTTTTGATTTGCTCTCTCCATCTCTTCGTCTGTCTGTTCGTTTCGATTTCGATTCAATCATCTCAAAAGGCATTTTGGATTGTTTTGGTTGTTTTCCAGTTTGCAAGCCCTTTCTAGGTGAGGTATATAATTTATGTTTTTGTTCTTAAATCTTTTTCCAACAGTTTTTTTTTTTTTTTTTTTGGTCCTGTTTTAATTTTTTTTTTTTTTTTTGGCCATTTCTAATTAAGGTATATAGGTTAGCTCATAGTAGGTTGGAAAAAATAGTTTATTGCTACTACAACATGAAGCTTCAAATTCGAGATAAGGAAGCAGAAATAGATCATGTCGACCGTGGTGACCCACTAGATGTGTTTAATATTGTTGCTGAAGATGATGATGCATAGGGTAACCAACTTTATCAATGGATTAGACATCTTCATTTAGATGATGATAAAGGCAACCCAGCTCTAAGAGTTGCTGAAGAAGCACATAATGAAGGGATAAATGTAGAAAGAGTATTAGAGGAGGAGGTGGGATCTACAAGCGCTGACTCTTTGGAAGAACTATTGCGCCCAAGACCAAGAAACACTGGAATTCCACCTTCTTCCAATCCTACACAACCACAAGATCCTGCTGATACTAATGATAGCTCTAGTACAAGATCAGGAGACTCACCTACCACCGGAGGTGGGAATGTTGAAGGATATAGTGGAGCTGGAGGTAGTGGTGGATATGGAAACTATGTTGGACCACCTCCCGGATTTATTAGCCCATTCACTAGTGAGGCAAACTTCACGCATGCAACACAGGATAAGGACCATGACAGTAGGTGGGCAGGACCAAAAATTGGTGCCATAGGGAAGGACTATACTCGTAGAGAAAGAAGCAAGGGGACTTTGTCAAGTCAAGAAGATGACTCGTTATCTATAACTTCGAACTCTGTTGGAGTGGGAAGTAGTAACTATGGTTATACTCATAACCAACCATTTCCCTACCCTTCATATCTCATTCCTGTTAGGATGGAATCGAGCGACTCATGGAAAGAATCTGAGACTCAATCTTCAAATGATTTTGCTTATGGACAACGTCAACCAATCTCGGATCCATATGGGTGGCATGTTAACAATTACATGCAAAACTATTTTGGGGATTTATCATTTGATGACTACTCTTCACAATACACACACTCTACACATAGAGATGATGAAGATAGTCAAAATTTTGAACCTCATAGGAACTCTATGTGATACTAAGTCACTCATGTATCTTACCATGCAATTTATAAAGTGTAAAATATTGTACTAATTCATTATATATAAATGATTATGGTGTGTTTAAACTTCTTTCATTAATTACTACATATTTTCTACACTCACAATGTTTGCCAGCTCGCTATATAATCAACTTAAATAAGTTAAATCCATCATGCAATGCATTTCCTTCCAATTTTTTGTGATAAACTAATAGATAATTGACTAAATAAACATTCTGCAAAGTTTCAATAAAAATTGCTAAGTTTTTCTTACAATTTCCGTGGTTTTTATTCAATTTTTATCAATATCGATAATATTCCGATATTTCCATCAAAATTTCCGTGTTTTTGGACTACCGATATTTCCGATATCATCGATATTTAATACCTTGATTCAAACCAAGGCTGAGCCAGAGAAAGTGAACAAGATATGTACTTTGACCTCACTTTTCAAGATCATCAACTCTCACAAGGTTCAATTTGTCGTCAAGCTGATTGGAGAAGTCTATTTCGAAGAGTCCAACACATCTCTTTTTAAGTTTGGTCAAATATTGTTAAAATAATTATCCTTCTTTTTGAGTTTAATCTTAATTTGAAGATCATCTATCGGATAGAAGATTCAAGACAGATGAAAAAGCTTCAACTCCCATCATTACGATGACATGGAAGCTAGAAAAGATCACATGTATATCATTTAACAGACCTAGAAGGGAATCTCCAAAAACACCCCATCAATGGCAAATATTTAAAGAGATATCACTCAACTATTTGGGACGTTAGGGATTGTTACATTGAATGAATTTGTGATTATCCGACCCAAACCACCCATACCAATATAGTGGTGAAGCTAGGAAGTATTGACAAGGGGGGCAAAATTTGAATGGGTAAAAATTATTGCCAGCGAGGTTTCGTGTCATGAAAACATTCCATAATGTGCTCATTCATTGCATAATGAAATGTTATTAGCAAGGGTAAAATGTTGTAGGAAAAGGTATTAAGCCGTCGGAAAAACTTTTTGAGGAAAAAAGTTTGTCGTTGGTCATTGCAAATTCTTCCATTCGAAATGCTTTGTTTTTTTCTTCTGACTAGTCATCCAAAAAAACACATTTTCAACGCCCATCATCCTTCGGTTTCAGTTAAATCTTCGTCAAAATCAATTTTTTTTTAGTCAATCCGGTGCAAATATAGTTTACAAGTGAGCTCATATAAGGGTATCAAGCTCACAATGTCATCAATTTAATAAATAGTACAATTAGGCCGAAGATAAAAATTAATACACTTATAATATATCTTATGATGTATTATGAGATGTATTATGAGAATTTTAAAACTTCGTGGTCCATTTTAAAAATCATTTCAAACGTGAAGAGTGTAAATTATAGTTGACCTATATTTTTAAGGTAAACTCCAAACCTATACGTCCTTCATTTTTTTACTCATTTGAAAATATCAAAATGAACACTACTTCAAAAACGATCAAAATGATCACTACCAATTATCTAATGCTAACATATAAGTAAGAGACTGAATTATGTGCTAACTATTAATCTACATTAGGTGATTGTGGACTAAAATTTATATTCATATATACAAAATTAAATACATTGCCAATATATAATTTAACAAGTCAGAACTAGAGGGTATATTTGTGAATTGTGAGTTTTTTGGGGCATACTTTGTTGTTCTCTTAAAAAGGACGGGGTGTGATTGTGAAGAGGAAACGGGAGGACTAATGGTCCCCACTACAATCATTTCTTTTTATTTTTAACTCAATCGACCGAAACGGCATTGTTCCGTCTTAAGACTTTTCAGAAGAAAAAAAAACTTACAACTCTAAGCTGCTGCTGCGTGCAGCAGCAAAGAATCCAGAGAAGCAGCCGGGACTCCATTATTTCCAACAGGACCAGAGGGGCGGAACCATCGCTCCTGGCCTTGATTTCCGACGAGGGGAGGAGTGTCCGCCCCTCCTCGCTCCTATGAAGCTTTGCCCATGCCAATATGTATAGAAGAATTTCTACTCTATAGATAACCTACAGACTATGGACACAAAGCTCTACATCAGTCTACAACGTTTTCAGAGCATGTCGATAAATTGGCCTTCAATGGTAAATTGGTGCAAATCATGCCTCATAGTTTTTCATACTATTGTTTTACTTGTATCTTTAAAATGTACTCATTCATCTAATGTGCCTTATAGTCATGATGTTTGCTGAGATGGTTGATAAACTGGTTGAAAATTTTCTAAATTCATTAGTTTATTTAAAAAAATGATATCGGGTTCTTAACGAATGATCCACAACAATGCGACTTGTTAACAGATCAACTCAAAACTTGTTATTATTGTGTCGTTTGGTGTCGGGTTAACAAGCCTAGAAATTGTCAGGCATACTTCTAATGTAACACGACTTTGCATCCTTTCTATCATACCTTTACAAACACTCCAAAATATCACACTTTCATACACCGATCGACTCAAATAAGCAAACATTAGAAAATTGTAAAACGTCTTTCATTTATCGATTAGCATTTACAGGCTAAAAAGGACCCATAACAAAGAGAAAAGGCTAAGTTAGATAACTGCCATATGAACTGGGAACGACATTGCTAACAGAGGTGTTAAATATAAATCGAATAAAAGGCGAAAAAGGAGAAAAAAAATACCCTATATATATCGTACAAATGGGGGCGTGACCTTGGACGGGATTTCCATGGATATCTTCCCACGCCTTATAAGCTCGATGAAGAAGAATAAACAAAACCAACTTCTATACACCGAAAAAAATACCTATTCTACATAAAATAGCTGAGAGAGGTCTTCTTTCTTGATCCGCCTTCGCCGTATAGGTCATTCCATTGGAGAAGCTCACTCATATTTGTCGACTCCGATGACACACTTGCACACACCTGCAGTGAATTCAATCTTAGACAGCCAATGATCCGGAACACAACTGAACACTTCCGACCACCGTAGAATACTACAAGAAGCCAAAACCCCGTATTGTATTATTAGGTCACAACGTACCTGGTCATGCGCATGTTTGAAGTCCTCCATCTTCAAAGGACGAATGTCGGTGCTGCAGTACAACTCCGGTACAGGTCTGTTCTCCGCCAAAGCTAAACTTCTCTCCTGCGATACGTGAAGAAAGAACTACTTAGTTGCAGTAACCAACCACACCACTTCAAGTTAAAAAATCAACAAGGGCTTTGTATTTTTGTTACACTGTACAGAAAACCAACCTTTTTCTCCTTCTCCAAAATTTCCCTAATGGGGAGGTGAGCTGCAGCAACACACAGATTCTGCAACCACAACAAAAATTGGGACAATCCATTACATAAGAGAAAATAGAACTACATAGAATATAACCGACAAAAATAAAACTACGTATGTAAAAAGCTTAGATGGGTTTCGTAAAAATTAGTAGGCAACCTTTAAGTCACTTCCGGAATACCCATCTGTCATATTTGCAACTGCCTCCAAATCAACGTCAGTTTCCAAATCTTCTTTGGCCAATACAACTCTCAGTATTTTTTCTCTGTTCTGGCCATCTGGCAAGTTCACCATCAATCTGCACATGGAATCAATTTTGTACGCAGGAAGTCAATATACTTGCGTTGACATATAACAGATGCAGTAGCACCACAACAGGCAAACATGCAATTTTACCTCCTCGGAAGCCTCCTAATAACAGCCTCATCAAGGTCAAAAGGCCTATTAGTAGCAGCAAGTACCAATACACGTTCTTTATCCTTTGTACGCAGACCATCCCAGTTAACCATGAACTCATTTTTCATTTTACGCATAGCCTCATGTTCCCCAGGATTTTCACGTCTGCCTAACATGCTGTCAACCTATGATGGTAGCCAAAGAAAAAAATCAAATTGGACGGGAATAAAATTGAGTGAAACAAGACGAACAAAAGGATTCTATAAACACTCATAAACTGACATTGTATCTTGCATGGCCGTGCCATCCACTAGTGGCCTACACTGCTGTAGTTTAATAACCGAGGCAAACTAGCCCACCATGTCAGCTTATAAAGCAGTTCCAGAAAACTCTTTGTATAACTCACATTTTCCAAACGAGAAAACTAAAGAAAAAGGTTCCCTGGACAGCGCAAATATATAGTATGTAATGAACCAACCTCATCAACAAAAACAACACTAGGGGCAATTTTACTAGCTAAGGAGAACACCGCTTTAACGTACTTCTCTCCTTCCCCAAACCACTGCAACAAAAGTTAAAGGGGTCATATGGATTCAATAGTTGTCACAAAATGTTTATCCAAGTTCCAACAACCACGATAAAATGCAAAAATACCTTTGAAGTAATACTTGACATTGATATGTTAATAAAGTTTGCACCAGCTTCCGTTGCAACAGCCTTCGCAAGCATGGTCTTTCCAGTGCCCGGAGGACCAAAGAGCAAGATTCCTTTACAAGGCTGTAGAATAAGTGACGATAATCAGATAAGAATTCCAAAGCGGACAAATGAAAAGAGTGCCATGTTTCTACCTTAGTCAACTGTCCCTTGCTAAATAATTCAGGCCTCTGAAGAGGAAGCATCACCAACTCCTTTAGGGTGTCCTTCACATTTTCCAAGGCCCCGATGTCATCAAAAGTAACCCCAATATCGCTCGGTGGAATAACATCAGCAAGAAGTTTTTTCTCAAATTCATTTCCAGTAACCACATCCTGAAATATCATGGAGTTAAATCCAATACAATATACACTTACTTTCCTGATTATGGAAAATCTAATTTACATTTCATCTTCAGAGAGCCGGAAGCAAGGCATTTGTGGTACTTCCCCACAATATCAACTTACCTTAAGTGATTTCTTTATGCTCTTGTTTTCGTTTTGAATGCCTTGTAGAATGTTTAGTCCATCCTTAAGACTGTAGCATAGAACCATAAACTATGATAAGAAAACAGAATAGATGGTATATTTAAACTACACTGTCCTAAGAAATTGTACAACCTTTCAGTAGAAATAACAAGTTTGTCATCTTTAACTAAAGCGTCTGAACAATGCATAAGATGGTGACTAACAGCCCAGCCTACTACTTTGTCAACACCTGTTGAAGAAAAGATTATACAATGAATCGCGTAAGTGAATATTAAAGTCAATATTCCCTGCAAAATGTTCTGCACTACAAAATTTGAGTCCAAGAAAACGCACTTTCAGTTGTAAGCGCTATATCTTTAATGCAAAGACTTTCAAGGTCAGGGCAATCCACAGAAACTCGGTTAAGAACCTGAAAGCATCAGCCTTATGAAAATATACAGGAATAGCATCGAAAGCACTAAACACACTACATTAGCCACTAAACTGCTAACTAAAATATGTCAACAGAGACATGAATCCCGGTTAGCATTAGCAAGCACATGTGCACAATCTTCACATCCTTGTGTTTCAATAAGTGCGCAAGAAGGTGTAAGAACAGTATACATGAGAGACGTATTTAAGGGAAAGAACAATAGGAACAAAAAGAAGATGTGATCACATGTACTTACTGAGCGAATGGTAACAATATTAGACTGCGATTTCAAAGTTTCAACATCACGTTCCAACTGCTGCTTCCAGTCCGAAAGTAAAGCCTCATCCTGCCAGGATAGCCAACAAATATTACCTCATGCAAGCAATAACAAGTAGCACAATGACCATGTAAGAAAAAGGCTCACTACCTGGGGCAGCTGTATGGTCACTTTGTTGGGGAAAATCCGAGAGAGTTGAACTTGCTTCATAGTTTTAGGAGTTTCTTTGCTCCTCTCATGCAGTCTACCACCAAGGTTATCCTGAATACCAATAATAAATGTGTCATCTTGGTTTTTCAGAATAAAAGTATCATCGTCTACGAAAAAGAGGGTAAAGTATTGTTGAATTTTATATTTCAATGTGAACAAAGACCCCCTCATCAGACTGTTTCAATTGACCTTGAGGAATTTGTGTACATTTGCAAGAGAAAGAGAGAGAGTTGAATGTAAATCAAACAGAAAGTGAATTAAAAATTAAATTAATCAGATAAGAATTTAGTTTGAGAGAAAAAACTCAAGACATGCTCTCACTCATCTATGGCAAAGAAAGTAAAGCACTTTGCACAGTTGTCAAGGTCTACAAATCTAAATCAGAATAAGCATGATTACTGATGCTGATATGAGGGGTTAAAAGTTGTATTAGCATTACATGCCACCAAGAAAAATAAAATGGAAAAGATAATGGAAATTCACATACCGGAAAAGCAAGATCAAGCAAAGCTGTTTGGTTTAAGCCGAACTTTGTAAACAAAAGGCTACCAGGATGGGACTGCAAAACATAAAAATAGTGTGTTAGTGTCAAACTACAACGGTGAGTTCAAAATCAGCCAAATGAAAATCCTCAGCCTCTTACCTTCTCCTTGCGATTGTCCAACTGGGTATGAGAGCCAATCACAACAACATTCTCTGGCAAGTTTGAAAGCTTACTCTTCAAGACACTATATGCATCTGGGTTACCCGCCATAACCTTTTCTATATCTTTCAAAAACACTATCAAAGGAAGACTTTTACTCGCATTGGTTGCCACCTGCACAACATTGGTGCAGATATTAATACCAAATTTATCGCAACTATATTGGTACAGTAAAGGGAGCTCTTGTTAGTGTAAAGGAGATGAGTACCTCAAGAAGTTCACCGATTGCAAGCTTGTCAATATCATCACCTCCAGAAACATCCAAGGGAAGTAAATGACTAGCTGCATAGTAAAAATTAATTATTAACAGGAATACAAAAAGTAAAATAGAGAAAAATCATGCACTAATGGGGAAGAAAACATGATATCAGAAATTACCAGAACAAAAGAAGCCATGATCTTCTTCACAAAGACCACCAAGATCATTGCCATCTGGTATTGATTTATCAAATCTAACACCAATTTTTGAGGCCCCATTTTCTTCAAAAGCAAGAACTACTTTGCCTCGACAACCATATGATGGTCCCCTGCAAAATTTAGAACCAAAATCACTTTCGATCAATGGTCCATGAGATTCATATAGCATGATTATGGTAACTGTTGTTTTCCCATGCACAATTTTTTCCTCTTCCTTTTCAAACTCACATAAAAAGTTTATATAGTGGCAATCATATTAAAGGAATTTGTAAAAATTTCCAAATAAAAGAAAGAAACCGTTCATCCAACAAATTTAAATTCTGAAGTGCAAGGAGTTTTGTGGAAGACACACTTTTATAAATACAAGTAAACCAACTGTTAAAGGACTATTAGAACAAGGACTGCTACAAAAACTTGCCACAAACTGGCATGGGAGCTGACTCAATTTCATATGTACCAACTTATCACACATCCAGTGCCTTTGGCAGCTCGTAATTACTTGCCAAGGAAGAATATTTTTAACTGTTTGGTCCACCAGCATCATTTCTATCAACTTAAGATGCCATGTCAAACATTGAGGCACCAAACCGTCTGCTTAATTCAGATTCTGGCATATACAAATGCCACTTATGAATATCAAATTTACTCAGAAATGTACATTTTATACCATCATACAAATCGAATACCTTAGAAGAGGACAACTCTGCAGCGGTTGAGTACCAGAAGATATGGCACCCACAAATTTGACCCTGTCACCTGCATAGATGGATAAGGGTTAGCACCTCAAAGACAGATAGTGTTAAGTTACAATTCTAGATCAATAAACCAATAAGAAATCCACTGTATGTTCGACATTCTAAGAAACAATATCATGCCTTGTTTAAAAGTATTGACTCTGGATGATGCAGTAGAAGTCTCCTGCTTTGGCAGTGCCTGAGAACTCACAGTGGATCCGCCAGTAATTTCAGCCTCAACACTAGAGGTCGGTTTCTTGTGCTTGAATCCAGCAGCATGAGCTGCTCGTTTCGTAAATGTGGAAACTCTTTCAAGCCTTGGTACTTCTTTAACAGAATCAGAATCCTTGGGCGGTGGTGCCTCAACCTATTAAGAAGTATATTTCAAGAAATATTTAAAAGAAAAATCCACAATTCTAAACTTGAATTCCTGAAATGACGAAGAAAACTGCTAGAAAAAAGTAGATCAACAACAACAGAAGGAGAAGATATGCTTGTAAGCAAAGAAGATTCCAGTTAAAAAAGGGACATGAAAGAACATACACCAGGCAGGAGAAGAGAATCTACAATTAGTAATCTAGCACCAAAATGTTTCGCGAGTGCCTTTGCCAAGGTTTCCTGATATATCTCAGAACCTACAAAAGAATTATTAAAATAAAAACTTAATGAATTAACAAGGAAAGAAAAAGAAAATATAAAATTTCAGAATTTCAGAATTTACAAGCATCATCAACCACAGAATTACAAGCATCATAAACCACAAAATTAAAATGGCAGAAGTACCTGCTGGACCAGATAATAATATGCGCGGGCTCCCGGTAGGTAGTGATGAAAAATATTTTCCAAAATTGCTACACCTCAAATTCGGGTGGGTGGATGCAATCAAAACCTTCTTTGTTGTTTCACTGTAAAAATGCAAAATGAGGAAAGGTCTGAGCGCAGAATTTACCAATAAGAGTCCAACTACATATGGACAAATCACAATAAGGGAAGCTAGTTCAGTATCATATGATGATCTAATCCACAATAATAAAAAAAAAAGGCAAATTGATGCACCTTAGGTAATATGGAAAACCTTCGAATGAGACATCAATATCATCAGGACGTAGAATTCCTTGTTGCAGTTTTTCTTTAAATGCTTGTCGCCTAGTTGATATCAACATTGGAGGATCAAAATTGTGAAGAAGTTCTCTTATTTCCCTTTGCTCGTCAAGTATCTTAGCAATGCTGTCACTTAAGTCAAAATTGGCACTAGAAGAACCGGTAAACATTCGGAAGAGTGGTCTTAGTTGATAAGTTGCCCCAGAGGCCTTCTGGGTTTCAGTATCAATATCCAATTCAACACTATCAAGATTGGGGTTTTCATTCGCAGTGTCAGGGTACTGAACAATATTTTTATCACCCGAAACTTGATCATTAATATTAGTACTCTCCTTCATCTCAATGTCTGGAGTATGATCATCTGTATCTCGACAGGCAGAAGGAAGAGAAGGCATCTCTGCATCTTGTTGCAGATCGTCGCCAGCTTTAGCAGGTTCTGAAAGTAGCGACAAGTCATTTGGCACATTTGACATCGTCGCTAATATTGAAGCCCCATCAACAGCAGAGGGGTCCCCTGATCTTGCCTCCATATGCATCCCATTAACTGGAGCATTCTGGGTTTCTAAAATGCTAATTGAAGGTATGCCCTGAGTAGCTATACCATGGTCATTGGTCAGCTGCTGGAAAATCTGATTCAAGGCTAAGGAATCAATTGAACAGTACAACAAGACACTGCATTAGGTTAAGGGAAGGGTGGAACCCTAAAAGACAACATTACATGTCATATTTACTATACTTTAGATGGTACTGCAGCGAAAAGGATACATATGCATGTTTTCCAGACAAGCCGAATACAACCTCATCGCCTCCATTAAGAATCACCTTCGTGTCCTTTTGATAAGTCTTCTCATTCACCTGAACATCACCTTTACCACATATAATCTCTAGTTCTGCAGCGGACGAACCGTCACGCTATTCAAAAACAAATTATTTGAAAAGAAATAATATCAGTCAAGAGCAGTTTTTTTTCACAAACCTGGGGTTCAAAAAATATAACCAGTCAAGATTTATGTAGAAGCTATATTAATGACAATACCTTAACATGTTTCAGTTTACACAAAGTGGTACTAATGGATGGGTCTTTAAGACATAAATGGCACTCATGACTTTGACCGACAGTGAAAACAGTCTCACAAATGAACTGGTGCGGATTCTGGAAAAGGCATTAGAAACAAACATATAATTAGATCAAAATTATAAAAGGACATCTTGACCGAGCAAGAATCATTCCTCACTATAAACAAAAGAAAGATATCAGCAACTTGTTACATGATAACATTCAAAGCACACAATGAGCCACCGAAAACACAAAAGAACGCTTTTTTGGCACCAAGCTATTATATATGATGTTTTTCTAAAAGTAAAAAGGTATAGATATAGAGATGAAAGATATGGGAGCAATGAGGGATGACTAAGGATGGTAGAAAGGAGGTGGAGGACATGTATATTGAATGGTGCATTCTCTTTCATTTTTCCTTCTCCCTCACACCATCCCCATTCACCCTTCTCCCTCTTTCCTCCCATGCATTGTTCCTCTACTGGTAACAAAGTAAAAAGGTATCATCAGACATTCCCTCAATATTCCAATATAATCATTAGCTATTTGTATTGAATTCACTCCAACAACAATGCTATTGAGATCCTCACAACTAGACAATTACCTATGAGGAACCACTGAACAGTGCTATGGTCCACCTTAAAGGCATGAAAAGGTGATGTATGATATTGAAGAAGGGACACTGGTACTTTATATTCTTTCCTAGTTCCTACTTCATATGGAACATAGAAATACTAAACTGCCTTCGTCTTCGTGTACAAAAGTACAAAAGAGAAATATCTAAGCACAAATATGAAGTAGGGAAGAATAAGAGAGATATCTTGAACCATCCATATCTACCCTAACAGCTGAAATGACAACTGAATTTCTATTGTGAAGACTGATGGACGCAATATGACTGCTAGTATGTGTTGACGAAAGCATAGTACTCAAAGAATTACAAATTCTTGGTTGTCAGACAATTACAAGCCACTCTAAATCCTCACAAGTAGACAATTACCTATAAGTAACCACTGAAGAGTACTATGGTCCACCTTGAAGGCATGAAAAGGCAATGTCCGATATTGAAGAGGGAGACTGGTACTTCATATTCTTGCCCACTTCAATTTGAACGTAGGTATACTAAACTGCCTTCATGTACAAAAGTATACAAGAGATATATCTAAGCTCAAATATGAAGTGGGGAAGAATACGAGAGAGATCGTGAACCATTCATATCCACCCTAACAGCTGATATGACAACCAGATTTCTATTGTAAAGACTGATGGACGCAATATGACTGCATGTATGTGTTGACAGAGGCAAAGTACTCAAAGAATTACAAATTCTTGGTCGTCAAACAATTACAAGCCACTCTAAATCCTCACGAGTAGACAATTACCTATAAGGAACCACTGAAGAGTACTCTGGTCCACCTTGAAGGCATGAAAAGGTGATGTATGATATTGAAAAAGGGGGACTGGTTCTTCATATTCTTTCCTACTTCATATTAAACGTAGGAATACCAAACTGCCTTCGTCTTTGTGTACAAAAGTATACAAGAGAGTATCTAAGCTCAAATATGTACTAGGGAAGAGTAATAGAGAAATCTTGAACCATCCATATCTACCCTAACAGCTAATATGACAACCGGATTACTTTGTGAAGACTGATGGACGCAATATGACTGCTTGTATGTGTTGACGAAGGCATGGATAGCACTCAAAGAATTACAAATTCTTGGTCGTCATACAATTACAAGCCACTCTAAATCCTCACAAGTAGACAATTACCAAGGAACCACTGAAGAGTACTATGGTCCACCTTGCGAGGCATGAAAAGGTGATGTATGATATTGAAGAAGGGAGACTGGTACTTCATATTTTTTTCCTACTTCATATTGAACGTATGTATACTAAACTGCCTTCATGTACAGAAGTATACAAAAGAGATATCTAAGCTCAATATGAAGTAGGGAAGAATTAGAGGGATATCTTGAACCATCCATATCTACCTTAACAGCTGATATGACAACCAGATTTCTGCTGTGAAGACTGATGGACGCAATATAACTGCTTGTATGTGTTGACGGAGACATAGTACTCAAAGAATTACAAATTCTACGTCGTCATACAATTACAAGCCACTATAAATCCTCACAAGTAGACAATTACCTAATAAATAACCACTACAGAGTACTATGGTCCACCTTGAAGGCATGAAAAGGCGACGTACGATATTGAAGAAAGGAGACTGGTACTTCATATTCTTTCCTACTTCATATTGGACGTAGGAATACTAAACTGCCTTCGTCTTCGTGTACAAAAGTATAAAAGAGAAATATCTAAGCTCAAATATGATGTAAGGAAGAATAAGAGAGAAATCTTGAACCATCCATATCTACCCTAACAGCTGATACCACAACCGGATTTCTGTTGTGAAGACTGATGTACACAACATGACTGCTTGTATGTGTTGACAGAGGCATAGTACTCAAAGAATTACAAATTCTTGGTCGTCATCAATTACAAGCCACTCTAACCACTGTTTTGGCCCTCTCCTAGGATAATTTAATCCATCATTTCATCACTCTTGAGAAAAATTTGCCCACTCACCCAACTGCTCTGCATCAAGTTGTACTGCATTTAACAAAACCTAACACTAGTAAAGAATCAACATACATGTCCAACTAATTGAAAGGAATACCCCAAATAAGATATCTTTATTGATTGTTATCATTACCTAGATATATGAATGTGATAAAGCCATCTTTTTTAGCCAAACAAAAAGCATCAGGCAAAACATAATCAAATTTTATATCTTCTACGGCTTGTATATTTAAAAAAACCAACAAACATTTGTTTCTCGGATCTTTCCTAAGAAAACAATGATAACAAATGACATTGAGGAGAAAAAATAAGCAACAAAATACACCTTTGAGAACTGCGAAATAAGCATTCCCCAAGCAGATTTCGAATTCAATTTTGCTTTCTTCTTCGGAAGCTTCTTACCCCGCTTCAAACCGGCACGGACTGCAGTTTCCCCTAAGAAACCCCAACAACCGAAATTCAAAATCAAACCAAAACCCTACCACAAACAAAAATTCAAACCCTAAACCCACGTATCCATGCAATGAAAACCCATATACAATTACAAAAATAAAAAGACATGCAAAGAGGGAGAGAGCAAAGATTGTACCCAAAGGCTGCGGTGAAACCAAGGCCTCGCCTTCCGCAACATCATCGGGGGATCTTTCCAGCGCGGTAGCATCAGGGCCGTTAATTGCCTTCAACGAATCGATAGTCGGCGGATCAGAGGATCGGAGCTCAAGTTCCGGAGGTTGAGACCCAGATTCCTTAATCGGACCCAAAGGCTCCGCTGGCGGCCCGCTCCTAACTCCGTTGTTCGACGATGAAGCATCAGACGCCTAAGGTTTCAACATTAACCGATCAATCAAGCAATTCGGAAATTCCCCAAAGAACAAAAAAAAAAAATCAATCTTTCAACCCAAAATCGCACATGCAACATAAAATTCAAATACCCCCAGAAAACCCATTTCTGCAAAAACGAATTGAATTGGAAAAGACCGAACCTTTGAGCGCTTGGGGTTGGGAGGAGGGGAGGCGGACAAGGCGCGTTTGGAAGAGGAGCTGCGCCTGGTTTCAACCATGGTGAAGTTGGCGCTTTTCGTTAGAGCTTCAGTTGGGTCTTCGTCTCTGATCCAAACAAGGTAGAGAGAAGAAGAAGAATGATTGAAGGAGATTATTGTTATCAGAAACAAAAATTGAGCTTTTCTATTTGTTTATTTTCCAATTCTCTCTCCCTGGTTTTATATGGTTTTACAGAGAGAGTAGAGAGAGAAAGCAGGACAAATGGGAGACAATACTGAAGCGGTGGAGGAAGTAGGAAGAGCCCTTTTGTGTTTGGTTCTGGTTGAAAACTGTTTGGAATTTTATTTGTATTTGGAAAGCTTAACACTTAACTAGCTAAAGAGAGAGAGCTTAACTTAACTAGTTAGAGAGAGAGAGAGAAAGAGAGAGAAGTTAACAGAGTTTCTGACTCTGGATTTCGAAACGTTTCATAGTAATATTCAAGAGATATATCGGCTTTTTGGAGTTGGAGATTTGCATTTGAAATTTGAGGATTATGTATTAATGAAATTTCCATAACAATTTGCATGAGAATCTCTCTCTACTTGTATAATGACACATGATGTATGTACTCATGTTTCGAACACGCTGAAAAATTTTGCGTTTTGTTGATGCGAAATTGAACTAGTTTTGTACTTGTCAAGTTGCAGTTTAGGTCGACAAGATCGCATGCATGCAGTTCAACACCTCAATGGCTGGTTTGATATTGTTGTGCTTTGAAAAAAAAAAAAAAAAAACTGTTTCTGCTGTCCTGTGAGAATAAGCTCATTTTTGCTACTTCACGTTTTCAACTTTTTTTTCCCCAAAAACTGTGAAAATAAGTTGTTTTTAAGTGTTTACCAAATATCCTTTTTAGCTTAATTTTTTTTCACACCCACTTTTTATAAAAGCACCTCAAGATCAAACCAGTACCAAATCTTAGTAAAATTCCTACCGTAAAAAATCCCTAAATTGATCAGTTATGTGCATGCAACTGGCTCCACCACGTACAATCCAATATGCCAAACCAATCACCAACCGATTGAAATGATCGACCAACTTCATGAATTTTCCACAGATCAACAGAGTTTGTACATGATTCGGAGAACCTTCCCATTTAATTTTTTAGTATTTGTTTTATTTGGTTTGGCTAGTGGGTTTGAGAGGGACGAGGGTGTTCTATGAGGATGCATGCAACTTGGCTTTTTAGCAACTTGGTTTCTTTTCGTACCAACTGCATGCAACTAGTGCACTTTGCAAGTTGGATTTGGTACATTTCTAAGTTATTGTCTCCTCATATGTTAGGCTACTTGTTCATGATTATCGAATTGAAACTTAACGGTGAATGATGGAGGACTCATCATCTGTAAAGAGCCGAGCAGCGTTCCATGCGTATTATTCAAGATGTTGGCGGGATTATGGAAGAGCATAGCAGTCGCCCAATATTTGTTGATTCCCGTTTCCATGTTGTAGCACATTTTAAATAGCAATCCACAGTTGATATAGTTATTATTCTGTGAATTATATATATTTATGAGTATGAGAGGTTTTTCAGTGTGTCTAGAACACGGGGTGAAATAATACATGTTATTATACAATTCAAGTGTTCCTTTATTATATAATGACATGTGGTGTTCCGCTCTGTATTCTGGACACACTAAAAGTCTCTCAGCGAGTCGTCGATCCTTTGACTCCCCAATAATTGAAAACGTTGTGGATTAGGGAAAGGATTAGGTTAATTGAATATGTGGTTGGTAATACTTCTTAGGGGAATGTTTGAAAAAGACCAACCACAAGGACATTAGAAAGTGGGCAAGGAATCACGCAGTTTTGATCATGGACATAGGTTTTTGTTTCTGGTGATTAGCTTTAATCATTGGCAAAAGGCAATCTCGTGTGCCTCACCAAATATCTAATTGCTACTTGCTTCCACATAGTCGAATCGTACTCTCCATTTTCAAGCCTTGACTAGCATCGGAGAGAATCGAACTATGTTGTGAAGTGAGATGACGACCCCTTTGACAGTCATTTCGTAAAAGAGTATATAGGAAAAAGGATTAATGAAAACAAAATACTAAACAAAGTGAGAGTGAGATTAAGTCGAATCTTACTCTTCGTTATCATATATTCCTCATTTTTCTCATGTACTTTCCCTCCATCTCTAACACAAGAATGAAGTCCAAAAATTATAAACCAAACGTTTATGAAATGGACCTAATGAGTTAGCTCGTATTAAGTTTCATACGATGTGCAATTAGAGTAAGTGTAGCTCAATCAACAAATAAGTCATAATTGTGTTTGTGCGTGCTCGCTTTCTGAATTAGAGCTTACACTATGTTTGGATGAAGAAAATTAAGATTACTAAGGAATTTTAAAATGACGGAAATTGAAATGAAGGGGTTTTATTTTCTAAAATTTGTGAATTTTGTTGTTTGGTTAACTTAAAAGAACAGTGGAATTGAAAACGGAATTTGTTAATTTTAAACTCTCAATCATAGAAATTGGGAAATGACACCTATTTACATGGAATTTAAACTTGGAAATTGGAGGCCCTAAATTCCAAGTTTTTTTTCCACGCAAAAATTCTAAATTTCTATGTTATAAATCCAAACAAGGGAATTGGTGCATGTCAATTTATAAATTCTGACTTTTATCCAAATTCCAAGTTTATTTCCCTCATCCAAACATAGTGTTAAGGATTTAGCGGTTCTGAATCGTTCTTTGGTTATTACAAGTTTTTCCATAATCCTTTCTTGCATCTCTTTTCTGGTTTCATTTGTGGAATTTTTCAAGTCGACGGGCCGATGGCCCACTCTAACAACACCGATATTATCCTCACTTTACCACCCGTCCAATCCTCAGGTGTGGGGTTTTATCACAAAAGGTCTCGGTGTTAGTTAGCGTGGTGTAATTCTATTTAAAGTACTATTCTCCCTCTGTTCGATGTGGGACAAATGGTGGTTCCAACACTCCCCCGCACGTGAGACCCCATTTTATGGGTCACACGTGGAAATCCACATCAGCAACCACGTGAAGCCAATGGGGGTTCACCCATCGCGCAGGGCCAAACAGGGATCCACCCAATCACGTGGCAACTTTGGCCTACGTGGACATAGCACGATGCCAAAGGGGACCCACCTAATAACATGGTAGTAAGGGCCCATCTCCTGGCTCTGATACCATGTGGAATTTTTCAGGTCGACGAGCCGAGGGCCAACTCTAACAACACCGATAATGTCCCCACTTTACCATCTGCCCAATCCTCAGGTGTGAGGTTTTATCACCAAATGTCTCAATGTTAGTTAGAGTGGTGTAATTCTATTTAAAGTACTCTTCTCTTCTCCCTCTATCTGATGTGGGACAAATGGGGGTTCCAACACCATTCGTAAGCTTTGGATTATAGGAGTTTGTCCATATTCGAGACATTTTGTTTTTACCTTACTATTGTATTGTTGATTTTCTGTTTTTGTAGGTCTTGACTTCGTCCCCCACTTGTATTTCTCTCTTTTATTTTCTTTCACTATTTTTATTAATGAAAAGGGGGTGGAGATGGGACGGGCGGGAGTTTTTTGATGTAAAGGTCCTCACCCATTTAGAAAGGGGTAGGTGTCTCGCACACAACCATTGCTGAATAGTTAATCTCGCCTAATCTTTGTCCATTTCACTTTTAACAAAGTCATAATTGTGTTTTATATTACAATATTCTATCCACAATTTACCAACAATAATCGATTGCATATCAAACTTGTCATTCATATGATTCGAACTTGAAAATTTTCAACTTACAAGTGGAGAGGAATATACTAAACTATAAGTGGTATACTAAACTACAAGTGGTTCTAGTAGCAATAAGTTAGGTGAACATGAACTAATAGTATCTATCATAAGCAAACGATATTTAACTTGTTGCACAAACACATCGTTATTATATTGTCACATTGTGTTACAAGCAAACGCGTTCAGGTTATAACATGCATATTTATTTATAAATGTATCCTAAATCGATGACATATTAACCATATATCCACCCATATTGTCACATTCATAGAACTTTGTCATTTACATTCATGACCCTACTCTTAAGATGGGTTCCTTAGATTAGGCCGAGGAAGGGGCAATCAGGCTTAACAACTTGCCTATTTATTTTTATAAGTCCGCACTCAACCAATGTTGCCCACCAACTCCTAGCCTAAACCAATCAACTCAGGGATTCACATGGCTTGTACAAACAAAAAGAAAGATAAAAGTTCTCTAATACATTGAGTTCAACTTGATATAAAGAGTATTTTCTCATTACGATTATCACTTTAATATCGTTTTGTTACATACGATTGTCAATGTTTGGTGGCATTAGTCATTGGATGATACCGTCACGTCGTATTACATATGTTATCGATTAATATGACTTGACCTTTGGTAGTGTAGAAATTAAGCATTGGATCAATGTAGAAGGTGCCGTATGTGTGATAAATCAAAACCCTAAATCTAGTAGGCACAGAGTTAGGGCCATCCATTTGTAGATGAGGAATAAGAGGGAGCAAATGATAACACGTAGAGACCAAGAAACAACAAAACGCCCGATCTTATTATATTATCCCAAACTCTTATCTTTCAAATGCAAACAAACAAAGCGCAATATTTGACAATTACTTGTTACCTTTCGGCATAGATTTTTTCAATCCTTTGGGTAGGGGATGGATGGATTTGAAATGGAGATGTTGAAGACTTACTAGAAATTTCACGGCTGATGTTGTGTAACACTAACATGTATGAATGAGCAACTGACGGTAAAAAATGGCAACATACTACATAATGATGGCTAAACATTTACTTAATCTTTGTAATTACATTAACATATATTACCTACAATTTTTTAAGAGAAAAAAATACCACATCATATTTCACATGATCAACACAATATTTTTCTGAACTTAATATTTTTTTTAAAAACATTAATTTCATACTTTTTCATCAAATTGAGTGTCATAAATAGCAAACACCAACAACAATGTGATAAAATTTGACCATAGAAAGCAAAATGACACATTTTAAAATAAGAGTGGTACTGTCCATGTATCCCTTTCAAGTTTTTGCTGTTGGATCTAATGAATTAAAGAACATCAAATATTAAAAATTAACAAATGGTGTATGAGAGGTAAAAATAGATGTGTAGATAAAACCATCATAAAATAAATGATAAGTCATTTTTTGATTAAAAAATATATTCATGGGACATTACTAAATTAGGCTTGTATCATATGAAAAAGATTTACTATGTAAAGATCATAGACCATCTTTAAATTTAGACTGATCAAAATTAAATATTAACAATGTAAAGATGATATATTCGTGACATAATGACAACTAAAAATTTTATAAAATAACCATTGTGGCCAATTTCCAAAAAATGGCAGCAAATGATGATTTATTTTTTATTTTTTCATACAATGATATTCTAATATAAGAGGATGACATATCTTATTGGGGATGAATTTGGCTAGGCCGGATTATGAGTAAACTACTAATTAGGTATCGACTGAGATTATGATAAAACATTAACTATGTATCAAATTTAACAAAATATAATTCGTTCTCACCATTTATGTGAGTCGCAGGGCCGGCCTGAGAATTTGGGGGTCCTAGGCAAGCTTTCGAAGTGGGGGCCCTAAAGTTATCTAATATCCGATTCTTTGTATATTGATTTATATAAAAAAGAATTCGCTAAATACATAAAAAATTATATTTTCATATCAAATATCATTAAAAATTAATATAAAAAGACTATAAATATACAAACATTACTTAAATATTACACGGCTCACGTTTTTAGACGTAAATATACTAAATGTTTGTAGTCAAGAGTCTAAGATTGAGAGTGAAGAACAATAAAACTTGATGATCAAGAGAGTAAAATACAATAAAACTTGATTGACGAGTATAATAAATTCAATAATGCCAATTGTTTCTCTTGTGTGTGTTTTTTTTTTGTCTAAAATCAACATCACACTAACGAATTGAATATTAAAATAAGTCATTGAATAAAAAGTTATTGAAAAGCAAAATATAAATTTAATGTTTTGATTACCTTAAAGTACAATCTTTAAGACCATATGATAAATAATTTAAACATTCAATAGAAATGGAGAGAATGAGAAGTTGAAAGAAAAAAAAAGATTGCAAAGGGACTTGAGTTTTATAACTTTATATGCATTTGGACAAATGAATTGATAGTAAATTTGAAAAACAAGAAAAATCAAGAGATTGAAAGGCAGCTCTGCACCCCAAAGAAAAATGAAGCCGAACATTTCTACTGCACTAACAAATGAATTATGATATTTCTTACTTTTTTGTATTAATATGTTAATTACGGGATATAAATTTTTTTTGAAGGCCCCTCCGAAGTGGGGACGCTAGGCAGGCGCCTACTTGAGCTACTCTCAAAGTTAACTTTGGTGATTCGAACTTAAAATCTTTATATAAAAGTAAAGATGAATACACTAAATTTCTTTCATTAAAATGATCATCATGACCAATTTCTAAAACAAAAATTGGCAACAAATGACAATTTTATTTTTATACAACCATATTCAATTATAAGAGGATGAGATATTTTGTTGGGAGAGGGATTTGGCCATGCCAGATCATAAGTAAACTACTAACTAAGTATTAAACTCAACACTAATATAATACGTTCTCACCATTCATATGAGTCAATCTAAAACATTTTATTTACCAGTATAAATGAATACTGCTAGATTTTTTTTCTTCGTTAAAATGATCACGGATTCACGGTGGCCAATTTCTAAAACAAACTCTGGCAGCAAATGATAATTACAAAACAATAGATTTTTTTTCTTCGTTAAAATGATCATTGTGGCCAATTTCTAAAACAAAATCTGGCAGCAAATGATGATTAAAAAATAATAATAAAAAAAAAAACAACAACAAATGAGAGAAAAATCTTGGGAGAAAGGACAATTTAGTAAATTTAAAAGTGGTGCGAACATCGGACGGAACTCCCACGCCCAGTCCTCCCTCTCTCTACAAACAAGGAACTTGGGAGTCCCGAAACCCTCCTCTTCTAAAACCTTATCTCCTCCCCCACACTCCCTCCCTTCATTTCCACAAAACCCAAATCCCAAAAACCCTTCAACTTCCACCTCACAGCCAGCAGCCTCCGATGGAGTCCAAGCTTTCTGCTTCCGAGGAGCAGGCTCAGCACCTCTCAAACGCACCAGGTTCTTCCTTTTTTTCTTCGCGGTACTCTGATATCGATGATTCATCGAAAATCCATGTTTCCGAAATTGATAACGACGAGAAATTTAGCGGGGTTGGTGGCCGTGGTGACGGTGGCGGGTCGGAGACTGAGGAGGGGTTTGTGAGTGGGGAGGAGGATTTTGTTTCCGAGAGGGCGTTTGTGAGAGGCGCTGGAGGCGGAGAAACCGTGGTGGTTGGGGGTGGTGCGGGAGAGGAGGGGGATTCCGGTGTTAAGTTTGTTAACTCGTCGGAATTCTTCTATCCGACGAGTAGGCTGCGGCCGGTTGCCAAGGTTTCGGTGGATGACGACGAGGAGGAGGAGGATACCAGGGAAGAAGGGGTTAGGGATTTGAAGAGTTTAGAGGGTGGGGGTTCTAACGGTGTCGTTTGGGGGGATAGTGGGATGGGGAAGAGTGAAATTTTGGGTGAAGTGGTCACGGAAAATGGTGTTAGTGGTGGTGAAGTTGATAACGTAGTTGAGAATTCGAAATTGGTTGAGGGTTTAGGCTCGGTGGTCGAGGAAACCCCGGCAGTGGAGAAGCCGGTGGAGGTGGCTGAAGTAGATGATAAGGAGGCTGTAGATAAGTTTGTTGAAGTTGAAGAGAATGTTATGGAAATTACTAGTGGAGGTGACTCAATTGTGCAGGATATACATGCCAATTTGTCACAGACAGGAGCAGCTGTTGTCGTTGGTGATGTAGAGACGATTGAGGAATCTGAAATAAAAGGCTTGATGGTTGATAAAGGTGTGAGTTTGGATAATGGTTTTGATCAAATTAGCCGGGAGGTGGCTGAAGTAGATGATAAGGAGGTTGTAGAGCAGCATAAGGATGAGGATGTTTTCAATGATGAGACAGAAGTTGTGAGAGAGAGTAAAGAAAATGGCGTGGTGGGGGATCGGCCAGCTGATGATAAGTTTGTTGAAGTTGAAGAGAACGGTGTGGAAATTACAACCGGAGGTGACTCAATTGTGCAGGATATACATGCCAATTTGTCACAGACAGGAGCAGCTGTTGTCGTTGGTGATGTAGAGATGATTGAGGAATCTGAAATAAAAGGCTTAGTGGTTGAAGAAGGTGTGAGTTTGGATAATGTTTTTGATCAAATTAGCCGTGAGACCAAAGAACCAAATGACTCGGAGTCAGTGGCTGTGGAATATTTGCCTGACAGAGCGGTTGTTCCTGAGTCTGGGAATGTGGAACTTGATGGAGAGAAAGCTGTTGTTGCTGCTAGTGCGGATGAAGTTGATCTCGAGAAGAGGCCAGAAAGGGAGGATGGACTGAAATCTGATTCCGAAACCAGAGAGAAAGGGATGGCGAGGGAATTAGGTGCTGATGTGGTTCCAGATGACAAACTATTGGTTGGGGATGGAGCTGAAATGGAAACTGTGAACGTTGTTTCTGGTTTAGCAGAACAAGAACCAGAGACTGAGGCAAAACTGGGTAACGGTGACTTGAGTGTACATGATCAAGTGCATGGATTGAGAGCGGCTGTCCCTGGAAAATATGTGGCACCTGAGTTTCTGGATTCAAGTTCTAATAGCCGAGAAGTAAAGCTAGATGAGGAAGTTGAGGAGAAGCATTCCCCTGATGAAGTTGGCATTGAATCTGTGGGTCCAAATTCCATTTCAAACCGAGAGATAAGAGTCGAAACTGATGATGGTGATGGCAATAAGGATCTTCAAGATGATGATGATAATGATCTTCAAGATGATGATCAGGATCTTCAAGATGATGAAGGTGAGAATGAAGGTTCAGTTACAGATGCGAACAATGAAGGTATGATTTTTGGAAGCTCTGAAGCTGCTAAACAGTTTTTGGAAGAGTTGGAGCGAGGATCAGGTGCTGGCTCTTACTCAGGTGCTGAGAGTTATCATGATCATTCACAGAGAATTGATGGCCAGATTGTTACGGATTCGGATGAAGAAGTGGACACTGATGAGGAAGGGGGCGGAAAAGAGTTATTTGATTCAGCTGCGTTGGCAGCTCTTTTGAAAGCAGCAACAGGTGCTTCCTCAGATGGTGGCAATGTTACATTTACCACCCCAGATGGATCCAGGCTTTTCTCTGTTGAGCGTCCTGCTGGGTTGGGGTCCTCAATTCGGTCGTTGAAACCTGCTTCACGACCAAACAACTCGAACCTTATGACATCTTCCAATGCCACAGTTGGGGGAGGTTCTGAGAACTTGAGCGAAGAAGAGAGAGCGAAGCTCGAAAAGTTTCAGCAGATAAGGGTTAAGTTCTTGAGGCTTGTTCAGAGATTAGGTGTTTCTACAGAAGAGTCAGTGCCAAGACAGGTTCTATACCGCCTAGCTCTCGTGTCAGGGAGGCAAAACAGTCAAGAATTTAGCCTCGAAGCTGCAAAGATGACCGCTCTCCAGCTTGAAGCAGAGGAGAAAGATGATTTGGACTTCTCCTTGAACATATTGGTTCTTGGGAAAGCAGGTGTTGGGAAGAGTGCCACTATAAATTCTATTTTCGGTGCAGAAGTTACCCCAATTAATGCTTTTGGACCTGGAACAACTACTGTGAAAGAAATTGTTGGAGTGGTGGATGGAGTCAAGATTAAGGTGTTTGATACACCAGGTCTGAAATCTGCTGCAATGGAACAGGGCATAAATCGCAAAATTTTATCTTCTGTGCAGAGGCATATGAAAAAATCCCCCCCAGATATTGTCCTCTATGTGGATCGGATGGACTCCCGAGGTAGGGATCTAAGTGATGTCCTATTGTTAAGATCAATCACTAATGCCTTTGGTCCTTCAATTTGGCGAAGCACCATAGTTACTCTGACTCACAGCTCTTCTGCTCCTCCTGATGGACCATCAGGCTCCCCGCTGAATTATGAGATGTTTCGTAGTCAGCGGGAACAAATCATGCAGCAGACGATTGGACAAGCTGTTGGTGACCTAAGGTTTATGAATCCTAGTATGATGAGTCCAATATCTCTTGTAGAGAACCACCCGTCTTGTCGGAAGAGAGATAATCAGAAAGTGCTCCCTAATGGTGTAGCTTGGAGATCCCATCTATTGCTCTTGTGCTACTCTATGAAGATCTTGTCTGATGCGTCTAATCTCTCAAAACCTCAGGAATCATTTGATCACCGTAAGCTCTTTGGTTTGCGTTCCCGTTCGGCTCCTCTTCCATACTTGTTGTCTTGGCTGTTGCAATCTCGTCCGCACCCAAAACTTGCTACCGATCAAGGTGGTGAGAATGCTGATTCAGACATTGACTTGGCTGACTTGTCTGATTCTGATCAAGAGGAAGAAGAGGATGAGTATGATCAGCTTCCGTCATTTAAGCCCCTCAAGAAGGCCCAGATTGCTAAGCTTAGTAGAGAGCAGAGGAAGGCGTACGCTGAGGAGTATGATTATAGGGTTAAGCTCCTCCAGAAAAAGATGTGGAAAGAAGAGTTGAGAAGGATGAAGGAAATGAAGAAGAAGGGCAAGGTAAGTGAAGAGGAGTATGGTTATTTGGGTGAAGAGGATCCAGAAAACGGTGCTCCAGCAGCTGTGCCGGTTGCATTACCTGATATGGTTTTGCCGCCTTCTTTTGATGGTGAAAATCCAGCTCACAGGTACCGGTTCCTGGAGCCGACTTCTCAGTTCACGGCAAGGCCAGTGTTGGACCCCCAAGGCTGGGACCATGACTGTGGGTACGATGGTGTCAACCTTGAACATAGTCTGGCCATTGCTAATTCTTTTCCAGCAGCTGTTGCTGTTCAGCTTACAAAGGATAAGAAAGAGTTCAATCTCCATTTAGATTCCTCGGTTGGTGCTAAGCACGGGGAGAACTGGTCGAGTATGCTAGGGTTTGACATTCAGAACATTGGAAAGCAACTTGCATACATTGTGCGAGGAGACACCAAAGTCAAGACCTCCAAGAGGTTCAAGAATGCTGCTGGAGTATCTGTGACATTTCTGGGAGAAAATGTGTCCACTGGACTCAAAGTTGAACAACAGTATGCGGTTGGCAAGCGTCTGGTATTGGTGAGTAGTACTGGTACTGTCCGATCTCAGGGCGAGTCAGCATATGGAGCAAACTTGGAGGTGCGGCTGAGGGAGGCAGATTTTCCAATTGGCCAGGATCAATCCTCATTGGGTCTGTCTCTAGTGCGGTGGAGGGGTGACTTGGCCCTGGGGGCAAATTTCCAGTCCCAGTTTTCCCTCGGGCGAAACTACAAGATGGCTGTTCGTGCAGGGTTGAACAACAAGCGCAGTGGACAGATCTCAATCAGAACCAGCAGCTCCGAACAACTACAACTTGCTCTTATTGCTGTGATTCCAGTCGTCAAGGCTATCTACAACAGCATCCAGCCCGGAGCCAGTGAGAACTACTCCATCTACTAAAGATACGTCCTATTCATTTTGTCATCTGTTTCCATTATGTTATATTTATGAGGTCGATGTCTTGATCTTTTGTCGAATAAAGTTGAGATTGCGAGATGAGTTGTGTCGAAAATGCCATGGAACCTAGAGAGGGAGTTTATTCGATGAGACGTTGCTGTTAGAATCTCAGATTATGTACTAATGATTCGTAGTTAATGAGAAGTTTTTAGTTTATTCAGTTTTACCGTTACTCCAGAACAAGCTTTAGAACCTTTCTGCAATTGATGGGATAAATCTTTGTGATATCTTTGCACATACACATTTGCTTCCCTGACTGCTCGGCGTTTTTGTTCCATGGCTGCTCATACGAGTAATGAATCGCATTTTTTTTGTCAAATTTGTTTTCGTTTTAAGTAGAATTATTGTTAGAGCAAAAGTTCTTCCGTTTAATTTTCTTTTCGTGAAAGAATTAACGTGTTGAGAAAGCCTCATTTCTACTTAATTTTTCTGTATCTTTGATCTAGTAAGGTAGATTGGTTTAGGGTTTAAAGTATCTCTTGTATTCGATTTATTTAAAGTGCGCCGCTTTAGACTTGATTGTTAAAAACCAACAAGAAGACTGTTAATGAACTACGTAAAACACAAAAAATATTAAAAGGATCCTCGCCAGATCCTTTTCCTGCTGGGGGATTCCGTGATCGTGGTTGTTCATCGTACATCGTGCAGTCAGTTTTCGTTAAGTCCTATTTATATTTAATTTTAAATTTTAAATTTCAAATGATTTCTGACTGCACGATGTACGATGAACAACTACGATCACAAAATCCTCTGGAAAAAGATCCGGCGTGGATCCTTGGGCCAAAAAATACACTACAAAACGCTGAATAGAAATCTTTAAAAACGACATTTTTTTTCTCACAAAATGTATTTGCTTCTAGTCATGGCATCTAAAGTTTTGTATTCAATCCTACTAAATTTAGTCTACAAATTCAACCGTCTAAAACACCATAAGAAACAGAGTATTTCCAGTTTCTTTTCTCTTCTTGGTATTCAATCCTACTAAATTTAGTCTACAAATTCAACCGTCTAAAACACCATAAGAAACAGAGTATTTCCAGTCTCTTTCTCTTCTTGGTTTTTACGCAAATAACTTTCTAGTTCGAAGATGGACGTCTTGCAAAGAGATTATCTCAAGATCGGAGAATAGCGTTTCTTGCATTTTGGCTATGTTGCACGCTCAACCTAACATAATCATCTAATATAAAACGAGTTATAATCGAAATTTGGACGTGAAAAGAGACTAATACTAGATCGTGTAAATCAACAAACTTATTAATTTATTAATTCATAAAAAGAATATAATTAAAAACTTTCCTTGTACTAAAATATGCCAAATTGGTACCAAAATTTTCTTCCGATTCATTTAGGATGTTACCACGTCGGACTACAATTCAAAACAAGACCTCCAAAACGGGGCCCCAAAATAAACTTCATACTAGGAAAAGCACGAAAAAACCCAAAAGACCATAAAGCCCCCAACCCAGATCGACGGTCGTCACTGCTCCACTACAACATCCCCACCGTTCGTCGAAACGGCAACCCCGTTCTCGGCTTCATCAAACAACTTGGCAATTCTCTCCGTCGGAATCAACGGCAGATACGCCGCCACGGAGTAGCCTCTGTTCACGGTGTACCCGACGGCCCGATTGTACTTGTCGGACCAGTACGACGCGGTGGGGACCGTTATATGAACCACCTGCGGAAACAGCGGGAGCCGATTCAGCGCGCGCCAAGCCGACACGGCGTACTGCTCTGCCACCGGCTCGTACTTGTAGTACACCTGCTCCGCCACGGGTTCGCATTTAGCGTACAAGCTCCCGGTGAGATTCTTAGCCGTGTCCACCAAGCCGCCTCGCTCCACCGCTCTCGCCACCGATAGCGCCTGGCTCGACACCTGCTTCACCAGAACCGGCACGTGACGGTCCACCTCGCTCAAGGACTCGTCCACCTGCAAAGCACGTGACCGCGATCGAAAATTAACAACTGTTTACACTGTAAATTTGATGGTGGCGGAATTTAAGGTTTTAGACTGACCTTGCGATCGACGAATCTGAGGAGTTGGAAGGGAAGGTCGTGGAACTTCTCGTAGACCGGCCCGGTTACGGTTCGGACGGTGCCTTCCACCGTCTGAACACCCGGTTTAAGCGGACCGGAGTTCTCCTTCGCGTACTCGTAGAGGCTCGAGAAGCACACCACCACGTAAATCGACGCCACTTGAACGAACTCCAAATACTTCAGATTCTTCTCGTCCACTCGCACCTACAAATCAAGATCCGAAAGGAACAAAATATAAATTTTCCGTCACTTTCTCGGCAACCAAACAGAAAATTTTCCAAATCAAAATCAACATAACGTTTTCATAATTCCGAAAAGAAAAAAAAATTTCTACCACGTTCTCTAAAACCAACAGAACTTTTCAAAAATCAAAATCAACAGAAAATTTTAATCATCCCGAAAGAAAAGATCGAACTTTTCTATCACTTTCTCGGCAATCAAACAGGAGTTAGAGAGAGAGTTACCGTTTCTGTAGACTGCGATGCTTCAGAATCCGCCATTTTTGCTCTGCTTTCAAAACCTTGGATGCCTTTCGACTATTTTGAAGTAAAACGGAGAAGACGAAAGGATGCGTTGCGACTCTTTCAAATTTATAGGTGATTCCAACGTGGGCGACAATCTCCAAGAAATCGACGGCTAGAATTATATGTTATGTTCCACGTGGCGCTTCGAGAATGGTGGATGTGGCAAATGCGTCAAAGGGAGCATTTCCCGGCTTGGTTGGTACTTTTGGTAGGAATAATTCGACGGGTGAGATGAAGCGCTGGGGTAGCATGGGGACGTCTTATCAGATGACGACACGTGGACATCTAAGGGTGACACTGCGACAGTTACGTGTCGTCGTCTGGTGAGAGGAGGAGGATTAGATTCTCTGCATGGGCGCGAAAGCCCAAGCGAATGTCCATCAACTTGGCGCGGCACGACGGCCGAGGCGACTGTTGGTTTCATCCAATCAGTAATCGTCTGCGACGAGGTTGGTGATACGACGGTGAGCTGCGCCCTGCATCCAATAGGAACTCTTTTAGAAATGTCGATTCGAAATTAAGTAATTTATGTTTTGTTGGGAAAATAAGGATTTGTTTAGTATTTTATTTGAAATTTTTTATCATTTCTCAAAACATTGCTTGAAAACAATTTTCTTTAAGACTCAAAAACTTGATTGGCTTGCGATTTAAAATTTTTAAATCTATTTTATGACTTAAACTAGACAAAGAGATCTATAAAGAGAGGAGGGTTGCATGAGTGAGAGAAAGATGAGAGAGGATGAAAGAAAATAAGAGATGATTGAAGGAAAGAGAAAGAAAAGAGAGGATCAGATGAGTCAGAGATGAATATAAGTGACAGAAAGAACCGAGAGAATGAAGAGAGCAGATTAGACAAGAGACGAAAAGGTAAAAAAAAAAAAAAAAGAGATGAAGAAGAAGAAGAAAAGAGAGAGAGAGAGAGAGAGAGAGAGAGAGAGAGAGAGAGATTTGGAGTGAGAGGGGGTGAGGGAGAGAAAATGAGTGAGTTTAAATTTAAATACTCTAAAAACTCACTTTTTATGTTTTTGGAGAATATACTATATTTTTTAGTTAGTCTTGAGTTCAGTTTCTTAAAATAGTCCCACCAAATAAGTTTTTAAAGCCTAAAACTTGAAAATTGTTTTTGAGTTTTGTTGATGCACAAAACCGGAGGGGTCTTGGAACAACGTAAATTCGATCATGAATCTGCAAGAAAGTAAAAAACACAAGATGTATCGTGGTTTACCCCAATGTTTGGGCTACGTCCACACTGATTTTAATATTTTTTCACGCTGAATGATGTATATACAAGAAGGCTAGAGGCAGTGTGCTCTCTAGCCTATTTTCTTTCTTCCCATGGCCTAAGTCTTAACCTCAATCTTGGCCTAAAACTTGGCTTCCTTAATGAGGAGAGTGAGGAGTCATTTTATAGAATAAGGGCTTCTCACTTATTACATATTGGCCCCTTCATTTATTACATAATTACATTTGAGTCATCCGAGTATTTATACGAGGTCTAAATACGGATACCTTAAGTATGGTACAAACAAATTTAAAAAGTTGGATTCAAATAAAATACCAAACATGCCCTAAACTATTCATATACAAATTTATTATAGATCTTACTGCCTCTAATCGTCACACAATCTGGATCACTTAAATTAAAACCAATTGTCTCTATTCATTTATTTTGCTAGCGTCTCACAAACAAAATGCTCTGATTTTTCATACAAACTAAGAGTCCAGATTTTTCTGATAGTAGGCACAGGACACAAAGGTCCGAAAATAATCTAAACTCGATGTCCATATACGAAGGTGCATGTCTTCCCCCGTTCTGTTGTGATTAACGAATTTTATTGAACTTTAATTTTGGACTAATTCATGCAACGGGAAAGTATAATACAACTTGCCATAGTTTCATCTATGTGAGTTTTTTTTTTATTAACAAAATCTATGTGAGTTAATATGAGACCTTTCACTTTTTAAGTGTGGAAATCATGAACTTCTTATCTGTTAGCGATATTTGTTGAGTTAGGCAAGTGACTAAACAATCTGCAATTTGATTGGTATTTTTAATTTTATAAACAAATAGTTTCGATTAAAAAGTGTGTAATATGAAAATTTGTAGTTATAATGTGACATTATGATAGTTATTATGGTTCTAATTCTAGAAGGATCCTTGTCGGATTTTTTTTGTGAAGATTCTAAAAATCCTCCAATCATATATATTTATCGTACATCGTGTGGTCAGAAATCATTGTATTTTTTATATTTAAAATTGAATATAAACAGTATTTAACAAAAACTGACCGCACAAGATACGATGAATAAATATGATTGAAAGATCTCTAAATCTTCACAAAAAAAATCCGGCAAAGATCCTCTCTCGTTCTAATTTTACAGTTGTCAAAATCAGTGGTTAAAAGTAAAATTTGATATTTTCATCCAATCAAATCAATGGTTAAGATTGAGCAGAGTGCAGAGAGGAACCTTTTGACTCTTTTAAGCTTTGCCTCGTCAAAAGACAAGATCAGAGCTTATGACTATGGATGCTGCTAGCAAAGAAATTCTGCGGCACGTATTCGGCGATTCGTCGGACAGCGAGGACTGGGAACCGGGCGATGGATCCGATTCCGACCCGATCCATTTCTGGGAACCAATCAAACAAATCAAAGGGCTGTGGTTGTGCAGAGACTTCCTCTCTCCTCAGCACCAGTCCTCTTTGCTCTCCACAATCCAAAACGGTGCGTTTTCGTTCTTTACTCATAGTCTATAAATCTTTTAGCTTCATTTTGTCACAAGTAATGTGTAGGAAAATGCCTTGCTGTTAACTATGTCCATAGCAGTTTCTATATGCAAAGGAATCTTCATTTAAAAAAAAAAAATGGAAATTAGATGCCGGTTCACTTTATATCAAACTTCAACTTCAACTATCCGAATCGTCTATTTTGTAAGTCTCGATTTATAGACAATTCTTACAAAAATTTAACTCAATTCAAAACTATTTGTCTACTTAATTATTATCGAGATAAAATTAATTTTATTGATCTTATATATATAACAAAGTATTAATTAATTTATTTAAACTCAATTAGATGTCTTAAATATTTTCGATTTGTTTAATATTTTGCAAGTATGATCTATGAGTTGCAACTTGAAAAATAGACGGTTCGAATCGTTAAAGTTCGATTAGTGTGCATCCCACATCTAACCCCCATTTTTATAAAAAAATGGGGATCCATTCTCTTAAAGATTTCCTATCTGGAGACAAGTAGGCGTAAATAGAACTGGACTGTGTTTCCGACACACTAATAAATATCTGGTTTAGCTGTCCAGTCTCCATCTAGATGTTTTCGATTGAGGTTTTGGAACTATTTCTATTTGTGCGTATTATCCGGCCGGAAGTATGGATGCTTTCGAGCGTTGTCTGCATTGATCTCACATACAGTGGCTTGTTAACTTGTGGTTGCAGAAGGATGGTTCACTCAAGCCTCTCATAATCAGGTGCACATAATCCCATATTACATTCATATGTTAGGACTTAGGATACAAATTATACATTGGCATGGTGTTTATTTTCCTAATATCTGTAAAACTTAATGGTAAATGTGAGATTGCAATCGCGTAAATAAGCGCAAACAGAACAAGTTACAAACGCTTAGTCAAAAATAGAAATGCAAGGACACTAAACAGATGACCAGCCGTACAAAAATTGCGGTTAATTTCCTGCTGGTTCTATCTTTGATTAGAAGCACTGTTCTAAAAATCTCGGGGCTAGGTTGCTGGTCATCGCCCCGATTAATGCCTAGGCGTTTGAAAATTAAGAAAGGGCGCCTAGACCTGAGGCACCCGCCTAGCCCACCCAGACCCACCTAGACACCGACTAGGTTGCGACTCACTTAGATAGAAAATAGATAGCTTGCATTTTGCATTTTTTTTTCAATAAATTATAAAGACTTGTTGAATGCTTAAATGAACACACATTATATGCTCGTTCCCCATGTTTTCATTATGTCCAATACTCCATAATATGTATGACATTCTATTTTGTAGTTTATGATGAAATTATACATATTTTAAGTATAAACAAACATTTATTTACACGAAATATAATAGATTTACCCAAATCCGCCTAGCCTGCTGCCCATCTAGCGCCTATCATCTTTTAGAACCTTGATTAGAAGTTTGCAACCGGCTGATTTTCTGCTTGTCTTATCCCGCCTAAGTGCTAAGAGTACTAGGTAATTGGTGCATTGCGAGCTGAAGGAATTTGGTTTCCCTGCAGGCAATGAGGTTTGGGGATCTTCCAGCATGGGCGGACGAGCTTTCGCGTTCTATTCACAAGGTTGCGCTTGCAAGTGACTATGTTTTTGATCCTATTGTTTTGGGAAGCAATGATGGTGTGAAGGAGAATGCCTCTCCATTTCCATCCGATCTTTTGTGCAGAGAGCCGCTCTTTGACCAGCTCATTCTAAATTCTTACCAACCGGGTGAGGTGCGAGATGAATTTTGCCTCTTCTTACTTAGATTTATTGCGTGAGAAAATAATTGAGTTGACGATGTTGATTTGTATCTAAAATACTAGCATAAAGCCGCGTTCTTCGAACAAGTGCAAGTTTTTGTTTGATCACCAACCATGCAGATTTGATGCACTGCTATCAGAAGAATTAACAATCGAGATTGACATCCTCCGCCTGCGTTTCTGTGCAGGGAATCTGTGCGCACGTTGATCTCATGCGCTTCGAAGATGGAATTGCCATTCTCTCCCTGGAGTCGTCATGTGTGATGCATTTTAGTCAAGTTGAAGGAACAAATACGAAAAATGATCCCCCCGTGGCCAAGATTCCAGTTTATCTTACCCCCGGGTCCCTAATTTTCATGTCAGGAGAAGCGCGATACCATTGGAAGCACAAGATCAACCGCACGCCTGGAATTCAGAAGTGGGAAGGGGAGGAACTAACTCAGACGAGGAGAATCTCCATAACCCTGAGGAAGCTCTGCCAAGTTGAGTAGCTCCTTATAGGATTATTCAGCAGAATATCTTTCTACTTTTCCAATTCCTTGGTCATCAAGATGTTATCACTTCTGTCACATTTTCGGGTTAGAATGTACTGTTTGCAGAATCGAATTTGAGGATCTGATTGCACCTGGAAAGCGCGTAGTTTCGCGAATTGGAGATGACATTGCCCTGTAAACGGAGCCAGTTTGAAAGTAATGCTTAAGGAAGCAGATTATCCAAGATTCCAGTGGCCAAGATGAATGCTTAAGGAAGCAAATTATAGACTTACTTTTGCATTTTTTAAACGTAACATGGTAAACCAGAAGATACCCGTTCAATTTTGACATGTGTGCATAAACTTCTTCAATCATATGGTCACGATTGTTCACGAAGCTTTGGTTCATGTCTCGTTAGATAGATCAACGACACAAGGGTATGCTCTTGCAGAAATTTTTCTTGACATCAAAGGGCAGGAGGTTAACAGCCAATGAGAAATTATTCATTACATATAAATAAATAGTCAAGCAACTTTTTAGGACACTACTTGACTGCTGAAAATTCAACAGCCACTCCTGCTCATACCAAATGACAATTGAACACGTGTTTAATATGTGTATACAACTTCAAGTATTTAGACACGTGTCGAAATGTGATTGGGTATTAGAAGAGTTCAGCAGCCAAGTAGTGTTCTACTTTTTAAATCACTCTATTATGTAAGGAGAGAAATGAAACTCGAGTGCAAAAGGACAGACGAACTACCCTAACCTATATTCATGCATTATTTTTGCCCTTAAACGGATGACAGTGGGCCTAATCGTCCTCTCAAGTGGGTCCAAACTCTAAAGGCCCAAACCACAAAACATTTGTCAGTTGGTGTTTTTGTTTGGTCTGTTTCTTTCAGCTGCCGTACCATTTTAATTATCATTTGCCGTACCATTTTAAACATGGTACAAATATCCGACATTAGCTTAGAAATCTTTGTACGAAATCCAATTCTGTCAAAATTCTGGATTCTAGGGTTTCCACTGCCACTCCCCCGCCCACCAAAATTTCCCAAAATCCCCAATTTATTTATGTTCAATTGAGGTTGAAATTTTAGCTATGTTATTAGAGAAATGCTTGGGAGCTCAACGATCGCGACGGATCCAGAGAGCTTTCCGGCACTCCAAGGTCACGATCCTCTGCCTCGTCCTCACGGTGGTCGTCCTTCGCGGCACGATCGGAGCCGGCAAGTTCGGAACCCCGGAGCAGGACTTCCTCGAGATTCGCGACCACTTCTACTCCCGCAAGCGGGCGGAGGCCCACCGCGTCCTGGAGGAGGTCCACGCGACGCCGTCGGACCCCAACAACTACAACGCCTTCGATATTAAGAAGCTCCTTGTCGATGAAGGTGAGGAGGAACAGGTCGACCCGAATAAGCCATACACTCTCGGACCCAAGATTTCGAATTGGGACGAGTTGAGGTCGAAATGGCTGAGGGAAAACCCTAATTTCCCAAATTTCATCTGGCCTGGTAAGCCCCGGGTGCTTCTTGTGACTGGGTCTTCGCCGAAACCCTGCGAGAATCCGGTAGGTGATCATTACTTGTTGAAGTCGATTAAGAACAAAATT
This sequence comes from Malus sylvestris, assembly GCF_916048215.2. NCBI lineage: Eukaryota > Viridiplantae > Streptophyta > Magnoliopsida > Rosales > Rosaceae > Malus > Malus sylvestris. The sequence goes on along the minus strand of NC_062270.1, from coordinate 40,220,476 downwards.
GATTATTGTAGATTACATGGGATTGAGGTTTTTTACAATATGGCTCTTTTGGATGCCGAAATGGCGGGTTTCTGGGCCAAGCTTCCGTTGATTCGGAAGCTCCTTTTGTCTCACCCGGAGGTTGAGTTTCTATGGTGGATGGATAGTGATGCAATGTTTACAGATATGGCGTTTGAATTGCCATGGGAGAGGTACAAAGATTCCAACTTTGTGATGCACGGGTGGAACAAGACGGTCTATGATGAGAAAAGTTGGATTGGGTTGAATACCGGGAGTTTTTTGTTGAGGAATACGCAGTGGTCGTTGGATATGCTCGATGCTTGGGCTCCGATGGGACCGAAAGGGAAAATCAGGGAGGAGGCAGGGAAGGTGCTCACTAAGGAATTGAAGGGTAGGCCGGTTTTCGAAGCTGATGATCAGTCAGCCATGGTCTACATTTTGGCCACTCAAAGACAGAAGTGGGGTGATAAGGTTTATCTTGAGAGTGGATATTATTTGCACGGATATTGGGGGATTTTGGTTGATAGATATGAAGAAATGATTGAGAATTATCGCCCTGGTTTGGGCGACCACCGGTGGCCACTGGTGACGCATTTCGTAGGTTGCAAACCGTGTGGGAAGTTAGCAGATTACCCTGTTGAGAGATGCTTGAAGCAGATGGATAGAGCTTTTAACTTTGGGGACAATCAGATTCTTCAGATCTATGGTTTCGCGCACCGGTCATTGGGTAGTAGAAGAGTTAAGAGAGTTAGGAACCAAAAAAACATTCCGCTCGAGGTTAAGGATGAACTTGGATTGCTTCATCCGGCATTCAAGGCCGCCAAGGTATCGTCTTCTTAGTTCACTCGTGTTACTAGGATTTGTTACACTGTATGTTTTCTGTATTCCTTGTGCTAGTTGTGGAGATAGTATTCTTTTGTACCTTATAAATTTGCGTACTACTTCCGATATGAAATCAGAAAGATTATTTATTGTTTCCAAAAATTCCAAATCAAATTTGTAGACATTATTGTGTAAATATTCATAATGTAGTGAGATCTGTTCAGACTTGCGTTTGTGGATTATGTACCACACATGGCGATTGACAATTTTATGATGGGTTTTCCCCGAGTTATTACTTTAGCGGATGGACTTTCCTACCCGGGATGTATACATCGTGTGATGGGCTATGTATACATCCTGTCAGGTTGATGTATACATCCCGAGCCGGGATAGGAAAGTCTCTTCTACCAAGCTAGTTCATTTCTCACTGGTTTTTGGGTTTTCGATCTCGAGACTGGAGTTCTTATATACTCTGGCTGTTTATGCTTCATTTGTGTCCCTATATCTAAAGACGACGATTGCTTGAACACATGATACAAATCCTGCAACTTTTTGGTTGTGAGGCCGCACTTACCAACTAGACTAGCCCCATGTTCATGACGTTTGGAAGATAGTCCTGCTTGAAAATGCTTTTAAAATAACTAAAAAGTATAAAATCACCAAAAGCGCTATGACATGAAAATTTAGAGTTCGTTTGGATATGTTTTTAAGATGATTGAAATCGTTTTTGATGAAAATATTTTTAAAAACAATCCTTAGTAAAAATGTTAATAAATCTTGAAAAAACGCTTAAAATGCTTCTTCAAAAAAAACACATAACTAGTACTTCTCGTATAAAGTAATTAAATGCTTTTGAAACCTAAAAATATTTTCTCTAAAAACTCTTCCAGGTATTTTAAAAGTACATACAAATGAGCTTCTAATTACTCATGGATCAGGAAAAACACTTTGCATTGTTTTCTAAAAGAAGCACTTGTATGCTTCTTGCATGAAAGGCTCAATTACTTATACAGGAAGTGCTTCTAATAGAATTTATCATTTCTAAACGGACCTTGCAAGACACAAAAGATTATAGTAATTAAATTGACATTTCAGTGGAATACAAGCTTCAGATTTACAACGGCCAAAAACGCAACCCATGCCAAACTCGGCTTCATAAGATCGGCGGCGACCGGATTCACATCCTTAAACACCCGAGAACACCCGATCATCGCCCCGAACATCCCCATGCACACGATCAACCCGACCCACGGAGCCCCCGCCCCGAACACAATCGGATCCCAAATCAAGCTCAACCCTAGCTGGGCCAAGTAAATGGGCAAGGCCATCGGGTTCTTATGGAAACCACCTTCGGCCCACACTAACCAAGCGGCCAGGCCCATGAGGAAGCTGGAGGCCATGCAGGTCAACCGCAGGGCCCATAAGGGAGGGATCCAGAAGGGCTTGGATCCGATGCGGTAGGGGTCGGATGAGCCTGCGTAGATAGCGAGGAGGTGGAGAGAGACGGGGATTGCGACGGCCACGGCTAAGGACCTAAGGCCGCGTTTGGCCATGTCCATTTTCACGTCCTTTCTGCTTCTGTAACCGCTCTTCTTCCCGGCAGCGGGCCCAGTAGCGGCAGCGGCGGCAGGATCCTCTGTCCTGCGTTGCTTGAGGTGGTCGGAATAATTATCCATTTTTCAGAGAGAGATGAATCACTGTGTCTTTTTTGTTTGTTTGTTCTTATGTTTTAGTTTTATTGGAGGGATTTCAGGTGGGAATTATATACAGGAGAGCGGTTTTACAGGGAGGACACGTGGGCGGAGGTGGAGGCAAGGAGCGGATGGGAACGGAACGTACACGTGGCTAATGGGGGATTATACACGTAGTAGCAGATGATTAATGGTGGAGGCTGGGTGCAGAGCCAAAAACTCACCATGTCGGTTGGTGTTGTCGTGCATGCCATGCACGTAGGGGATAAGATTTGCAAAAGGGTGATTAAGATACTCTTTAAACTTGTATTCATCCTTTTCGAAAAGAAGGAAAAAAAAAAATTAATGAAAATTATTTGAAAATTTTGTGAGTTTTAATGATAATGACAAAATAAAGGGTAAAATGAATAGTATCAAAATTGACTTTTTAGTGTAAATATGTGGTTTTTCGTTAAATGGAACAATACATGGAGCTTTTCGTAAAAGTTTCCAAAAAAAATTGTAATCATCCAAAGATGGGAGATAAATTTTTTTAATCTTAGCTACATGACACCGGAGTATGATAGACTTGGACATTTAAAACCGTTAGATCCAATTCATATGAAAGATAATTTTGTTATAATCTTAACTACTTTATATTAACGTGAGTCTTAATGAGTATGTAAAGAGTAAGTAAAGCTTATGTAAATATTTTAGGAATTCTTTATTAGAAAGGATATTTTATGTCCTTTTATGTTTTCTTGTGAATCAAGGATTATATGTATATATATTCTTAGTCTTGTAAATAATAAAATTAATAAGTATTAAACTGTAAAGTTCTATTACACCGGAGTATGACAGACTCCGACATTTAAAACCGTTAGATCTAAGCCAAGAATTGAATCTGACGGTTTAAATGTTGGGGAATGGATTATTCTAAATGGAGTATGAATTTCCAGTTTATTGTTGAGACACTACATGCATTCAACAACAATAAAACGACCACTGAGGTTTTTCTAAGGGATTTATATTCTGTAACACAATGTGTGTTGCGAATTTTACTCTACACTTATATTATATTTTAATTCTCCAACTCTCGCAAGCAAAGAACCTTGTTGGCTTGAAGTCACGCTTTATTAGCATCTCTTTAAATCAAACATTACTTCATAACCTACTCCACTCTAAAAAACTTTAATATATGTAATTTATTTTTACATCCAACTAAATTAATTGATTATTAAAGGAAAAGAAGTACCAAAAACTACCACATCAAAGTTATCGTTCTATTTCAAAGTCTATCAAAATCTATGCATATGTAGCGTGAACGGAGACATGCTTTTACAAAGTGCATACATAATTTCAAAGAAATTGCACGATAGCCAAAAAACTAACAAAAACACAAGGTAGCTATTGAAATTCCAAACCACCAAACAAGTTTTAAGTTTAAACTTTATTTCTCATCCTTTTCAATCTCAGTTTCACGCTGTTGTGACAACTTCAGTCGCAGGTACTTCCAGCTACGGCACAAATTGCAAGGGCATTTGGAATAGTGTTTCAATTCGTAACTTGTATCCCAAGTATCATGTGCCACTGCTTCCACTTCAAATGATGAACAAACTACTTCACCATTCCCATCTTTCTTAACTAATTGTGTGTCAAGGACTTGTGCTGTACTCCATTCTCCTCCCCTAGATGAATAATTCAACAACGTTTAGTAACACTGGCATTTTTTTATTGCACCAAATCAAAAAGTAAATACATAGAGTATTTACTAGTGAGTAGCTAAGCAATATCTAAAAACATATGTTGTGCTTATGTCGTGTTAATGAATTGTGTGTAAACTGGCCAGATCTACATCTACGTCAAAGCACACAAATGTAGAGTAAATCCAGAAAATGATTACCCATAAATTTTGTTAAGAGTATTTTCCAAGAATATGGCAGAGCCACCGGCTAGGTCATCCACCTTTTCCCCATTTTGAAAGAAACGAAATGTTGGCTGCAATAGAAATGCACACATCAACAAAGTAAATTAATTATGGGTCTAACCCCAAACTATAAGGTTGATTTAAAGTTGGCAGCCGATCTTGTTGACCCTACAAACATATAAACAGTCTGACATGAGCATAAATATAAAATTTTCGTGAATTTGAGTATCAATTTCTAGGATCTTCAAAGATCGTATGCCAGCTCGAAATTAACCCTATAATTTGTGAGGTTAACTGACCCAATTAACTTTTTATCTAAGACAAAAGAAAGCTAAAATTTATTTCCCAAACTATGTGGTATAAGGTATGGTCATCATTACCAAATTATTAATTATGATATGGTACATATTACAGGTTACAACACAAATTAACGAGTTTTATTTTGAATACAAATATAATTAAACATATGGTAAACATTGAACATTGCATCCAAACAAAAAAAATTGAACCATTTACCGTACAATTGATATTGTATTCCCTCATTACATTAATGCGGTCGTCTTCTTTCTGCAGAGAGAATAAACAAATTTAAGTAATCTTGAGGCAATATAAGAAAACTATCATGATTGACAAAGAATTTGGACGAAGTGAACAGAAGATCATTCTACAACGCCGTACCAGATGATCAATGATAATTTCATACAATGCTACATGTGGGAATTCCTTAGCCCACCTATTGATGACTGAATGTATGAAGCAAAAGTCTGCAGAAGAAGAGTAAACCCAGCATAAGTTGAAAACTAGTACTTGGTTGAATGATTTGGCTGTTAAAGTAAATTCATAAGAACTTACCATCTGTTCGAGCGTCATAGAAGCAGAAGACCGCTGACGAAGATTTATCTATATCCAAATGAATTAATGAAAACACATAAGTAAAACTGCATTACACTAAAAAGTTTTCTCAAAACAGAAGATATTCAAACAAATTTAGGATCAAATTAGAATTAAAGTGTGTGTGTGTATATATATATATGTGTGTGTGTGTGTGTGTGTGTGTGTGTCTGTATATATAATTGTGCAGAAGAGATTACCTTGAACTCTTTTAATCTCCAAATCATACTCATCTTTTTCATAAAAGGAAATTTCTGGGGGAACTGAAAAATAAAGTATTTGTGGTTACAGCAAAGTCTGTGTAATTGACAAAAACACTGACTTGAAGGAGAGATGGAGTACCTACGAAGAGGCGCCGGTCTTCCCATGGCATGTGCATATCCCAAAATTTATTCCACCTCCAGTCAGGATAGTCTGATAAATTGATAATTAAAATAAAAAAGAGATAGGTAGGGTTAGAGTTAGGGTTGAATTAGATACATGGAACAGAAAAGGCGGGGTTACATACCTGTAAATGAGGAGAAGCGGCGACTCCTGTGTTGCAAAAAATAAAGGTTTGGTGGGGGTGAAGATGATGAAACTGGGACTGAAGTTAGGGTTAGTGTTTGGAGTGAATTACACGGATGAGCAAGAGCTGCACAAGGGTTAGGGTTGTTGCGACTGCGAAGCAAGTGTCGCGCCAAAACCCAAGAATTCCTCATTTTACTTTTGATTGGGGAGCTTTTTTTTTTTTGGGGGGGGGGGGGGTTTTATATATATATATATATATATATATATATATATATATGCCTCGGTGTGTCGTACTAATGGCTATTTTTATATTAGGAAGTTAAATAACAAGCACACATGCAGTGGTCGTATTAGGGAGCGTAGAAGCAAGATGATGAACTCAAGCATTGTGTCATCCATAGTTGCTGATCGTCAAATCCTCTCATCAAACCTACTGACATCCTCAAAAATTTCAAATAAAATTATGGTTTGGATATATCGTACTACAATGCGTGGTATGGGAGAATGAAAGCAAAGAAATTGGTTCATGGTGCCGAGGCAGTGTCATACCAACAATTGACATGGTATGTCAAATCAGTCAAGGAACATAATCCGGGCTCTCATTGCGTCTTAGAGTGTGAGTCAAATAGTCATCGGTTTAAGAGATTATTTGTCTCTTATATAAACTCTTGTAGTATTCAGTGGTGAAGAAATCTTCAACATAGTCATAAGGATTTCCGTCATCCTTAATAATCGCAGCCACTGCATGCTCACACTGAAACCCTTTGATTTGCCATTGATAACATGAACAAAAACGCTTTTGCAAATGCACCATCACTGAAATGTCATTGTGTACCTCAAAAATAGATAGACTTGACCTACTAATTTCCCAATGACTACCAACTTCCAAAACTTGATTAAGGCGCTCCTCCATCTCAGGGCATAGAAATGTATTCCAATTGTGTGCTGCTCGGGACCGTTCAGAGTTCATCTCCATCATCTTCACTCTAATACCATCAACCAATTGATAAATTGGCAAATATTGTTCTTCACATATCCTAGAATTAAAAGATTCCGCAACATTGAACCACATTTCTCCATACCTATATAAGGGAATGGTGATTAATGTATGAACCTCATTCCATAACCAAAGATGAAAGAGAAAATAAAAACTGAAAAAATACACATACCTGGCACCTTCAAAAAACGCATCGGACCAATTTTCTTTTGGAAGACTATCCAAGAAAGTTCTCATTACGGATCCACCTTCATCCTTTAGAACCCTTAGGTGCATATCAAAGGCTTCTGGGGTATTAGGTGCATAAGCACACTTGCAAAACAAATGCACAATATGGTCCCTGAAAATTTTGCCACAACTAGTAGGATATTTACTGAAGACATTTCTTTTCAAATGTTCCAAACAAAAAGCATGATGAGAATGCGGAAAAACTGTAGCCACAGACTCAAGCAACCCCTTATTCCTATCTGAAACAAAAGTAATTGTCCGTTCTTGCGGTGTCAACATATAGGACAATTGCTCCATGAACCATGTCCAATTTTCTTCATTCTCAAGATCAACCATGGCAAAAGCGAGCGGGAAAAACCCTGCAAAAACAAAGCAAAACCAATGAAAAAGTAACAATAAAGATAAGATAATAAATAAGGAAAACTAATGAAAAGAGTTTGGAAACTTTGAGTTTTAATGATAAGGATAAAATAAAGGGTAAAGTGAATAGTACCAGGATTGACTTTTTAATGTAAAAATGTGGTTTTTCGTTAAAGTGAACAGTACCGGGAGCTTTTCGTTAAAGTTCCCTAAATAAATACCCTAATTAATTGCACAAAAAATATATAATTACCTTGGTTCCCATTCTTTCCTGTAGCTGCGAGCAATGTGCCTTTATAATTATTTTTAACAAAGGTACCATCTAGAAACAACAAAGGCCTGCAGAAACGAAATCCTTCAATGCAACCGTAATAAGAGACAAATAATCTCTTAAACCGATGACTATTTGGCTCACACTCTAAGATGCAATGAGAGCCCGGATTAAGTTCCTTGACTGATTTGACATACCATGTCAATAGTTGGTATGACACTGCCTCGGCACCATGAACCAATTTCTTTGCTTTCATTCTCCCATACCACGCATTGTAGTACGATATATCCAAACCATAATTTTGTTTGAAATTTTTGATGATGTCAGTAGGTTTGATGAGAGGATTTGACCTAATCTGATCAGCAACTATGGATGACACAATGCTTGAGTTCATCATCTTGCTTCTACGCTCCCTAATACGACCACTGCATGTGTGATTGTTATTTAACCTCCTAATATAAAAATAGCCATTAGTACGACACACCGAGGCATGAACCCGCCAAGGACACCCATCTAGCTTTTTGGTGCATGTCGCAGTGACCCTCTCCTTATCATTCTTCACATAAGAAAACTTGAAACCTGCCTCAACTGCATACTTCTTCAATTTGTCTCTAAACTCCACTACACCACCAACAAACTTTTGGCCCACCCTTGACATATATGATCTCCAAGGATGTGATAGATACATTCTCCCACTAGGTGCAGAAAATTTCCCTAAAAACTCACGGTCATCCGCAGGGATGTTGCCTTCCGCCACAAAAGAACTTTCTGCATTCGCATATGCTCCTGCCTCAACTATCATGTGATCACTGATATTTATATCAATGCTAGTTTTCTTTTCATTAATAAAAAATAGATGCATCACACGGACATCCATATCTGATTGTATCAAACTGTAAGTTCTATTTGAGAGCAAACATTTTGTGATTTGTACAAAGACTTTTGGGACGACAAGGAGATTAGCATTAGCACGTGCGGTAGACTTTTCAGGAGTTGTATTACTTAGGTATACAAGTCAGAAACATTCTTAGATAAACTAGAACTCTTCTAGCTGATTTATGCATAAGTAATCTTTGGTGATAAGGTTAATCTTTGATAGGGTTTACTTAATGGGAGGACTCCTAATCAAAGACCATCACATATAGTATATAATTGAGGTCCCTGTGCTCTCACTAAACACACGCAAGTTTACAGAAATTCTCAAGCCCCATTGAGTGAGTCTTGCTTTCGGTCAGTGCAGAGTTACAGAAGAGCCTTAGTTCCTTACCCTATTTCTGAGACGATGTCTTCCTCAGGTTAGTGGTTAGATCGGTATATGAGTCAGTCTTTATATATATATACAAAACTAAGAAAGTCTTACTAACATTTGGTATCAGAGCCCTCACATATCATCTGACCCTATGTGAAAGGCATCAAGAAATTTCATTCTGTCTTGCAGGTTATGGAACTGGAACTGTATCATCAAGGAAAAATATATAAAACACGTTCAAGGATGACTAAAGTTATCCTTGATCATAAGGATATTATGTTTTTCAATCGATACATGTACCAGTGATGGTGCTTAAAATTCAAGACATGATTATTGATCATCTAAAGATGATTTTTCTTTCATGCTTCGAATTTGAGCAGCATATCATTTTATATATATATTTGAATCAAATTAATATTGTCAAACCACAAAGGCTTGTGATTTTAATTACAGAAATTCGAATGTTGACTATAAAAGTGATATGATTAAAGAAAGTTTTCACATATTCATCAATCTAAAGATGTTGAAGATGTGATTTATGGTTTGGGGTTAAAGATTAATACTCTTTACATCATGAACGTTTTCTTTTTAGTGAATCCTAGCTCTTTGAATCTCAATACAGTTGAGCCTCTTACTGGTGTCAATTACAGAAAGTGGAAACAAGATCTCGAAATCGTTTTGGGAGTTATGGACTGGGATTTGGCACTGAGAACTGAAGAGCCTCCGGCACTCACTGATGACAACACCTCCTATCAGAAATCCAAGTATGAAAAATGGCACAAATCCAACAGAATTGCCCTATTGATCATCAAAAGGAGCATGACAGATGTGGTGAGAGGTGGCTTTCCTGATGAAACAAATGCAAAAGATTTTCTGAAGTCCATTGAGGCAAAGTATAGGGAATCGCCAAAAACTGAGACAGGTAATCTCATGAATGCTCTCACTACCATGAGATATGATGGGGTTCAAAGTGTGCGAGAATACATATTGAAGATGGTGGACGTTGCTGGAAAACTCAATGCACTTGAGGTACCAATTTCTAATACTTTTCTGGTACATGTCATTATGAATTCTCTGCCTGAGAGTTATACACAACTCAAAGTTTATTATAATGGTCTACGTGAGAAATGGGATGTGAATGAATTGATAGCTATTTGTGTGAGTGAAGAAGAAAGGATGAAGAAAGAAAGGTTTGAGAAAGAGAGAATTGAGTCTGTGAATTTTGTCCAAAGTGTCACTAGGGCCACTAAATCTCATGTCCCCGATACTGCCAAAAAGGACTCTACCAAGTCAGTTCCCTCTCCTAAAAGAAACTTCAAACTTAATAAACCTTCAGTTTTCAAGTGCTATTTTTGCAAAAAGGCAGGCCACATGAAGAAAAATTGTCCCAAATATAAGGCTTGGCTTGCCAAACAAGAAGCAAAGAAAGGTAAAAATGTTTTTGCTTGCTTTGAATCAAATTTAATTAACATACCTAGCACTGAATGGTGGCTTGACTCGGGCTCTTCTATACATGTCACAAATTCATTGCAGGACTTCACAACAAGGAGAACACCAAATAAGGATGAAGTCAAAGTTTCGGTTGGCAATGGAAGAAGAGTTGAAGTCAAAGCCTTAGGAAGTGTTAGACTAAAGCTAGAATTTGGTTTTTATTTAGAGTTAGATAACGTTGTTTATGTGCCTTCCATGAAAAGGAAGTTGATTTCTATTTCAAAGCTAGTGTTATTGGGTTTTTATTTTACTATTAATAAAAGGGGCTTCAACGTTTTTTATGAGTCTTCTCAAGTAGGACATGGTTTCATGAGTGATGGTATGTTTCAACTTAAATTGAATCAAACTGAATGTGTTTTCAACGTACAAAATGATAAAGTCAAAACTCAACAATCTTCAATATTATGGCATAAGAGACTCGACCATATTTCTAAACAAAGAATGGAGCTGCTTGTCAAAAACGAAATTCAACCTCCATTAAACTTCAATGACTTTGATTTTTGTGTGGATTGCATTAAAGGGAAAATGACAAACACTAGAAAAGAAGGCTCAACTAGGAGTAAGCAACCCTTAGAGATCATTCACACGGACATTTGTGGTCCTTTTCCCACACAAACCTTAGAAGGAAACAAATATTTCATAACTTATATTGATGATTTCTCAAGATTTTGCTTCATTTATTTGATTTCAGAAAAGTCTAAAGCACTTGAAACCTTTAAAATTTATAAAAGTGAAGTCGAAAATCAATTAGAAAGGAACATTAAGGTTGTAAGGTCTGATAGGGGAGGGGAGTACTATGGTAGATATACTGAAATTGGTAGAAATCCTGGACCTTTTGCGTTATTTCTGCAAGAACATGGAATTGTAGCCCAATATACCACACCAGGTACTCCGGAGCAAAACGGAGTAGCCGAGAGGAGGAATAGAACTCTCATGGACATGGTAAGGAGCATGATTTGTAGAACTAATCTGCCAAGTTGTTTGTGGGGTGAAGCAGTGAAAACTGCAAATTATATATTAAATAGGGTACCTTCAAAATCTGTGGAAGGGACACCTTTCGAACTATGGACAGGCAGAAAACCGAGTTTAAACCATTTGCATGTATGGGGTTGTAGAGCAGAGGCAAAGATATATAATCCCGGCTACAAGAAACTTGATTCAAAGACTGTCAGTTGTCATTTTATTAGATATGCTGAAAGATCGAAGGGTTTTAGATTCTATTGCCCTAACCAAAATACAAGAATTGTCGAAACTGGAAAAGCAGTTTTCATGGAGTCTGATGCAAGCGTTGATTCTGGGACAAGGGTTGAAGGGTTCGTATTTGAAGAAGAAATTAACAATAAAGAAGTTGCAGTTGAAAACGTTGATCGTAACACAACGATTATGGCACCAATAATTGTAGTAACCGAGAACATGGGAAGCAATGATTCTGATGAACCATGTAACGAGATAGAGGTTGGACATGACATCGAACTGCACGATAACACTGTCGTACAAGATGTGTTTGAAGAGGTTGTGACAGAAAATCAACAATAGCAACACCATGTACATGAAGACTGCAAATATAAGAAGGTCATCTAGGGTTAGAAAACCTACAACCCTAAATGATTTTGTATATTTGACACAGGTTGACACTGATCTTTTAGAGTTTAATGATCCGCTGAGTTACAAAGAAGCAATTGCAGGACCAGATGCTGATAAATGGATAAAAGCCATGAAGAGTGAACTGAGTTCAATGGCAAACAATCAAGTGTGGGATTTAGTGGAACAGGCAGAAGGAACAAAACCCATTGGATGTAAATGGGTTTTTAAAACAAAAAGGGATTCAAATGGAAACATAGAAAGGCACAAAGCCAGGCTCGTTGCCAAAGGCTTCACATAAAAGGAGGGTGTAGACTACAAAGAAACATTCAGCCCCGTGTCGACAAAGGATGCGTTTAGGGTTATCATGTCTATGGTGGCTCACTTTGATTTGATTTTACATCAAATGGATGTAAAAACGACGTTCTTGAATGGGGACCTGGAAGAGCGCATTTACATGCGACAACCAGAAGGTTTCAAGGAGGGAGAAGGAAGAAACCTAGTGTGCAAACTCAACAAATCCATATATGGATTGAAGTAAGCATCACGACAGTGGTACTTGAAATTTCATAGAATTGTGAAAGAACATGGCTTCACTGAGAATCCTTCAGACAATTGCATCTATCTGAGGTTCAGTGGGAGCAACTTTATCATCCTAGTTCTCTATGTGGATGATATATTGCTTGCCACGAATTGTCACAGTTTGTTGGATGATACAAAAACTTTTTTGCAGAAGCACTTTGAAATGAAGGACATGGGAGAAGCGACTTATGTTTTGGGCATTGAGATCAAAAGGGATAGAAGGAGAGGCTTGCTAGGATTGTCACAGAAAGCATATATAGAGAAAATGTTAAGAAGGTTTAACATGTCTTCGTGTGGAACTACTGAGATGCCTATATCGAAGGGTGATAAATTGAGTAAGCAGCAGTGTCCACAAACAGACTTAGAGAGGAAGGCTATGGACGACAAACCATACGCCTCCCTGGTGGGAAGTTTAATGTATGCACATATGTGCACAAGGCCTGACTTGGCCTTCACCATTTCTGTGCTTGGGAGGTTTCAATCCAATGCAGGTGAAGCTCACTGGAATGCTGCCAAAAGGGTTTTGAGATACCTTCAGAGAACCAGGGATCATATGTTGGTGTATAAAAGAACCAAGAGTTTGGTTTTGGAAGGGTATAGTGATTCAGATTTTGCAGGTTGTCCAGATGATATGAAGTCGACTACAGGTTATGTTTTCTTAATGGCATGTGGTGCGGTTTCCTGGAAGTCTGTCAAACAAGGAACTGTGGCAGCATCAACAATGGTTGCAGAGTATTTATCAGTCAGTGAAACAGTGAATCAAGCTATCTGGTTGAAGAATTTCATACTTGGGCTTCAAGTAGTGGACTCTATATCGAGACCTATACAGATTTTCTGTGATAATAATGCAGCCATATTCTTTACTAAGAATAATAAGAGGTCTAATGCAACAAGGAATTTGGATATAAAATATCTCATTGCTCGAGAGAAGGTGATGGCAGGTCTAGTTAAAGTTGATTATTTGGAGACTGGATCCATGATTGTTGATCCGTTAAATAAAGCAGTTCCCACCATTGTTTTTAAGAAGCATGTCACTAGCATGGGAGTCTTGGCTGGTTTTGATGAAGCGAATTAGTGGGAGCTATGCAACAGGTTTAAACTTTTATGCTAGTTTTAATTCAATAGCAATTTATGTTATGGAGGATAAGTTTTGAGTATTAATAATGAAGTTTTCTTAGCTAATAAAGAATAAAGCTGAAAGGTTGTTCAAGTTCCCTTAAAGAGTTCAACTGTTAGCTATGATAATGCATGAATATTTTTGCATGCTGTTTATGATTCTTATTCATTATACAGTGTCAGACAACCTGAGGGCTTTATATAGAAGCACATGGATCGTTTTTCGATTCTGAAAGGGACCAAATGTTTGACATAATTAATACATGTTCAATTATGTCTTACATGCTATATATCTTGTTGGAATCTTATGTGTTGATAAGCTTTACTGAAAGTAATTATGGGGACGGTACTCTTCAGTGTAATGAGTGTGTTGCCCTATAATTCTCATAAATGCTTAACAATGACAAAGACTGGAAAACTAAGAAGTGTCGAAAGTTAATCTCATGGCCAATTCAGATTCTTCCCAACTCAAGTATGATTATACAACTTTACAAAGTATTTGCTCTAGTGGGAGAATGTAAGTTTTGTTTGAGAGCAAACACTTGGTGATTTGTACAAAGACTTTTGGGACGACAAGGAGATTAGCATTAGCACATGCGGTAAACTTTTCAGGAGTTGTATTACTTAGGTATACAAGTCAGAAACATTCTTAGATAAACTAGAACTCTTCTAGCTGATTTATGCATAAGTAATCTTCGGTGATAAGGTTAATCTTTGATAGGGTTTACTTAATGGGAGGACTCCTAATCAAAGACCATCACATATAGTATATAACTGAGGTCCCTGTGCTCTCACTAAACACACGCAAGTTTACAGAAATTCTCAAGCCCCATTGAGTGAGTCTTGCTTTCGGTCAGTGCAGAGTTACAGAAGAGCCTTAGTTCCTTACCCTATTTCTGAGACGATGTCTTCCTCAGGTTAGTGGTTAGATCGGTATATGAGTCAGTCTTTATATATATATACATAACTAATAAAGTCTTACTAACACAAACATGATGGATGCCCGGGGGCAGCATAAGTAAGATCAAAAGTACCGACAACCAATTCGTCAAACCTCGAAGAAACATGTGAACAAACCTCGGCGACTGAAGTGTTCCCAAAAATTGGGAAAGCTGCAGTTTTTCCATTGTGGTTACATCCATATCTCGTACAAACAAATAAAACATAAAAAAAGTGAGTACAATGAACTAACAAAAACTCTCACTAATGCACAGATTAGTAAAATTATGCCACCAAGTTCGCATGTGCGGGATCATTTAAAAAAGAATTCACTTGAGCATTTCATTGTTGTGCTAGGATAGCACCAAACCCGTTGGAACCAACTCAAGCTAACCCACAGTCAGTGTAACTGGAGTACGTCCTCGGAGCAGTAGGAGCTCACCCAATAATCCACTATCAACCAAATGGGAGTTTACAAAGTGTTGGCAATCTCACAACCCAAATAACCCAATACACCTAATAGCTCTCACACACCAAAGAAACAAATAGAGGAAGAAATATAATGAATAATTTCTTCTCTATACATATAGCTCAAAGCTATTACAACAACAACTACTTTGGTGGATGATTACTAACCAAATGAAGCAGCAACTTCTTCTTTCTTTTGGGCTCTCTACAACTCTCCTTGCTCTCGGCAGAAAATGAGCTCCCTTACTGAAAATGAGCTCTTCCTTCCTTATTTCTTCTATCCGAAAAAAGCCTCATAATTATGGCTTTAAAAAAAGCCACAAAACATGCCACAAAACAAGGAAACATAATCATGTTGTCCTTTCTTTTCTTTATAATTTTTTATAGCCAAAAGTTGGCCACTTGGCCACATACTCCAACATTCATCAAACATAAAATATGCATTGTGTATTAATCATGTGAACCCCAACACAAATTTGATCAAAGTTAAATCCATGCTTCAACTATTTGAAAAAAGTTAAATTGAAACATATGAGAGACATAAAGAACAACATTTTACAGTTTTCAAAACTTACCCCAACTGGTCGGAATTGGTGCTGAAAACATGAACGAAAAATAGTCTAGTATGCACGAATCACCAGTGAATAGCACAACAATTGCTTCACTTTGATTTGGACCCAAGAGTTTATATAAGAAAATTCTAAAAATCAGGATGATTCTTATGAATTGATAATGAGACAATCCAACCTGATTTTCGGGATCAATATATAGAAAGGAAGCGTGAACATCGTCATCAGCATAGAAAAAGGGAAAAACTTCATTGAAGCCGGAGATGGAGAGATGAATCGTAACCAATGTTTTAAAGAACTCGCCTCGGGGCGCGCCTAGGGCGCCCTTGAGGCTGGGCGGTGAGGCAAACGCCTCAGTTTTGCTGGAGTAGGCGAAATGCTTCGCCGGAGACGCTGAGGCGGCGGAGGCGCGCCTCAAGGCGTCCAGGCGCATCTGCCCCTGTTTGCTTCCCGACGAACCCACAACCCAGATTTTCCCTTTTTGCTTCACGAAAGAACACCAGATCTCCGCTTGAAGGACTTAGAATCCGTGAACGATCTCCACTACTATGCTGCTTCAGCTCCCGTGCCAGGCGTTTCCTTTGAGGCGAAATGATCGGATCATATTTATATATATTTTTACTTCAAATTCACTCATCTTTTCTTAGTTAGTTCCTTATATTTTGAGCTATTTACGTTATTTTTGTGTTTATAGGATTTGTTTATGCAAAGAAAATAAAAATGGCACAAATGAGTTTTAAATAATAAATTCATCGAAAATTGCTTTAGTCGTTCTCATTTTGTCATGGATTATTGGTAGAATTATGTCACGGATTATAGGTCATGGAAGTTAGGCTAAATTTATTAGGTATGCATTAGAAATTATATGGCATTAGAAATTATATGATATATCTAAAATTGAAGTGTTTTGCAGTTGGTGAGTAAAGAAAAGAAACATAAAGAAGCTACCTTTGCAGCTGGAACAAATGGAAAAAAAAGGGATCCAAGAGACAGCTAGGGGACTGAGGGAAAGAATAAAAAAGAAAAGAAAAAGAAGGATGGACAGGTGAGCACAGCGCAGAAATGCAGAGGGGGTCAAAGAGTGCTGTCTTGGCAGCTGGAGAAGTCAGAGGGGAGTCAAAAGCGCTGCCCTTGGCAGCGGGAGAGGATGAAGCGTGAGCTGGAGAGAGTATAAAGGAAAAGATAAAAAAAAAAAGAAGAGAAAGAAAAAGCAGGAGTCCACATGGGAGTCAGGCGCAAGGAAAAAAGGGAAAATATAAAAGAAGGAGGAAATAAAAGGAAATCGGAGGTATGTAGAGAGGGGGGTCTGGAGTACGGGGAATTTTGGTGGAAGGCAGAGGGCTGCCCTTTGGGCAGCGTGAAGCTGCGGAGAGAAGGGAAGGGGGAAGCTGCCCTTTGGCAGCGAGGTCAGACAGCACAGGAAAATAGAAAGAAGGAGGGCAGCTCGCAGACGTAGAGAGGACAGGAGATCAGCATGAAAATGCAGTTCAGAGTCCAAGCAGCAGATCCTTTCTTTCGGTTTAATCTTTCCAAACTCCTATTTTATTTTTGTTTTAATAATGTGTAATTAATTTTATTTTGGCTAGAGGTTAATTCAAAGCCATGATTTATATTTGTAATATGAATTGATTACCTTCGGTTGTGATTTCATAAGTTGTGATTTCAATTTACTTATCTGTTCGTATAAAAACTGATTTGTGTATGTTGGTTGAGAGTGCACGCTTAATTTACATGCATGAATTTGACGCTAGAATATAAGGGAATTTCACCTAATCGTTATGAACTTATATTCATAAGTAGTGAAGGTTGCTAGTCACAATCACGTTAAGTAAATTCTTGGCATAAGTTTCATGCAAATCATAGTAACGAGTGTCTCGTCAATGCTTATGTTTTTCATAGAACTTATTGATTCTTGCTTGTATCTCTATTATGCAACTCATGTAGGGAACTTGTAGGGAATGTTTTGGGTTGTCGTATGCAATCATCCAACCCAATAACTTGTGGAAAAACTGAGGGTTAATTTAAGCGTACCTAATTAACTTGGGGCATTGAGAATTAATAATTTATTGAAAGAACAACTGAAAATCAATTTAGGTTGCATATGTGTCATGTGTGGAGAAGAACCCTCTAGCTAGTCCGTCATTTATCATTTTACCTTAATTTTATGTTTTTATCAATTCTGTAATTTAATTAAGTTTAATTTACTTTTTATCAAAACCAAACACCCATCCATTATTAAATTATATTATTTAGTTAGTTTTCTTTATTGTTAGTCTTTTAATTTAATTTCCGTCCATTTCAGTTCCTAGTGTTTAATTTAATTGTTTTCATTGTTTTGAGTCATTTTAAGTGTGTTTCGAGTTATTAGAGTTTTTAGCCTAATTTTGTGTCCTTGAGTCTTATTTAATATTTTTAAATTAATTTAGAATAGATTAGCAATCCCTCCTAATCCCCGGCCTAGAACGATACCCTACTTACATCTAGAGAAAGAAAAAGCAGGAGTCCACATGGGAGTTAGGCGCAAGGAAAAAAGGGAAAATATAAAAGAAGGAGGAAATAAAAGGAAATCGGAGGTATGTAGAGAGGGGGGTCTGGAGTACGGGGAATTTTGGTGGAAGGCAGAGGGCTGCCCTTTGGGCAGCGTGAAGCTGCGGAGAGAAGGGAAGGGGGAAGCTGCCCTTTGGCAGCGAGGTCAGACAGCACAGGAAAATAGAAAGAAGGAGGGCAGCTCGCAGACGTAGAGAGGACAGGAGATCAGCATGAAAATGCAGTTCAGAGTCCATGCAGTTCAGAGTCCAAGCAGCAGATCCTTTCTTTCGGTTTAATCTTTCCAAACTCCTATTTTATTTTTGTTTTAATAATGTGTAATTAATTTTATTTTGGCTAGAGGTTAATTCAAAGCCATGATTTATATTTGTAATATGAATTGATTACCTTCGGTTGTGATTTCATAAGTTGTGATTTCAATTTACTTATCTGTTCGTATAAAAACTGATTTGTGTATGTTGGTTGAGAGTGCACGCTTAATTTACATGCATGAATTTGACGCTAGAATATAAGGGAATTTCACCTAATCGTTATGAACTTATATTCATAAGTAGTGAAGGTTGCTAGTCACAATCACGTTAAGTAAATTCTTGGCATAAGTTTCATGCAAATCATAGTAACGAGTGTCTCGTCAATGCTTATGTTTTTCATAGAACTTATTGATTCTTGCTTGTATCTCTATTATGCAACTCATGTAGGGAACTTGTAGGGAATGTTTTGGGTTGTCGTATGCAATCATCCAACCCAATAACTTGTGGAAAAACTGAGGGTTAATTTAAGCGTACCTAATTAACTTGGGGCATTGAGAATTAATAATTTATTGAAAGAACAACTGAAAATCAATTTAGGTTGCATATGTATCATGTGTGGAGAAGAACCCTCTAGCTAGTCCGTCATTTATCATTTTACCTTAATTTTATGTTTTTATCAATTCTGTAATTTAATTAAGTTTAATTTACTTTTTATCAAAACCAAACACCCATCCATTATTAAATTATATTATTTAGTTAGTTTTCTTTATTGTTAGTCTTTTAATTTAATTTCCGTCCATTTCAGTTCCTAGTGTTTAATTTAATTGTTTTCATTGTTTTGAGTCATTTTAAGTGTGTTTCGAGTTATTAGAGTTTTTAGCCTAATTTTGTGTCCTTGAGTCTTATTTAATATTTTTAAATTAATTTAGAATAGATTAGCAATCCCTCCTAATCCCCGGCCTAGAACGATACCCTACTTACATCTATACTACAATTGTCAAAAAGAGGGTTTAATTTGTGTGTCAAGTAATTTCTCACATCAAATTTTGGCGCCGTTGCCGGGGATTAGCAACTTTGCTAATCCTTTTATTTTTGTTTTTGTTTATGTTTATATTGGTGTTTGTGTATTTTACTTTTGATATTTGATTTATTTTTCTTTCTTTGATTTTAGGTTCAAATGGAGCCGAGGGAAATTTAAAGGAAAGATGCGTCCGGCTAAAGACGTTAAATCAAGCGCTTCTTGGGAGGCAACCCAAGCATTCAACGAAGGGAGACTTTGGAATCGCTAACCAAATCAGATTTGCATTCTTACACCCTTATCTTTACTGCTTTCATTTTGTTTTGTTTAGTTAGTTGTGTTATTTGGTTGATTTCTGTGAGTTTGTGTTATTTAGTTTAAGTGTGGGGGAAGGTTAACCAAAGTCTCTTTACATTAATTTACATATTTAAAAAAAAAAAAAAAAAAAAAAAAAAAAAAAAAAAGATAAAATTTAAAATTAATGATAAAAAAAAAAAAAAAAAAAACAATTAAAAATTAAAAAAAAAAAAAAATACATAAAATTAAAAAAAAAAAAAATTAAAATTAAAATTTTACAATGATGTAAACTAATAGTATTCATTGGTCGGGTGGTGCTTCAGTAGTAGGCGGGGCTTTAGCAGTCGGCGGGGCCACAGAAGTAGGAGGCGGCAGAGGTTGATCAGTTGGAGCTTCACTACGCGGTGCCGCTCCAGAAGACGAAGGCAGATGTTGTTGGAACAAACCCACAAACCTCCGATGATCAAGTAAAATTTGACCATCGGTGTCCTGCATCTGGTCAATCTTCCTCTTCATACTGGTGGCATAGCTGTGTGCGAGCTTGTGCAATTCCTTATTCTCATGCTTGAGCCCTTTAATCTCTTGCTTGAGACTCTGTATTTCAGCCACTAACGACTCAACATGACGGGTTCGAGCATATAGGCGTTGGGCCATGTTGGATACAGAACCCGCACACTGCACGCTAAGGGCCAGAGACTCCTTAACCGCCAATTCATCAGACCGTCTAGCAAGTAGTCTGTTATCTTTAGGAGTGACAAGGTTCCGGGCCACCACCGCAGCTGTCATATCGTTCTTCATCACCGAAGCCCCAACGGTAAGGGGACCAGTAGGGGATATGAAAGATGGGCGCCATATGTTGTCTGGTGAAGGCGGAGCTGCCTCTTCACCAATGTTTAAGTCAAAACGGCGATCGGAAGGGCCAGCCATTTTCTGGAAGTGTTGAGAAAGAAGAGAGTCGGAATGATCAAGATTAAACAAGTGCAAGAAGGGAGTGTTTACAGGAGGGTGCTCAAGTGTGTTGTGGAACAAGCTTAACGCCTCTATAAAAAGAAGAAATCGGAGAGGCGCTCCTCAGAGAAGCGTCCTCTCGCAAATCGAAGAGTCGGGGCTTCTTTCTCAAAAGCCGGATTCTTTTCTCAAAAGAGGCGTTTCATTTCTTAAAGGCTGGGCTTGCTCAGAAACCACGAGCCGAACCCCGGATTTCAAAAGATCAATTTGTCCAGACGTGTCGTCACTTGTCACACGTAAATTGTTTTGCGAAATTCTCGGGCAGTTTGTCGAAGCACCAATTCAGAAATCGAAGAGGGAAATTCAACAGTCAAAGACACGCTAGCTTTCTCAAAAGCTGGGCTTCAACCCACGGGCAAATCTTCTTTTCCAGATTTATCCGCACGTGTCACATGCTACCTCTACACTCGACGTTGCTCAGAGCTCGAAGCGCCGATTCCAGATATCAATGAGGAATCTGCTTTGCGGAAATTACTGGCAGCTTTGTCAGAAAGCGCGTAATTTGTACTATTCATCCATCCACCGGCTGCCGACAATGAGTGAGAGAATAGTTCCGGTTGTGAAGAAAAGTTCCATAAGTATCTACCTTCGCCTTCCACAGCAAAGACACACCCTCTCAGCACTTCTTCATCTCCGAAAATGCATTCCCAAAGAATCCTCCTAAGTTACTCTGTGTTCCTCATTCCTTGGGATACTTCTGAAAACAACCCATTCAAAGCAAAAGTATTTCATATCATGAAGGTTGAAAGCAAGAGTATCTCATATCATGCTTTCTCCCTGTCCTTTCTCCAGCCAGCACTTGCTCTCGAGTACTCATCATCTTGTGTTTCCTCTTCGTCTCTTACGTATAAGGGAAGTGAAGATGATACCTTGAAGCATGTGGAGACAACGTGCTGATTCATCCTCAGCTAGGGACAAGGAGAAAGAGAGCAAGAGGTGGGCACTTGGAAAGATTGAAGAAAGAAACAGACCAATACCTCTACCTCGTGCCTGCCCGTCATGCAGAGGAAACAAGCAGAGAAGAATGCAGCTTGCGCAATCATCCCAGCGGAAGGAGTCTGAGATGAAGAACAAGAGAAGCTGCCACATCTGCTTGGAGAACAAATAAGGAACTGCAACATTCCCAAAGAGCAAAGCCTTGCAGTACAATAGCATAAAATCATCACTTGCAAGTGAAAAGCTAAGTGTCACCCCGTTCAAGAGGAAAGCTGTGGAAAGTCAACAAGCACGACCAATGATTACTTATTAGTTTTATTCATTATCTTTTATCGTAATTTTCAATTTTTCGTTTGCAATTTTTTTTTTAATTAATTTTCTTGCGTACTTAACTGAATTATTTCTTTTCTTTGCAGGAACTTTTGGTTATTTCCACCCTTGAAGTTGATTGCAGAATTTTAGCTTGGGGGTCATCGCTTGATTTTACTGCAAATTAGGGAAGTTTTCAGTCCAATTGCGTTATTTTGTTTCTTATTATTTATTTTATTTTATTTTTTATTTTTTATTTGCATTATAGTGTTTTCTGACATTGGGGACAATGTCAAGTTTAAGTGTGGGGGTAGAAATCTCCAGAATTTCATTTGTCTCTGTGTTGTTGTTTTTTGTGTTCTTAATTAGTTTTGTTTTCTTTTAAAAAAAAATTTAAATTAAAAAAATTTCGGAAAATTTAAAAATCCAAAAATATTGTCTTGTTTCCCTTATTGTTTTGAATTAGATTTTTGTTAGTTTCCCGACCCAATGATATAATTAGATCAAATTTGAATCACGATTATCAAGAACTTAGTTAACATGTGTTTTATGAAATTCCTAATTCTCTTGTTAGTTTTGTACATGTTTGACCATCTTTGAAAAACCAAATGCACATAGCCTTGTTAATGTGAAACTAAAGTATGACTTAAAGCTTCATATGTGAATTTAGTGACCATATACATCCTATGTGAGTTTTTGAGCCGATTGAAAGTGTGTGCATTTTTCATACACTCTTATTCTTTCATGTGTGATGAACTTATGTGAGATACATCTCTAGAACTTGCGTAACGATCTTTCGAAATGTTTGTCATTGATTGCATGAACTTGGAAATGATAGAGGCATTAGGTTTACCACTATGGCCCAAATAACCATGTTTCCCAAAGAAAAATGATATCATTAGTTTGCCAATTTGAGCCGTGTTTGTTGAGCCTTTTATTTCTTATCACCAGATATGTCTACCCTTATACCTGAAACATTTTTCCTTACCCTTTCCAAGCGAGCAATGCGAGATTGTTTTATGAGAAACGTTTGTGAAATACTGTGAAGATGTTTGGCAAAAGAATAAGTGTGGGGGTATTTCATGTTTGTATAAAAAAAAAAAAAAAAAAAGAAAAAAAAAGAAAAAGAAAAAGAAAGATTGTATACAAAGAAAATAAAAGTTTTTAAAGTTTCAGTTTAAGGTTGTGGTTGGAGATGTCTGAAGAATCGTTGGAGAGCTTGAGTTCTTATAAATCTAAACAAAAGAATTGCTTGCAATATAGCTTGGAACTTGTGTTTTCTTATTCTTTCATTTCAATAACCCTATCCCTAAGCCTCATTACATCCAATAAAAGTCCTCTTGATTTAAGTTTTGCAAT
Organism: Malus sylvestris; assembly: GCF_916048215.2. Classification (NCBI taxonomy): domain Eukaryota; kingdom Viridiplantae; phylum Streptophyta; class Magnoliopsida; order Rosales; family Rosaceae; genus Malus; species Malus sylvestris. The sequence goes on along the minus strand of NC_062270.1, from coordinate 40,197,080 downwards.
TATGACTGTGGAGAAGTGATCTTTATGCAAGCTTATGGTAGAACTTTCACATTTGATTCTTTGAGCGAAACACATTAAAACTAAACACATATGTGATTGAGTGTATATCCCGTTGCATATGATGATTTTAAAAATAAGAACTTGAAATTACATTAGCATGGCTATCTCACACACTACACTTCAAGGATGATTTAAAGATTACTGCTAATATTTGAATTAGGAAGATGAACTTGGATTAGTTCCTTTATGCTAGCTATGGTTCTTGATGATTTGTTTTCTTAATTGAAATTCTATGAGGGTCACATAGGGGAAGCTAATGTTATTCTTGTTCTAGTTTTCTTTGTTTTGCTCGAGGACTAGCAAAAGTTAAGTGTGGGGGTATTTGATCGGATCATATTTATATATATTTTTACTTCAAATTCACTCATCTTTTCTTAGTTAGTTCCTTATATTTTGAGCTATTTACGTTATTTTTGTGTTTATAGGATTTGTTTATGCAAAGAAAATAAAAATGGCACAAATGAGTTTTAAATAATAAATTCATCGAAAATTGCTTTAGTCGTTCTCATTTTGTCATGGATTATTGGTAGAATTATGTCACGGATTATAGGTCATGGAAGTTAGGCTAAATTTATTAGGTATGCATTAGAAATTATATGGCATTAGAAATTATATGATATATCTAAAATTGAAGTGTTTTGCAGTTGGTGAGTAAAGAAAAGAAACATAAAGAAGCTACCTTTGCAGCTGGAACAAATGGAAAAAAAAGGGATCCAAGAGACAGCTAGGGGACTGAGGGAAAGAATAAAAAAGAAAAGAAAAAGAAGGATGGACAGGTGAGCACAGCGCAGAAATGCAGAGGGGGTCAAAGAGTGCTGTCTTGGCAGCTGGAGAAGTCAGAGGGGAGTCAAAAGCGCTGCCCTTGGCAGCGGGAGAGGATGAAGCGTGAGCTGGAGAGAGTATAAAGGAAAAGATAAAAAAAAAAAAGAAGAGAAAGAAAAAGCAGGAGTCCACATGGGAGTCAGGCGCAAGGAAAAAAGGGAAAATATAAAAGAAGGAGGAAATAAAAGGAAATCGGAGGTATGTAGAGAGGGGGGTCTGGAGTACGGGGAATTTTGGTGGAAGGCAGAGGGCTGCCCTTTGGGCAGCGTGAAGCTGCGGAGAGAAGGGAAGGGGGAAGCTGCCCTTTGGCAGCGAGGTCAGACAGCACAGGAAAATAGAAAGAAGGAGGGCAGCTCGCAGACGTAGAGAGGACAGGAGATCAGCATGAAAATGCAGTTCAGAGTCCATGCAGTTCAGAGTCCAAGCAGCAGATCCTTTCTTTCGGTTTAATCTTTCCAAACTCCTATTTTATTTTTGTTTTAATAATGTGTAATTAATTTTATTTTGGCTAGAGGTTAATTCAAAGCCATGATTTATATTTGTAATATGAATTGATTACCTTCGGTTGTGATTTCATAAGTTGTGATTTCAATTTACTTATCTGTTCGTATAAAAACTGATTTGTGTATGTTGGTTGAGAGTGCACGCTTAATTTACATGCATGAATTTGACGCTAGAATATAAGGGAATTTCACCTAATCGTTATGAACTTATATTCATAAGTAGTGAAGGTTGCTAGTCACAATCACGTTAAGTAAATTCTTGGCATAAGTTTCATGCAAATCATAGTAACGAGTGTCTCGTCAATGCTTATGTTTTTCATAGAACTTATTGATTCTTGCTTGTATCTCTATTATGCAACTCATGTAGGGAACTTGTAGGGAATGTTTTGGGTTGTCGTATGCAATCATCCAACCCAATAACTTGTGGAAAAACTGAGGGTTAATTTAAGCGTACCTAATTAACTTGGGGCATTGAGAATTAATAATTTATTGAAAGAACAACTGAAAATCAATTTAGGTTGCATATGTGTCATGTGTGGAGAAGAACCCTCTAGCTAGTCCGTCATTTATCATTTTACCTTAATTTTATGTTTTTATCAATTCTGTAATTTAATTAAGTTTAATTTACTTTTTATCAAAACCAAACACCCATCCATTATTAAATTATATTATTTAGTTAGTTTTCTTTATTGTTAGTCTTTTAATTTAATTTCCGTCCATTTCAGTTCCTAGTGTTTAATTTAATTGTTTTCATTGTTTTGAGTCATTTTAAGTGTGTTTCGAGTTATTAGAGTTTTTAGCCTAATTTTGTGTCCTTGAGTCTTATTTAATATTTTTAAATTAATTTAGAATAGATTAGCAATCCCTCCTAATCCCCGGCCTAGAACGATACCCTACTTACATCTATACTACAATTGTCAAAAAGAGGGTTTAATTTGTGTGTCAAGTAATTTCTCACATCACGAAACAAAATAAATACAAAGGGAGAAGAGAGGGGACAGTGGTACAGAGGTGAAATGGAAGAAAAAAAGAAGGGGATGGAGACCCTGGTACAGAGAAAATGAAGGAGAAAAGAGGCAGATGGGAGGGATGCGGTGGGCGGAGAGAAAAATGGTGGTATAGAGAAAGAAGATGAGGCGGAGAAAACAAGGAGGTCACGGGATGATTCTTGAAATAATAAGTAATAATAAAATATTAATTCATATAGATTAAAAATTAATAAAATATTAATTGATAAGATTAAGTTATAATAGAATATTAATACATATGTATGTATGTATATCTATATGTATATAATTGTAGAATGAATGTTTAAATTACATAGTATTATTTTTTTTATACAATTATATGTATAATATATAAAAAAATAAATAAAAAATTTAATCCCGTGAGGCTTCGCCTCACGCCTAGACGGGGCTTCGCCTCGGACGCCTCGCCCACGCCTCACGCTTTTAATACATTGATCGTAACCGATGCATAGTCGATGGAGAGAGGAATCATAACGGGCAGAGACGCGAGGAATCCTGAACTACAAAACGTTTAACCACTTATCTGTACCTGAGGGCAATATAGGTAAAGTAAAAATATAATAAATTTGTAGACAAATAATTAAATATGACATGGACTATATAATCTGATGTGGATATCAGTCAAAGGATTATTTTAAGTTTTTAATTTTCAATACGGTATTATTGAAAAGTTAATCTAATTTAAGGATTAAAATGAAGATATATATATATATATATATATATATGCGCTTCATCTTTGAATTTCTTAAACTATTCCTTTTAAAATTTTGTGTTAACAGTTTCCTAAAATTTTGGTGATTATCTAAGTTTTCACGTTAGAAGTTCAATTTTGTTTAGAAGTTTAGGTTGACGACTTCTTCACAGGGCATTTCGTTTTCTTTTCTTTCTTTTTTTCTTTTTTTTTTCCCTTTCCTATTGTTCCTATGTCTATGCATTTATTATCCACCCCTTATTATGGTGCTGCCAGATTTTTTTAATTGCTTATTATAATTTTTATTTTTGTGAATTGAGTAGAATATTTATAAAAAAAAATTGTCAGTGCATTTGATTATTTAAACGAAAGGACCCCAAAACATCTGGGCACATATAATTTTATGGTGCATTTGATTTTTTGTATATTTTGTTTCTTGAAAAAAATATGTTTAATGACTTTTTTCATTGAGACGTGTTTAATAGAAAGTTATCTTTCTTTCTTCAATACTAATAATGAGGAATTAATTAAATTAATTTTTACCTTATTTTATTAAAAAAAGTCATTTAATGCATAGAAGGGGATTGACGAAATTAATTTCCTATATTATATAGGCAATTAATTGCTAAACTACCATTATCTCTTTATATAAATGAATTTAAATTAATGCCATGGAAACTAAATAAATTGAAAGTTATTGAGGTGACAATTGGTCAAAGCTAGCTCATCTAAGTTCATTTCCTTCCCCTTAATGTACATAATATCATTTGTTAAAAAAAATGGTCAAAATATTTTAATCAAATCTTTAAAAGGAATAAATGTTTAATCTTAAAACTATACAAAAAAATTGTAGAGCATTCTAATTTTCTCTTTTTTTAGGGCCATGAAAAAGAAAAGGCGCACAGCACACACACATACTTATATATAGGTCTCATAATTAGTGTGGGTGTCTAGGGTTTAGAATTGAGAATTTATCGTTTATAATTAGTGTTGGCCACTGCAGTCTAAATTTCGATTAGGTTATATATTTTTATACAAGCTACTCTTGACAAGAAAACTGTGTAAGGAGATTCTACGTAGAATACTACCCAATCCTCTAAACTTTGGTGAATAAAGCCAGGAATTCGGGATTTGGAAGCGAAGCGAGGGAGAGAAGAGAATGGCTAGGAATTCCAGGGTTTTATTGCGACAGTTGCTCGGCAATCGCACGAAACCCTGCGCAGCTCTTATTCATCACCATAACCTTAAGAATCCTTTTAATATAATTCAAACCCTGAAAACTTCAGTCCCAATCACACCATCTTCACCACCACGCCAACCACCGCCACTGGCAATTTCTTCCACTTCAAACCCCTTCTGTACCCTTGACTCCAGCCCAAAAAAGGAAATTATTATTGGCTCCACTAGCCGCTGGTCCATCAACTACAAGGGTTGGTAACCCTCTTTTCACAAAGTTTCATGTCTTGTTGCCTTCCTGCCGCTGAATTAACTTTGTTCACAAATTTTCTTATTTTCAGGTTACTCAGGCATTCCTCTCATTTTGCTGAACAACCATTACGATCAGTATGTGAGAGCAGTTAAAACAATTCAAGGTACGTTCTAGGAATCATACACTCAGCCCCACTTAATCGGATATGGGTTCGGTTGTTTTACGTTGTTGTTTAATTTTTGGATGAAATTTTTTACTTGTAGGTTTCTTTTAATGAAATTGCTTACTATTGACTCTTGAGAAAACATAGAATTTCAAACAGTTTCTTATTTGCTCCTTTAATTCACAGACGAATCTTTGCAGGCAATTATATTATTCACGACCTATTATGAGGCCAGTAAGTTCAAATGAATTTACTCTGTTTAAGCTAGTTTGTTTTTGCAATATAATAGAGAAATGATAACCACACACCTTGTTTCTTCCCTTACAAAACCCTGCTTAATCATTTGTATTGTTTCCGTTTTATTTATTCAGTCTGATGACGAAGTGTGTAGGAAGAGAAAAAAATGTGTGTGGCTATCATTTTCTAAAATAAGCTGCTCCTTTTCCGACTTGTGTTTGATGTACTCTTCTTGTGCAGTCTCTCATGTCACGTCTGATATGTTTATGGAAATGTGTGAGCCATTTCCACATGTAACAGCATACGAGTTCATCCTTGATCCTGAGGTGTGCCACTGTAATCCAGTCTTATATTAACTTGAATCCCTTTTTTTTTCTTTTTTTTTCTTTTTTCTGGAAACCGTTCAGTTTTCTGCTAAGTTTTTTAATCCCAACTTAATATTTAAGAATAAGGTAGAAAACAACTTCGGGGTTGTTTAGCATTCTGATAAGTGTGCGTTAGGAAAAGATGCCCCTAAATGAAGGGAATTGATGTTGGGTATCGGCAGCGGAAGAGTAATGGGAAAAGTAAAAAGCTAAATTTCTGAAAATAATTTCTTATATTGATGCAGGAAGATCTTGTACAAAAGGGGGTCTGAGGGTCTTTTTCTTCTGTTTTTCCTTGCATTCCATCTTTTAATTGAACTGTTTGATTTATGGTTTTACTCATGTAGTAATCTTGTAATTGCTATGGGATGTGTGTCTGCCTATTTCATTTTATTAGTCTAAATTGTTTACTCTCTATGTATGTAGGAAGACAAGTATAAAAGCATACTGGAAAATCTTAATATTCCCCGTACGGTAAATGATTTGACCCTTTAAATGTTGTTTGGAGCTAATGTTCTTAATTAAGCTCCACTGATTTAATTGTTCACATCTTTATCCTTAATTTGTTTCTAAAATACAATTTATATATTTTTTGCAGCCAACGTTTCATTTCTATCAAAACGGGAAAAAGGTAGCTGAGATAACCCGTAAGAGCTGGGAGAGTGATGCTTACGAGATTTGCTTGAAAAAGACTCTTGTAGAACTCTACATGTAAGTATTTTTAAGATGGGTTTGGTTATCTACATACCGATTTTTACTTCTCACACATCTCTCTCAATTTTCTATTGTTGGATCAAATGAATTGGAGAAGATCAATGGATACAAATTGAGCACAATGTTCTAGAATTATACAACCGATCCCACTTAGTGGGATAAGATGTATTTATTGTATTGTATAAATTAATAAAATAGTTGGTGAACCCTATTGTTGAATTTTCTCGTCTTGCAGTCGTCGACCTACAGAAAGATCATCTGATAAGGAGAAGAGTACAGTTGAAGATACGTTGAGGTACAGAAAGATCACCTGGCAATGAGAGAAAAGGAGTTGATTCCTCAGGTGAAGCACCAACTACTTTGTTTTAGGAGCATGCATGGTGCGGAAACGGTTCGAAAAAGCGTTTATTTATTTTGATGGTGGGCTATGTATTATCAGGATGACTTGCAATACAAATATATCTGAAAATTCCTGATGAACATACTTTTCTCGATTGTCAAAATACAGAGTCGTACATCTAATTTATTCGATCTGCTTGTCGGACTCGTAAAAATCAAATGCCTCCTTACTCCTCAGTTATGCTTTGGCTTACGAAATCTGCAGAGCTTAACCCGTCATGGCATGGAGAGACGAAGTAATTTTTTGTTTCAAAAAAAGATGTCCATCTTCTCATCACCAAAAAAATTAGAGAACAATCTTATACAAAATAGTTTTTGAACTTCATGAATTAAGTTGCACTGTCGAAAGCTTTGCATACATGTTTCCTTCATAAAATTGTGCTAAAATACATGTTTCCTATTCCTATTCTTGCATTCCGACCAAACAAAGGTTTTACTTCTTTCCTTTTGCTATTAAGAAAATTGATTTGGCAATTCAAATTGGAAAGGAGAAAACCTGATCTGAGAAATCAAAGCACTACGCAGCGGCGGAACGGGCTTTTTTTGTTTTTTTGTTTTTTTTTAATTTTCCCTTGGTGGACGGAAGAGCATTCTTTTTTTTTCTCTCTTTTCGGTGAACGCAAACTAGCTTTCTCTTTTGCTGTTTTTGATGGGATGATCATTATATAAAGGAAGTAGCAAACAATGCCTTGAACATATGAACAACAGTCTGCTAATCTTCTTGGAGCTTCTAGAATGAAAGCTTCTTGGACGTTACTTGAAGACTTCTTGTTTTGCGCGATGTGGCATTATGGTTTTCTTTATCATCTTTATGAACTGTGTTCATCCTCTCCACCACCACCACCAAATTCACTCAAGCACTCTTCTTCCAGTCCCTTGTCTTTCAAACCCATCTCTCACTCTTCAAATCTGAATTTTTGGCAATCACAAGAAAGGTGGCTGTCCTCATCTTTTTCAGGAGGTCCAATGAAAATTTCCCTTTGTGAGTTTGTAATACAAAACCCTCCACATCAGTACCATATAAACTTACTTCCCCATCTCTCTGAAATATTTTGTAGTAAAACTCACAAAAACCCTCTAGTTCGGAACTTTATGGACATACTTCCACAGGTCTATAAAATATTTTATAGGAAACTTTTGGAGAAGATGAAGGATGTTGAATCACATGGATTCAGTTTTGGAGAAGATGAAGGATGCTGAATCACATGGAAACTTTGCAGAACGGAACAATGTACATAGAATTGAAAAAAGGGAAGGAGCACTACGGCAAAAAGTTCAACTTCGATCAGATGCACTTCTTCAATTGTCAGATATTCACTAACAGTGTCCTTAAAGAGCTGGAAAGTATGACAAAAGTGTTGACTCGGACCCAAGACATAGGTGTTGCACTGTTGCATCATGCGACTTTGCCGTCAGTGCTTAGAAACCAAGTACGTATGTGGGTTTATTCCAAGGTAGGTGAAGCGAAAGACTCAAAGGACCGATGAGACCGGATGTACATGATGGAGTTGGATGATTACTTTAGAAAGAAAAGGTTTAAGTATTATCCTCAAGAGAATTGGATGTCAAAAATTGATGTGCAGTTTTACATAGAGGACATGAAGAAGTATGGTAATATTCCGATGGAATAAAATTAAATATACAAGCTTTATACTTATATTATGGTCATGTACGAGTTGATATGTGCGTGTTTTACGATATTGGTTGAGCAACGGAGGAATTCCATCGGAATATTACCATATTACTTCATGTCCTTCGTGTAAAACCGCACATCAATTTTTGACATCCAATTCTCTTTAGGATAATACTTAAAGCCTTTCTTTTTGAAGTAATCATCCAACTCCATCGTGTACATCCAATCCATTGGTCCTTTGAGTCTTTTGCTTCACCTACCTTGGAATAAACCCACATACGTACTTGGTTTCTAAGCACTGACGGTAAAGTCGCATGATACAACAGTGCAACACCTATGTCTTGGGTCCGAATCAACACTTTTGTCATACTTTCCAGCTCTTTAGGGACACCGTTAGTGAATATCTGACAATTGAAGAAGTGCATCTGATCGAAGTTGAACTTTTTGCATAGTGCTCCTTCCTTTTTTTTCAATTCTATGTACATTGTTCCGTTCTGCAAAATAAGGTCGAAGGAATCAATGTCAAGGTCAAAACTGAATACAAGTGATTCAGCATCCTTCATCTTCTCCAAAAGTTTGCTATAAAATATTTTATAGACATGTGGAAGTATGTCCATAAAGTTCCGAACTGAAGGGTTTTGGTGAGTTTTACTACAAAATATTTCAGAGAGATGTGGAAGTAAGTTTATATGGTACTGATGTGGAGGGTTTTGTATTACAAACTCATGAAGGGAAATTTTCATTGGACCTCCTGAAAAAGATGAGGGCAGCCACCTTTCTTGTGATTGCCAAAAATGCAGATTTGAAGAGTGAGAGATGGGTTTGAAAGATAAGGAACTGGAAGAAGAGGGCTTGAGTGAATTTGGTGGTGATGGTGAAGAGGATGAACATAGTTCATAAAGATGATCAAGAAAACCATAACGCCGCATCGTGCAAAACAAGAAGTCTTCAAGTAACATCCAAAAAGCTTTCGTTCTAGAAGCTCCAAGAAGATTAGCAGATTCATATGTTCAAGGCATTGTTTGCTACTTCCTTTATATAATGATCGTTACATCAAAAACAGCAAAAGAGAAAGCTAGTTTGCGTTCACCGAAAAGAGAAAGAAAGAAAAAAGAATGCTCTTCCGTCCACCAAAGGAAAATTAAAAAAAAAAAAAAAAAAAAAAAAAGCCTCGTTCATTACCTTTACAATAAGCAAATTTCATAAGCATCGCTCTCCCAGCTCTTACAAGTTATCTCAGCTACCTTTTTCCCGTTTTGATAGAAATGAAATGTTGGCTACAAAAAGTATACAAATTGTATTTTGGAAACAAATTAAGGATAAAGATATGAACAATTAAATCAGTCGAGCTTAATTAAGAACATCAGCTCCAAACAAAATTTGAACGGTCAAATCTTTTACCGTAAGGGGAATATTAAGATTTTCCAGTATGCTTTTATACTTGTCTTTCTGCATATATGGAGAGTAAACAACTTAGATTAACTAAGTCATCAGGCATAACAAGATATCATAGTTGGTTAATTAGCAATAATATATGTTTCTAGGGTCTTCTACTCCTAGTATAAGAAGGTCTCTTTGTACTCAGATGGAACGCAAGGAAAAACAGAAGCAGGAAAACAGAAATGAAAAGACCCTCAGACCCCCTTTTGTACGAGACCTTCCTGCAACAATATAAGAAACTATTTTCAGAAATTTAGCTTGATACTTTTCCCATTAGTCTTCTTCTGCCGATACCCAACATCAATTCCCTTCATTAATTAGGGACATATTTTCATAACGCGCACTTATCAAACATGAGGTAAACTATTTTTTCCATTCCCAGGCCTCTGCGAAACGAACAAGAGTCTCTATAAATAGTTACATTCGTCATTTTCTTGAACCAAAAAAAATGTTGGCTGCAAAAGAAATGCACACATCAAAAAAGGAAATTAATTTTGAGTCTACTGCATAAAACCCCAAACTATAAGGTTGATTCAAAGTTGGGAGCCGATCTTGAAGACCCTACAAACATATAAACAGTGTGAGTAGAAGGCCCTACAAATGTAAAATTTTCGTGAGTTTGAGGATCAGTTGGTAGGATATCTTCAAAGATCTTATGCCAGCTTGAAAGCAACCCTATAATTTGTGAGGTTTCATGCAGCTGAACCAATTAAATAAGCTAAAATATGTTTCCCAAACTATGTTAATATAATGTATGGTTATCTTACCAAATTATTAATTATGATATGGTAAAAATTACAAGTTACAACACAAATTAATGAATTTTTTTTTTAAAAAAAAAGTGCGACCGCAAGCCAACAGATCTCTCCGCTTGGCGAGAGTCGGAGAGAAACGTCTATCGTACGTAATCTTATATTTGCTTTACAAATATAACTAAACATATGTTACAAATTACACTAAGTATCGAATATTACGTCCAAACAAAACAAAACAAAACAAAACCAGAAAAAAAGAATCATTTATCGTACAATTGAAATTGTACTATCTCATTACATTATTACGATCTTCTTCTTTCTGCAGAGAGAATAAACAAATCTTAAGATCAACTAATCTTGCAGCAAAACAAGAAAAATATCATAATTGTTAAAAACTAAAATGATTGGCAAAGAATTTGGACAAAATGAACAGAAGATCATTTTACAATGCCATACCAGATGATCAATGATGATTTCATACAATGCTACATGTGGGAATTCCTTAGCCCACCTATTGATGACTGAATGTATGAAGCAAAAGTCTGCAGAAGAAGAGTAAACTAAACATGAGTTGAAAAATAGTACTTGGTTGAATGATTTTTCTGTTGAAAGTAAGTTCATAAAAACTTACCATCTGTTCGAGCGTCATAGAAGCAGAAGACCGCTGACGAAGATTTATCTATATCCCAATGAATTAATGAAAACACATAAGCTAAACTCCATTACACTAACAAGTTTTCTCAAAATAGAACAGATTCAAACAAATTTAAGATCAATTTAGGATTAAAATAAGTATTATATATATATATATATATATATATATATATATATATATATATATAATTGCGCTGAAGAGATTACCTTGAACTCTATTAATCTCCAAATCATACTCATCCTTTTCATTCAAGGAAATTTCTAGGGGACTGAAAAATAGAGTTGTTCGGGCTGGATTTCTGGACCTGGTCCCTCGCACAGCTCCCCGAGGAAGTGGCTTTTTCTTGCTTGTCGGGCAAGATCTTGCTGCTTGGTGTACTGCAAAATGAGTTTATAGTTAGTTTGAAAGGTTCCTTTGCGGGGCCTTTGGTGTAGGCCTTGAGGCTCACAATCAAAACTAACAAGAATCTGAGCGTACCACTGTTATCTTTGTATAACAGATTGTCACAGATGAGTTAGGTCTGCATTAAGTTATCTTCTTACCTTGTAAACAAGGACTTTTAATTAGGGTTGGGAAAAAAATCCCGAATTACCCAAACCTGACTGAAAAAATCCCGAACCCGAAACCGAAAAATCCCAAAATAAAAAAATCCCAAAAAGTTCGGTAACCCATACCGAAATAATCCCGAGACTATGATATGGGAATTGGGAATGGGTTGCCAAATGTTCGGTAATCCTAAACAGATATATACATATATATTTATTTATTTATATATTATATATACTTGAATAAACCATAAGCGTTGGATTCGGTTGAGATTAAATCTCAACCGTTGGCTAAAAGACCTGACACTCTCTCTTATCTCTCAAATGACTTTGCGCCCTCTCTCTCACACTCAGACAGACTTTCTCTAATTCTTGGATCTCTTTGCACTCTCTCATCTCCTCATCTGCTATGTCAACAACCTCAGACTCAACACTCTCTCTAATCCCTCGAATCGTCTTTGCACTCTCTGCTCTCCTCCTCCTCCTTTTGTCACAAACTCAACACGTCAGCCGTCAAGTAATCACCACTACACCATATTCCAAATCCAAACTTCCACGGTTCCACCTCCAAATCGAAGCTTCTTTAATCTGAAAGTGCCAAACTTCATGAAATTATTGTACCTTGATTTGGATTTGGATTCTGAAATTGAGGATTAGGGTTTTAAACTTTCAATTTGGGGATTTAGAATTAAAATTAGGATTTTTGTTTTGAAAATCCCCTAATTTCAGTTATTGCATGCTTGATTTCTTTGTATTTTTCTGCTTTTGAATTTTGATCGACGACTTCTTCAATCCACGACAGTTTGATTTTTGATGGGTTGTCTACAAATTTGGGATTAGGGGACCGAAAATTTGTTATTTGGGGACTGCATTCATTCGATCTTCCGAAATTCGGGAATACCAAAATTCTGGTACGGTTTCGGGTTTTAGAATCCTACCCCGAAGAGAGTCGGTTTGGGATTTCGGTTCGGGATTTCGGTTCGGGATCCCGACTCGAACCAGCCCTACTTTTAATTCATAGTTTTGTATGTCTAAAATGAAGGGTGTTCAGGGCTCTTCCAATTGTTTCCTCGATCAAAGTTTACTTTAATGAAAACATGCTTAATAACTTAACCAGATTCGAATATAAATGGAACTCTTAAGTAGAAAACAGTTGAAAGTGACTTGAATACATGAAGGAAAGTACATTAAACAACAGATCTACTAAATGTAAGTACAAAGAAGAAAGACTCAGGCAAGATTTAACCTTGTTGGGCAAGGTTCAACTTCTTGCAGCCGCCTCTCTTTGTGTTTACAAGTGTTTGTATGTGATGATGGATGAAAAGTAAATAGATTTCACTAGAGGGAATTGATACTATAACACTAAGGGAATGTAGCAGAGCTTCTAATCTTGACAAAAGATAGCTTTCTATGAGGGAACTATAGCTAAAAAGAACTAGATCTGGACAAAATTCAGCTTTTTGGGTACGAACTGGCTTGAGAATAGAGTTTGTATGTCTTTTGATTGGTTGTGTGTCCTTGTCTCTGGTGCCTCTCTCAACTTCTATATACAATTTGGCCCGACTGTCTCAACTCTGCCTTTAGCTAATAACTTTCAGAGGGTAGTGAGTCATCACTTATGTACTCGTCATGCCCCTTGAAAAGTGCTTTTTGGTTGGTGGTGAGTTGTTCTCTGTCACCTATCACTTCAATCATAGACATGTGGCCTATGCCTTTGATGAAAATAGCTTACATTCATCTCGGGCCTATCAATTGGGCTTGGGCAAATCTTCATTTGCTTTTGCACCTCTGGGCCTCTATTATCACAAAGCTCAATGTTAAATATAAATCCAAACAAGAGTATTTGTGGTTACAGCAAAATCGGTGTAAACAACAAAAACACTGGATTGAAGGAGAGATGGAGTACCTACGAAGAGGCGCCGGTCTTCCCATGGCACGTGCATATCCCAAAACTTGTTCCACCTTCAGTCAGGATAGTCTGATAAATTGATAAATAAAATAAAAATGAGATAGGTAGAGTTAGGGTTGAATTAGATACATGGAACAAAAAAAGGCGGGGTTAGATACTTGAAGAGGAGGAGAAGCGACGACTCCTGTGTTGTAGAAAATCAAGGTTTGGTGGGGGTGAAGATGGTGAAACTGGGACTGAAGTTAGGGTTAGGGTTGTTGCGACTGTGAAGCAAGTGTCGCACCAAAACCCAAGAATTCCTCATTTTAATTTTGATTGGGGAGTGTTCTTTTCACAAGTTTATAGGGCCATTAAAAAAAATGAAAAGAAAAGAAAAGAAGGGGTGCACACACACATACGTATAGGTCTCATAATTGGTGACAAAATATATAGTCTAAAGACGTTCTTGTGGTAAATGCAATTGACTAATAAACCCTTGGTGAAGCTTGTTAGCAATTTTTAGAGGTTTAAATCCTTCATGTTTTAACTATTTTATACCAAATAGACGATTTCCGGCGCTGGTGAATAACACGATGGTAATCAGGGCAGACTGTAATGACTTTGTGAGTCTTCTCGGGCTCTTAAATGGTGGACTGTCGTAGTAAAACTACCAACTGATCCTCTTTTTCTAAGAAAAAAAATAGTTAAGAACTTTCTACCTTGAAGTTTTTAAAAGCCACTAGTACTACGGTCTAGTGGTATTCCTCTTCACTGATAAGTGAGAGGTCTTAAACCAATTTATTGCTAGCTTATTGTGAAGCTAAGCCCACCCCATTTTCAAAAATAAGATGCTCGAATGCCACTATGGTGACATCCCCTCCCAGTGTTATACAAGTTTCTCTCCCAATTTTTTTATCAAGGAACAACGTGCCAAGTCACCACCACAAAACATTGGGGCCATATTTTGGGCCGGCCAATCCATAAAATATAGATTATATTGGGCCTACATTTTTGTTCACCGTCAACCCGGCCCGATTTCAAGCAAAGGTCAGATCATGGACTATAGCATTCAAATCCAACGGTCAGGTCCATTTTTTAGTTTGTAGTACGTTTGAGGTCCAAGGACGACGACTCAACCATGGCGGGCAGATCGACGGCGGCGACACAGCGGAACCCCCTGCAGCGCCGGCGGATTTCCAACTCCTCGAACCCCAAAATTCTCAAAGACCCTAAATTACTCTTCGCTTCCGCCTTGCTCCTCTGCGATTCGTTCCTCGTAGCCCTTATCGTCGCCTATGTCCCCTGTAATCTCCCTCCCTCTCTCTCTCTCTCTCTCTCTCTCTCTCTCTCTCTCTCTCTCTGAATTCGGATTGGTGATATCGTGAGTGTTTGGTTGCAGATACGAAGATAGATTGGGACGCGTACATGTCACAAGTGAGTGGTCTTCCTAAAGTTCTTATCTTTTTTTCTATATTCTGTTTGGTTACTGAGAAAATGACAGTATCTGATGGACAGGTTAGTGGGTTTCTTGGTGGAGAGAGAGACTACGCGAACTTAAAAGGGGACACAGGGCCGCTGGTCTATCCTGCTGGTTACCTGTACTTTTATTCTGCTATTCAGTATGTTACAGGAGGCCAAGTTTATCCAGCTCAGGTGATCACTTTTTTCATATGCGAAAGCTTTTCGTTGATGTTTTTAGTTTCTAACCATAGTTTGTGTCTGATGGTTTCGATTTCTATTTCGTGTTTGCAGATTTTGTTCGGGATTTTGTACATTGTAAACTTGGGGATCATTTTGATCATCTATGGGAAGACTGATGTGGTATGACAACAATTAATCTTGTTTTTTTGTGAATTTAAAGTGCTGATTCTGCTTTAACGCTTTTGGCCGCTGATGTTGCAAAGTTGTGATTGGTTTTATTAACTGTCTGTTGTACATGCTAATTGATGACAACATAAATGTAGTCAAACTAACTGTATTACAGATCGGACATTTAGAAAAGTGTTACCGGACAACTTTTGCTTAAACTGTAATTCTCCTCCCTTAGGTATCAGCTCTGATTTCAGCTTCCAATGCCGTTTTGGTTGTTGTTAGGTTCCATGGTGGGCTTTTACCTTGCTTTGTTTATCGAAAAGGGTGCATTCTATTTTTGTGCTTCGTCTTTTTAATGACTGTTTGGCCATGATGCTCTTGTACGCTTCGTTGGCTGCACTTCTTTACCAAAGATGGCATCTTGGACTGATCATTTTCAGGTAGCATTTTACATGCTTGACGAACTTTTTTCAAGATAAACAATAATTGTTTTAACTTTGGCTTTTGTGATCTATCAAGTGGAGCTGTTTCAATAAAGATGAATGTGCTTCTCTATGCTCCACCTCTACTACTCCTCATGTTAAAGGTAATATTAATTTGTCTTTGAACATTTATTTAAGATTCGTGCGTGAGTTATTTGCTAAAATTTCTCAAGCACCAACACATCTTTTACAGGCTATGAGTATCAGTGGAGTGATATCAGCTTTAGCTGGTGCAGCGTTACTACAGGTGCTTACCTCTTCCTTTTGTTTTCAACAAAATATTGTTTGCATAGGCTTGAAAGTTGTCAGTTGATTAAGCCGTGCAGCCTTGATGTACATTCTATTATTTTTCCTTTTCCATTCTTAGAATTCAGAGTAAGCAACTTTGGTAATGCAGAAGTTGAATGTATGTGTTTTATTCCAACATTGTTAGGTGAGCTAGACTTCAAGATCCTCAATTCAAGAGCATTTTCCAGTCAGGGTGTTCATTTGTTGACAGCTATTTGCTGAATGGTTCTGCAGATACTGTTGGGGATGCCTTTCATCATGTCTCATCCATTTGCATACATCTCAAGAGCCTTTAATCTCGGTCGAGTCTTTATCCACTTCTGGTACATTCTTTGAACACATAATTTAAGATCTTTAAATGAAATTTTTCCGTTCATATTTTTGAGCTCATTTAGCAATACATGGTCTATTTTTCATTTGAAATTCCTTTCCTTGATTATTTCGTGTACTTTGTTGTTGGAAAATAACATGCGATCTTTTTCTCAGGTCTGTTAATTTCAAGTTTGTTCCTGAGCCAATATTTGTATCGAAGGCATTTGCAATCTCTTTGCTGATTGCTCACCTTGGTTTGCTCACAGCTTTTGCTCATTATAGATGGTGCATGTAAGCATAACTGTGTAATTCTTTTAATAAGTTGTATTGGGAATTGGCGTGGTTTATGTGTTAGGTGTAAGGATCGTTCTATTTTTCCCGCAAGATAATAGGAAGTTGTAAAATTGAGGTTATGAATATGTTCTCGCCAAATGAAAACATTTGTTCTGCTCTCAACATATTTCCATATGTGACTAGTCATAACAACGTCCTGATACCACTCTACTGGCAAGCAGGCACTAAGATAGGCTCTTGTCTACAATAACATGCAATTCTCTAGTATCTTGACAAGTGACTGGTATTTATAGATGGCCAAATGATTGCGTGTTTTTGCTGAATATGTTTTGGTAATTGTCTTGTGCAGGCATGAAGGCGGACTCTTCAAATTTTTGTATTCTAGACTTGATCCTTTAAAACTCAAATTTGCTCTGACAAGTTCATTCCCTTTGAAGAAGTCCTCCAATAGCCATTCATCCGCCAGAGTTCTTAGGAAAGAATGTAAGTAGAAGGCCTCTGTAATAAGGTTTTTTTCCTTTCTACGTTTCCTTATAGTTGATACTAACGCGGGCATGGTAATTTTAGATATTGTAACAACTATGTTTGTTGGGAATTTCATCGGCATTGTATGTGCTCGATCATTGCATTATCAGTTCTACTCTTGGTAAGTTTTGCTGGATGATGTTCTGTCTAAATTATAACTTGTAGCCGGACAGCTCTACTTATAAATGCATGGTAACTAATTTACAATATAGAATCCTCAAACGTGATGGTAGGAAAGCTGAGGGCCTGAATCTGAATGCAATCGATGTCAATATATCTCAAAACTATTTGGAGTCGTTCTACTAAAATTCTTGATCTATAAGCTATATATTCGTTTATTTTGTTCATAACACACAGATCTTTTTGTGTCCGACTGCAGGTATTTCCATAGCTTACCTTATCTATTGTGGAAAACGCCTTTCCCCACAGTACTGCGGTAGGTTGCTTTATCATTGAATCCTTAGGCTACATAGTCTTCACTAATTCTTGTGTGATTATTACTTTGATACCGATCATTTTGTTGATTGAACTTCGTTTACTTTGGACAGTGTAATGTTGTTTATTGGGGTGGAGTTTTGCTGGAACGTCTTTCCTTCTAGCATGTACTCGTCGGCAATGCTTCTTTTTCTCCACCTAGTAATACTGGTCGGTCTGTGGTCCGCCCCACCTGAATATCCTTATGTGGACGACAAAGCATCGACTGAAAACAAAGATAAATGATGCTGCATTTACTAGTTCTTCTTAAACAACGCTTATACAGACGATACTAAATCTGCTAATGTAGAACAAAGGCAACTTCCAGCTTTTTTTTCTTCCCTTGTACTCTACCAAGCATTAGGGTTTTGTTTCTTCTCTTGAAATTGTTGTTCCGATTGGTGCTCTTCTTGTTTTGAGGACACAGTCGGGTTTCGGAATCGAAGACAGGCAGTTTCCGATGTTTAGCTTATAATTTTTCGAGAATTTGAAAGTATTAGACGATTGACCAACTAGCTCTTGATCTAATATTACTTGTCTTTCAATTTTTGAATGAGGTTTGAATTTTGATCAAGGAAGATGGTGGAAGTTAATTCATTTTTTTTCTTTCTTTGTTCATTGACATTGGAGGAATTAATTATACAAGATTGATTAAAACTTTTGTGTGCAGGTTAACTTGGTTTGATTTCCTCCTCCATCTGGGACCTTGCTAGGCTTGGTTCTAATGGGGTAATTGGAAGTGGAGGATTAATTAGAGATTGGCACAGTAATTGGATCACTGGTTTTATTGATAAAAAAAAGAGTTGGGGAAGTTCTCTATGCTGAGCTTTGGGCTTTTTTTTTATGGGTTGAAGATTTCTAAAGCTAGAAAAAATCTTTCATCTTGATGCGGAGGTTGATTCTGCTTTGATGGTCTCTCTCAGTTATGGTTTGCCTGGCCTTAATAAGCATCCCCTCTATAGTCTTGTCTCAAAGTGTAGAAGTTTAATCATAGATAACTGGAGTTGTAATTTGCAGCATGTTCATAGATAGCGTAATTTTACAGCTGACAGATTAGTCAAATTGGGCATAAATAACGAAATAAAGATTCAAGAACTTGCGGAGCAAACAAGTTCAAACTTTTTCCGATGATTGCTCTAAAACCAAAAACAGAGCAATTTAATTTTGTGATAATAAAAATATGAATTTCGGTGGCGCTCTGCTTCCCAACTTCCAAGTCATTCACTTTCCAAAAATGCCCACTATCACCTTTGGCCAGAAGAAGAAATTTTGGGTTCAAAAGGAGTGGCATATCAGTAACTTCATTGGAAACGAATCACCGGAACTATAAACCAGAGGCCACACCGCACCCAAAGCACCCAACGCATCGCCATTGCAGCTGCTGTACGGACGGAAGCAGGAGCAAGAAGGACACTTCCCAAAGTTGTAGAGAATGGTAATTGCAAATCATCGTTCTTTATTTCGTTATTTTTCTCGAAACAAATCGTTCAATTTCACCCAATTTCGTCGCTAGGGTTCCTAGTTTTCCAACTCCGATTCGATTCAATTCAAAATTTTGAATTTTATAGCTACAAATTTCGATGCCTAGATTTTTTTTACTGTTGATTTCCACCGCAAAAGCTTGTGTCTTTCTCCCTGGTTGTTGCACTTCGCCCCAATGTGCGTGGCTTTGGGGTTCGTTGGGGCAACTCTATCGAGCGCTTTGGTTGTGCAAGTGTATGATTTTACTGTGAATTTGTTTTTCTTTGCAGGACGGGCATGATTCGGAGGATCCGAAGCAGAGCACTGCTGACATGTCTGCTTTTGTGAGTGCCTAATTGTTCTCATAGCTTTCTGAGTTTCGATTTTTGTTCGGAAAATGTAGGACTTTTAAGATTATTAAATCATTTGTACAAGAATTTTATGTTGGTAATCTCGCCTTCTGTGGTGTTCTTATCATATTTTTTCGGGGTTTGTTTGTTCACAGGTGCAAAATCTTCTTCAACAAATGGTGAGTTTTTCGAGTTGTAACTTCAAGTTGAGTTGATGCTGTTTGAATCAACTGAATATTACTGATAAAATTTCTGTCTGCAGCAATCTAGGTTCCAAACAATGTCCGACTCCATTGTCACGAAGAATATCCTTTTCTCAGTTTCTTTAGTTTCGAAAGCGCTTATTGATCCATGCTAGGTTAATGCATTGGAAAGTTTGGTTCTTTAAATGTATATGACTGGTTAATTAAAGCCTTAAAATTCAGTTTTCCGTAAAACTATCTATATCAATGTTTACTGGTTTTGGCTGCGAGTAGGGATTGTCGGATCTTAATGGGGTTTGAAACCTTACAATCTGTGTTATATAATTGTAGTGGCTTAAATGAATTCTCTGTTATGTTTCCTTAACTGTGATCACTTGACGAGATGGGCTCTCGCATAAATGAGTTGGAGAGCAGCATCAATGACCTAAAAACAGAGATGGGAATGGAGGGCTCTCCGTCTCCAATGCAGCAGTCCAAGCCAGCGGCAGATGAAGTGAAGCAAGATGAAGGTTCTGCATAAATTTAGTTACATTCTTGCAGATAAACATAGTGCTTGTCTTACATTTGATAAGGTTTTCGAATGTGTGCTATCTTTTCTTTGTCTGCAATTGTGTACACTCGGTGTGCTCTTGTAGCTAATGTTGTTTGTGATCTATCTTTTGAAAGTCATTAATATGAGATGATGTCTTATCGTGCGTTGTTTCTTATCAGAATTTAACAGTTCATTGGTGTTTATCTTGATTTTGAATGTTTCGTTGCTGGGAAAACTTTGATACTTCGTCCTTGGACCATGATTTTGGAACTCCTTTCCCTAGGTGAGATTCTGGTTTCCCTAGGTGAGATTCTGGTTAATCGAGGCATGGGAAGACGAGAAAAAATACACACAAAGTTATTAGGATAGCTTTCTTTTTTATATTTCAGCGATATTCTAGTCTAATCCAAACTAAGAGTAGGGGGATTCGAACTCAGATTGATTTTTAAGATAAAGCATAATAAAAACATTACAATTCACAACATGTTCTATTTAATCCAAGTGATAAACACTGAAAAACATGCTACACCGTTGATCAACTCCGGCAACGAGCAATAGCACTGCATCCACGGTTGTATGGGTTGCTCTGAGCACCCGGCTTGCAGTTGTAGTAGGAAGCACCTCTCTGAGAGCAAGGCACAGTGTTTCTCTGCAGAGCTCCATAGCTTATGTATTGTGAGGTGGCCAAGATGCGCCTGCTGATCTCCGAGTCCATGCCAAACACATCATCATGATCATCCATGCACTCCACTACTGAACCCTCGCAGCGGGGTCTCACTGGAACCCAGCTCGCCCCATGACCGCCGCTTGCATCAACGGAGATGATCAAAGCAGCAACGAAGGCCAAGGAAAAGATAATGGCAGAGGAATTGGCCATAGGTTTTGGTATGCTGTGTGTATTTTGGCTGCCAACTTGTATTTAAAGTTGTTAAGAGTTACTTAAAATAATAAGAACAAGAGAAGAAGATAACCTAACAAGGTGATGACTTAATTGACTTGCACTAATTCAACCTTGTTCTTATTGCAACAAGGGAAGCTGAAATTGGAATAATTCGTGATCTGTTCAAAACCTACCAAGATAACAAAATTTACCACTAGTAAAAAATATGCTGGTAAGATTTACAGGTTGTTCCCGCTCATAATTGCTTTTGCTGAAAGCACTTTTATTAGAAAGACGTTGAGACTTTAATTAAAAAAACCAAGTGTTTCTTGAAAAAGCAATTGGAAATGCTCCCTGTCTCTAGGAAGGGCTTGTTGACCCAAAAGTACGTTCAAGGTTTTCTATCAAACGCTATTAGAAGTCTTTTTAGAGCTCGTTTGGATGTGCTTTTAAAATGACTGAAAGCGTTTTTGGTGAAAATATTTTTAGAATCAATCTTTAGTAAATGTACAACTAAATCTTGAAAAAGCAGTTAAAGTGCTTCTTGGAAGAAACACATAACTGATGCTTCTTGCAAAAAACACTTAAAGTGCTTTTGGAACTCAAAAACATTTTTCTAGAAGTGCTTTCAGTCATTTTAAAAGCACATCCAAACGAGCCACGTCAAAACCGAAGCACGCTAGGCTGTATATTCAAATCATAAGTCAGTATGCAACTAATCATTGAAATTGATACTGTTTTTGAACCTGTGCCAGCGGGCACTACAACAACTTCGAGCAACTTAAGCTGACTTTGATTAAACTTCTTCCTACGTTAGAAGATTCAGACTAATCTTTTTGAAAGCAACAGCTAAACAAGCCATTCTATCATACTCAGATTGCCAGTTAGATATAACGGTGGTTAGGGATGATGATGTTCGGGGAAATATTTTGAGAGTAAAACGCTCAACCACTTAAGCTATAAGCCCCCACAGAGTTGCGTAACGGCAAAGATGGCTGAACAAAGAAACTCTGTTGTATATAAACAAATATAGCCGTCCCCAATTCACCGTTTCGTGGTAAAATTTACAATACATACGGAATGTAATGAATCGTGAGTCTGCAGAAGTATATGTAGTACAAAATGACCCGAAAGGGATGATGTTCGGGGAAATATTATGGGGGATGGGAGGTGTAAGAACTCTCCTATCTTTCTAGTTTACTAAGTAATGCTTCTATAGGCGGCAGCTCCTGCACAATTTGTTGCCAGTCAGGCATGCCCTGCAAAGATATCGGAGTATATCACAGATGTATTCTACTCCGAAACAATAAAAAGGGAAACGAAAAGGAGAGCATGACGCTCGGAGTTAAGTTTTCCTTAGGTTGAACAAGTTTAAACGCTTATAGGGTGTATGGAAACAAATGGAGCAAAAGAAACGGCTATTTCAGAAACTCAAATCCAGAACTTAAGTAAATCAATGCAGTATGCACTTACCTTCCCTGATCTTCGAACCCTACCATCTAGGCGCAGTATAATGTAGACATCCTCACCGGGAGCAACTCCTTCGGACTTTTGCTGATCCTTTATCCACCTAAACAAGCATATAAACACAATGACTCATACAAACCGAATGATGCATATAAACACAAAAGATTTTGTTGTTTAGAGTAATAAATTGGTGGCGAAACAAGCGCGTAGACAAAGTAGAGTAGCATGTAACCTTTCCCATTCTCCAGGGGAAACAACCTCAGCCTTGAATCGGATTTCAGCTTTTAACTTTGACTTTGCAGTTATGGACTGAGTTCGTTTCTCGAAATCTTCCTACCATAGAGCCAACAGATATAGTGGGAAGAATGAAACAAATGGTCGCAATCTAAAGCTCGCTCAGAACATGCATCTAATTCTACAAGGATGATGTTTTGCAAGAGAACTATAGATGAGAGTCTTCGCATCTTACCCCGATAGAAGGAAGAGCAGCAGCTGCCTTTGAAGGTGAACCGAATCCTTTCTTCTCTATTTGAGGTGCCCTAACTTCATCCCAGATGACAGGAACTAGAAGAACACCTCTTCTTAGGAGCTCAGTTCGAAACTTTGCTGCCTGCTGGATACTTAAGGCCACCGTCTCCTTCTTCCCTGCTAAAATAACCTAAATCGTAGACTTTATCAGATCATTGGCATATCCAGAATCCAGATAATGAAAACAGAAATCAGATGTAGAGAAATATCAACATATGAGCTACATAGAAAGATTCCAGATAACCAAAAAAAGCATTGGCACTCACAGGCCTGACAGTGTCTCGCAACTGCACAAGCTCAACAACCCGGTTGGTGGAGAGGCGCAATGGCAATCTCGATAGATTTTCATCACGAGATATTTGTGAAAGTTGTTCCTCCTCCTTCTTGTTTTCCCATAAAAACAATGCCACAAGAACAATAAGACCTGTAGATTACTGATCCAAAAGCTTAGCCACATTAAAATGCAAGTTACATAAGTTCACTCAGTATCATACTCAATCCCTTAATCTCCCAAGAAATTGAAAGAAGACATGACTGTTGGTGAACACCGAACCCAAAAGCTAAAACTCGTGAAAGTCGGATCTTTTGGGTTTTTATTCTGTTGCTCCCAATTTCTATGAAATAAAGGATGCTCATTGAATGAATCTTAACTTATATGACTCCAAATATTCTATAAGATTATAACGTTCTCTTTTCGATGAAGCAGAGTAGCATACCGAGAACCATATCTGACAAACGTAGTATTGTTCTTCATAACAAGGTTATCTAGTTGAAGTCACTCAGTACTTTTGCACATCAAAAAGAAGGGAAATTCATACTTTGAACTTTCTATATGCAGGTAAAAGCACTTGACTTTACCTCCAATATTAATGGCAACATTGCCGGCAGTTTCCCCGAGATCAGGAGCACCATCACCACCTGCAATTGCACGGAACAGCCTGGGTACAGTAAAGAACGTTGAGATTCCTGCAGCTGCAGAGAAAGCTACATAAAAGAATCTCCTAATCCCACGGAATGGTGCTTGGACTTCACTAATGAGCTTGAGATCTCTCCTAAAACCGTAGCCTATATCTTCCCCACCTAATCTAGCCTGTATAGACAAGAAATATTCGTTACGGAAGATGTCTATACACGGAGGAAAACATGGCAAATGTTTCAACAACGAATAACAGCTATTTATATGACTCCATCACTTTCGTAATCCAAATGGTGAAACAACCAGAAGATGAGATGCACTCACAAATTTTACAGGACAAAACAACAGGTACACTTAACAGTTCGAGTTTAGTAACAAACCTCTTCTTGCAGTTCCTTAAATTCGGGCAAAGCTCTGAAAGAGGCCAAGTCGGGATCATTCAAAATTGTGCCAAATTTGAGGTCATAGTCTCTCAAGGCAGTACGTAGACAATCAGCAGCCTTCCTTCCTTCCCCTCTTCCTCAAAAAGTGAACAAAAAACAACACCTATCAGCCTAGATAAGTGTTAGATGCAGGTAAAATTCGATAGAAAATACACATTTCGGCCATTTTCATCAGAGTCTGAGATGCAGAAGGAAAACCAACGAAGTAATCCGAAATCCATACTTGTAAGCGTGACAACAGGCTTTGTTATACAGCGCAGCCTGGGCCTCGATCGTGTTGGGGTCCAAACTGAGTGCTTTTTCAAACTGAATTAAGGCATCTTTAACCTGAAAACACCAGGAGCATAGACAATTAGACATGATATCAGATACTTCAATACAACCAAAAAAGAGAGCTTCTTTTCACCAAAATACAAATTTCTAGACGTAAACAAATAGAAACAAACCGCAACGACACATTTCTGCTTTCCTAAACTCAACATATAAACAATTCTAGCTAAAGATACGATATTTTTGCTTTCCTAACCTCAAAGATGAACACTTTTAGCTCATATTATACCAACAGATAAAGAAAATCACGAAAACTCGACACATTCGCGCAGGACGTCCTTTGGCGTCAATGTTAGAGTCCATATTGTCGAAACTGTATCAATACCAATGATTTTTTCTTAGTTAGGAAACCGATAACATTAATATCGACACAATATCAATGACATATAGCCATTACGTCTAATAGAAAACTAAACTTCAACATACCGATCTCACAAAAACATAAAATTTGCTGAATGAAACTGAAAACTGCGATGATTAGTAGGGAAAAATGGGAAATTACCCGTCCTTTGGAGAAGAGCTGGAGACCCAAATTCACACAAGACTCGGGGGTTTCTGTATTGGCTTCAGTGGACTGAGAAGTTGAAGAGCAAGAGATGAGAGAGATGCCGGCTGAGTTCTTGTGGATTTGCAAATGATTAAGCGTGGTGGTTGCTCCGCCGGGAAGCGACGGCCTTTTTCGTGTTATTGGGTTCGACAAGAGGAGCCATTGGCGGTGCAGAGTCGGAGCAGCCACAGCCATTAGAGCGAGTTTTACCAACTCGCACTGTCGACCGTTAACACCCTATCAACAAAAAGAAGCGAATCCAGTGTCATTAATGCAGCATCAGCAGAAGATCCACACCGTCCGTAGTTTACCGTTCACTCTTTGGGCGGGGAAAAACCTTACCGCCACCAATGTAATATCCTATTATTTTCGAAAAATGGTCATGGAATTCCTTCTCAAAATACTTCGTCAATTCACGCAACTTCGTGTTCACCAAATCATGCAACTTTACGTTTATTAATAATTCATTAAATAAAGATCATATATATAATAAATAAAAATGAGACATTTTAGTTATCAAATTGTGTTAAAACAAATAGTCGGAATGGTAAAAATATCATTATTTTTCTTTCTATTTGCTACAAATATCTTGTGGTTTTCAAATTGAGCACATAATTTTAATGTCCTCTTATTATTCGTAATGTTTTGAAATTGTGTCAATTAGGTCTTTAGAATGTTGATCGTACAGTCCTTCTAATAATTAATGACCTTGTCAGTGTAAGACACGTTTATGAGGGCTAGCATACAATTTGGGCCAAAAAGTGCAAGTGTGTGGCTCATACGATATCACAAAAAAGGAGATGAATTATCTGTCATTCCATTTCCATACTCTTCTCATCTTTTTCTGTTTATATGGTTATGGTTAAACTACGTCAACATTTTATATTTCTATTACTTTTTGTTTTATTATTTCTATAAAAAAATTAATATAAAATATTGATGTTGCTTAACCGTGACCACATATTAGGAGGGCATGTGGAGAGTATGAAAATGGAAGGGCAGACAATCCACCTCCCACAAAAAATGGATCTCACATATGGCATGTCATCGATTTACTGAATGGATTAGACACTCAATCAACACAAGGTACAAATTGATACAATTTCAAAATCTCATAGTGCAACGTGGAAAAACTACATCTTGGCTCATTTTGAAAACCACCTCAGGTAAAATGTAGTTAGCTCTATTTTTCACTATAGTTAGTTGTGAAGTAGGCCTGGCAAATAAATTTTGTTTGTATCGTTTTCATATCATATCGGTTATCTTAACGGGTTATGTTGTGTCAAACCCATTATTTTAACCAGATCTTAACAAATGACCTCATAATGACCCAATTTGACAACAGATCGTGTCGTTTCGTGTCGGGTTAATGGGACATGCAATAAATTCTCGTTCCTAATGTCTAGATTTGGTAAACGATACCTTATTGAGTGACATGATCACGACTCTACTCATTAACAAGCTCTTAAGGGTGACCCAATAACAACCCACACAAATTGACCCGAAACCTATTATTTTCGTATCGTTTTTTGTCGAGTTAACACTCCGTGTAAAATATCGTTCATAAAAGCGATATAGGAGAGAACTTGTAAAATCGAATACAATACCTTTATTGCACGGATAAAATGAGATTGCTTTTTAATCAAAAGGCACTGTGAACAAATGAAATAACTTTAGATAACTGATCTACTATGGTTTCAAACAGATCTATGTAATTAAAGTGAGCCAAAGTTAGATGACAACATCCGCATGACCATACAAAGGGAATGGATTCTATTGACCAAAACCTAGCCCCCAACAAGCTAAAGTTGAAAGTTGAAACAGAAACTATTGCATATCTGTCATATTATATAGACCACAATGCTCTTCTGATATTGGAAAAGTGAGTTCAAATGAGTCACACAGCCTACAAGGCTACAACATATTTGAATAGGATGATGTTATTCATACACTAATTTTTTTTCTCACACATCCCTCTTAATTTTTGGTCGTTGAATAGAATGAATTGAAAAAGATCAAATGACATAATTAAATTAAAAAATGACGTGTGGATAGCTAACTCTTTGAATAAATAGACCCATAGATTATATGCCTGATGCAGAAACAGTACTGCATTGTCGCCGCATCCGCACTTTCAAAAGTATAAAGCGTCACAAAACTCAAAAACGTGTAAAGTGCTGGTGTTTTGCCCCCTCTCATTACATTTGGCACATCCTTTCTTTTTCTTTTTTCCATCACTATCCAAAAGGTTGCACCAATTCTGCTGCCAAAGCTAGAGAATAATGCTCATCCATAAACTCACAAACCCTTTGAAAAAAGATGTTTTTCTTTGGGTCCTGTTCTACTGTAAATTGTAATAGAACTTTCACATCTAAATGTTTTGATCATGATGCAGGGCTGGCTTTGCTAGTGTTTCATGAGAAAGTGGATGCTTTGTTGGACCGAGTATATATGTTTAGAACCTGCAGATGGGACCATGTAATACCCTATCGATCGGCATATATTGTGCTGCTGTAAAAAGATTATATACCAGTTCAACATTTATGTTCTTTTTTTTAATTATGAATGATTTAATCAAGAATCCATCCCCATCACCTCAATCTTATCAATTGTATAAGTCAGGAAGTTCCCATGTTATGTAGTTATATGATGGACATAGAATTCTTATCAAATTCATCATTTATATTCAGCTAATTACTTTTTAAAAGAAAGATTTTAGGGCAGTAAACCAAAATCTTAATTCAATCTTTTAAATCGGAAAACCCTAAAGAAAAAAGAAAACCCCGTTAAAAATAAAAGATATCTGGTCGATATGTCAACTTAGTCTTATCATTTGCATAGTTCAGAAAGTTCCCGTGCTATTGAGTTAGGATGGAATTTAAGAATGATTTTCATGTCAAATTCACCAATTTATTTGAGCTAAGTACTTTTAAACGAATTAGTTGTGGGACTATAAACCTAAACCCTAAGGGGAAAATTTGAAATAGGTCCAATTTTATAGGCCTATTTTTGAAATGAGTCCAATTTTTAGTGACTTTTGAAATAGGTTCAATTTTTAGTTACTTTGGACCCATAACAAAAGACCCCATCTTTAAAATATGAAAACAGTAAAACCCTAGTAACAAAACCCCTAATAAAGATATCTGGTCAGATCAGGGGACTCACATGTTTATCAAAATGTGTCCTCCGATCATAACCGTATATAGAGTCACATGCTCTTGATCTGTTTGGCCTAGCTAGCTGACGAATTTGTTACCTGATCAGTGATCACAAAAACGATACTGCACACTGGCATGATTGTGTTCGAAGACAAAGGATATCCGAAGTGGATATGGATGGATGGATAAATATCACGAAACCATTGTATCTGACTAATAATTTTTTAGCTTGGTGAGTGCTGAGTATCATACGGAGAAAACTTCCAACCCAAAAGCAGATATATTGGAGGCCACCATCGTTTTAGTGGAGGTCCAGTACTCCCCAACTGGTCATGGAAATTTTAATCAAAATCTAGGTCCAGTATAGTTTTACTTTCTTCTACACCATCAACAACTTAGCCAGCTATGGAAAAAAGATTTCTATGTCAATACAGCCATTTCTTGCGGGAATTGTCATGCAGAGAAAAAACAAAGGGTAACTATTGTGTGTCTGTAAAGATACTTGCTGTGACACAAGGATCTTGTAGCTTAGTTTATTAAAAACATTCACCTTACACCCAAAGTTCCGAGTTTGAATTTTCCCTCTTGCAAAATTGCTCATCGTCTATTTTCTATAAGGACGTGTCATTATTTTATCTGCTGGGCAGTCGTCTTAAGCATCTTGATCTACTCAATGAATGGTTGAGATTGTTCGTTTGTTTTGCCACAAGAAAAGAAAAGGCCTATCGATCAAATCTCATCATAAAGGAGAAGCCGCACGCAATTCCTTGTAATTCAATGTTCTAGATGTGGTACTTAGGAATAACTTTAACTTAATGGGGGGTTTTGAATGAACTGACATCTTGATGCCTGCTACAACTTCCAACTAGCCTTCGTTGTTTTCTAGTGGCCTTTCTAGTGCAGCTGCAGCTTGTTAACGGATGGAAGAAATTTGTAGTGTGATGCCGATATGTTTTAATATGGGTGAGCGACAAGGATGATAAAAGAACTTATAACTATATGAATGCATAGGGTAACAACAGTGGTGTGCTGATCGTCACACCTGGAAAATTATTCGACCAATTGTTGCTGAGAATACACAATGCCGTACGTTTTTTAATTTGTGTTTTGCACGCACATTCCGTTCTGATAGATAATTAAGGGGGAACAGATACTGAAAGAAAGAAGTTGATTTTGAGCTTTCTTTATACTTTAATTGGCGCAAGAAAGGAGCAAAAAGCTCTCTCTATATATAGCATGTGGACAATCCATGATGTAGAACCAGATACTTGTGATCTGAGTGTGGTAAAATCAACGAGCTAGCATTTGAAAACTTACGTCACGTTGTCCTGTTATCAAAGCGACAAGTATACACATGATTATATATACACTTTTAATCACCATCAATTGTTATGGAGGAGTTTAATGGAAAATGGACTGAAATCATCGATATCCAAATCTCGATTGCTGATGAAATGGTCGAATACATAAATCTCAATTATTGAAATGATCACTTTTTAATATTTAATCGATATGTTGTTAATATTTTATAAATTGCTTTCAAACAATAAGCGATCATTTCAACAATTGGAATTGCCCTCTCCCGTATACGTTTCGTTATCCAAAAAAATGAAGATGATCCAAATCATGCATCATGTTATGGTGCAATTGACAAGAAAAAATATCTCAACTTTTGATTCTTTTACATGTTAGGGACAATAAGTTTTGATATCAGTGGTAGAACATCATCCTAGTCTTGACGTGACATAATTGTGATTAACAAGTACAAGACCCCTTAGTTTATCTAGCATACTTGTGTTTGAAAACTTGTCGACCAATGGTATATCACAAGAAATATAAGATAAGAAAATTGGTTAGATGAAGATTTTACAAATCTTAGTTGTTGAAATAAACAAAAGGAAAATTTTATTTAAACCCATTTAACTTCTTTTTACACCTAATTCAAATTTTAAATGTTAATTGTCTATTTTACCTTATTGCATAATTACTATTAAGTACAAAATAAAATTAATAATAAAACTCAAATTTATCAATAAACTCAAACACTATAATTAAACCCTACGATCACTCTTTGTTTATTCTACGTTCATTCTAGCTAAAACCCTAATAGCTCTCATAGAGAAAAATAAGTTTTTTTTATTGATGGATGGTGATTTTGAAGTTTTGAATCCTCCAACCAAGGTATATGACTCAATTATGAATTTTTTATTTGTTTGATTTCAAAATTTTAGAGTGTAGAAGTTACTTTACTGTAATTTTTTTCAACAAATACAATGAAAGCATCCAATGATGAAAAATGTCCGGTGTGAAAGGACCCATAAGTGGACTCCTCGTTCGCTACTTTTATATTAATTGTTTTAATTGAAAGTTTAGTTTCTTATGGCATTTGTAATGTTAAAATATGCTCGAATCCAGTACACTACTGATGCAGGAATGAAATCGTTAATTGAGCAAATACAAGAAATCAACAAGCTTTTCTATTTTAGAAGTTTCATTTGTATACAATTTTCACTGGTACGTTATAAGGCTTGTGTTAGTGAGGTGAAAATTGTGCGAGTTGACACATTCTCAACAAGTTTAGGTGCACTTAAAACCCGTTAGACGAGACACCATTTGAATTCCTATTGAAGCATTTAAAGCCTCTGTCACTAGAAGCAAACCAAGTAAACTAACTCAATACCACAAGTCTAACGGTTAATTATGGTAGAAGTTATATGTGTAGTAGCTTCCACGCTATAAGAGTGGTACTCCTCTCCGTTAGAAATCAGGTAAGCACTTACCCGAACGCAACCCGCCACCACTCCCAACAGGTAGCCTTCTCCAGTTTTTGTTTATGTGTGTGCTAGATTTCCCCACTGGGGTGGTAGCCCTCTCTGGCCTTTTCCTAGTTATGATCTCCAAAAAGACAACCCCATAACTATACACATCGCTCTTCGCAGTGATTTTTAGCATGCATGCATATTCTGTAGGTAACAATTGAATTATCAGCTTTTGTGTTGTGGAAAACCATGCAAAGAACTTAGGTCTAAACACATCAAATTTAGCTTCTAAAAATCAAATGTGTGTAAAAATAAATCCACATATTGAATTGGGTTTATGGGGGTATATTAGGTATTAAATTTAGGTTTAAAGAGATATTAATAGTTTAGTTAAAAATCAAACGGGTGCAAAGAGTAAGCTGGGTGTAGAAAAAAGTTAGATAGGTTTAAATAAAATTTCCCTAAACAAAATCTAATATTGATAATATATCAATCAAATACTAACGACATTATCAATTAAACATTGACACATATTAATAAAATTCTCAAAAGTAGTCATTTAAGCAACAACTGGAATTTATATTTTCCTCATTTCAACTAGTTTCCCTGATATAATTAAAGATGGACACTAATCAATGAATGTGGATTACGCTAGTTGGCCAAAGTTGTGTCCGCTCCGAGTAGCACTAATCATGTTAACCAATTAAGAATCTTTAGACTTGAAGATCATGCATGTAGTACAAAACGAAACTATGAAATTGTTTAATGTAAATTTCATGCGTCCAAGCAGAATTGCTACTAGTTAATGGTCATTGGTGTAGGGGCCAGAATAAATCTGAAAGATGCTCAATGAAACTTTTAGTAAACAAGTTTGGTGCGTATAGCACATTGTTATAGTTTGCACACATGATATGTAGGGGCCAGATTGTTATGGTTTCTACAAATCAATGTAGGGGCCACATTATGGATGCCGTCAGCACCAACTGTTCCCAATTAGGTTGCAGAGATGTAGAAATGCAAAAAAGAACTAAAAGGCAAACTCATTATATATTAGACCTATTGGGTTATAAAACTATTGAGCAACAAGAAGAGCTGTAAACTAAAAGCATGGATGGGAAGAGACTGGAGTACACGGGTGAGGAGGCATTGAAGGAGATTGAGAGGCTCACAGCCAAGGCTGGTAGGGTTCAGTTGAACATTTTGAAGGAGATCTTATCACAAAATTCGAAAACCGAATATTTGAGTAAGTATATGAAGGGATCAAAAGATGTATCAGCTTTTAAGCAATGTGTCCCAGTCATTACTTACAAGGCCATTCAGCCTTACATCCAAAGGATTGCTAATGGTGAAGACTCTTCTCTCATTACTGGCCACCCCATAACTGAAATGTTGTGCAGGTACCTCTGCCTTTTCCCTTGTTTACAAGCTTTTCTATTTCTTTTGTATCATTTTTTTTTTTGACACACTTGGCTTATTGCGTTTGCAGTTCAGGAACTTCAGGAAGAGAGCCTAAGATGATGCCATCGATCGCTGAAGATCTGGATCGTAGAACCTTTCTATATAATCTCATTATGCCGATTATGAACCAGTTAAATATTACAACTACTCTCTCCATTAATTTACTAACTTAACATTGTAACTATAGTATAGGGAACTGTTACCAGCACTAAAAAATAGTCCCTATCAACTTGTCTAAAGGAAATATATCTCTTGTGTTTTTATTAAGGAAAACGTGCAGAATTTTTTGGGGTCCCAGTAACAGTTTGCGTAACCCATCAGTAGGATGTGTATGTATCTATCTTGATATGCAAAAGTGTATATATACAGTTATGCCCATGTGTTTGATATTCTAACTGCAGGTATGTCCCTGGACTGGATGAGGGCAAGGCTATGTTCCTCTACTTTGTGAAGGCAGAAATGTCAACACCGTGTGGCTTACCAGCTCGAACGGTGCTTACCAGCTACTACAAGAGCAGCCACTTCAAGTGCCGTGGCCCTGACCCTTTTAACAATTGTACAAGTCCTGACCAGACCATTTTTTGCAATGACAGCAACCAAAGCATGTATTGCCAACTCCTCTCCGGCCTAGTCCACCGCCACCAAGTCCTGAGGCTTGGCGCCGTCTTTGCATCCGCCTTTCTTCGAGCCATTTCATTCCTAGAACGAAATTGGATCAACTTTTGCAATGACATACGTACCGGCCAATTAGATCCTTTAATCACAGATCCCGAATGCCGGTCATCAATGGCTCCCTTAATTTCCGTCCCTAACCCTAGTCTAGCCGATGAGATCAATGAAATTTGTAGCCTTCCATCATGGAAGGGAATTGTATGCCATCTTTGGCCTAAAGCGAAGTACATTGAGGCTGTTGTCACGGGGTCCATGGCACAATATATCCCAGCTCTAGAGTACTATAGTGACGGAAAACTTCCCTTGGTTTGCACCATGTATGCTTCCTCAGAGTGCTACTTTGGTGTCAACTTGAAGCCCTTGTCCGACCCTGCTGACGTGTCGTTTACCCTTTTGCCGAATATGGGGTATTTCGAATTCATACCGTTGGGAGAGAATGGGACTCGACTCATGAACATAGATGAGGATGAGGAGGTGCGTAGTGATAAACTTGTTGATTTGGTGCAAGTGAGGCTTGGCTGCTATTATGAACTGGTGGTCACCACCTTTGCCGGTAAACTTATATTAATTTTGTTTTAGCACTAGTTAGCTTATTTCTTTTTATCCTAAAGTGCTTGTTTAAGAGTGCCTTTAGAGTGGGCAAAAGATGCTTATGGTAGAAAAATTTATAAGTGTTTTTGAGTTACAAAACCAATTTCCGTTTCTTACTTACAAAAGGACTCCTAAACATACCCAAAGATTGTTCAGTACACAGCTAATTAACTGTTTTGAGTTTGATGAATGATTAATCAGGATTGAATCGTTATCGAATCGGCGATGTGCTCCAAGTGACTGGATTTCACAATAAAGCACCACAATTTCGGTTCATCTGTAGGAGGAATGTTGTTCTCAGCATTGACACTGACAAAACTAATGAGGAGGACTTGCACAAGAGCGTTTCTGTAGCAAAGAAGTTGTTAGAACCCTTCAATGCTCTTCTTGTGGAGTACACTAGCTACGCGGATACGTCATGTCTACCCGGCCACTACGTACTGTATTGGGAAATTATATATCATGGATCAATGGTGGATTCAACAGCCCCACTTGATGATAAGGTGATGCAAGAATGCTGCATTGCTGTGGAAGAGGAACTTGACTACATCTATCGCCGGTGCCGCACGTATGACAAGTCCGTAGGGCCGCTTGAGATTCGGGTGGTGGAGCCTGGGACGTTTGACGCGTTGATGGACTATTTCATCAGCCAAGGGGGTTCGATCAATCAATATAAAACGCCGAGGTGCATCAAGTCGAATAAGGCGCTTAAGCTGCTTGATTCTAATGTCAAGGCATGTTTCTTTAGTCCAAGAGATCCTAAGTGGATCCCTTAGATCCAACGTGTGTTAATGATCATAGTCAAGATTAGAACTCTTTTTGTTAGCCTTTATTTTCCTGCTACTGAACTAAAAAAGGTTCTGCACCTATAAGCTGTTGGTGCAATAAGTTTAAATATGCATTTTGCAGACAATATATAATATGCACCTCAATTAATTTGATCATTGTATTCATGATTTACTTCGTTAGTTACTTGCTTCCATGAAACAGATCAATATAGTAGACCAAAATCAATGACCTGATCAGTTCGTGCCAATGACACATGCATAAGAGCGGCCTCAAGCCAAAAAGGCTTCCCGCTTTACGAGGGTCAGGAGGAACGTCTATCATAAGCAGCCTCACCTTTACTTTGCAAAGAGGTGGTTTTCACGATGCTAATGAAACATAAGGAGTAGGACTAATTGTTAATTAGATCAAACTAAAACAAGTTAGGGTACAAGAGGGAGTGGATAAGCTGCAGAATCTCATTTATCAGCTAGACGTGTTTCTCATTTCTTTGGTATGCCGCAGCTCTTGATTTTATTCAATGTGTACTTTAATTTGTAATGAGGTGGGAAGGAATTCGACCACAAAAAGTTGAGTTGTATTTGATCATGTTGAGCCATGTCAAAGCGACAAAATCATTGTTGTAGTATTGGAGGGAACTAGGAATTCGACCACAAGTGTATATATATACACATATTAGAGGGGAAACTGTTATTAGCACTCCAAAAATCTCATTTGGCTCTCCTCACAAGTGTAGTTTTCCTTCTAAATATAGAAAGTTTTGAGTGCCAAATAAGATTTTTGGAGTACCAATAACAATTCTCATTAGAGGAAGGAAAATAAACATGCAGATTGATAGTGCACACATAATACAAGCCCCTTCTCTTTTGAGTGAAATATGTAAGACTATGGTGAATGCGTAGCATTTGCTACTGTAAAATGGGATCTTCCTATAAGAAGTCACTTTTAGATAATGCGCTAACATTGATCACAGCATAATTGGATACCTAGAGGCAGCAATCGATGGGCCATAGATTAGGTTTTATCACGTACACAAAAAAAAAGTCTCCGAGAATTGTACTAGCTAGTACGCATATTACTACTTGTCATGATCGATTGATCATTTGGGTCTTTGGATAATACGGTGCTCAATCAGTTAGTAGTTCGTAGTCGACAAAATGTGTAATCCGGATCGTTTAAAAGAGGGAGAGAGAGATCTCTATCCTTGATGTTTTTGAAGTGGGTTAGTAGGATTCACTAATAGGGGTCGTAAGATTTGAAATGAGTGATCTGAACTATTCAGTCCGTCGACTCCAGACTGCGAGAACCGAAAAGGATCTCAATTTAATTAAGACACAGCTCAGTCCACAATAATGCCACAATGGTGCACGTTGCATATTCAAATTATATATGCAGCTCCACAAGATTTTCAGGTGATGCGTCCCACCCTGTTTGAAATTTGAGCATAGTCATGGTGCTAATCAATCGTTATAAAGTGTGTGTGTGTGTAGATGCATCGATCTGACACCATGTTCAAGTGTGCACAAGCATGCGCATACAAAAGGAGCACTCTTTCTTTGGGCGATTAGGGTTGGAGGAAAATGAAGGATCTCAATTTGCTGTTTACTACTTTTACCCTAAAGTTTGGGCTTTACAAGAGACGGACGTACGCCACTAGTGAGAGACAGAAACTGAGTCACCATGCACTCGCTATACCTTGAAGATTTTGAAATCATGTGGGAGGAATTCAAAACGTAACACATAAAATCCAGAATAAACTCTTATAAATTTAAGTTGTTTGGTTCCAACAAAGTTTAGATAGTAACTCTTAATTATCACAAAAAGAAAAGTTTACATATTCGAGTCAAAGTGCTAATCATTTCTCCTTTCAATATAAAGGAATCAAATATTTTTCTTATATGAACAAAAACGACCGTATGTTGGATAGTACATGCACTCTCTCATGAGTGAATGGACTTATTTCACCCTTTATAAATAACATGTATTCAACGTATAAATTTTATAACCATAACTGTTTAATTGCTCAATCATCCTTACAAAAAAATCAATTGAATTGGAGATCGTTTACACATCTAAATATATCAAATAAATGAACGGTTGATCATGAATATGTTACATAGTACTCACATTGTAGATTGGTTCTATACATTTGGACTCATAAATAATCTCTAATTCAAATGATTTTTTGTAGGAACAATTTTTATATGAAGATTAAAAAATTAATTTATTCCGATTATAGAAGTTATAAGGTGAGTCGCATGTGGAATATGTGCATTCCCGCAATAGGAACGCAATTGTTATCCATATATGTTTACGTGGATCATGTAACAAACAAATAGGGGAAGGGAAAGATCTCCTTAGACAATGATCATATATCTTTCCATCTTTGACAAACATGGTTTTAGTTTATTCTGCCTCCCACCACAGAGTGCTGTCAAATACCCACTTCTCAAACAACTTTACGGGCCAAAGTTGACAAATAAAATGCTAAAGCAACTAATTAAATGCTCAAGCAGACAAGCAAATCTGCACTATAGTAAAACATCGATAAATGAATGTCCAGTAAATTAATAACTTCGGTTTTTACTAAATCAGAGACATTTTTGGGCCGGGGAGCTGACTTTTTGCATTTTAAATGTCTTCTATATCTAAGAGGGATTTGGATCCTCTCCGAGACAACTGGTCGGGATCCTTCTGACCAGTGTTCGTGGACCGTTGGATTTTTATCCAACGGCTACAATTATTATAACTTTTCGAGGGCCTCCCTGTTTGTAGCTGTTGGATAAAAATTCAACGGTCCACGAACACTAGTCAGGACGCTCCCGACCAGTTACCTCGAAGAGGATCCAAATCCATCTAAGAGGTCTAAGAAAGAGGCCATATTTAAATTTTTTGTATGATACTTAAACAGGTGTTAGACATGCAGAGATCTTTTTGGATGAGAAAAACAATTCATTCTACTAAAAAGGAATTACCAAAGGAACACCTGGCTATAATTATACCTCTCCCGATTAACAGAGCGTGAGAAAGCGGCAAAGTAACTCAACTAGAAGGGCTATTTCAATAGTGGCATCTAACATGTATATACGAACTCAATTCATTCTTTCTGGATAGGAATGTAGAAACAAACGAAAAGGTTTCTTGGATGAAAAAAATAAACAATTGCAGGTTTCTTTTTTGTTTGGAACAAATAATATTTCTATTTTTAATTTATACCTTTGTTTTTCATTCCCGACTTGTGCCAATATACTAAATAATAGTCTCGCTAAATAAATAAGATAATAATTCTTAAAATTCTTTTAAAGTCTAGACGAATCTATAAATTAGTAATTGACAAAATATATATAAAAAATAACCATATAAATATTCATAATACATATTTATGATTTGTTTACTTTAAACTTATATTTTTTTAATTCAATTCTTTCTCAAAATAAACTTCTATATATGTTTCAAGATAATGTCATGGTTGTTTTTTAAGGCTTATTTTAATTGTCTTTTCATTTACACTTTTACCTCTCTATGTTTGAAAAATGAGTTTCTACCTCCTTATTTTTCCCTTTCTCTCCCCTATTTTTTCTTGGGTACTTCTCTCTATTTCTCTCTCTCCCCTCCTTCTTCGTCCTTCTCTCTCCTACTTCTTTTTCATATTTCTCTCCTCATCTTCTTGTTCGTATTGTTATCTAGATTTACAAGTGTTTTGTTTCTTTTATGAGAACAATTGGGATTTTTATTTTTTTTTAGTATTTTGTTAAGTACTTGATTTTTGAGGTTTTGGTGATTTGGATACATAAATTTTGAATTGATCTCGTAGAAGTGCTGAAATTTTGAAACTGATATTATAGAAGTGCTAGAGTTTTGAAACTGATCATGCAAGTGGTGCTGAAAGTTTTGAAATGATCTTGCAAAAATGTTAAAATTTTGATACTAATCTTGCAAAAGCGCTAAACATGTTGAAGCTGATCTTGCAGAAGTGTTGGAATTTTAAAAATGATCTTGTAGAAGTGCTGAAAATTTTTAAATTGATAATGCATAAGTGCTTAAATTTTTGAAACTAATTTTGCAAAAATGCTAAAAATTATCTCGCAAAAGTACTGGAATTTTGAAACTTATCTTGCAAAGGATGCTAAAAAAAATTAAACTAATTTTGTAAAAGTACAGAAAATTTTGAAACTAATCTTGCAAAAGTGCATGAATTGTAAACTTATTTTGTAGAAGTACATAAATTAATTTATACGGATCTGAAATCAACTTGAAGTTGTTATAGGTGATATTAGTTTGTACTTTTGGAAGTTTTTATAGGTGATGTTAGTTTCCAATTTTTGAAGTTGTTATAGGTGATATTAGTTTGTGTTGCCGTGAGTCAACCTTTGGGGAATAAGGAATGTAGGGATATTTTGGGTATGAGAGTATGTAATTGATATCCTAATATATTTAGGATATTTATTTCCTGTTTTGTAGGAGACTGTATAAGCTTATATATATTCCTCCATGTGAGATGAATAACATTGAGATCAATATTCATGAAAACCCTAAAATTCTATATTGGTATCAAGAGCAGGTTCGGCCTGCCTTCGACAGCCACAAACTCCCAATAAACTCTCTCACAATTTGAATCCTAGAGTGTGTTAGAAACCACAAAACTGAATTGCAGCCTTTGTAAACATCAAAGCTGCAAGAATCTAACCAAACATATCCAAGGAACTTGTTGCGATGGCTGGAGAACATAAGGCAGATTTGATTCCCCGTGCACACCATGTCCAACCCAGGCGAGTCTACCAACATCAACGCCATTCCTTTCGGGTTTCAGTTAAGCGACTCGAACTTCAAAGTTTGGTCAAAGATGATGGAGGTTCATGTTTCAGGGCTCGGCAAGCTAAGGTATTTAATAGGGAAAATTCCTACAATCGAGGAAGATGCTCCGGGATATGCAAGGTGGTCAACTGAAGATGCTATTGTGAGAGGATGGCTGTTAAAAACCATGGAATCACACTTACTTGGTCTCTTTATAGACCTGCCCACGACAAGGATATTTGGGAAAGCGTCACGCAGATGTTCTATGATGGTTCTGATGAGTCACAATATTATGAACTTCGATGCAAGGCTACACGGACAAGACAAGATGGTCTCCCAGTTAACCTGTACTTCACCGAATTGAAAGGTGTATGGTAGGACCTTGACAAGAGATGTCCTCTCCGTATGGTGTGTGGAGCGGATTTGAAAACTCGTAAAGAGGAAATTGCAAAGGATAGGGTGTATGATTTTCTTGCTAGGTTAGATAGTGGTTTCAACCAAGTTCGGAGTGAGATTCTAAGGATAAAGCCTATTCCTGGAATAGAAGAATGTTTTAATTTAGTACGACGCGAATCTCAGAGGCAGGCCACTATGATGGGAACAAAGAGCATCACGGTAACATGACCCTTTATGGCTATGGCAACTAAAGCGCCAAATTATCATCCATCATCCATTGCAAACTCTCGGTCATCCCGTACGCAAGAAGATATCGATAAAGATAAACTCCATTGCAATCACTGTAATGGAACCCAACACACCGAGGAAACATGTTTTGAAATTCATGGTTATCCATAATGGTACAGGGAAAGGAAGAAGGAATTAAAAGCATAAGGGAATAAACATGCCTCGGGACAAGCACGTGTTGCGGCTGTTGGACAAGGAACATCACCGAATGGAGGAGGCCACGTTGGGCCCAAATCCCAACAAGACAAAGCAAGGAGCAGCAGTGGCATTGTAGCCATCGCAGCAGGTCAGCCAAGGCCCAATTTGTCACATCATGTCACGACAACATCCAAGGTTGATGAAACTGGTCCATTACTATCTCTCATCAATCAGATTTCAATGAATGAAAACTCAGAGGACCCATGTAAAATCGGTACTGTTTTAATATCGTCCACCAAAAGGATACTGGTTGGATAATTGACTATAGAGCTACAGATCATATGACTTATGATGCATTATTATTTTATCATATGACTTCACCATCTAAAGAAGATGTCATCACAACCAATAGTGATGTTGCTCCTATAACAGGAGCCGGTTCTATTTCCCTTACTCTGTCTTTGTCTATTCACAACGCACTACTTGTTCCATTGTTATCCAATCATTTACTGTATGTTGGTCAAGTTACTGAGCAATTAGATTGTGTTGTG
Source organism: Malus sylvestris (assembly GCF_916048215.2). Lineage (NCBI taxonomy): Eukaryota > Viridiplantae > Streptophyta > Magnoliopsida > Rosales > Rosaceae > Malus > Malus sylvestris. The sequence continues at coordinate 40,156,318 of NC_062270.1, read as the reverse complement.
TTAATGTTTCTCATTTTTTGCCTACTTCAGGATGTCCAGACTTGGGCAATAATTGGGCGTGGTACTAGAGGAGAGGGTTATAATATGTGGATGATGTGTCGGCAAGCAAAGTGAACCAAGTACACAGTAGCCAGCCGAACAAGAATAAGACAATCTGGTTATGGCATGGTCGACTGGGGGCATGCATCTTTTGGTTATTTGAAAAAATTACTTCCGTCTTTATTTTGTGGCATTTCAGACTCTGATTTTCAATGTGATTGCATTCTGGCAAAAAGCCATCGTATTTCTTATCATTTGAGTTTAAATAAATGAATAGTGTCGTTTAAGCTAGTCCATTCTGATGTGTGAGGGTCTTCTCCAGTTGCTATTATTCACAGTGTACGTTGGTTTCTTATCTTTGTTGATGATTGCACCAGAATGACATGGCTTTATACTATGAAACATAAAAGTGAGGTTGGGAAAATTTTTCAACAATTTTATCACATGGTTGAAAATCAATACTCTCTTCCTCTTAAGGTTCTCCAATCAGATAATGGTGGCGAATATCTCAGTACTGAACTCTCTCAATTTTTCCAAGAGCATGGCATTCTTCATGAGACTTCTTGCCCACAAACCCCACAACAAAATGGGGTTGTTAAACGCAAAAATAGACATATTTGGGAAACCACTCGAGCACTTCTCATTGGTGCTCACGCCCCTCATTCATATTGGGCGGATGCCGTTAGATATTCAGTTTATCTAATGAACCGAATGCCCACCAGAGTACACAATTTTCAAACTTCTATAGAGGTTTTTGCTGACCATGTGATGTTACCATCTTCTCTTCAATTGTCACCATGTATTTTTGGGTGTGTGGCCTATGTACATCTCCATAAAAATCAACGCAGTAAGTTGGATCCATGTGCAGTTCGATGTATCTTTTTGGGATTTCATGGTCAGCAAAAAGGGTACCGGTGTTACCACCCACCAACCAAGCATACATATGTCACTATGGATGTTACGTTTTCCGAACACGAGATGTTCTTTGTCACTGATCACACCAACTATAACCTTCAGGGGGAGATAAGTACACATGAAGATTACAGTTGGATTGATCTTCCAACTGGGTAGGACCGTGAAACCCAGCAATGCGACACCTGCCAGCATGATGTCTACCACGGTGACAGCATTTGCCAACAGGGCTGATAGCTGCCATCAGTTCAAATCCATGAGCTTAAGCCCATTAGTGTGAATGAGACCTAGTCTTTGGTAGCTCGTGAAGCAGCACGTGAGCCCCAATCCGTGAGTGGGCCGATGACATGACAGCTGGTGAACGGTTTGGTGCACAGCCAGTGCACGGTCAGGTGCACAGTATCAAGGTAGCAGTGAGCTGCGACCATTGCTTCAAAGTTTGGACGACCAAAACACTTTAAGGAATAACCCTTCTCTTGTTGTACCCATCCATGTGCCCAAGTGTCACAACCTGTCCCGAAATAAATTATCGATGACGTGAATTGACTATTTTACCCTAGGATATGAGCATTGTGGTGTGTTATGCATGTAAATGGTGGTCCAAACTTGCATTTTCCTTAATTTTTGGAACAAAATTTGGAAATTTGTTTTGTGGTTTTGGTTGGTGACCACATGGACCACTCACACACACACAAACTCTTCCTCTCACTTCTCTCTCGTGCTCTCTCACTTTCAAACTCACTTTCTATCCTTCCCTCACTTATGGACCAACATCAAATCTAGAAGGAAGCTTACAGATCGAGGGTTTAAAGGACACCATAGTGTTCCTGAGGCTCATACAAGTCGAATGGTACCATTTTTAGGTAAGAACTCCTTCGAAAACCCTAGTTTTTCTCGATCTTTGATTATGGTACTATTCATGCAAACGTAAAATCTCATATTTTTTGGGATTTCAAGTTTATAGGTAGCTTAAGGAGGTCCTCACGAGGCTATGAGTGCTTTGTTGGAAGATTTTGGACGTCGGAATAGTGAGATTCGACGAGTTGCAAGTTTGGCCGGAATATCTAGGAGTTTTTCTGCGAATCCCGTGGGTTTTAGGGCTCGTAAAAGGTATGGTTTTGTTCGTCTTAATGAGATCTTCAAAATGGTTCAAATTTCATAAAGTTTGGTGTTAAAATGAGGTACAAATTAGGGTTATAAGCTTTTCCAGAAACCGGCGAACAGTCGCCGATGTCCGGTGACTTGTCAGGGAAGAAAGAGCATATTCCGTCAATTTTGACGGAATATGCTAACGACGTAAGGTAACACCGTTAGTTTTTAGATGAAATATTCCAGATTTTAATGAAATATTCCCTAACGCCGTTACTACCACCGTCAGTGTGCCAGGCACGTGCCCGCGGTTCTAGCCGTGCCTTGGCCAGCGCTTGGCGGCGCGTGGGTGGTCGGAAAATTATTTTAAAAATATGGGGATGTTCGTGGAGTTGTGTAGATCACGTTGGTATATTCAAACACCCCATTTGAGCATTGTATGAGAAGTTATTAGCTAGTTTTGTCTATGTGCTTTAAATTAACGTTTATTCAGTTAATTCACATATAGGTGAGACTTATCCAGAGGACGAGTGCAGTCAAGGGGGACTCGGGGGCTACGACCCTTCAACATACCAGTGAGTGGGCTTTTAGTTTTCAGTATATACTTATATACTTGATATTTTCCCAAAAAATGTGTTTAAATGAAAGTATGCCTTGAATGCCATGCATAAAGTTATGTTTTGTTTATGAAATAGTATATGATGCTTGATATATAATTGTGGTGATGTGGACGCTCAAGTAAGCCCAAGTGAGTTATGAATTGTGAATGTGATTTAAAGTTATGATTAATTGAGAAGCGTTGAGTTCATAAAACTGCACCTAGGGTGATTGTGATTTGGCCAGAGTTATGGCACATGCCTATTTATAATGTCACCTCCCGCACCATATGCTCACATTGGATCCAATTTAGGTGCACAGTCCTGTCGTACAAACTATCATAAGTGGTTCCGACTTGCAGGTGACTAGCGAATTATCACCCAGCTATCATGAGAGAGTAGTATTGAGCATAATTATATTTCACCCAGTCTTGTCATACATACCTTTTTTAGTGGTTTCGACTTATGTGCAGTGTAGTGCCGTATAAGTCATGGTAATGACTCCGGCTAGATTGACTAATGAGCTATGAATTCAGCCGTACAAACTTATGCAGGGGTTCCGACTAATATGTTATCTTCCATGAAATTATTCTCACCTGAATTATTTTTTCTATTTTATGTTTTGGCATGGCATACTTATGAATATGATTATGTGAAGCATGATTTGAATTGAGATAATTATATATATGTTGATGTATATGTTATATTCTATTTCTGGGAAAATTTATACATGTTTTACGGCGAGGGGTTAGAACTTTTGAGAAATGAAATGGTTTTGTAAAACATTTATTTTTGCCCACTCACGTTTTCTGTTTTGCGCCCCTCCAGATTTTAGGTAAGTTTGTTGTTGGTGGCTTTGAGGATTTCGGCGGTTCTGACAGAATAAAATAATTGTAGGACATCTTCTGGTACTGTATAATTAGTACTTGTCCTACTGAACTGCACCTAGACTTTCTATGCTCTGATTATGAGTATTTACCTTTGTATTGCACTCCTAGCACTTCTGGTTTATTAGTGCACATTAGTAACTTTTAGTTCTTAATTATTCATATATTTCTTATCCTTATTGCTTCCGCAATGTGCACATGGCTACGTCATCCTCACGTGATGGCCAGCATACCCTGATCTCAGTCGGGGTGTGTCACCAAGGATATCCATGAGGTAAGTTCATCTCAACCTAATGGAGCTCGTAATTTGACTAATATTGAAAGTACATATGTGTTGCCATCTAGACAAAATCGTGGGAAACCACCTAACATGTATTCTCCTGATGGAAAAGTCTTATGTGCTATTGTAAAGTATGTCTCTATGCATCGATTGTCTTCTAAGTGCCGAGCCATAGTGAATACAATGGATGGAATCAAAATCCCAACAATAGTGGAAGAGGCTTTGCGAGATCCTCAATGGACAAAAGCAATGGAAGTTGAAATGGAGGCTCTACAAAAAAATAATACTTGGAGCATGGAGTCACTACCACAAGGGAAAAAACCAGTGAGATGCAAATGGGTATTCACCATCAAACACAACGCAAACGGAACTATTGACAGATGCAAGGCAAGGTTGGTTGCTAAGGGGTACACACAAACTTTCGGAGTAGATTATCAAGAAACATTTGCCCTAGTAGCAAAGATGAACATTATTCGAGTGCTTTTATCTTTAGCTGCTAATTTTGATTGGTCATTGAAGCAATTTGATGTAAAAATGTTTTTCTACATGGAGACTTGGAAGAAAACGTTTACATGGAGCTTCCGCCCGGGTTTGAAGTGTCGAACAGGACAGGTAAGGTGTGTAGGTTGCGAAAAGCTCTTTATGGACTCAAACAGTCGCCGAGGGCATGGTTTGGAAGATTCACTGATGCAATGAAGAAATATGGTTATCGACAAGGAAATGTGGATCATACTTTGTTTATCAAACGCAGGGGAGGAAATGTCACCTTGTTAATAATTTATGTGGACGATATGGTAGTTACTGGTGATGATACTGAAGCGATGAAGCGGTTACAGGGGTATCTCTCTTCGGAGTTTGAGATAAAAGACTTAGGAGGCTTGAAGTACTTCTTGGGAATTGAAGTTGCTCATTCCTGTGAGGGTATTTACTTGTCACAGCGGAAGTATGTTCTGGATCTTTTGTCTGAGACAAAGATGTTGGCATGTAAACCAATAGAAACGCTTATAGTTCAGAATCATCATCTAGCGATTTACCAGGTGCACCTGGAAAAGGGTTAATCTTCAGAAAGTATGGGCATTTAGAGGTAAAAGGGTACATAGATGCTGCTTGGGCTGGAAATGTTACTGATAGACGCTCTACATCAGGGTACTTTACGTTTGTTGCAGGTAATCTTGTAACTTCGAGGAGCAAGAAACAGAATGTGGTTGCTGGGTCCACTACGAAGGCTGAATATCGTGGTATGGCACATGGAATTTGTGAATTGTTGTGGCTAAGGATCCTCCTGATCGAGATTGGGTTCAAACCACATGGAGCTATGTTGTTGTATTGTGATAATCAAGCTGCGAGAGAAATAGCTAATAATCCAGTTCAGCATGATCATACAAAACATTTTGAGGTAGATAGACATTTTATCAAAGATAAGTTAGATGTTAAGTTGATTTATATTCCGTATGTGAGATCTGAAGATCAGTTGGCTAATGTATTAACTCATGCCGTGTCATCAAGAGTGTTTCAGGACTCACTTAACAAGTTGGGTTTAGGTGATATTTACGCACCAACTTGAGGGGGAGTGTTGCTGTGAGTCAACCTTTGGGGAATAAGGAATGTAGGGATATTTTGGGTATGAGAGTATGTAATTGATATCCTAATATATTTAGGATATTTATTTCCTGATTTGTAGGAGATTGTATAAGCTTATATATATTCCTCTATGTGAGATGAATAATATTGAGATCAATATTCATGAAAACCCTAGAATTCTATCTGTTTGTACTTTTGGAAGTTTTTATAGGTGATGTTAGTTTCTATTTTGGCTTGGTTAAGTAACAAGTTTATTGAAAGCATAACTGAAAATTTAAAATTTTGATTTGCTGATTTTTTGGGTTAAATTTGTTGGGGTTTAATGAAACACACCCACAAGTTATTAGATAAGACCTCATCCCTCGAGCTAACGTCATATAACCCAATCGAGACATTGTAGAATAAGCTAAGCTTTTCTTAATATCTTTTTGAGCAAGAGCTAAAGTGGCTCCTAAAATGATGACTCCATCAATAAAATTATTTAAACACACAAAATTAACACTCTAATACTGGTAATTCCTACCATTGTACGCATTCCCCGCCCTACTTGTATTAGAAAATGTGTCAGTTTGTGTCTGAACAAAATCACTAACTCTTCATACAAGCATAGCATGAAACGGCTCAAGATCAGTTAAAACTGGGATCGAAATTCCCAAAGACTTAAAAATAAAAAGTAAAATTTATAAATTACATCCATAAAAATCAAACTTTATTGCCAAAATGTGTTCAGCTTATTATGAAGGGATCAAGGAACAAGGGGTGGCTTTATTGAGCAATAGCATGCTTAGCACCATCCAAAGTGTTCTTGAGTAGCATTGCAACCGTCATTGGTCCGACGCCACCAGGAACAGGAGTTACCCATCCGGCTACCTTACATGCTTCCTGGAAATCCACATCTCCAACCAATCTATAGCCTGACTTTCTGCTCGGGTCGTCTATAGCATTTGTGCCAACATCAATGACAGCAGCACCCGGTTTTATCCAACTACCCTTGATCTGAAATTCAGTAAGGAATATATTTCATTGAGTCAACACATAAACAACAATCGACACTAGGGCCAACGAAGGCAAGGAAAGTACAAAATTGACACAATGCAGCTGCACTGGCAGATGTTGGTTATTCCATTGAAGCAACGATGGAGCCTAGTGAAAGCTTATAAACATCTAATGAATTGTCTTACAACTGCAAAGTGAAAGACGATGGAGTGTCCTTTTTCCTTCACTTGGGATGAATGGAACCAAACAACTAGTCGTATTCTTCTAACTAGAACAAAACTATGTACTAGATTTTTCGTGGAAAGCCAAGAAATATGAAATAAGATAACACCTGCATGTCATAAGACGATGTTACTGCATACCACGGATCTATAATCTATGAAGTGCCTACCATCATTGCCTGTCCTGCTGCAGCAATAATAATGTCCGCTTCACGAATGAAACTCTCTGGATCAGGTGTGCGGGAATGGACTACGGTAACAGTAGCATCTGCTTTCAAAAGCAGCAATGAAACTGGTAATCCAACAATGTTACTTCTGCCAACAACCACTGCCTTCTTTCCCTTTATGCTTATCCCACTTCGCGACAGAAGTTCAAGACAGCCCTGCAGAAAAAAAAACCATTATAAAACAAAGCTACAACCTGTACATGAATGGCTTTCACCATTTTATGTGAATATTGCTTGGACAATAAGGATTCCTTGTTTGAGAGAATCCTCGAACAAACCAAACATACTGTGTGTGTGTCAGCGTCTATCTGTGTTTGAATACATAACTCGAGTGTCTTGCCTTGGGAGTGCAAGGAAGGAACAAAGGTTCTCTGCCTTTCATTGCAAGCTTGCCGACGTTGAGAGGATGAAAACCATCGACATCCTTCTCGATGCTGATTTCGCTCAACACTTTCTCCTCATTAATATGGTTTGGCAATGGGAGCTGAACTAGTATACCTGTCAACAAAATTAAACCTACTTTCAGATTCCATTAGGCCTAAATCAAATATTTTCCGAAAAATTTGTCAACTCAAAAGCAAAAATTGAGCAATCATCATTCATTCAACTAACCATGTACATCGGAAGTAGCATTCAATTCGTGAACTTTGGCAACGAGGTCATCCTGGGACACATTCTCGGGGAGGTCTATATCCACGGATTTAATCCCAACTTCAGCGCACGCCTTTCGCTTCATGCTCACATAGCTTTGGGAGTCCTTCCTGGTCCCTACTATCACTACCGCCAGTCCCGGGACCTAAACCAGTTCCCAATTACAACGTCAAAATTCATCCACCAAACAACATCAAAAATCCAGGTAGAGCAAAAGCAAACCTTGCCGTATTTCTGCCACAGATGGCGAACTTCCTCGGCAATCTCATTTCGGATGGTCTGAGCTATGGCTTTCCCATCGATTATCGCAGCCTTGTGATCGGATTGCGATGCCATTGATCAACCACTCCACTCACTCAATCCTTAAGATATGAAAGACGGGTCGGGCTGATTCGGAGCTCGAACCGCAGCGGGTTACTGTAATCCAGTAAAACCAACCATTTATTTTCTGTACCCATAAAAACCCTAAACTGGAATTACATTTTCTGAGACCAAAGCATCGAACTTTACAGTTCCTGCAAGTTTGCCCAATATGAAACTGAATCTTTTAAACACCAAGAAGCTGTAAAATCCTCTAAACCTTTCACACAAAAAATCAGAAACCGAATCTTTTGAATACCAAGAACAAGATAACAATGATGGGGATAGTACTTCACAGAATCAATACCAAACATAAAAAAAAATCCAGAAATCTCAACAAAAAAAAGGAGAACCAGAAATACTCACCGCAAGCTTAGCGAGAGTGGAAGAAGCAGAAGACGGGGAATCTCGATACCAAATTAGGGTCGCCAGCTACCAAATTGAGGTAAACGACGCCGTACGCAAGTATTTTTTTTTTGGGGGGGGGGTTGGTTAAGTTTTAAAATCACATAACGACGTCGTATTAGGATTGCGCCGGTTTGTTTTATGAACCATTGAAACCGAACTGAACCAATAGATTTTGGTTTGATTCGGTTTTTCAACTTCGATTATGTTTTTTCTCGATTCAATTTTTTCAACTTCAGTTTTGTATTCAGTTCCCTTTTTACGGTTTTTTATTTTTTGAACCTAATCCTTTGTGTATGTAAACTTTTTTTTTTTTTTTGACAAAAACAAAAAATTTCTTACATATAAGAAACAGAACAGTATCGATTATGATATCACGTATGACCACATATTTGATATATTGGATAAAATACATTCATATGGTAATTATTTAATTACACGAAAATCATCAATAATCTATCATATTTGACATAGTTTCTAACAAGTATTCGAAGCCTAGGTGTGGCTCCAAGACCCCAAGAATATGAGAGTTCTAATGGGGTCTTCTGCATAGTTGTTCCATCTTATTCTTCTCCCAATTGGTTTGGAAACTAAGAGACCCCTACCATCATTCTGACGTCCATGCCTAGCCATAACCACCATGGCGGCCTGATAAGCCTGACAGAGCGTCTCTCGGAAACCCCTCGTCGATTCGTCATACAGAGAACTCTCCCCACAGATGTTTTGGGGCTTCATTCTTGATACTTTGATAGTAGTCTCTTTGTTTGTGTTGGCCAAGAGGGTAAGATATTAGACTTGCTTATGGCCTTGCCTTGGTTTTTATAGAAGAACAAACTACATGCTGATGTGGCCACTATTTTTTTTTTAAAGACATGATGAGGAAATGCTTGAATCCAATGCCATATTCTAGAGGAATGTGTGCTCATTGTCCATGTGTCTTATGCCAAAATTGATTGATGAAACATGATATTATTTAGGACTGGTTGGCATTGCTTAAAGTTTTTTAAAAGTAACTTTTTTTTTCTTTTCAAAACTATGTGTCCAAAACAACAGAAAGCAGAAGCGACACATGCTTTTCAAAAAACGATTTTTTTTCATTGGAAGCTGGTGAACAATGCTAATTAATGAAACTTTCATATTAACAATCATAACCTTATATATATACATATATTTATATACATATATTTATATATATATATATATATATATATATATATATATATATATATATTAAAGCTAAAAGCACTTTTTAACACTATAGTTTACGAAACTCTTACTTGTTTTTTCTACATCTATTTATTCTCACAGCACAGTTACCCCAAACTAACCGTAGTTGCTTACGTGTGAATAATTTTCTTCTCTTATACGCAAATTATAGTTTGATATACGCGCAAACTTGAAACGATATATATAAAAAAGCAAGTATCTTTTAAAGAAATTGAAGTGATATCATATAAAACTCCAATTTTTATTGTGCTAAGAATTTGAAAGATATGCCCCTTTCAAATCCGAATACACTTTTTAACAAACTTAGATTCCAAATGTTTCCATTCGAAAAATGAACAAATGTTCATGGGAAGCTATCAAACTTAAGATGCTTTGCTACTCAGTGTGCTAAGAGACAACCCACCTATGGCTGATATGCTCATTTCAAACTCACAATATGAAAGGTGGAAAGAAATGAGTGGGAAGAGGATGGGAATAAATTCAATCTTATCTTTGTTTTTGGCATATTTAGTGCCATCAAATTGAGCTTTCGTCTAGTGATGTTAAGTAGGTCTGATAATTTTTTGCACGACTCGTTAATCTAACATAAAAAGATGCAAAAATAATTTATTTTGGGTCAACCTGTTAACGAGTCGGGTCATTATCGGATCACCTGTTAAGAACCTGATAAGTATTGTTTGCCAAATCTAAATATTAGTCACGAGAATTCTTGCATGACCCGTTATAGCTCGTATCCGACACGTAATAACATGACTAGTTAACGAATCAGTTCACATGTTAAGAAGCCATTAAGATAACAAGTTTGACACGACAAGACTTGACAGGAAAACGACACAAACACGATAAACACAACTTGTTTCTCATACCTAATGTTTAGACTATACTTTGTGAGAAGTTTCGAGTTAGGTTTTTTTAATATATAACAAACCTAAGACCTCTCACTTAGAAGTTTCGAGCTAGCAATAATGTGGTTCAAATTTATCTTTGTCGAGAATCAAACCTAAGACCTCTCACTTACAAGTAAAAATGAATATCACTATACTTGAAGAAGAATATCACTATACCATAGTACTAAGTGGCTGGTTTTTACTTTTTTATAAAAGCGATAGTGGGGTAGAAGATTTAAATTTAAGACCTTAAAGACAAATATAAATGCTCTTAACTATTTGAGCTAAAAGCCCTTACTTGAGTTCAATTTTTATGAGTAACATGTTTTGGATTAAAAAATAAAAAATAAAAAAAATAACCGATATGGCCGGTCCGAATCCAGTGGGCCAAAAAATGAGGGTGCACTCCTCTAGACTTTTGTTCGGGCCTAACTAGGAAAACTGCCCACTCCAACCGGGCTTTAGAATTTTGTTCGGGCCGGATGTAGAACAATTACATTTTTCACTGGGTTGGGTATATTTTCCCAATTTTGTTGGACTGATGAAATTGATTTCTGTTTCGGATCCCTATTTTACAATTTTCCCCTTTTCTGTTTTTCTTTTTATGTGTTTATCTCGGGAAGGATTCGGATCCTCTATTTTTTTCTTGGGAAAATTAGAAGGCCCTACATATTTTCTATAGTTGTTAGATTAAACATTCATCCCTTTTAAAGATTTGATTAAGGTGCTTCAATCAATTGCCACCTCAATAATTTTCTATTTATTTAATTTCCATGCCATTAATTTAAATGCATTTATATAGAGGTATAAGGTAACTTAGCAACTAATTGTCTATAATATAGGAATTTAATTTCCTCAATCCCCTTCTTCGCATTAAATGACATTTTTTTAATAAAATAAAATAAAAAATTAATTAACTAATTCCTCATTTCCTTATTATTAGTATGTAAAGCAAATACTCTTTCTATTTAAATTGTATCAATAAAAAGTCTTCAATACATATTTTTTTCATGTATAGATATATAAAAAAATATACTTAAAACTTATGGTACATTTGAGAACAAAAGTATCGACTTTTGGTACGTTTAGATTTCAAATGTACCGAGAAACCAAATGTACCAAAATTTCAAATGTACCATAAAACCAAATGTGCCCATTGTCAAGTAATCATGTTGGTACGTTTAGATTCCCATTGTACCAAAAGACCAAATGAACAAAAAATCTCAAATGTACCACAAAACCAAACGTCTCTATCAGATAACCCTTTTGGTACATTTACATTCCAAATGTACCAAGAAATACAAAAAATCAAATCCACTATAAAACTAACTGTGTCCATATTATAGGTAACTAGACATAGCTATATTATCAAACAAATCTTTACTATGTGTTGGGTCTTCTAAATAATAAAATTTGACAATTTTTTTTTTATAAATATTCTACTATATTCACACAAAAAAAGTAAATATTATAACAAAAAATAAAAAAAATGCATGGAGATGGATAATAAATGCATAAATACAGGGATAATAGGAAAAGAAAAAAAAAGAAAACGAAATGCCCAGGAGATGGATAATAAATGCATAAATATAGGGATAATAGAGATAATAGGAACTGAAATTAATAACCAAAATTTTAGGAAAATGTTTGATCAAATTTTCAAAAGGAGTGTATGTTTAGTCTAAAAAATTAAAAAACGAGACGCCTATATCAAAATACCCATTTTTTCTTTTAAAGGAGACTAGTTGGCGACTTCATCGTGACAGTTTACCTTTTAGAAATCGAAAAAACTTATAGAAACATTTCAGCCTCCTTTTAGTCATCATTGTGTGATTCACCAGCATCAGGAATAGAACTTAGGATGTGCCGTGCAGAATACGGTCTGGAATTCGTCCCCTCACCACTATGTGGTGGTCATTCAGATCCTCTAATTGGTTTCAGTCCATATTTTACGATTTTCTTTAAAAAAAAATATTTGTATTAGCAAGGATTCTGAAACATGTACTTTCTTTCCTATTTTGCACATACAAATAGCGAATCACTTGAATTTGGTCACAGCCGCCTGAAACTAATCTCACTCGAATAAAGTAGGATACCCTATGCGAACGTCTGGACATAAGAATCTTACGGGAGGGCTGGCTTAGTCAAATAGTAGTGCTCTGGATCTTTGCCCTTTATGGGCGGTTGGCTAGGTCAAGAATCAAACGTCATTATCCGATTGGGCAAGTTGTGGAAAACTACCCGCTACAATTGTGATCAATTGGGAGGCCGAAGGGTCACCAACTTTGTGGGACATATCATATAAAACGACCGGCTGCTCTCACCTGAGCTTGAAAAACAGGTCGTGTTTATTGTGTTTGTGTTACTTTTATGTATCTATTATTTAAAGGGGTTATGTCCTGTCGTTCCATGTCAAATTAACGGATTATGCAAAAAATTGGCATGTCTAATATTTAGATCTACCAAATGATATCCTATCACATGATCCGATAACGACCCGACTCATCAATGGATTCTTAACGATTAACCTGATAACGACCGACTCGTTAACAGGTTGACCCTAAACATGTTACTTTCATGTTGCATCTGCTGATTAACAAGTTGTGCAATAAATTGTTAGGCCTATCTCAACCTGTTAGAATTTATCTTCCAATGAATGCATCACCCAACTTATTTGTTACTGATGTTACTATTGTACGATCAAGCTTTAATATCCACCTAAAACTAAAACACAAGCTCTAAACTATAGAGTAATGGAATTAAAGAAATCATTTTTTCAACTTTTTTTCCGTACAAAGATTTTAGATATTCAATAGAAGAGAAAAGCAAACACCGAACTTCGAATACAAAGTCGAATCTTCTTAACCAATTGCGTTACAAATAATATCTTATGAAAAATATAAGAATATATTTGCATATTCTCTTTTATATAATATCTCATTCCTTCTGATCTATATAACGAATAGTGCAGCAATTGTGTCGAAATACGTAACACTCTTAACACCACACAGCCAATATCTTCAATCTTTTTCCTTTTCGTGATCATAAATTACAAAATGCAAACGGTTTATGGCTTTCTTTCTTTGTAGATGTTTTGTTTTTGGTGGTGGGGGACTTGGGGTTGATGAAAAAAATCAACTCCTTTTCTTTCTAGATTCTTCTAAATGCAGCCCAAGACAGGGGCGGAGCCACCAAGGGACTAGGGTAGTCCCCAGCCCATCCTGACTTCATCTGAGGTGTGAACCTTATGGAAGAAGATGAAGCAAACGATGTCGTTAAACTATTTTGATTTTAAATCTTTTCGGATATCTAATGAAACGATAAGTTTGGCAGAGGAGTTTTAAAAGAGATGTGCAATTTTAAATAGAAAAAGCAACCCCACTTCTGGTTCGATTCTCTCACCTAACAGTAATATACACCCTATAATTTTATAAAGCAACCCACCTTCTTTATTTGCAGACCTCTCCCCCTTTTCCTTCTTTTTCTACTTCTTTGTATTTTCTTTAGCCTTCCACAACCTACCTCTTACTTGGTTGTCTGGGTTTTTACGTTTTTTTTCTTTTTAGTGTTGAATTTAAGAGATTTTTTTTTCAGTTTTGTGAGGATTACACAAATTGCATATGTCAACATGTTATGAATTCAACTTTTTACATACACACACACATATTTGTGAAAAGCCCCTCCTTTTTCAGAATTCTGGCTCCGCCACTAGCCCAAGAGATCATATCATTCAATCCATCCAAGGGGAACAAAATCCTTTAGTAATCATGCATGCAACTCATGAGAATTTTCATTTTTTTTTTGGGCTTTTTATCTAAAATAGTCATGATATTGGTACAGTTCCTCAATTTGGTATTTAAGATTTGGGAATCAATATAAATGGTTTCTGAATTTATCTCCCATTGTGACTTTATGACTTCTGACATAAAACCACGTCTAGTTTTCTGGTTGTTGCCGGAAAGTCACGTGTTGTTTGGCTGATGAGCCTGGGCCCATACTCGATGCCAACTATTTGCACGTGAATGTTGGAGTGGTGGCCAAGTCACGGCAGTCTAAGTTTCAAGGGTCGGAAAAACTTATAGAGACATCTCAACCTTCCTCTGACTACCATTGTGTGATTCATCTACACCATGTAACTTATGAGATATTAATCAATATTGAAACAACGTTGACTATTTATATTATTTGTAGGTAAGTACATAGTTTAGAGTTGGTCAACTTTCATTTGACCAGCATGCGTTTTAGAATTATCATCCATGCATTTAGAGCCAGAAATTGGTTATGACTGTATATATCCGTTGTGAGCCACAAATGGGTATGGAAATTGATCGAAAAGGAAATTTGGTCAATTCCAAGTTGTCTTTTATTCTTATGTGAAAAATATCTGACAGGATAAACAACTTCTCGAATCCGGATCATGTCATATCTATTTTGTGAGAATCTCAAGAATTTATAAATTATGTTCGTTCAGCGTATATCGTGTGGTAGAAATTATTTTATTTTATATTTAAAATTAAATACAAATAATATTTGATAAAAACTGATTACACGATATACGATGAACGAATATGATTCACAGATCATCCGAATTCTCACAAAGAGTATCCTGAGAGAATGCTGTTGGCAACTTCTCTAGAGGTATAATCCGGTTTCGAAAGAGGTATATTCCGGTTTGGATATTCCGAAAATCGATAAAAGGTAAAGTTGAGGGGAAGAGATTGAAATCTAGCTGTACTATTGTTACTTTGAACGTATTATATAATATTATGATTTTTATTTTAAATACTATTACTTTGACGTCGGATTGCATGCAATGAAGATTCCCACGAGGTTGAGAGTCGACACATGTACACATATGGCCCTCATGAGGTGATCAAGAATCACATAGATATGTGGCATACATTTTTTTTTAGGTTGAGAGTCGACACATGTACACACATGTACACACATGGTCCTCACAAGGTGATCAAGAATCACATAGAAATTTGGCATACATTTTTAAAGTTCTCCCCTCAATTTAATCTCTTTTTTTTTCCCTAATTGTACCAAAGAAAGTGTTGATAAAGAGTTCTTGGGAGTCAACGGACTGTTATCCTCGACTAGCCTTTAATCCTTCGAGTTCTCAAGAGCCCTTCCACACACACGAGACTTCCGGATTACTACGCTGACTTTCATTTACATTCGTTCAAAAAGTTTCACAATCAGTAACAGAGTTAGAATTTTATGTGTGGATACATAAGTAATTTAAACTTAAAATAAGAGAGAGAGTGGAGTAATTTGCATGAAAGACCTTAAGTTCAATAGAGAAAACTATAAAGACATTGTAAAAAACCCATAAATTCGAATATGAGGTAAAAAGTAAGCAAGAAATTTTTTAAAATATAAGTTCAAGCTAAAAAAAAAACATTTGATATAATAAGGACGATAAGCGAAGGCTGCACCCCAAAAAGAGGGATGAAGAGGAAAATGAGGTCTGGCTTGGAGTATAAAATAGTTTGAATTGATAACACACTTGAATTTTAAAGGTATTAGACTGATACAGCTAGACCGGTAAGCGGGTAGGGTTTACTGGGTTTGAATCGGGTTGAACCTGACCCATTAATTTAACGAGTCATCTGAACTCAACCCGTTAAGCTAACGAATCATCCGAACCCAACCCGTTAAACTAACGGGTCACCCATTTCAACCTGTTAACCTTTGTTTTTTTTTTAAACATTTCATCCAAATCAATTACAGCCCCATTTTATTTATAAAAACAAATTGTCAAACCAATGGCAGCTAATCCTCAATGCATAACAAAAGTAATGCTTACAATCAGTAAACTAATTCCAATCTAATTCCAATCTGCATTCCAGCAAGAATTGAAGGATTAAAAATAATGCTAACCGTAACATTGAGAATTAAGAATTGAGAATAATCAGTAAACTAATTATGAGCTAGCAATCAGTAAACTAGAAATAGCACCGAATCTAACGACATGGAAGAAGAGGTGGAAGGGAATCGGGTAAACTGCAATGCGAGACAGAGCGCACAAAACTGCAAGTCTGCAATGCGGGTAAACTGCAAGTCTGCAATGCTTATAATTGACTACTGAAATTACACAAAAACCCTCAATAACGGGTGTAACGGATGGTTAACGGGTTTCGCGGGTTCACCCAAAATGACCCGTTATTTAACGAGTTGACCCGTTAACCACCCGACCTGTTAAACACTCACCCGAATACTCATTTTAATTGGTCGGGTCGGGTTTGAAATGACAGGTCTATATGCAGCAACATCATTTGTTAGAGTAGCAAGAAAATAAAAAGGCATGATGGGAATGACACGCAACAGCAAGCTTACACTAACACACTCAACGTTAAAATCTTAGTTGAAATTTCACACATCTATTTTTATCTCCTTACACAATTTTGTTTATTTATTAATTAAATAAAAAATTAAAATTAAAGAACATAAATAAGCATGATTATGTAAAATATACTAGTATGCAGAATTCATTTCCATTTAAATATTGGTCAAGTTAGAACGAGTTTAGTTGAGCAAATTGCACCATTAGTCAGAGGGATATCAAATTTATTCTATCCCCGATACCCTCTAGCTAGATCTTATTTCTTAGGTCCTTGGTCCCCATGCATGCTTAAATCTTTTGCCCTTTGTGCGACTTAAAAAGAATAAAGAGATAAAAAGCTTAAGACAACCACATACACAGAGGATACCTTCCAGTCCAAAGCGAGTGGGAGACTAATACTATTCTACAATATATATATATATATGTTGAATTTGGATCCTCCATAGACCTTAGTGTCCAAAGCTTAAGAACCAAAAAATTAAGATTCTTAATTTGTGTGAAAGAGAAATCGGAGCTTTTAATTTGTGTGAGGTAAACTAACGAAATGAGTTAATGAAAATTTGCCGAATTCAATTTAAATAGTCTAGATTACCCTGTCCTTAAGCTCGAGACACTGAAATCAGAATGGATCCCTATCCTTATATATCTACATCCCTCACATGCATAATTGAAATAAAAATCTGTACTGTCTACAGAGACTTTAATTTCAAACCAAAAGATGGAGGAGATATGCATGTTGCTTTTTCTAAAGGCGACTTAACTAAAGCATTAAGTAAATCAAATTGTTGGAACCAACTAATTTATTGTCATTAACTAATCAAAGAGACCTGCTAGCTAGCTAGTATGCATTTTGATTAAGAATTATACCTTCGCCTTTTCTTTGTCACCAAATTTTTAAGGATGGATTGTTGTTACAGAATCGACAAGGTTTCGATAATATGTTAATAACAAAATGTACTAAACAATGCTTGTGCTTTGAAAAAGGCCTTTCAGCGATTCGACATGCCCCCTAAGCAAAACGCTTAACCTACCCGACCTCGAAGAAAATATAACGAATCGCCCAAACCCTAACTATAATTTTAAAAGGCTTCTCATTACTTTACACATCAGGCTGGGAGGAAAAGAAAGATTTAGGTCCTACAAATAACCAAACATTACAAAGCCATTGGCCTTCTTACGCAAGCAAACCCATACTTAGTAAGAAAGCTAATCTACATAATACACCCCACTACAACCCCTTTTATTTTCCCCTGCTTTTACATTTTAGAACTATCGGTGTTTTGTTGCATTGGATTATTTCGAACTGGACTATATTAATTCTTAATCTAGTCGGTCCAATCCCGTAAAACTTAGTGAAGGCAAACAAACACACCTTATAAGTACATCAAAATTTATCCTCCCTCCCTCCCCCAAGTACACACCATATATACTAGTATATATACGCTAGTTCTACATACGGACTCTCGTATAATCTTCACATAATGTAGCACCCAATTTCATCTTCATCGTCAACGAACGTGTCTTCATCATCGTCATTGATAGAATCGGACGGCAGAGCAAACGAGAACATGCCCGGATGAGAATAAGTGGCAGTATGCATGGGATCAGGAGCATAGTATGAGGTACTTGTACTGGTAGGGTACGCCGTATTGTAACTTAGCCCGTACGTTGGGGGCGGATAGTACATTGATGTTGGGTACGGGCCGGGGTACGCATGCTGAACTGGTGGGCCAAGATTCATGGAGGCTATAGGTTGGGTCATGTCTGGCCCACCAGCCATATACGGCCCAATACTGCCCGCAGGAGGCGGAGCATCTCCAATATTGTGCTCGCCGGGGTTGGCAGTGGCACCGCCGCCATTTGTGGAATTACTATTTTGCCCTTTCTTCTTCTTCTTTTTCTTCTTCTTTTTGGCCCCGGTACTTGCTGTGTTTCCGCCGCCACCGCCAACAGCAGGACTAGCACCGCTTTCTCCACCACCTTCATTACCTTCGTCACCCTCTGCGTCGGATTCACCGCTGCCGTCAGCATCATCACCGCCGTTGGTTTTATCCGGTTTACCATCTTGTTCATGGTTATGATCCGCGGGCTGCTTCTCACTGTTCTTACTACTATTCTTTGATTTCCCGGACTTTTTCGATTTCTTAACTTCCGGCCAAAGCTCGGCGTGCTTCCCTGACTTCTGCAGCTTCTTCAGTAGAGTCTCCGCCTCCACGTTGCCGGTCACAGTCACTTTGTGCTGCTGCGAATCAATATCCGTCGTGTAAACCCCTGATCACCTCAATTAATCAAAACACGAACGATCAATTACGGATTAATTCAGAGAAGACAATCGCTAAGGCACACGAGTGAACACAGTGTCGTAACTAAGTAAAATATTAGAACATATGCGTTTGATAACCATTTCGTTTTTAGTTTTTTTACGGAAAAAAAAAAAAAAAACAAAACGCGTAGCAAGAGGGACGAGGGAGAAATGAAGGAGAATGTATAAACGTACCATCGATGTTCTGAAGAACTTTCTTGACTTTCCTCTTGCATCCTTCACAGTGGATTGAGACCTTCAAGACCCATGTCTGCAAAACGGAGGAGATGATCAACGTATAATTTGTGAAGAACAAAACTTGAAAAATAATGAGAAAAAAAGAAGAAAATATTTATACTAATTACCTGGTATTTTAAGGTTCCAAGAGCTTCTTCAGCCGGTTTTGTTGCCATTGATGAGAGAGAGAGAGAAAGAGAGAGAGAGGAGAGAGAGGGTGATGAAGTGGAGAATAAGGGAAGTGGGGAGCTTTGGGAGAATGTGTTCTGAGGTTTAAAGAGTGTGAAGAAAGCATCTGATGTGGTCATGGTGCGGATGCCACGTCAACTTCCACACCCCCAATGAATCACTGCTTCTCTGACACGTCATCAAACTCACGTGACAATGTCACGTGACCATCCCCTTAGGGTGCGCTTGGTACGCAGACGGGACGGGACGGGACGGAACGGGATGGGACGGGACGGGACGGGACAGAACGAATGTGTAATTTTTGAAAAAGACATGGGGTATATTTGTCTTAAAATGGTAAAACATTGTGTTCCACAGACGTGGAACAAACCCGTTCCAGGGGGAGGTGGAACGCAAAAACACCCAAAATCTGTCCCGTGGAACAGCCCGTTCCACCCATTTTTGGCGCACCAAACGCGGGACGGAACGCCTCGTCCCGTTCCGTCCCGTCCCGTCCCACGTACCAAACGCACCCTTAGGTCCCCACCACATCTCAATTAACTGACTTCAATTTCACACTCTCACAAGCTCACTGATTCGCATACGTAAATTTCATATTTCGCTTTTTAGTCAAAATGTTTTATGAGGTTTGCATAACACATAACTTTGATTTTTGAGATTTAAAATCAATATAAATGATCTTGAAATTATCCATCATCTATTATTTTGGTCATTCTGTTAAAAAACTCTGTTAAGTTGATGGTATAACACATAACTTTGGTCCCTCAAATTTGCATAACACATAATTTTAGTCTTTGAGATTTACATAACACATAACTTTGGTACCTGAGATTATCCATCATCCATCATTTTGGTCATTTCATTAAAAAGCTTAGTGACCACTTAACAGAGTTTTTTAATGGAATGACCAAAATAATGGATGACAGAGAATCTTAGAGACTACTTCTAGTGATTTTAAATTTCAAAAACTAAACTTATGTGTTATAAAAATCTCATAGACTATGTTAGCTATAAAGTCTTCATATTTTTATCTAAAGATTATAAAAACCTAATTCAAACCAATCAAGCACTAATATACGCTTGTTTTACGATATGATTATTATATAAGAATATCTCAAAGTTAATCACGCACATTCATCTGTTTTAATTTTCTCATCTCACAGTCCGGCACAGTGACATTCGCTGACAAACTACATACAGTTCCAGATATCAATCCAAACTCTGCCCGTGAGGAGAGAGGAGAACCTTTTGATTGATGATCAGCTTTGTACTGTGACTTTTGCTGCATCTTTTGCTATCCTCAATAAGATCGGACGGTCTTTATACTTTTTCAAGGTTCTGATCATCGACTTTTACTGCCACTGATATAATTGATTGAAATGGGCCCCTAGCTAACCTACCCTCAAAGGATGCTGTTGTTCAGAACTTCCGAGGCCTAGAAGTTTCTTGCAAGTAATCCAGGAAGCATAGCTATGAACAATCTTTTCTGCTCTCGAGCTAATCTACATTGCACCGTTGGAGACGAGTCTGTTTTGCAACTGAATGCATACAAGTTCTATATGTGTGATATATGAACAAATGTTTATACACTCAAGCAGAATTTATCCGTAATATACGTTCAAGTCATGTAACGAATGAGATAAAAACGATTCTAGTATGTAATCTAGAATGCAGAACTATGAATGATCGTCAATATTTTTGAGCTAATATATTTTGTGAAGGAACTTCTATCTCGTTTATTAAACAATTTGAACATATATCACCTTGTTAGAGAAAATATTAACAAGGTGATATACAACTAATTACATTTTAGTATCTGTTCGTAATCGGATATATATGTTTAACTCATGTAATGAATGAGATAAAAGCGATTCTAGTACGTAATCTAGAATGCACAACTATGAATCAAAGTAACAGCAACACAAGATTTACATTCGAGAATCACATCCGTACATCCCTCATTCCAAGCCATAAAGAGACCCATGTAAACACCTCAAAGCTCAGCTTCCATGATGATTCCTCTGTCCAAGTTAGTAGCGAAGGCCTTAATCCATTTCTCCTTGAAGTTACGAAGCAAACCTCCAGCACTTATGTGGCTAAACGGGTCTTACAACTTCTATCAGTATTAATTTTGTATCTGCCCGTTGGCGGACGGATTCAATAAAATGAGATGATTTGTAGGCTTCTGGTAAGAACATTTGTTGGCATCGTACCAAAACCAAATGGAATTTTGGGGCCAGAGATGAGGCTGTTCATTTGCAATATTGCATGAACAACAATTGTACAAAGTTTGGTGGCGTGTAAAGTGCAAAAGTAATTGAGATAGAAAATACTAGGCAACTTCCCTTGCTCTGGGCCATTGCCATTGGCCACTATGCCTTGAGTGAGCTTTTGATGGCTTTTTGGACCATCCTCAAGATGGTATTTTATATAAAACAGAGTTCATTGTCACATGATATTTCAGCTTAATAATACAATTTCCGTAAAGAGAAGCATACACACACAAAAGATACAAACAACTAGTAGTTGATAGTTATTGTGCCTACCAGTTGTACAAGTTTCTGTAAATCAAAAGGCAAAAGTGATACATACGCACGAAAGATAACAATAGAAACATTCTCAAACACAATCGGAAAGAGATCAAATGACTAAACTATGGAAGCACTTTTGATGAGAGATTATATTAGAAGTAAAGATATCATAAATAGTCCGTCTATGGAATAAACATCGATCCAATTTTTATTGAAGAATGAAATGTTAATGCGTCATCAGTATTGTATTCATACTTAGCGGTGCAACTTGGCTCTTACTCAGTGTATTGCGCTCAAGATGCATCTCTTTATTGGGCTAGTTGAGATGTGTTTTTCATTGGGCTGTACTGAGTTTAGCTAACATAATGATGTATGAGTTGTATGAGTTGGCAAGCTCTCTGCTTGGGCATCGAACTATCGGCTCGTACCCTGATTTAGTTATACATCAAGATAACAAAACGTTTTGACAAATTATCAATCCATTTTCGACAACATTGACACAATATCAACCGAAAGAACGAACGTCCTACACAAAGATTCCCAATCGTGTGTGTATCTATAAAAAAAAATTCATGTCGTCACAGCAGACAATACAGTAAACGGGTTTCACTTTCTGCACTTTATATGAACCAATGGATTCACCAGGTTATGAGCACTAGAGTGACTTGTGACACTACTTGGCACTCCAAGTCATTCATGCTTTATCAAATAATATTCATCCAATCTCAGAAAAGAAATCAATTAACTTAATCACTACAACATACTAATTAATGCAGTCCAAATAATCACGGAAAATGACTCGACTTCCTTTTCGACATGACACCCTCGACATTTGGAAAAGTCGAGGTTACCTACCCCCGGCTCAGACACTCTTCTTACCTCTCTACCGTGTGAGGAGACAGATAGTAACAGAGTGTGAAACGGGGGCATGGAAGTCTCTCTCCTGCTTATATCAAGTTTAAACAGATCGATATGTAAATTATGAACTCAAAAAATCGAAGCTCTGGCGCAAATCATAGTTTGCAAATGCATCGAATCATTCCTCGTTGTTGCTACAAAACACAGAGGGAACCTCTTTGTTCTATGAATGACAGATTAAGTACCCAACAAGTACAGTTCTAAGGTTGCTACATAAACTAAGACATATACACGACTTTCTTGAATATAAGAACACCTACGATGATGGAGGCAAGAACGGACGAGGCACCTTGTCTAGAAAGCACAAATTCGGTCCATGTCAAGGGCTTTGTGACTTCAAGTAAGACATTGCGAAACTGTTCTCTTAAATCGTCTAGCGATCCAGTGTTATCAACCACTATGTCTGCCTTGGTCCTTTTCAAATCGAGTGACATCTGAGCATTTATCCTGTTTCCAGCATCATCCTCACTTGTTCTGTCCCTCGACATGAGTCTCCGGAGCTGCGTTTCAGGATCAACCCATACAACAATAATAGGCTTCGTCCACTTGTCCATCTTGGCCTCGAACAACAGAGGAACATCAAGAACAATAACCTTACACCCCTTCATCCATAGCTTCAAAATTTCCCAAAAGATTCCAGACGATATATATGGAGCTAGCAGTCTACAAGAAGATAAAAACTAGATATTACAGCTGATATAATATGTAACTTGTGCTATAAGCTACACCAAAGTAAAATCTCATAAAGTGGTACCACAACATTTTTGAATTCGACGAAATCTAGGTAACTTTAACCAAAAGGAATTGGCATATTTTCGCTGTTTTTAAGAAATCACACGCATGAATTTTGACCTTGACGTGTCAAAACTAGAGGGAGTTCTATAGAACCTAAATGCTATTTTTTCCTTGGCCACTCTAGGTTTTACATCTAATGCAACACTAGCTTTTCAACAAGCAGCCAGGAAATCCAATGGTTACAATTTATAAAAGAGTTTGATTCACTCAACTGCACTAGGGGTAATGTTGAATCATACAGCACAAAGTATTAACAAAGCAGTACTCTAAAAAAAATCGCAAACGAAACCTGGAACTAATTGCAAAGGGGTAGTACCGGTTCAGAAGTTGGCGCATTTCAGGATTAGAGAACACAATTTGTCCCAGTTTAGGCCTATCAACTTCTCCATCAAGTTGCAAAATGTCCTCTCCAAATGCCGAAACAACCTTTTCCCAGCCACCAGTGCCCTTCTTCAACACATCCTGAAACCGAAAAGATATTGAGTCCACAAAACAGCCGAAAACAACACATTGCCATCTAACTTTCATGACTGTCAAAAGCATAAATTTCAGGGTTTGCTCATCACTCACTCGAGCAACAAGATCCGCATCAACGACTGGAATGCTGTGTTCCTTGAAGAGATTGGAGACGGTACTCTTCCCGGAAGCAATTCCACCTGTCAGCCCCACGATCCTCATTCTTTCTACTTCCTCTGATCTTCTGCTCTTTCTGTTAACAATTGCTCCTACTATCAAATTACAATTTAAGCAAAAATTACATAAAAATTAAAGTAAATTAACAAACTTTAGCGCATAGTACTCCATATTTTAATGATTTAGAATTTTGGGTTCCTAAAAATTAAGAGCCTTTGCTCCTCCCTGTAATAATTTCATAGGGATTCGACGTCGGAGTGCCGGCTGTGGACTACCGGACGCACTCCCCCTCCTCCTTTATCTGGACTTGGTACCGACAGCGTAAGATAAACTTACACAGTTAGAGTTCTTAGTTCTCACTGTACAGATTATAAAAAAATACAATAAGAAGATGCAATCTTTTTGTTTAGTTTACACATAAACAAACAGAAATTTAAAAGCTAACGGTGAATTTATAGAAAACCAATTGAATGAGAAGATGCGGGGGAGAAATTCCCACCAATGTCTGCAAGGGGCCGACTCAGTATTTCATCTCTGCCGATTGGCCATGTCGATTATAATTTAGTCAAAGTTGAAAGATTACAAATGTGAAGTCAAAATTACATCTTTTCTCCAAGGAAAACCCCAATTCTTCACAAAGGTTGTAGCTTTCTCACCAATTACATCTAGCAATTCACAGATAACATTTTCAAGCAGGAGGAAAGGAAACCCAGAAGTAAAAAATGGGAGGGAAACATGAAAAGTGTACCTTCCGCGGGTATCAAATTTGGTTAGGGCAACTTTGGACTTGTGGGTCTGAATCTGATGCTCAACAGCGATACAGTTGGTCGTAGTTGATTGAAGAACATGAAGATTTGCGGTGGAAAAAGTGGGGATTTCGGAGTCGTGAGGGAGAGGAGAGGAGAGGAGGACAAAGACGATTTTAATGACTATAAATATGTTGTTTGATTTCGTTAGTAATAAGCGCATCTGGTGTAGTGGTATCATAGTACCCTCCCACGGTACTGACCAGGGTTCGATTCCCTGGATGCGCATGTTTTTTTATTTTATGGGCAACTTTCAAATCTTCAAAAACTCAGCACAACTTCTTCAGTGTGCGTCTTCCAGTGTTGTAACTTATCAAAATAAATGAGCATTAAGCAGCAAACCCATAACTCCACTAATTGAAATGGATAAGTCCATTCAAAATTCAAAAATGAGGATCACATAACTCAAACGTGGGAGAAGAATTCTGGAAACACTACCAGCAAACCATAAGGCTTCCTACAAAAAAGGCCACGTACAAAAATATATCAGCCTAAAATGATATATATGGAATTTAATAACTAACATTTTAAATTAAAAAAAACACAATAATGACATGTAATCTAAATAAATATAAAAATGCTGACATGGCTATCATTTAGGCGTCCTAATCAAATCTCAAAATAGAACCAATGTTTATTAGAAAGGTGCAGGGGATTCTAATTTTCTCATAACTTAGTTGTCTTTTTGTACTGTAAAGAATTGTATTTAACTTACCAATTAAAATTACAGAAAACTTTTCCATGCTACGAGTATTGGATGACCTAAATTGGTTCGAATTAGTACTTTTATTGTGGTTTAATGAATTCAGAACATACAATGTTCATACCATGAAAATGAAACCCCAAAATTACATCACACTTTTAGCTATTCTTGGCACCCATGGCCTTACAAAAATGTGACTTCAGTAAAACTAAAAGCACTTATGATAGAAGTGTTTTAGGCAAGCATTTGCAATAGCTTCACATAGGAAAGCTAAAACCCTGCGGACTGTAGTATTGTTAAGTTCGTCCTCCCGTCCGTTCTCGGATGAGATGACGATGAGACCGCCACCGCAGCTCAGCCCCACAACAACCCGACTCCTCTCTCTCCTAACCAACTGCTCCTCCGCTTCTCACATCCCCCAAATCCAAACCCAACTCATCCTCCTCAACCTCCAGTCCGACACCACCGTCGCGTCCCGCTTCATCGCCGCCTGCCAATCCCTCCTCCGCCTGGATGTAGCCCACCGCCACTTCCTAACCCAAATCCCCAAACCCCATGTTTTCATCT
Source organism: Malus sylvestris (assembly GCF_916048215.2). Classification (NCBI taxonomy): domain Eukaryota; kingdom Viridiplantae; phylum Streptophyta; class Magnoliopsida; order Rosales; family Rosaceae; genus Malus; species Malus sylvestris. The sequence continues at coordinate 40,129,930 of NC_062270.1, read as the reverse complement.
GCAACTCTCTCATCAGAGCCTTCTCTCACACCCACACCCCTCAAGTCCCCTTCTCTATCTACACCCACATGCACAAAAGCTCCATTCTTCCCAACAACTTCACCTTCCCATTCCTCCTGAAGTCGATTGCCGATTCCCGGGACGTCATACGTGGGCAATGCCTGCATACCCATGTCGTGAAATTGGGTCATCTCTATGATATTTATGTGCAAAACTCGTTGTTGAATCTCTATGCCTCGTCCTCCGGCCGTATGGAGTTGTGTAGAAAGGTGTTTGATGAAATGCCTCAAAGAGACGTTGTGTCATGGACGGTTTTAATTATGGGGTACCGGAATGCTGGGAATTATGACGATGCTTTGATTGCTTTTGAACAGATGCAGTTTGCTGGTGTGGTGCCAAACCATGTGACAATGGTGAATGCTTTGGCGGCGTGTGCAAATTTTGGGGCCCTTGAGATGGGGGCTTGGATACATGACTTTATAAGGAGGAGTGGATGGGAATTGGATGTGATCTTGGGAACTTCTTTGATTGACATGTATGGAAAATGTGGTAGGATCGAAGAGGGATTGGCAGTTTTCAATAGCATGAAAGAGAAGAACACATTTACTTGGAATGCTCTTATTAAAGGGCTAGCTCTCGCTAAATATGGTAAGGAGACAGTTGGGTGGTTTGAGAGGATGGAACAAGAAGGGATCAGAATAGACGAAGTGACTTTGGTTTCGGTTTTAAGCGCTTGCAGTCACTCGGGGTTGGTAGATATGGGCAGGCAGATTTTTCGTTCCTTGAGTGATGGAAAATATGGATTTTTGCCCGGGGTCAAACACTATGCTTGTATGATTGACCTCTTAGCACGTTCGGGGTGTCTCGAAGATGCTTTGAAATGCTTGAGAGAAATGCCTTTCGAGCCTACTATAACTATTTGGGGATCGTTGTTGGGCGGTGCTAAAACTCATGGGAATTTGGAATTGAGCAAGTTTGCAGCTTGGAAGCTTGTTGAACTGGATCCGGGGAATAGTGGTTACTATGTTTTGCTGTCTAATTTTTATGCAGAGATGGGAAGATGGGATGATGTTGAGAAAGTGAGGGGGATGATGAAACAGAGAGATCTTAAGAAAGACCTGGGGTGTAGTTCCTTGGAATTCGAGCCCCCGGGCCAAGTTAATCAGCTATTAGCACAATAAGTCAGATCGTATTACAATTCTTTCAATAGAGGGTTAGTTATTAATATTATTGAATTGGGTTTTTGTCCATTTTACTGACTGCATCAAGTTTATTGGATGCCAAATGATAAGAATTGCTCTGATTGCAGCCTAGTTATCTTTTCGAATCTCAGTTGAAGTCAGTTGAGATCAAATTACGTGCTGTGATATACGCTACCCATGCGCTAACATGGGGGCGAGATTCAAACATCTTCTTCGATTGTGTTCCCATCAAGTTATGTATGGTTGGAAGGGGTTGAAGATCTGCCAGAGTGAAGCTTTTACCTGCCAAGTACTTCGACTGAGCCAGGCATGTCTCATAAACATCAAGAACCACAGCCAACTTGGGTTCGTATTCCTCCACTACTGCCGCGTCTGTGGTCATTTTAAGCAGAGGCTTTATAGCTAGCTCATAGGTCAGTTTCGAGGATGCTGGGTCGAACTTTTGGCCCTCCACCTCCGTCCACAATGATAGAATTGCCATCTTCTTCGAGTCTCGGATCACCAGCGGGGTTCCCTTGTCAGCATACTCGTGGGCAATGTATTGTCTTATTGCCCTTGTTTCTGCATATCAGAAGCCGCACGGCTTATCTTATATACACAAATTCATGTTTCATATATGTTGTGTGTCAATTTGATGTCAGGACTACAACTGCAATGCCGTATTCCAAGCCAATAACGAACTAGAATTGTATTTTAACTTTTTTTCACATGAAAGTGTTTGATTGGTTTAAAGTACCGTTTTTAAATTTTTGTTAATTTTATCCTTGTGGTCAAATTTTCGATGTCAATTTGTCTGACACGGTTTGTATCGACTCTATATCTATCCAATCTCATCTAATAAGTTGAAAGCATGGAAGGTTAAACCTTACTCGGAGTGAAATGGCATATCTATGTGTTCTCAATGTAGCACATTGCAGATGACACTTTACCGCAGTGACAGTTTGATCATCTTCTTCTCTCCCTTCTTAACAACTAAGAATTTAACCCACTAACTCTATCTTCGTAAAAAAAATGTAGCTCGATAAATTGAGCACACAACATCTTGTACTAATTAAATTATTCGGCTACAATCAATGAAGATACGAACCAAAACATCGTCTCAAACAATGTCAGCAGACCCGTTACAACAATTCATCTTCAAACTTCACCAAAATTCATACCCTCAGCCACCTTCTTGGAGGCCGGCCGAGCTGAAATCTCCTCCCACCACGCCTTGACGAGAGGACGATCGTCGACCAACGAAGACCAAGGCGTCTTCATGAAATAGAAGGTGCCCGGAAAGTGGTGCAGGTCAGCCAGGCTGTAGAAATCACCAGCTAGGAACTTGTTGCTGCTCAACCTGGCTTCATACACGTCGAGCACCTTCTTCAGCTTCTCTAAACTTGCATCGATCACCGTTTGATCTGGTTCGATTCCTACCACAGGCTTTGCGAAAAACTCGAAAATAATCGGTTCGATTGCAGGGTTGTATTGTTGGGATTCCACTTCTGTCCATACCTTCACCAATGCAGCTTCGTTGAAGTTTTCGCGACGAACGAGATCGTGTCCCGTTTCCTTGAATTTTTCAGCTACATATGCTGTGATTGCCCTAGATTCTGGTGCGACAAATGAAGAAGTTCTAACTAAATATTTTACGATAATTTTTTCTACGGTCAGAAGAAGTGCAGGAGGCTAAGAACGAGTGTGAAAATCGACAGCCAAGATTAAGCACTTACCGAAAAGTGTGATGCCATCGTCTTCTAATACTGGAATCAGGCCAAAGGGCTGCATGAACATGATGGAGAAAATACAATGAGCTTCTATATATATACAACTGCAAAAATCATGGAGATTTGTAAAATGTTTGGAAATGAATGAAAAAATGTACATTCTTGGCAAGAAACTCAGGCTGCTTGTTTTCGCAGGCGAAAAGATCAACGGGGACAAGCTCGAAATCAACGCTTTTTTCGTGGAGACAAGCGACGACGCGAGCTGTGCAGGTCGACACAGAAAGTCCATGCAGCTTGAGCACCATTGTTGGAGCAGAAGGGAGCTTAGTATTTGCCAGTGCCTAGAGATTTTGGAGAAGAAGATGTGTCTGCGTTGGTGACCAAGGTCTTTATTAAATATAACTCAAGGCTCTGAGATTAGTCTTGGTTGAGATACTCTTTGTCGGTCTTTTACAGTTTTGATTTGAAAAAAAATAAGAACAGTAGCACCATGCTGCAGATCTAACCTTCTGTCGGATATTTCACATGGTTGAATGAAAGCCCCGATGCAATGACGACAGACGAATTGTTTCGCCCGATGCAATAATTATTTTGAAGTGTCAATAACAGTTATTCAACATGTAAACCAAAGAATTTTAGATGTTTTGGTTAGAAGATACGACGATGAGACGGATTCAGAACAAAATGATATAAGAAAACCTAAAGAGACTCAAAAATAGAGTTTAAGAAAAGATATGAAGTATTTAGAAATAACAACAGACTTGATGCCGAACGCACTAACGATATAAAATTCATATAGCCGACTCCACTTAATAGGACAATGTTTGGTGGCTGTTGTAATAACATTTATCCAACCACTCTGCTGAAAGTAAAATGTTGGCATAATCTTCTTTGTATGAGGTATGTTATGTTATCTTACTAGTCAAACAAAGATTTCGGGGCGCTGAATTTAAAATGATTGGCAGCATCTAGAGATTGGAGGCAGATTCTCTGCCCTTTTACTTTCCGTGCTCTTTTGTTTGTATGATCACAGTTAAGTCACGTCAATATTTTATATTACAATTTCTTTTTGTTTTATTATCTCTATAAAAAAAATAATATAAAATATTAACATAGCTTAACTGTGATCACACAAAACAGAAAGACACGAAAGGCATAGCAGAGAATCTGCCTCCCTTGAGATTTGCTCTCCTTTTTTAAACCAACGCACAAACTTCCAAGTAAAAAGATTACCAAAATTAACAATGATTACACAACATTTTTGGCTAAAAAACAATGATTTGTTGTAAAATCGACTGTGGGTGCAGTGGAATAAATGAAACAAGACACAAGGTTTACGAGGTTCCTCTACAGTCAGTGTGACTGGAGTACGTCCTCAGGGCAGCAGCGGCGCTTTCATTATAATTTAGAATAATAGGAGTACAAAGATAACTCTCTCTATTATCTCCTCTCATCTTCCTCTATTCTCTCTCTTCCTCTTCCTTCCTTCCTCTCTTTCTTTCCCGTGAACTCTTCACATCTATCTATGTTGTGTTTCATAAGGCTTGCTTATATAGAAGCAAGTCACAAGCAGCATAGTAAAAGAAAATGAATGGGTTATTGGCCAGCCATCCATTCACCTTTACAACACTCCCCCTTGGATGGCCACAAGTCTTCTATTGACTCGTTAAAATCTTGATCTGTTTTGAATGCTCCCCCTGATGAGTATCTCCCCCTGATTTCAAATCATTTAGGTTGATCGTTGATCGTTCTGCTTTAGTCTCTTAGTAAGAAGAGTTGCTGAAAGAGTTGATTTACTTGTTGTTAACTTTCCACAGGCTTTTTCTTGAACTGGGTTGTAGGACTTTCTGCTAGACTTGCATCCAAATGTCTGAATTTACTCCTTTGATCTGAAGCAGATTTGATTCAAGTGTGGTGGACACTTGATCTTGAATCGGACTTGTAATTTCTTTAAGGACCTTCGAAGCTTGATCTTGAATGAAATTGGACCATGAGGAGCTGCACGTGACAAGTAATCTTCGGCTTAGTTGGGGATGAATCAGCATATGTTCATTGCACTTGTCTCCACATGCTTCAATGCATCATTTTCACTTTCCTTACTTGCTCCTTTTGCTTAAGTAGTATTTTCACTGTTTTTCCCCCATGCATATGTGGCATCTTCTCTTGTAGGATTTGTCCCCTGGTGCAGAAGTGGAATGCAAACCCTTGCATTTGGATGGCTCATCACTTCTTGGTGACTGAAGACCCAACTCCAACTGTTGAAGATGACTACTCGAGAGCAATACTAGGTAAGCAATCAGGAAAGGTTCCAGGCAATCGGTTCCTTACCGGGAGTTTGAGTGGAGGTTCCGACATATTGCTTTCCTTACCCTTGTCTTTGCAGGCAAGAACATGGACAAAGGAAAGGACAGGGAGATTGCATGATATGAGATAATCTTGCTCTGGTCCCTGAAGATATGTGATAATCTTGCTCTGGTGTGACATGTTGAAAAGGTATTCTCGGAGAGGAAGAAAATTGAGTATTTCGAGATGCTATGTTGAAGATGCATTCTCGGAGATGAGGAAGAGTTAGGTATTCTTGCAGTGTTGCAGGTCTGCCTTGTTATGGAGAACAGAGGTCGACATATATAGAGATTTCTCAATAGCAAGTGGTGGTGCTGTGCTTTTACTCTTGTCAGCAACTGTGGTGTAAATAGAACAGTAAGATTTACGTGTTTTCAACTTTGTCAGAGATCTTTGACAAAATTGCACGCGACATCTGAAAAGCTGGGATTACGTCTGAAAAATGCCAACGAACTTTATTCAGGAAAATCTGGCTTTTTGAAATTCGGAGAGCCGTGTCGCTTCGATCTTTGAACAAGCGGCTCTGTTGCCTCTTCTTTTATAGAGACATCAATTGCGTTCAAGAGTATGCTCAGAAAGTTGCTGCCTGAGAAATTTCCACCTTCTTGCACTTCTGAAATTTTATTTGACCTCTGTTTTTCCTTCATCATTTCTGAAAAATGACTTGCCCATCTAACATTTGCTTAGATTTGAGTCTTATGAGTGATACAGACGAGCAGCGTCAGGATAATATATGGCGCCCGTCCTTCTTATCTTCTAATGGTCCTCTTACGGTTGGGGACTCTGTGATGAAGAATAACATAACCGCTACTGTGGTAGCTAGGAATCTTCTCACTCCAAGGGATAACAAGATCCTTTCAGAACGGTCTGAAGAGTCGGCCATTCAAGACTCCTTGGCTCTCAGTGTTCAGTGTGCTGGCTCTGTGTCCAATATGGGCCAACGCCTACTTGCTCAAACTCGCCAAGTTGAATCATTGATGGCGGAGGTGGCAAGTCTTAAACAAGAGATCAGAGGGCTCAAGCACGAGAATAGGGTGTTACACGTGCTTGCAAATAGTTACTCTACGAGCATGAAAAGAAAGCTCGTCCAACTGCAGGAATCCGAAAGTCGGATTCAAAGTGATCACCAGAGGTTCGTTGCTAGATTCCGAAAGCAATTGATGCCTTCCCCTTCTGGTGTTTTGCTAAGTACTGGGGTGCCACATGATCAATCTCCAGTGCCTCCCCCTTCTGGGGTACTTCCGAGTACTGAGGCTTCACATGAGCAACCTTTGTGAAGGCTCCATCCTGTTTGTTTGTTTTAACTCATGTGTATGTATATATCTGTAATTTCTTGGAGATATTAATAAATAAGCTTTATTTCATTCAATGTATTGTGCCAAATACAATAAAGCATATACTTCACTAAGATGTGGTACTTCTGGACCAAATATTAATTTATCTTTACCCTCACGAAGATAAATGATTATTCTTAGTGTCTTCATCATATGAGTATTCAACTCATAATCTTCAATCCATATGATTCTTTTAATATCATAAATATCATGGATAAGATTCGTGTTGGTAGATTGTTCGATCTGCAGCTCGAGACAATAATTCCTTCAACACTTTATAATTTTTCTAGACTCTTCAGGAGTCCCAATTTAATATCATCAACTCTTCAAGAGTTATAATTTAATGTCATTGACTCTTGCAAGAGATTTTAGTATGTTGCAACAATATCATAATGATAGTACTCACTAAGGCAATTTATATCATCCATTGGTATTGAGTACATATTTTATGTTTTACCCTTCAGAGGCTTACTTCAAGCAATTTGAATCCTTCAAGGGTTTTCTACACTTCATGACACATTTTCCTTTGGAATTTATACAGAGCAATTTGCTCCCATGTATACTTGAGGGATTTACTTATGGAGATATAATGTGGGCGACTCACAACCCTTCGTATATAATTCTCCATTCATATGAACTTGTTTACAACCTTGTGTCATATCATGTAAGTGTATCACACTATATTACAAATGCCCATATATAACCTCCTTGGTTTAACATCATTTGGCTATTTGTATTGTATTCAAATATATATAGGTTCATTTGCCCACGTTCTTACAAAATTTGTAATGGAATTGCCTTTCTCCATTTTTGGCCAATAATTTTTCTTTTGTCGACGAACAAAAGAACGTGACTTAATATTAACACAGCTTATTGATGAATTTAGTAGCTACTTGTAAAAACCAAAATTACCATTGGTTATCATCAATCCGTGATCCCATATTCTCATGTGCATGCGCATGCATAAAAGCTTTTCATTTCTTTGGATATCCATTACCTCTTCAAGGGCATTACACTATCTCTTCCAGGATAGTCATAGTTTAGAGAATGCGGATCATAACCTCTTTTTAAGCGTTATAGAGCTTGGATTTTAATCTCCACTTCCAAGAGTTGAGTCATTTAGAACCTATACGTCAATCATGCTTCATGCATGAGACATCAATATTCCCATGTCTGTGGATTGTCATATCTGGGACGTGTATCCATACGGCGACTGTCATGCTTCTGGCATGCAACAGTTATGCTTCGGGAATGCAATAGTTCAGTAGTGCCATATTATTCTTCTTTATTCGAATGACTGAACCTTTTGAGTCTAAGGGTTTGCCACGTTTCAGGCGTGCAACAGATAAATCATTTACTGTCTCATTATTTTATCCAACAGAGACATCAATTCTTGTAGGCACATTTGCAGTAAGTATATATGATTTCATCACTTTCGTTGCATCATTCAATTATTCATATTTCATTTTCTCATTGATTGCTTCGTGAATCAAAATAAGACAAATTCTCTTCGTTCTTCTGGAACGGTCTTTTCTCATTATTCTTTTGGAATGATATTTTCTCATCGTTCTTCTGGAACGATATTATTTTCTCCCCCTAATGGCAGGAAAATTGTCTTATCAAAATGACAGTCCGCAAACCATGCGGTAAACATATCCCCAATCAAGAATTTCAAATATTGAATGATAGATGGTGTTCAACATCAATGCCTAATCTGCAATGATGCCTCATTTCAGTACGTTGTGGCAGTCTTACAGGCACATAGACAACACAACCAAAAACTCGTAAATGTATAATGTTTGGTTGGTTCCAAACCCGAGTTGTACTGAGAAGTATTGATGGTCGGTAACATGTCTCAACCGAATTAATAATGCATCATGTAAAGTTTACATGTCCTCATGTAGAAAATTGGCAATTTCGTTTTCATGAGCAGAGCGCGGGAAATCAATTTCATTCGCTTAATAAAGGCTTCTGCTAAACCATTTTGAGTATGGACATAAGGAACTTCTGGTCCTTATTTAATAGTCTGTAAACTAAGACTCTTATGGCTTTTATTACAATTAAGTTAAGGCACTGCGGCACTTCAAACTTACGGTACTCATCTAGGAACTTCATGTCCTGATCTTCAGTATCAAGGGACTTCATGCCAGATCCTTTTGTATGATGGAACTTTGGGTCCAATCATTTTATATGATGAGGATCAAGAAACTGCAGGTTCTGATCTGATCAAGGAACTTCAGGTCCTGTATATACTCATAGTAACAAAAGATAAGTACAATAAATAAATTAAAGCAATAGACGGTAATTCCAACCATAGTAAATAAATTGCATTTAAGTAAATAAAGCTTGTGACAAGGGCTTTAATTCAGCACCATTCACATAAATCAAAACTTAAAGCAGTAGGCGGTAAAACCGTCCATGGTAAATAAATTGCTTTAAAGTAAATAAAGCTTGTGACATGGGCTTTAAACCAACACCATGCACATAAATATCAAAGCTTTAAAGCAAAGGGTAATAATGCTACCCACTGTAAATAAATTGCTTTAAATAAATAGAGCTTGTGAAAGTGTTTTAAGCCAACACCATTCACATAAATAAATATATATTTTCGTTTCTTATTCATTCACATGGTGCCGTGTACCATCCAATAATATTTGTTCTTTTCTCCTTTTGTGACAACATCATGCACCAAAAATCCACCTTTCCAATTTTTTTATTTATTTTTTATTTTATTTTTTCAGAATGGTGCAACTCACTTCCAAAACCTTTTTGTTTTCTTTAAATAGTCCAACCGACACACCATCCATTTGCTCCCTTTTTCAATTTATATATGTATATTTTTCTTTCTTTCCAACTACCCAAAATAATCACACTTTTCTTTGTCTGCCACTTATAAGAAGATCAAACCGTTAGATTTAACTCAAAATTTAGTATGATATGGATAAGAAGATACCAAACAACTTTCGTGAAGAAACAGTTTCGAGCTGAGCTTCTGAAAATGAAGGTTTGGTACTCATAAGATGGCTGTCCAGTTTTCTGCGGAAATGGAAGCTGAGTTGAAGTTTCAGTCATCTACGACGATTGCACCGTTGACAATTTCTGAAATTTGGATATGTTCTAGGTACTAGGCGGACAAACAACTTTCAAGAAGAAAGTATTTCAATCGGATGTCAGGAAGTTGGAGTTCAGTGGCTATTTACATGGCTGCCAAATTTTCTGCGGATTTTGAGTCTGTAGTATTATTTCTAAGATATGGAATGATTTAACCGTTGGATGGTTCTGGAATTTTGGTATGTTATGGGAGAGAGGATAAGGAACAACTTTTATGAAGGAATGGTTTCTGTATGAGCACTGGAAGTTGAAGTTTCAAAGCTCATATGATCGTCGGATTTTCTGCCAATAATAATGACAATACTTATATAACCACATGTATATTTACTTTAAGAAAATTAGTCATTTAGAGATATGAGAATGAAATGAAAAGATTTTCTTATCTGTGAGATTCCAGCCGATAGATGTGAGAGGTAAGTAGTGCTTTCCACCGACATGAGAGCTTCTCGTGCTGATAACGTGTTGTAAAATCGACTGTGGGTGCAGTGGAATAAATGAAACAAGACACAAGGTTTACGAGGTTCCTCTACAGTCAGTGTGACTGGAGTACGTCCTCAGGGCAGCAGCGGCGCTTTCATTATAATTTAGAATAATAGGAGTACAAAGATAACTCTCTCTATTATCTCCTCTCATCTTCCTCTATTCTCTCTCTTCCTCTTCCTTCCTTCCTCTCTTTCTTTCCCGTGAACTCTTCACATCTATCTATGTTGTGTTTCATAAGGCTTGCTTATATAGAAGCAAGTCACAAGCAGCATAGTAAAAGAAAATGAATGGGTTATTGGCCAGCCATCCATTCACCTTTACAACATGATTCACAATATTGTTAGGGCATCTCTGACAACGAAGTTAATTCTTTTGCTGGTGACGAGCAGGGTGCAAAAGTTTTTAACCAGCTATTTTAATTTTTTATCTCCAACACTCTTTAATTTACATTTATTATTTTTATGCTTAGATTAATGTTAATTTCTCTATCCAAAGTCAATAGATTTAACTAGTTAAATCTTTTGGAGCTGTAATTGTTCAAATAGCTTGCGGGAGATAGCTAGTCTACTGAAGTTGTAATTTTGTGAATTTTACGTTAAAATAGCAAAACAGCCTCATTTAGCGAGGTTGTTGGAAACACTCTTAACAAGAGTCACTTTAGCATGTTTACTTACGGAAAATGGGAAATGAATGAAAGAATCGAAGAACTTTGAAACATGAAAGAGTAAAGAAAGAGGATTTATTCAACTTGCTTCCCAAATTAATTTGCTTCCTGATTGTTAGGTATTTGATGACGTATTTCATAGAGAAAGTCACAGTTTCGCGATTCCATGTGTTAATAATAAACACGTAAAAAAGGTTAAAAACTAAAATGATTCTCGTACCCATATTTTAATAAATGTATGAAACCCAAGGACCAAATCTTAAAATTATAACAATTAATAAAACAAAGCATTGAAAAGCAGTATAAAACATGGACAAGGATTGTCTACCCTCCCACTTCCGATGCCCTCCTGTTTTGTGTGATTACAGTTAAGCCACGTTAATATTTTATATTGTTTTTTTTATAGGGATAAAAAATGTAGTACTCAGTGCACAAGGCTCCCGCTTTACGCAGGGTCTAGAAGATGTGAATGTCCATAAAACATAGGATAAAAATGAATAATAATATAAAATGTTGACATAACTTAACAGTGATCACACAAACAGGAGGGCACCGGAAGTGGGAGGGCACACATTCCTTATCCATAAAACATAGGGTCCTAGTTGATTCTGTGACCATCAACGGTCAATTTGCAATTTCCCACACAAATGGACAACAGACGGAACCTCAGTACTAATTTACATTTTTAATCTGCAACACAGGAAACCACAACACTAGAATTAACAACAGTAACACAAGAAGCTCATAATTTTGAGGACTTTATGAGCTCTTCCTTGCAACGAGACATTGCCAGTATCACAAACCAATCGAGTACTATTATATAAGTTAAAACGCTTAACAATGCGTGATTGACTTGAATCACAGATAAACAGTACAAAACATATTCTTTATAATTAAGTTAGTTTTTTTTTTTTTTCATTTTCTAATTTCGTTACCGGTGCAGCACTCAGAAATTTACAAATTTACAATGCTCATGTATTTACAGCATGATTTACCCATACCCTAAAACTAGGGAGAAAAAAAATAGCAGAAGACCAAACAGTCAAGAGAACATTATAATGCAGGAAAGGATGGATAGTACTATATTTCACTTTAAAAGGCTTCTTCGGGCTTTAGAAAGTTGTGATATTCCAGCTGGGTCATCTCACCTCCATTCACCGGGTCAAACTCACATCGATAGAAGCTGCATCCCAATGCAAATTGCACAACAAAGTTTAAATTCCGAACCCATAACAAGAACGACTAAGCAAATCGTACGATGTACTGTATATGAGTAATGATTGAACATTGACACGGTTCGGTCATCACTAAACTGCAAAAGCATATAAAACTAATTTGTTTTCATACCTTCCATCCATGCCAAGAATCACCACAGTATTCTTTTGGTGACCAAACGCAACAATGTATTGAGAACCTTCAAGCAAGCGAAACTGAGCAACCGACCACTCTGAGCTAAAATACTTGGGCAGCACACCTGCAATACAAACCGCACTCAGATTCAGAATGACAAGCATAATTGTTGTTTACCAGTGTACATGATACACATGGTATCACGTATTAAGGAAGGAAGCACAACACACAGCCTTCATCCACACACACTCAGAGTACTTTATTTCTAACAAATATTTTACACAAGGACGCATCTTGTGACAAAATTTAGGTTTAAAAATCTCACACTGTCCCAGTGAAAATGCATCACAACCTGTGCTTTATTGGGTATTCAGCATATGGTACTGGAAATTGGGATAAAGCAAAATTTGGAATAGCTGTTGGGTGGTTAGGACATCCTATCTTTAGAGATAAAGAGGGGCGCGAACTTTTTTACGTCGTATGCCTACTTTTTTTTAAACATTTCCAGTTTTTAATCCTGTCAACATGATGCTAGACTTTGCTGATAAAAGTTAAAGTGCCACAGAGCATATACAAATGTAGTCCTTATATCATATCTGTGACATCAAATTCTTCCCCTAGAAGCAAAATAATAAGAATTGAAGTGGTATAGGAAGCCCTAATACCAAGCATTGACAGATAGTAAACGTAGAATGTTTAAAAACAGCAAACAGAGTAGAATAACACAATCATTTAGGGGTGGGAGTTTACCTCTGATGAAAGAAAGAGATGAGTTTGATGACGAAACAGCAAGATTTGGATCAGATGCACTTCGGGGGTTCTCATTTGAGGATCCAGAATTAACCTTGAGGTTGAAAACATGGACCGTTCCCTTGTCACTTGAGACTGCTAACCACTGGGCAGTTGAAGAGAATGCCAAACTATAGATTTCTGCTCTGTCTGCACCCCTCCTTACCTGCAATGTATACAATTAACTATCACACATCCATAATTCTACCAACCCGTAATCATACGTCTACGCCAGTTAAGACTTCCAATGGAGGAGGTGGGATGCACCATCCTCAATGTTCAGATAAAAAGAAAAGAACTGGAGAAAACAATCTTCCTAAGTCCACTAAGCAAAAGCATACAGAAAACAAACATGTATTGACTTCATAATGAACAGTATCTGATTTAAAACACTGAACCAACTACAAAACCCGAAAGTCCATATAGAAAGTACCTTAAATACTTCATATTACCACAACCCCATTAATGGTAGAACAAACTTCCTTGAACTTAAGAATGTTCGAATCCAGTACAAACTGAAATATAAATCACCATGCCAATGAACTCTAACCTGCAACTTACAGCTGCTTTCAAGCAAGGCCCCTGAATTCATATCCGAAATTTGAAACACTAAATACCCAGTCATTAGAAATAAATTATTAGCACCGCCCCTGTTAATGGTAGAAGAAACTACCCCTAACTTAAGAATGTTCGAATCCCGTACAAACTGAAATAAAAATCACCATTTCAATGAACTCTAAGCTGCAAATTACACTTGATTAATACTACTACAAGGCTTCCAAATTAAGCAAAGACCCTAAATTCATATCCGAAATTTGATACTAAGCAATCCCAATTCTCTCTAATCATAAGAAGTCTCTCTATTCAAGAACTTCAAGCTCAAATACATAACACATTTGCATTGAAACTTGATTATACTACTATAAGGCTTTCAAATTAAGGAAAGCCTTCAACTTAAGTAAAGCCCCTAAATTCACATCCGAAATTCGATACCAAGCAATCCCAATACACTCTAATCATAAGAAGCCCCAATGTTCAAGAACTTCAAGCTATAATATATAACATATTGCAGTGAATTATGACCAAGTTCAGAGCTTTTCAAGCTAAAACTGAATAAAAATTATACCTCTTGCAGCAAAGTTCCGTCGAGAGTATTGAAAATCCGAACAAGAGTCCCTTTATTGCTGGCGGTGGCGAGCAGCTGGCCGTCCGGCGTGAGTGCAAAGCAGGCAAGTCTGGAATCATGAGCCATGATGAACTTGGTCCGCTTCGACCCGTAATGCTCCACCCTAACCTGCCCCTTCTGCAGGCCAGGGCACACCAGCACCAGCGACCCCGCCACCTGCGACACCGCGCACAGCCCCTTGGGGTTCGCGATCGTCTCAATCTGGTGCAGCAGCTTCAAGTCGGCGAAATTGTACACGAATATCTTCTGCTCTAAAACGACGACGATTCGGTCCCTCCGGAGCCGCACGGACCGGATAACGGAGCGGAATGAGAGCTCCCCGATGCACCGCCCCTGGTGGTCGTCCCAGATCATGACTTTATTGGTCGGGTACTGAGGGTCGGGCCCACCGCCAACTATGGCCAAGATGTTGCAGCGAAATAGCATCTCGACGACGCCGATTCCGCCCCCGTTGTCGAAGTCACGGCGGAAGAGCTCGCGGAACGGGTCGCAGTTGTAGATCCGGAACCCGTGGTCTGTCCCCACGGCGAAGCAGGCCTGGTCTTGGTTAAAGCAGACGTGGAAGAGTGACGGAGGCGAGCGGGGCGCCGGAGGGGCAGACTCCGGGGGCGAGGAGGAGAGGGGAATGTTGTTGTGGAGGTTGTGGTCAGAGTTAGGGTTTGGGGGCGATTGGGGGTCGTGGTTGTCATCGCTGGAGTCAACGACAGAGGTAGGGTTGTCATCGGTAGGATCGGAGAGGAAGGCGGCGGCGGAGTTGGGGTCGGGCCAGGTGGTAGCCAAGGCGGAGAGGGTGGCCATGGGAGGAGGATCTCTGGGTGGTGGGATTTTTGAGGGGTACGTTTAGATGACAGGGAACTAGAAGAGGATAGGATGCGCTCGAATTCCTGTTTGAGCCTTTTCGGAATTGGGCAGAAAGGGGAAACAGGAAGGGAGGTTTTGGTGGCAAATTTAGGGAGAAGAGAGGGGCAATATTGTCATTGTAAAAACACAGGCGAGTTTATTCGTTGATTGGAGTGCACGACAAAAGCGGGGATGTGTTTCGCGTCAAAACCACGGATGATGGGAAAGCACTCATATTTCGGGGGGTAAAATTGTAATTTAATGATGAAAAAGGGATTTCAAAAAACTGGGCGCCGTTGCCGGGGATCGAACCCGGGTCACCCGCGTGACAGGCGGGAATACTTACCACTATACTACAACGACCTTGTTGTTAATCGAACTAAATTAATCGAATTTAATAATTCATCTTTTGTATCCTCGATAAATAAATGCGGTTGCAAGACGATTTCTTAACCTTCCGACGCTAGACAACACTGCACATCCTCACAATAACATCTATTAAACTCTCAAGAACAAATATGTGATTGCATCCATGAGTGTATTCATGGAACGAATCTTTGAATTAAGATTACGTTTATGTTTCTTGATTATTGTATTTGGGTTGCAGATCAACCTCTCTTTGCTATGTACGATCATATACGATGCTTCTTCCGGTTTGAATAAAACACCTTCTCCATGGAGGGAAAAGAAACACGAGATGTTTGACTAAATGGAAAAGCCAACAAGAAATATGCTAAAAACTGCCAAATCCGTGGACAATCAATTCATTGATTTACAAATTCATCTGTTACTTAGCAGACAATCAACCCGTGGAAACATTAATGAATCGGGACCAGCTCTCATCAGAATTACAGGACCACTAGAGATTTTTTGACGATGAAGTGATCTTACCAATTGCAACCAGAAATCTCACCCACCAACCACTCATCCCACAAGTCTACCATTCATTTCAAAGACAAAATCCTTTTTCATCGCAAACTCTTGGATTGAAAATAACTGTCCATGTTGTTTCTTCATTCACCGCGTTCTTGGGGTTCCCTAGCCATTGGAGGCTCTGCACAAAATGTGCATCTTCACTCATCGTTTCTTAACAGAGCCGTGAGAAAAAGTGCACGTGCATTCACTCAGAAACATGCCGGAATAAGAACTTCTAGGAAATGATTATTAACATACCGTCACGCTGTTTCCAAAGGAGCAGAGGAAAACTTACAGCTTTGCATCCAAGTACCTTGAAGGAATTTTCACATCCATGCAGGTTGGTTCGTCTGAGGAGGTGTAAACACGAAACACTACATTCAAACCTCTTTGTTCAATTTGCTCCTATCCAAATAGTCTATGCGTGAAGAAATTAACGTAAAAACAAAATAATTGCGAGGCTTTTTTACTTTGGTTCGCTCCATTCTCGATATTCTTCAAGAATTCCATGACACTTTCTTTCTCACTCTGCGCAACCTGCTGCAGTCCCCCAAATAATCCAATTCTACAAAAGTGCCAGTTTATAACCACATTAAGAAATCAGTCTGGAATTCACTAAAGATCAACTGCACTTGTTTAACAGGATCGTACCATTTACCTGAATGGTTTAGGCACTGCAACAAGGTTCTGTCAATTAAAGCTTCCTGAAATCGATCCACCAATGTTTGCCTCTTTACCTCTGCTTTATCAAGCTTCAGAATTTGATCTTCGGCCTGCTAAAGAATATATGTTAAATACGGTACTGATTGGAACTGGAATAAGCCTATAAGGAAATGAGAACAGGGAGACACCTCGCTCTCACTTGGCGATCCAGGGCCTAAGTGCTCATGGGAGCTTTCACTGTCAATTACTTTATCTTCGAGTGAAGATACTATTTTCATAGCAGGTTGCACCCTTTTACATCTTTTTCTACGATACTGAAATAGAAACTAGATCAAACAGAGAACAGAAAGATGTAAATGAGAAAAGGAAGGGAAAAACATGTTCGAAGAGATAACCATTTTAGAAATTCCTCTCAGCACCATTTTACAAAATACCGAAATAAGATATCTCTATATCCGAATGCACACTACCTCTTCTTCAGAGCTCACTTCATCTGCCAAGCTGCATGCATACGCATTAGCACCTGCATCCGAAAGAATTAAATAAACATCACTGCTGCTCAATAGAGCCTATGCCGGTTCAACCCAAGCAGCCATTTTCGAAAAAACACAACACCTATCAGCACTTCTAACCGTGACGAAAGGGGTAATTCCTCCTGTTTAGGAATATAATTATGGTTACTACACCATCTCTTCCTGCAACACAAGTTTCTACAGTAAAAGAAAAACATAGTAATTATAATCATTTATCTTTTGTACAGGACGATATTCTATCCTAAACAATTCTAATCTACGGAGAGGGAGATTTGATTCGAACTCGTTGCAAAGAAGCTGACACACTGCCTTAGCGAACTGGCCTAACTCACATTGCAGGGTAATACAACTAGCAAAGCAGTTCACATAATTTTCTCTGTACTTTCTCATATTTTCTTGGTATCCAAACACATTGTACCGATCTTTCGCCAATTACGACTACATAAACAATGCACATACATACAAATTAAATCAAGAACATTGAAGTTTAAAGCAAAATAAATATAAACATTAAAAAATAAATAAAAACCTTTTTCTTGGTGGAACCACCAATCGTAGTGCAATTGGGAAAATCTCGGTCCGATTCATCCTCATCTGCCCAGATGAACAACCAAAAAACACTTCAATCCAAGAATTCCAATTCAGAAAAACACAGATAAAATGCGAGAATCGAATCGAGGGAGCTTACCGGAAATGCTCCGATCAGAATCTGGAATTGTCTAAAAACAACGCATAGCACGGCGGCGGAGCTTATAAATCTTCAGAAACGGAGGAAATTGTGGGTTCAAAGGAAGAGGTTCGCCGACGGTGGGTTTTGCCGCCAAATTTGGTCGTGTGCAAGCAACACGTGTCCTATGTATGTTTTTGGAACATGATAGCTTAGGAGGCTGAGCAAATGATCCGCACCGTTGAAATTTGATTTAACGATTACAAACTGAAAATTCCTTAAAAATTATAATAATTCAAATTATTAGATCAAATTTCAACGATCTATGTTATTTACTCAGAAATTCAACCTTCTATACTCAAGAGGAAATCCGGTTCCTATTTTTTTGTGTCGGCCCACTACCATTGTCCTCGTGGAGCGCGCACTAATTTTGAAAAAAGCTACCTCCTAAGCCTAGACCACTTTGCTGTCGCGCCACCCAGGACACATAACCACATCAGCCAATGAAACCAAAATCATCAAATCATTATCCAGGTAGTCTCCCAATCCCACGGTCCAGATCAAATATCAGATGAGTGCAGGTAGACTCTGTTTGACTCAATCATTTTGTCCCGCGCGATTCGAAATCCCGAAAGTTTCGATTTTTAAATATATCAGCAAGAAGAACACTGACAGAGTCGATTCGAGGGAGACGAAAAAGGGGATGAATCGGAGGGAGATGAAGGGAGCGCTACCGAGGCTTCAGCTAGGGGAAACCCACCATTCGGCGTTTTCCACGTCATCATCGAACCCCTCTCGCTTCCAGAACCTTCTGGAAGCCGGAGCTGCCGACGGCAACCTTCCCTCCTCCGCTCCTCTCGGCATCGACGTTGACCCCAGTTTCGACGACCGGGAGTTCATACTCAGCCAAGACTTCTTCTGGTAAGATCCTCCGCGTCATCAATTTTGTAAATTTTCAAGCTTTTTGGGATTTGAATTCGCAAAATGGATGAAAAATTGGATTTTTCTTGTTCTGGGTTTTGATTGATGTAGCACTCCCGATTATATCACACCGGATAATCAGCCTATGGTGAACGGCTGGGATTGCAGCAAGGTACAATGGATGGATTGGATTTTACAATTTGTGTAAAATTGAGGTTGGGTGTAAAGATTGTTGCCTTAATGTGTTTTGTTTCTATTTTTAGCTGGAAGATATCCCTTGCCCCAGATCACCGGAGAAGTCGAATACCGTTAAGTCGAAGAGGCGCAGGCAGGATCAGGGTAAGGCTAAAAGTTTGTCCTTTTTACTTTGTTACTACAAGTAAATTCTGATGAAAAACTACTTGGTAATTGGAATTGCTTGTAATAATCCGTACTTGATGCAGATGACATCTCATTGAATCCTCTCAGCCCTACGTTGTTCGGAAATGAGCCGGTAGTTGAGCTTGAGAAAGATGTTTTTGGCATGGATGAGGTTGTGATGGAGAAACCAACAGCAACAGAACCACGGAAGAAGCAAAATTATGTATCTCAATCTGCAGTGGCTTTACGCTGTCGTGTTATGCCTCCTCCGTGCTTGAAGAATCCTTATTTGAAGGATGCTTCAGAAATTGGCATTGATCCTTTTGGCAACCAAAGATCGAAGGGTATGCTTGTGTTAGTTGCCAATGAGACGTTATTTCAATATTAAGACAGTGGTAGAACCCTTTATTTCACTTTCAGTTTTCAAGTTCTAATTGTTAATGCTGCAATTTCCAGCTTTCTTCCCTGCATTTATGGGCGGAAATGGCCTTTCGCGTTACTGTGCTGATTTTCATGAGATTGAGGTACCTACCAAACTCGAAAAGTTTATGGATTTAAGCATAAATATTGCTTTCTAATTCGAAATTTTTATGTTGGTGCACTTGGCTAACGTGTTTGTAATTTGCCTTCTCTTTCTAGCAAATCGGCAGTGGGTACTTCAGTCATGTATTCAAAGTCTTGAACAGAATTGATGGTTGTTTGTATGCAGTGAAACGTAGCATGAAGCAGTTGCATCAGGATACAGAAAGGTTGCTTACTCATGCTCTAGATATATCTGCCATTCGTTGAAGCCATTTGCTTATGCATTTTATTACTTTTGTATCCTTTGCAGGAGAAAGGCTATGATGGAAGTTCAATCTTTGGCAGCTTTAGGTAGGTTTCCGTTGCTTCATCTGTTTGACTCTATGGCAATTGCTTTTATATGGTTTAACTGTTGTGCTTTATCTAGGGTCCCATGAAAACATTGTTGGATACTATTCGTCTTGGTTTGAAAATGAGCAGCTGCACATTCAGATGGAGTTATGTGATCACAGCCTATCCATCAACAAATTTTGCCGACCATTCAAAGAGGGGGAGATTTTAGAAGCCTTGTATCAGGTTTGTGTGGATGAGTTTTAACAAGCTTCTCACTTATAGAGTTATAGTAACCAATGTAATGTTTATTATAAATACGTACTAGCACCAAATCTTTTAGTAGACTGAATACCAAGCAGGGATCCGTTTTTACTACACTTGAGAAGCCAACAAAGTCTTCACTCATGAATGCTTACATTGAATCCTAATATTCAATGCTTATACTCCCCTCAATCATGAATTCTTGATTCCCGAAAATCTTAATATATTCGAGTGTGTGTGTGTGTGTGTGTTTTCCCCGTCTTTTGAGAGATATTATAACCTTTCCTTGACACTGTTTTAGATGTTCAATATTTGATGTTGAGCTCAGTCCCTCGCTTACTTGATTCTATAGAAAATACTATATGAAGGAAGATCACAGGGCTATTGTAAACTAGATGGAATGGGTTTAATCTAATGAATGTCCATATTCATATCGCAGACACTTTGGCATGCATGCACACTCACAGGCATTGACACATATCTGAGATCCTATCTGGCAGGCTGTAGTCTTAGATTAATTTGAACGCTTTTTAGCTTGACAATGTTTCATCTTCTGTTGGTATATGCTAATTTCTCATGTAAAAATATATATGTACAGATTTCAAAAGCGTTGCAGCTTATACACGGGCGAGGAATAGCTCACTTAGATGTAAAACCTGATAATATATATGTGAAGAATGGTGTTTATAAGCTTGGTGACTTTGGATGTGCAACTCTACTTGACAACAGCCTGCCAATTGAAGAGGGTGATGCTCGATATATGCCGCAAGAAATCCTGAATGAGAAATATGATGATCTTGATAAGGCCGATATCTTCTCCTTGGGAGTTGCTGTTTATGAGCTTATTAGAGGTTCACCTTTGCCAGAATCAGGACCTCAAATTTTAAATCTCAGGGAGGGAAAGTTGCCACTCCTTCCTGGTCATTCGTTGCAATTTCAGAACTTACTCAAGGTAACATCACCTTTTCCTTTCCATTAGTGGTTGGATTTTGTTTTCTGTGGCTGTGAACTTGTGACTGTTTCACTTTTGCTATTTCTATTTGTTGCAATTAATTTTCATGCGAGAATCACATCTCTTGTGCTGGATTATGAACTGCGAATCTTTGTTAAAGAAAATGGTATTCGTAGATGACTAATTTTCTAAGAAACCGGTTGCATTCTACACATAGCATCCTATGATCGTAGTTGATTTGTGCTACAATACGAACCCTGTGATAGCGTTGCTGATTGCATTACATTTTGATGAATCTCTCAGTTCATGTTGGATCCAAATCCAGTCTGGAGGCCGTCAGCGAAAGATTTGGTCGAAAATCCAATTTTTGACAAGGTGCGGCGAAATGGACGAGCCTAGGGCAACCACGATCGCCTTTGGAAGAGAATGGCATGTTGTATTCGCCATCCATATGCAGCATCAGCAGGCACTGCAAAACAGGAAAAGGAAAGTTTGTGAAGAATGACCAATTTTGTATCTATACGTTCTTCCTCTAATATATGCACCTAATTTTCCACTTGTGCGGTGCATATTCTGCGACTCGAGGAATTCTTGGTCATGTACTCATGGTTATGTGCTGCTAATGAAAAAGGTCTAATTCTCCCGGAATACACTTTGAACAGAGTTTTAATTCTCTTTTTACTCGTTCTTAGGGATGTTAATGTGCAAAGAATGAAGGATGTTTTACAGAGAAAAAGCCTTTGAATTTGTCAACAGGCGAGTTCCACACTTCGGAGTCTAAGGTCTTGTTCGGAAAGTAATTCTGCGAGGGCCTTAATCACTTATGGGAGAAGGATATGTGCTTCTCTATAAATCACTTTTGGTGATTTTGCTTGAAATCACGATGGCTAGTGATTTTAAGGAAAAGCATTTCTCATGAGCTGCTTCTAAGAGTCACTTTCGAATGACCCCATCGCCCATTGTAGCTAAATCATAAGGGGTATAACTGATAGCTACAACTTACAAATACATATATAAGATGGCACTAAACTAGGAGAAAAACTTCAATACAGGTGTTTGGACCACATGATGCTTCCGATTGCACATAAAAACACCTCTTCCCTAGGCAGATTTACCTACACACTACTACAAAAAACACTTTGCTCAACGGAATAAGATTTGTTGCGCAAAGTAAGATTTTGTCGCTTAAAACCTTGTGCGACAAAATTTTTGTCATGCAAAGGTCGGGATGATAGGGTTAGCGTGACAAATGTCGTGACGAAATATTTTGTCGTGCAAAGTTTTTTATTTTTTATTTTTTATTTAATTTAATTAATTTAATATTTTGCGTGACGAAATATTTGGTGCCGTAAAATTTTGGGCGACGAAAGTTTTTGGTTTTTTATTTTTTTATTTAATTAAATTGACTTTTTGTTTTATTATTTCTATTATTTAATTTAATTATAGTAATTGTTTGCGTGACAAAATATTTGGTAGTGCAAAATTTTTTGAATTTTTACTTTTTGAATTTAATTTAATTGTATGGTTTTATTTTTTAATTACTTTATTTAAATTGACACATTCAAAATAAAATTACATATGAAAAAATAGTGATCAAATTATTACAATAATAAAATCCTAATACAAGTCTATTGTGGTGGTGGCAGGGGATATAGTCCGATAGTGTCATAATCCTCAACTTCTCAACTTTCTCCGTCAAAGTCCCGATGATTCCCTACAAAAAAAGAAAGAACAAACATGGTCAAATAACAAAAAAAAACCACATAAATAATACCAAAAAATGGGCATAACCTCCCCTAAAATCAACATACCCCAAAACCGACCCCAAACTCCACCCTTTACCCTATATCTAGCCCAAACCCAAAATTGACTCCAAAAACACATATTAATGAAAAATAAATTAAAATTTGGAGAGAAAATACCTTTTGGCAAGATTGAGAGTGAGTGAGAGATAGGGAGAGATAGGAGAGAGTGAGAAGAGATAGTGAGAGAGTGAGTGAGAGAGAGAGAGAGAGAGAGAGAGAGAGAGAGAGAGAGAGAGGAGAGAGTGTGAGAGAGTGAGAAGAGATAGTGAGAGAGTGAGTGAGAGAGAGAGAGAGAGGAGAGATTGAGTGTGAGAGAGGGGGTCAGATTCGGGGAGAGGGAAAGAGAGGAGAGGTAAGAGAACTAGAAAGATACATTGAGAAAATTGTGGAGGAGTTACACTACTATAAAAGGGCCTTATAGTGTCAGTGTGATGTCGATTTAATATTATATAGTGGTGGATAAGACATTTGTGACACCTACTGAACATGACGTCGGATTTACTGTCGCTTATAAGCGTCATAAACTGTCTATGTCATTTTTAACCGACGTAAACATTTAACGTCGCTTATAACCGACATACATTTTAATAATTTTTAAATACTGGTGTCGCTTTAAATAAACAAGTGTCGCTTTTAAGCGACATAACGTATGGGTGTCACTTCTATCAGATGCTAATTATTGTTTTTAAATATTTTAAAGCCTGCATCGGTTTTGAGCAACATAAATTTTAGTTTTTTTAAATATTTTGAAACCCGGTGTTGGTTTTAGTCGACACTAATAATATTTTTAAGTATTTTAAAACCCAGTGTCGTTTTGTTATCTACCAATTCATATATACTTAAGTTAGAAAAATTTAAAAAGGCGGGTCACTAAACTTTTGAAAAATTTCAAACATTTTGAAATTTGAAAAGGACACTTTGGATGCGGTCCCTAGCTATCAATATTTTTTGATTGAAACCTTGTTAGTTTTTAGTTTTTGATTGAGGTCCTTGACATTAATGTAATAATGTAAGTTACTATATTTTTTAAATTAAAAATTAAAAATTGAAATTTGTAATTGTTTATATTAATGAGATTTTAAATAAAACCCATAATTTATGGGATTAAAAATAATAAAATATAAATTATACTCTCTATTATATTGTGTGTGTGTGTGTGTGTGTGTACATATATGTATGGGTACATTAACCAAAATTAACAAAAAAAGTTATTGTACCAAAACATGGATACATTCTCAAATCAACGAAAAAGAATGTACCCATATAAGTTTAAACATGGATTAAAAAATTTGAAAGGATTTTATATTAAAAAAAGGGTACATTTTACATATAACAAATTGATATATTTGAGAATGGGTACATTTAAGATTAAAAAAATTGAAAAATTATATGAATGGGTACATTTAAGATTAAAAAATTGAGAATCTTTTTATATATAAAAAAAGCTAATAGGTACAAACTTAATTTAATTTAATTTTTTATTATTTTGGAAATGTTTGAATTGAAAATTAATTAGAAGTTTAATAGAGGTGTGAGTATTAAACCCTAAATTAATTACTAATTTTTATATTGAAAAATTATATAATAAACATGTAAATTCATTATCACATTAATGTTAGGGACTTGAATCAAAATTTGAGAACTAATAAGGTCTTAGTCAATGAACAGTAAGAACTAAGGACCGGATACTAATTTTTCCAATTTGAAATTTTCACACCACTCCAGTAGACTCCTGCACAAAATTCTAAATATAAAGGAAGAGAACACAGCCCCTTAAGCAAAGCAGCTCATTCTTTGCTCCTCATTCGCAACCATAACAGCAGCAGCAGCAATCGCCATTTCAAATTCAACAGAGCCCAAACCGTGCTCCTGCCAGTCACGACGGAGGTCGTAGATCCCGAGTTTCAGAATTTACGCGGGGTCGCCGAGTTGAGGCAGATGACTGTCATTGGGAGCGTTGGGGGAGTCGTGGAAGAGACGGAAACGGTTAAAAGACGATCACCCGGATGCATCAATCTAGTCCGTTCAACCGCAAATCGGACAGTCAAAAGACGATCACCCATGTGCTGACAGCAACAGAAGTTGCGATGGCAGCAGTGGCCTCGGATCCTCCGCCTCGAGACGGTGGGCTGGTTGAGATGAGGGCGGATGTTGGAAAAGACGATGACCCAGGATCGTAGCAGCGGCCTGGAAAAAGGCGCAGTAGAATCGGCTAGAAATTTTTTTTTTGAAGAAGCAGCAGAATTGCAGAGAAGGAAGAAGAATTGAAGAGGAAGAAGCAGCAGTAGAACCACATAGGAAAAAGAAGAAGAAAGGTGTTGGGGGAGGATTCGGAGGATTTGAACAAAAGGAATTTGGAGAGGATCCAATCCCTGGCAATTCATTGAAAACGAATGCAGAGACAGATTTTGAAATATTTTTATTATTATTAACAAAGGTGGTGTCGGTTAAGACCATCACTAGTTTGCATAGTTTATTTATTTAATTGTTATCTGACGTCGCTTTAAACCGACATAATGTTGAAGTATATGTCGCTTTAAACCGACGTCAACATCAATGTTGCTTTTAACCCCGTCGCTTAGTGGCGAATTAAGCGAACAAATCGACACTGAAGCCCTTTAGTGACGCTAGCAATGGTGTTGCTATTCCAATCCGCCATTACATTGTTTTATGTCGGATTTCTTGTCACTTTTTGGTTCGCCGGTGATAGCCTATATTGCAGTAGTGTTATTTTGGTTTTAAAAATCATATTACTTTGCGCAACGAAGGATACGATTTTGCGCAACGAAAAATTGGTCACGCAAAGTCTTTTAAAATTTTTTTTTTAAAAAATTCCCGCACCTCGTTTTTGGTCATGCAAAACTTTGTGTGATAAAAGATTAGTTGCGCAAAGTTTTAAAAAAATTAAAAAATTAAATTTCCCATGTCCCATTTTCGGCACCTGCCCAAATTTAACGATTTTGCGAGGCAAAATATTGGTTCGTTGGGCAAAATTTATAGAAATAAATTTTGTTATACAATTTAAAATATAAAGTTAAATAAAATAAACAGGATTTATGCGACAAAATATTAGTATTCGTCGCGCAAAGTTTAGAAAAAAATTTTAATTTTTTTTTACAATTTAAAATATAAATAAAATAAAATAAATAGGGTTTAGGTGGCGGAAAGTTGATTCGTCGACGAAATATAAAATTAAATACAAATAAAATAAATAAGGTTTAGGCGACAAAATATTAATATTTGTCGCGCAAAGTTTTTAAAAAATAATAAAAATTATTTATTTTACAATTTAAAATATAAAATTGAATAAAAAAGAAAATAAATTGGGTTTAGGTGACGAAATATTTGGATTTTGTCCCGCAAAATTTTGAAATTTTTTTAAACATTTTGTTCGACGAAGTCTAAAATTTTGGTTGCACAAAGTCACTTTGCGTGACGATGTGTGTTTCGTCGCTGTTGAGCTATATATTTTCACAAACAAAATATATTAGCAAGTCTTAATAAAAATGGGGAGACTTCAAAATAATAATAGTAATAATAATAGAGTCCAAAATATGGACTGACTAGAAATAAGGCTCACTTTATGTGTGCGCGCGTATATATTCTTATATATACTATATTTATATAATATATATAAGAAATAAAGAGAGAAAAAAAAAACAACTCTACACCCGCACACGTGGACCTCAACATACACCAAGTCTGAAGGAGTTTGTCATCTACATGGCAACCGGGTATAGAGAACGTGTGTATCTAGAACCCTTTAAAACTCTCACGTTCTCCACTCAAGAGATGGTTTTCTCTCAGCATCTCCACACCCCAGAAAAGTTGCATCCCACTAACTTCAACTGCCATGTCCACTGTTCGCCTATAAAAAGGCATCGAACCAAAGCAAAGGGGGGGGGGAGACAGAAAAAGAAGAGGATAGACTTTGCAGAAATTGAGAGACGACGGCGAAGAACGGACGACAAAGAAGAACAAAGCAAGAAAGTAGGGGGAAAAGTACACAACAGTAGAAGAAAAAAAAGCAAGAAAGGAGGAAGGTGTACACAAGGCAAAGAACATCAAAGTGTGCACACGACAAAGAACATCAAAATACCCAAAGGTATCAATCTTTATCTTTAATTTGTTCTTGGTTTGTGTATTGGGTGCAGCTTTTTGCAGAATGAATTAAAGGGGAACTGGGCTTTTCCTCTTTCATCGAAGCCAGAAAGATGGATGGGCAAATTTCCCCATGGCAGCCAAAAGATAAGAAAAGAAAAAAAATCTCTTCTCATTCCCCCTCAATCTTGCCGACAACAGGTAAAGCAATCCATCCCTTTTAATAGGGGCGTTGCTTTGAAAAAAAAACCCAGTCACCATCCTCATTTCAAGTTCCCCGTGACATCTTCTCTCTCTCTCGGCCGAGCAGCGCCGAGTCGTTGACTACCAGTTTATTCTTCTCCGGCGGTTCCAAACCAGAGTATAAAGTCGTAGGCCTTTGAAGATCTGCAACTAAAAAAAAAAAACAATTGCTTGGGTGCCCAAAGAGGTTTCGAAACCGGTTCTTTCGTCGTTAACCCAGCGCGCCCAACGATGGTTTCGAGGCTCGCCAACAGCGTGAAGATGGACACACTAGCAGCAGCAATGCCGTGATCTCTGCCCAGCAAGTTCATCCACGCCAAGAAAAAAAAGGAGCAGTTTGTGCCGCTACAGTTAGTCCCATGAATTTCTTTGGGGTGGTTTAAACCACCCCGTGAAGTTCCAATCAAACCTGAAAGCTCCGTAAGAGTCCTGACGCCATGTTCTGTCTTCTCAAAGTTGAAGATGTCGAACATGGCAGCAACAAGCATGAATATGGAAAAGCAACAAGAAGCATGGACCAGCGGCGATGAAATCAGCCGAAGTCTTCCTATGTTAAAAAGGGTGCCAGAACGACGCCAACTTCAAGCATCAATGGGAATGAAGATTGCTCTCAGGTCACTAACGGAGGAAAGAACACAAAGGGCTGCTCAGGCATCTAGAAGGTTTGCAAAAGAAAAGATGGTTTGCAAAGGAAAAGTGAGTAAAATTGACAGATGCTGCAAGACAAAAGGGAAAAGAAAGAGAACGTATTGTTCAAGAGTTCCACCAAAGTCTTTTAAGCTAAGAATTCGAAAGAGAAGGAAAAATGGAGATTGTAAAGTCTGCAAAAAGAAAGCTACGACAGGGAATAAAAAAAAATAGAAGCTGTCTTCAAAGTTGCTGGGAAATTTGACACAAACACAAAGAAAAGATGAGATGGAAATGGATTGATAGAAGTTCCAAGTCAAAAGTAAAGGAAATAAGTAAGTTTTCATCAAGAAAAGTTTTGTGTAGTACTCGAGACGACGATACTATAGCACTTTGAAGTGCCGGCTTCGCAGCTTTAATAGTTCTTCTTTCTTATTCCACCTACTCCTACCTCTCAGAGAGAGATGTATCGCAGCAAAACCCAAGCAACCCAAGTCATTTAAGAGCTCTGCTTCTGAAAAAATCGAAGAAGTCTTCTGCTTGAGAAATGTGAAGAAAAAATAGGCGACTGCTTTTATTCTAATTTCAAGTATGTTTTTCTGCACAAGGAAGGAAAAGTATATACAATAAGTTTAAAAACTCTAAAGGAAGAAAAGTGTTCCAGATATCTTTATAAAGTTAAGTATGACTTGGTTTGTTCCTGATGCCACGTGAAGACCTGCTTGGACCTAGAAATCCAAGTCTACAAAAGAAAAAAAAAACGGAAGGCCTGCACCTCACGTGGAGAAGAACAGAGTTTGTTGAAATTTGGAAGCTTTAAAGTTATAAAAAAAAGTGAAGCCTGCTGTCAGATTAAAAGAAAAACTTGGTTCTTGGGCAAATAGGTTCAAAATCCCATGACAAATGGGTTTGAAAATTCAAAAGGAAATTATAAAAAAAAAGGGAAGCTACTTCTTAAAGAATTCCATCAAAAGCCTTTTTGTGCTAAGACTTTGACACCATGTGATATCCCATCTGGACTTGGAAAAATTAAAGTGTACAAGGAAAAAAAATAAGAAGCTTGATACATACAATTCCCTCAAATTAAAATGGGAAGGCTATCCACGAAACCAGAAAGAAAAAAAGAGTAGCTCTTCCATATTACTCATATAGGATTTATGAATATGGCATCTATCAAAGTTAAATTTATTTAAGAAGTCTAAGATGCACGGCACTGAGACAAAGTCAAACACCAAAGTAATAGTGGCACGAAGCCATATCAAGTATTAATTTCCAAATGGCATGAAGCCGAAGAAAAGTCTCAAATTTACGAATTACGCTGGTTTGATTTCGTTAAGGATACGTAGGCAGTCTGATATCAATTTTTAGACGCAACCATGAAATCAAGTTACGAACTACGCTGGTTTGATTCCGTTAATGATACGTAGGCAGTCTGATATCAATTTGCTGACGCAACCATGAAATCAAAGACGAATCCCTGGTTTATATAAACTAAATTCACTTCTGTTACTTTGTGAGTAATTACAAATTCTACAAAGAGTAAAAGAGAAGTCTGGAAGCACAGTTCTTAGATTTCCAATTAATGTATGATGCCCATGCAATGAAGTCAAAGAAAAGTCTCAAATGGCAAGAAGCCATGTCAAAATACAAATGGCACAAAGCCGATTCAAATGGCATAAAGCCGGTTCAAATTACAAACGGTACGAAGCCACATCAAAATTCAAATGGCATGAAGCCGCATCAAAAAGAGACGAAGCAGTATCAATCGCTCCAATGGCTTAAAGTCCTCGCCTGCATGAGCTAAAACTGCACAAGACATTATTGCTCAAATGGCTTAAAGTCCTCGCCTGCATGAGCTAAAACTGCACAAGGCATTAACGCTCCAATGGCTTAAAGTGCTCATGTAGGCTCCAATGGCTTATAGTCCTCGCCTGCATGAGCTAAAACTGCACAAGGCATTATTGCTCCAATGGCTCAAAGTCCTCGCCCGCATGAGCTAAAACTGCAAACAAGGCATCAAAACCAAACAAGTACCAAATACCAAGGAACTACGAGTGACTTGATCCCTCAACGAAGGTACGTAGGCAATCTAGGGCTTTACCTAGGTGCAGTCACAAAATCAAATAAATATCCAAATCCCCAAGTTACGATTTATTCATATTAGAATCAAAGGGTATTCCTTTCCCAAAGGAAGGGTTGTATTTAATAGGCGCGTAGCCTAGAATGGGTCGAACTCGAATTAATAAAACCCTCTTCAAGAAATGAACGAGGGTAAAATTGTGTCGAGTGAATTATTTGTTTACATATTGTGTACAATTTTTGCTCAACAGTCGCGCAAGGAGTTTTTTTTACTAGTGACACTGGCATTTCTACATGCACTCTAATATCATAGTAGATAGGGTGTTGGGTTTTCACTCATGCATCCTGAGTTCGAAACTCTCTCATTTCCTAAATTATTTTAATAGTTTTGAAACCTCCACTTCGCCTTATCAATAATAAACTTGTAAAATATATATATATATATAACCTATACTTGTATTCTAGACTAATAACACAACGCCATTTGTTTTCAATTTCTCATGTGACATTATTTAATTGGTTTATGATACTGTCGCCTTAATTAGTGTTCTTGTTTCATGCAAGTCCTATAATTTGTTCCATGATCCCATCTACTTGCTCGTTGGTCCCTACTTTGTATATGTTGCCATAGTATAGTGGCCCTACCTAATACCCCTTCCTAAAACAGGTAACTCTTGTTCTCAGCATCATGTTTACAAAATCTTTCAGCCGTTTATACGAGAAAAGCTCCAATTGAATAATCCAAAATGTAATTTTCTTTTCCCCAAATCATGCATATACCTAACCTGATTCGTAAGGTGGCAACATGATCTATAGCCACAATATTTTTGTAGCTTTTGAGTGACTAGTTTTCGATGGGAACCATAAAACACGTAGGAAAGTTGTCGTGGATTTGGAATATTCTTGAATAGACATGCATGATGTGCTTTTGAAACGCAAAGTTGACAACAACTACGTTGGTCGAGCAAATTAACAACTGTCAACACTGCTATTAGTCGTAGCTAGAATACAAAGATGCTAATGTGAATGAGATTCACTCCAAATCTTTGTGTCCGGAGTACGGATTAAGAGATCTAGACTGTTTGAGAGAGTGACAGAGATTTGGGCCATTTAAGTTTTGAATTTTTATAAAGTAGGTCAGTAGGATGGGCGAATGAGGGCTTTTGAAATTAAGTAGTCCAGATTTCTAATCCGCAAACTTTAAACACAGATATTTGCAGTGGATCTCAATCCATGCTAATATACATTATATAGGACCTCAACAATTACGATACAATCTCGTAGAGTACGATTGAGTACCAAATATGATACGCTGAGCTTTGAGTTTGCTTGTCTGCCTTGAAGCTGCAAATGCAGTGTGACCATCACATTCAAATATTTCTCATATAATAGCAACGGATGTGACGTGTAGTCGATTGGAATATGTCAGCAGCATGTGTGATTAGTCATATCTTACAACTAGCCGCTTATATGCGAAAGTCTAGTCGCTTAGTCCAAACTATACATTATTTTTCTCTAATCATGCATTCACTAAGTGCTAACTAATCAAGGTGTGTACACAATAATTTGTAGCATAATTTGACTAAAAGGTTTAGTTAATTAATTAGCATGACCATTGGATCTAGATCATATACACGCGTAAATATTTGTCTTTGAGACTTTGAGTTGGAATATTCTTGCTGACATAAGCATCTGTTTTTGAAAACTAATATTCAACAAGAGCATGCTGTGTTAGAAAACTATAGCAATCATTGTCATCTAATTCGACGGAAAATTTAAAAATATTAAATCATGAATCTTACAAAAATATATATCCATATATACATGTAATTACATATATAGGAGCGTTTAAGCGCTAATCAGTTTTTTTTTTTTTTTTTTTTTTTTAAGAAGTGGTAGTGATAATTCATTGATACGGAAAAGACAATTACAACAAAAAATACAAAATCGATGTCAACTGAGTACATCTTCTCCAGTGACCAAATCCTTAATTTGGAGAGAATAAGCACACAACAAGCAAACATGATCTCTATATAGCAACTACAATGAACAAAGAGACAAAAATTATATTCGGTATAAATTCGTCGTGGACACAAACCAGTAGAATGCAATTTTGACCCACCACAACCACAAAGCCAATTCAAACCCACGTTCTATTTCAAAACGAGAGCATAGAAATGAGTTTGAGAATGACACTACATAAAAAGATGAAAGGTTAAAATAGTAGGCAAATGGGAAGGGGAGGTGCGGGTAAGTGGTGTCGGTCAACAAAATAATCTCATGATCTAAAGTGTTCACTTTTTATTCGCTAGGCCAAGACATAGGTTCGAGTCCTGCTGCCGGTAATACCTAAGCAAGTGGTCGTTTACCGTAGTAATGGAAATGTGTTGAGCCCTTGCATGACGGCGTGAGTTAAAACTCTGTCGGTGGCTAATCTAACATCTAATTTAACAAAATCTATCGTTTGACAAAAAAAAAAATTCACTTTTTAGGTCATCAATCATGAATCGTTGTAAAAATTTTAATCAAATTGAAAGTCGTTTAGCTCTTTAATTATTATTGTAATAATGAATTTATTTATTGACAAATGTGTGTTATTTTATTTAAGACACTTATATAATTAACTGGCTTCCAACTTTATAATTTTTTTTATGATTAAGCTTTAAATCATAATCAAAAAAAAGATCCGTTTCGATGATGAAAAATATTGTAAGGTAAACCTAAATAAATGATTAGTGTTGTCTTAAGTTATTAACTGATTAGTACTTGAAATTGAGTCTATCTATATCTTGAATTTGGTACATGTGAAACGGCAAACAAACCCAATTCGGCTAAAAGGTTTCTGAGAAAATCCAAATTCGAAAAGACCTTGTAAGAACTAGAAGCTAATACATAACAAAAATTAATGGACAGGTGCAAAGTAAAATAATTAATTAGAAGCATTATTATTGGAGGTTTTCTGAGAAAGTCCAAATTCGAAAGAGCCTTGTAGAACCTAGAAAGTAAGAGACAAAGAAATAATAAAATAAGGTAATTAGCAGAATCAAATGGATAGAGTCATCAGAAGGGAGCATGGTGAGTAGTTTATTTCTGTTTGCTTCTTCTTAATTCTGCATTATTTTCAGTAAAACTACATAATTACTTATAATTGCGATGATGGAGGAGACAACACGCACATGGCGTATGGGATTCTGCAACCTAATCTTCTTAAAGCAAACAATACTATTAGGTGCGCATCAATTTCTACAAAAATATGGGTATTACCACGAGGCCGCGAAAAAATATAATATGTACGATAACAGACACCCAGTTTATAGCTAATTAAATTATTCAATTTAACTCTTAATTTAGTAATATATTTCCCTTTTCAATGTAAAAAGATATCCCAAATTTAAATTTTCGAGTATCAGATCTCTTCCCTGTCAATAAAATAATTGACTAAATGCCAGCACAACAGTTAAATTTTGGACAATCCTACGAACTTTCTCTCTCAAATTCTTGGTGAATATTGTAATACAATCAACATCGATCTAAAATTTGGAAGTCGGCATAAAAGCCATTGGGGATTGTTAGCAGTAGCAATTGCTACACAATAAAAAAAAATAACAAATTTGGCACGTAACGCCTGCTGATTTGCCCTAAGCAGCTACCATTATGCAGTGGAATTTTGACAATGCCAAGGACCAAGAGCTTTGGTTGCGCAAGACCATGCGTGCCCTAAGTCAAACGGTTGATGCCTTCCTCTGATACTTCCAAAAAGCTTAAAGCCTAACTCCTAATCATGTCACACGTGACGACGATCACGTGAGCGTCTTCCACGACAAAACTTTCTGTGACTTTTGCTCTAAGTTATCCGATTATAACCAAGCAAAGCAAGAAATTAACTGTCATAGATCAGTATGAAGACAGTTTCGTATTAGCTGAAAATCATAGGTCATCCTTACAAAAATTCAATTCAATCCGAAGTTATTTGTTTATTTAATTAGCAAAATAAAATTTCATTGTTCTTTAAAGGTTTCCTATATATATATATATACACACACACAAGAAAAATGAGGATCCCTTCCCTTAAAGGTTTCCTATATATATATATAAAATAAAGGGGCACACCAAAATAGTGAAGCTTTCAATATCTCCAAAATCTTCTTCCTAATTAAGATTCTAACATAAAATAATTTAATTAAAAAAAATCCAAATTAAACTAAATAAAAATTATAAATAAAAAATAAAGAATAAGACAAAAAAGAGCAAATTGTCACACATGCACATGAGCATGTGGCAAGAGGCTAGTTCTACCTATTCACGTACTTAATTATTTCATTACATAAGAGTTATGTTTGCCATGCTTAATTATTATCCTATATTTTTTCTTCAATCATATTTTCTTTACATGATATATTTTCATCGTACAAGTATCAAACAGTTTTAACCATTCATTTTTTTACTATACTACAAATTTTCTCAAATAAATTTTGTTCAATTTAGAGACTCTTTTTAGTCATTTGCAAGAATGAACAATACATTTAATTGTAAAGACATTACTTGTTCAATTTTGTGTCACCGCTTACATAAGCTCACGGGAGATTGACTTTTGAGTCTTTGACTATAGTTATGGACCTTTTGCCTCCAATCTGCCTATAGGTATTACGTATATCTTTTGAGAATATCCTTGTATCATTGTAAATTTCATTATTGCCATTTTCTAAAGGGATCATGTCCAATTATTATTTTTTTCTTTTACTGGTTCTGTAATATGATGGGGAAGTTAAATTCATATCTAAGTTTTTCAATTTTTTTACAGAGAATATTTATATATAAGAGCAATTTTTTATGTGCAAGAAAGGGAGATTATATTAAAAGGAACATGAGTTATAAAATATAAAATATGGTAGATACACAGCTGGTAATAAAACTTTACCCATGAAGAAGTTGAATTATTGGGCATTTAAATTATTTTTAAAAAATAATATTATAATTGGGTAATGTGCATTAAAATTCCAAGTCCAAAAGAAAAAGGGAACCAAATTTTATATAATATTGAATATGGATGATAGAGCCGTCACCTTAGAAAAATGGAAATGTCAGTGTGAATGTAGAGATATTTTTTATTATAACGGGACATGAGTGGTATATTACAAGTCATTATATGTGTGAGGAAAATTTTATTTTTTAAGTTGTCAATTTTTAACATAAGTATTTCAACACTTGTATAGTGACACGTAGTGTACCACTTGTGTTCCGAGTACACTAAAAAATATCTCGTAAATGTGATTTGTGAATAATACATAAAATAGCCAAGGGCATATATATATATATGTATATGTACTGTAATAATTGACAGATCCAGGGCTAAAGGGATAAATATGTGGCAATTAAAAAGATTTCAAATTGGGAGCCCATCAACATCTTCAGCCTCGGACGTCTCGTTTAGGTCGGCTTCACATTATTCTCACAAACAAGGTCAAGCTCTTGTCCTAGTGATTTGTTTTGCTAGTGCCATGACTTTTGTTTCCCTACATTTTATTCAAACTTTGTACGTATATGTGTGCAAACCGCGTAAAAATATACGATCATTGAGCTTGAGCATATAGTAAATGAGTTGTGGCCTCTTCCTTAATTTGCCTTTATGTCACCCTCCATCCTTATATATAGGAGAATATCCCCCCATACTTGGCACCCCCAGATTTCAAACTCTCTCTCAAAACACCTAGCTAGCTTGCTTTTGCTCTCAAAGAGGAAGACCTACCTGCAGTTCTCTCTCTCTCTCTCTCTCTCTCTAGAAATTAATTTGAGTGTGTGAGAAGTGGCTACCTAGGTTTAATAGAAATGCCTGACGAAGAGGTAGTAGTGGAAAACCCTACAGATATTGAGGGAAGCCAAGATCATCAGGAAGTTTCTGATCGTCACGATCATCATAAGGATCAACTCAAAGGGAAGAGACTTTCATGGCAAAAGTTGCGAAGATACGACTCCTTGGACCTCGAGTCACGCCATTTCACAGCTCCCCACGGCCATGCCTCCAAGGTCCATCTCCATTTTTCTTATGTTCTTTAATAGTATAATACTATTTCAATTATATTTTATTGATATTATACATATGTGGTGTATTAATTTTTTTTTTTAAAGTCATTTGATCAGCGG
The DNA here is from genome assembly GCF_916048215.2 of Malus sylvestris. NCBI lineage: Eukaryota > Viridiplantae > Streptophyta > Magnoliopsida > Rosales > Rosaceae > Malus > Malus sylvestris. The sequence continues at coordinate 40,093,796 of NC_062270.1, read as the reverse complement.
CATCTAATCTTCATTTCAATTGAAGAGGTTTCGAATTTAATCCTCAAGTTGTTTGGAACCAAAAAAAATGACCAACAGTTGTTGAATAGTTAAGAAAGAAGACAAAGTAGTTTTTTTTTTTTTTTTTTTTTTTTCACAACAGAATAATTTTCTAAAAGAAAAACAAAACATGATTTTATTGAGAATTAGATAGAGAACTCAATTATAGAATACAAGCTAGAGGATAAAGTGGACGAGTGCATCGAGTGTGTCGTGTGATATTGTATGCCACTAAAACTTAAGGGAAAATTTTATAGGACGACAATAATTCCATCAATGCTTTATGGCACGGAATGTTGGGAGATCAAAAATCAACACATGCAAAAAATGAGTGTAGCAGAGATGAGAATGCTTCGTTGGAGGTGTGCGCACACAAGAAAAGATAAGAGTAAGAACGAGGATGTTTGAGGTAAAGTAAGAGTGGTCGCAATTGGAAATAAGATGAGAGAAAATTGGTTAAAGTGGTTTGGACACGTGAACTAAAGACCTATAAATGCTCTGACTAGAAGATGTGACTATTAGACGGAAGTTCAGGGCAAAATTGATAGATGAAGAGACAGAAAGATTTTGAAAGAGATCTTAAGAAAAGATATGGAGTACTTAAAACTAATGGAAGACTTAGCGCAAAACTGAGCGCAGCGGCGTTATAAAATTCATAAAGCCAATCCACTTAATGGAATAGAGTTTCGTTGTTGTTGTTGTTGAACTTATTCTAAATTTATTTTCTTTTGGAACTTTTTTAGGGTGCGGACTGGTCGGTGATAATGCACTTGGCATTTCAGAGCATTGGAATAGTTTATGGGGACATTGGTACATCACCTCTCTATGTGTATGCGAGCACCTTCACCAAAGGCATCAACCATGGCGATGACATTTTGGGTGTTCTTTCTTTGATCATTTACACACTCACCTTAATCCCTTTGATTAAGTACGTTTTAATCGTCTTACGGGCCAATGATAACGGCGATGGTAAGATTCCTTACATCTCCTAGATCTGTATAATTACAGACAAAACAATATCACTTATTAAATCCTTTGTATTTAACTATATATTCTTGCACTCGATGTTCTCAACTCTTCATAGAAACTAAATAAATATAAAAAGGGTCCTTTAGCTTTCGGTGTCTCATCAGCTTGAGAGATTTTTTAGTTTTTTAGGAACAAAGAATGGTACATTAGATGTAATCATACAAGTGGAGGAATATTTAAAAAATAAAATCTCTCCACTTATATAATGATATGTGGTGTACCATCACTTGTTCCGGACAAACTGCAAAACTTCTCCATCAGCATATACTTTAGACTCATACCTTGTTAGTTTGAAAATTTTGATTGCCAAGGTTAATTTGTCAAACTTCTTAACCTTTGATGTTTCGCTGTGTCATTTTTCTGACATGTAAAAGGACCAAAAGAAAGAAAAAAAAGATATCTAGTTTGATTTTAATACGACTTTGAGGTACGAACCAGGGAGAAGCTTATGTAGTGTAGTCTAACAAAATTATTAATTTTTAACACGCATAATGATAGGTTTTTCTAAATTGCCAATTCAATCATGGTCTTTTTTATTAAAAAAAATTATAGTATTCCTTTAAATATCTAAAAGAAGACATTTACAAGGGAAAACTCGTAAGCAAGTAGAAGTTTAGTCAAATTGCATAGAGAAAACATTTTATTTTTTCACTAAAGTTTGAATCCTCTTTTATTCATGAAAACTTTATTTGATTTTTTAATCATATTTTAGTTTGAATCCTCTATTATTCAAATAATATTATTTTTTGCAGGAGGGACGTTCGCACTATACTCTTTGCTGTGTCGATATGCCAAGGTTGGTTTGACTCCGAGCCAACAAGCAGAGGATCGTGATGTTTCAAATTTTCAGCTTGACTTGCCTACCAAAAGTGTAAAGAGGGCATCAAGGCTTAAATCTTCATTGGAGAACAGCCCATTTGCCAAAGTCTTTCTACTATTCGCCACCATGCTTGGTACTTCAATGGTCATTGGTGATGGTGTCCTCACTCCTTGCATGTCAGGTTTGTCAAATCTTTAATACAAGAACAAAAAAAGTATTGATCCATATATCTCCTCATTTGACATGGTTGCATGATGAAAGGTGAATATATTTCTGATTATATGTAGGAATTTTTTAAGTATGTCTCGGTTCGAAAATTTAATGAAGTTAAATTCTTTATATATTGAATAGTTTCACTATTAATTGTATTGAGACTTTTAATATAAAACTTATTAAACAGATGATTAAGTCATAAACAATATCGATTCTAAAACCGTCTCTAAAGTTTAACAAAAATCTCTCAACTTGCATGTGCATTAGTGTAACTGACTAACTGGACAAGTACATGATTGACTATCAGATTTTAGGGGCCTTTTACAAAAGATAGTAAATGGGCGGTTGTACAAAACTCTTGCTACACAGCTAATTTATATGTATATAGTTGTATTAATAAGGGCTCTAAATAGAGTTATATTACTTGCTTTATAACTCAAATAAAAAAATCATGAAATAATAAATAAAAATAAAATTTAGAACAAAACCGACAAAACTAAACTAAAAAATAAAAGTGATTCCTCTCATGCGTATGAAGTCCATATTATCTTATTCACAAGCATAAGTTAAAATAAAAAGCAGAACCTAGAAAATTTCCCAAAAATGAAGTCTTTTTGTCAACAAACCAAATCAATACAATGTACAAGATATCATCTTTAAGAAGCCCTTGAGGATTGAAGGTCATGTGCAAAGACACTTATTGCACATGCGTAAAACTACCACGGGAAGTATTGGAAAGTTGAGTAATTTTGCAATATAAGACAAAATCAAAGTTGCGTCTCCTACTCTCACATGATTACGTGCTTAATTTCTTTTGACTTGAATATTAAATTGTTTTTGTTCCAATTTGATGGCAGTTCTGTCGGCTGTTGGAGGAATAAAAGAAGCCACATCTGCAATGACAGAAGGTATTCATACAGATATTATTTGTGTGTGGTATATAAAACAGAATGAAGATCCTCTCCGGATACTTAGATTTATCGTACAATGAGTGGTAAAAAAATATTTTAAATTTATTTATTTAAAATTGATCACAAAAACGATGAATGGACAAAATTAAAAGATCATTGAGATCCTCACAAAAATGATCCGGAAAGGATCCTCATTCTATAAAACGGATAGTGAAAAGTAATTTAAATTTAAATATTTTTGGCTAAATATTTTTAATTTAATCTGTGTGCACAGGTCGGGTTGTTTTGATATCAGTAGTCATCTTGATTGCCCTATTCATGATTCAAAGATTTGGAACTGATAAAGTAGGCTACAGTTTTGCACCAATTATTTGCATTTGGTTTACCATGATTGGTGGAATTGGCGTCTACAACTTCATCAAGTTTGATCCGACGGTGGTCAAGGCTCTAAATCCACAATACATTGTAGATTACTTCAGGAGGAACAAAAAAGACGCTTGGATTTCTCTTGGTGGCATTGTCTTAGCCATAACAGGTTTACAATTAATTTCATGCAAAATAGCATAAAATTTTAATTTCTAAATAGAAGCATATAAAGGATTTGGAAAGAGTTAAAAAATTCAATGATATTCATTCAGGATTTTAAATGAATTTATAAAACTTCTAACGTTATTCAATTAGCATTTTTAAAGAGGTTTTACAAGTTCGTACTTCATAGATTAAATCCTGGTGTAATCAAGATTTTGAATTTTTTTATAGAAGTATCATGATTTGATTTTAAAGAATTTTTAAAAGGTGTTTTCATGGGCTTAGAGGGTTTCCATAATGTATTTTAGACCTTTAAAAAATCCAGTCTCTCACCACTTTAGATTTTAAGAGAATTCACATGAAATATGTAGAAGTCCATTAAAACCCCATGAATTTATAATTCTTTTAAAATTCTATAAAATTCCTATCTACACCCCTAACTATTTATTAGTTAAGTGTTAATTTCTTTCATAAATAGATAATATATAATGTACCTTTACCATACAAATTTCATAATCTGAACCGTTTAATGTCTCAATCTTCATTTGCAGGAACTGAAGCTTTATTTGCTGACGTGGGACACTTCACAGTACGATCCATTCAAATAAGTATGTGCACAGTTACTTATCCAGCTCTCATACTGGCATACACTGGACAAGCCTCTTTTCTTCGCAAGCACCATCTTCTTGTTGCAGATACCTTCTACAAGTCAATACCAAGTAAGTATATATAAAATATTAATATAACCTTTTACGAGCTAAGTATCAAATATATATACCTCAACATTAACAACCATATATAATAAGTTAATAACTAACTTAGGTGGTTGCTTAATTTTTTAATTGTGTACTAATTGTGCTGAATGCATGCAGAGCCTTTGTATTGGCCTGTGTTTATAGTGGCTGTAATGGCATCGATCATAGCTAGTCAAGCTATGATTTCAGGGACTTTCTCTATAATCCAACAATCACAATCATTAGGATGTTTCCCTCGTGTGAAAATCGTGCACACATCAACCAAGTATGCCGGACAAGTTTATATTCCGGAAGTGAACTACCTTCTCATGTTAGCTTGTGTTGGAGTCACTTTAGGGTTTCGAAGCACTGCAAAGATTGGCAATGCATATGGTAATGTTCTCTTTACAAACTTAATTTTATCATCAAACAAATGCTTATGTTGCCAAAAATTGAGTCACCGTCTCACATTAAAAAAAATAATCGAATTAATGCATGATCCACATTCAGTTTGATAGGAAAATATTTATGTGCACATTAAACTAATAATGAATGACTTTGTCTAATTGTCATACGTATATATATGTACAGGTATAGCAGTGGTGTTTGTAATGACGCTTACATCATCCTTCCTAGTGCTAATCATGATCATGATATGGAAGACCAACATATTCCTCGTCATCTCATATGTTCTTGTTATTGGAAGTGTAGAGCTTCTATATCTAAGTTCAGTGCTCTACAAATTTGATCAGGGCGGATATCTTCCCCTCGCGTTTGCTACATTGTTGATGTTTGTAATGTTTGTGTGGAATGATGTGCATCGAAGAAAGTACTATTACGAGCTTGAACACAAAATTTCTCCCGAACGACTCAAGGAAATTGCTGTTAATGCAAACTTTTCTCGTATGCCTGGCCTCGCCATGTTCTATTCGGAACTTGTTCAAGGCATTCCGCCAATCTTCAATCATTACGCTGCTAATGTGCCTGCATTGCACTCCGTCCTTGTTTTTGTCTCAATCAAATCGTTGCCTATAAGCAAGGTTCCATTGGAAGAGCGCTTTCTTTTTCGGCAAGTAGAGCCTAAGGATCTGAATGTGTTCCGATGCGTTGCTAGATATGGGTACACCGATGTTCGCAATGAGAACGAACCCTTCGAAGGATTGTTGGTGGAGAAGTTGAAAGAGTTCATAAAGGATAATTTTTGGATATCTCAAACAAATATTATGCACAGTAGCGTTAATGGGGATACCAAGTTGGAGATCGAGGAAGAATTCGAAGACAGTACTTTGGCTAACGGTGGAGAGAAAGGAAAGGAGGATTTGAAGCAGCAAGTTGATGATCATGATAAGCAACAAGATTTGTTGGACAGAGAGATTGAGGCAATAGACAAAGCATGGAGGCGGGGAGTTGTTCATTTGATTGGGGAAAATGAAGTGACGGCTGCCAAAGGAGCTGGCATAGCGAAAAGAATTGTGATCGATTACGCTTACAATTTCTTGAAGAGAAATTTGAGGCAGAGTGACAAAGTGTTTGATATTCCTCACAAGCGGCTGTTGAAAGTGGGCATGACTTATGAACTTTAGAGCAAAAGAAAGTGGATACAAATTTTAGTACATGCTTGAGACAAGCTATTTAAGGTGATTAATTACTAGCTAGCTAGCTAGCTACATCAAATAAATAAATAAATCAAGAATTCTGGAATTAGGTTTGAGTTCTTACAAATTAAAAATGTTATCAGGTGACCGAGAGCTCTTCCGGCCACGAGGTAGAGTGCAATTGTAATATATACATACGCTTATATGCAATGCTCCATTGCTAATGTATTATGACACGTTTGTTTCGTAAAGTAGCAATTGGTTGTTCATGCTATGAATTTTGTCTACAAGTTTTTCTTCCTTCTTTTTATGGTCTACCCTCTTACATGTTCTCTTTCTAGTGCAATATATTACTGATTGTACTAGAATCCCGATGATTGTTCAAATAATATTATTAATCCATGTGTTATATTATTGATTGAGAACATGTATATTTATACTTTATATTATTTATATACACCTAAAGACATGGATGGACTTAGTAATGGAGGATTTAAAAAGAAAATATAACGTGGTGGCTCATGAATTGGGAAAATATGGACTTAGCAATGGAGGATTTAATAGATGGAGGAGGAACCACTTTGATTATTTCTATTCTTTGAAATTGATTTGGAGAATGATAATTGATTCACTACAACAGTTTGGGTATTTTACGACTTGAAATATGCGGCGTATAGTACTGGCATGCCTTAAATGATATTATTCACGACATTCGTAAAGTTCATGTCGTAATACTTGCACATAATCTAGCATTCACGGTATCACTTCTGTGCAAGTTGTTAATTAAAAATATTTACGGCTTAAGCGTTGTGTGTCGTACTTGACAATTTACACGACACACTTTCCTTCTCTTTTGAGGCATTGCTTTATGTCGTAAAGTGAATTTTCTATATATTTGGGTCCATACCTTCACTACAAGAAAACAGAGATTAGGTGACAAAATTGATTGTGACGCTTAAAAATTTGTCACATACTATGATAATCCGTGAGGAATTATTCATTTGTGTCACACATATCTACTCTGATAGATATCTAACTTAAAAACAAGCTAGTGGCGAGTAGACTCATCACGTATTCTTGAAACACAGGACAAACAACATTTACGTCACATAAACTTTTTAGATATTTTACAAAGATTGCATAGTGGGAAATTATAGCGCTAGAATGAAATATCAAACAAGTGAAATTCTAAACCATTCCACTTCACTTTCCCCTTTCTTTCTCTCTGCCTTTCAGATTATTCATTTCTTTCACACCACTGTGACCCAACAAGAAGGCCATCTCATCTCTAGCGTACATGTCATATCCAGATTTATTTACCCAGACAACAAATCTCTATCTCCATCACTCTGTCGCGGTTCATGGCCTTATCTCCACGTTGCTTGCAGCCAACCACTGAAAATTCAAGAACCTAGGAGATCCATTCTGCCAAACAAGCACATTACTCCTTGCATTAGCACAAAAACACCAAAAATAAGATATCTATATATCTGAATGCATACTACCTCTTTGTTAGAGCTCACTTCATCCGCCAAGCTGCAGGCATACGCATTAGAACATGCATCCGAAAGAATTAAACAAACATCACTATGTTGCTCAATAGAGCCTATGCCAGTTCAAGCCTAGTAGCCATTTTTGAAAAAACACGCACCTTTCAGCACTTCTAGACGTGACAAAATAGGTAATTCCTCATGTTTAGGAATAGAATTATGATTAATACACCCTCTCTTCCTGCAACTGACGTAGGAATAAAGAAACTGCTTGATGATGCGAACAGTTTAGAAACATTAAGAGTCGTTTATAGGGTCTTTCCTAATCAATGAAGATTTATTGTTGCTTGTCTTTTCATTTTCTTGAAACAAGTATTTATAATCTGTTCGTTTTCTTTGTAATAGAAAACTTTTGAATTAGTACAAAATTCAGAAACGAGAGTTTCTCTCACAACTTATGGAATTCCAGAGTTCTTTCAAGGAAGACCTTTCGTGATCCTTTTCTTACAACTTCTGCTGTGTCAGTTGGCATCGAGCCCGGTTTTCCGATTCAATGGCTGAAGACGAAGCAATAACCAACCCTAATATCACAAGTTTCACATACGTGAGTTGATAACTTGTGGCTATGGAGTGTCGCATCAATCATACAATGCAAAATTCTCTCGCTGAAATTAGAGAGATGATTGCAGGCCTGGCCGTAGGTCGCGCTCAACATGTTGTTTATGCTCGCGAACTGGTTGTAGCACCTTAGCAACTCAGAGTTTTCCCCAACGGTGATTCAAATTCTGAAGATGACGTTATCCCTGCCATCCCTGAAAATCCACGAGAAGAAAAAAAAAATCGAAATTTCGACTTTCAATGGAAACTTATCGATTGAAGAGTTTTTAGATTGGCTTGTGGAGTGCGAGAAGTTCTTTGAATATGCGGAGATAGCTGAAGCGAGACAAGTTAAAGTTGTGGCATGAAGGCTAAAGGGAAGCGCTGCCGTTTGGTTAGATGAGTAGCAAGAGTCCAGGGTGTGGCAAGGAAAGAATCGTGTCCAAACTTAAAGTAAAATGCAGAGCATGCTTTGGGCACGTTCCCTTCCCTAGAATTACAAGCAAGTGTTGTTTGAAAAATACCACGACTGTGTGCAAGGAAGTCGAATTGTGCAGGAGTATTCGCATGAGTTTTTCAACCTTGCTGCAAGAAATCGTCTTACTGAGTCCCTTGCACAACAAACTGTACGGTATTTGTTGGGATTAAAACCTTCCATTTGGGACAAAATTGGGTTACAACGTGTTAACTCCCTCTCAAACAGAAGAGTTGGCTATTAGCGCATAATTGCTAAAGAAAAATCGCAGCAACCAGAGCTATGATTTTAGAAAGCAGTGGGGAGAGTCATTTTAATCTTTAAGCAATTTCCCAAGAAATAAAGAAATGGTGCAGTAGCAACAGGTTTCCAAGGGTCCAGAAAAAAGGGTTGAAAATAAAGTTGATCATCCAGGAGTGAAAAATAGTCCTCATAACACCACTCGTTTTCAAAACAACTAATTCCGCAAGCAGGCTAATCCGTATACCATGCCTCGCGGAAACATGTGTTACAAATGTGGCAGCCATGGGTACCCCACAAGCACCTGCTGGGTTGGCAAGATAGTGAATTTAGTAAAATGAGGTGAATATGAAGAAGTAGAGGACGAATGTGACGAGGATGTGTCTGAGGAAGAAGGAGATGAGTTAGCGTTAGTTTTACAGCGAGTGATTTATTCCAAACCCAGCGATGACAATCAACATCATCAAATCTTTCGCTCTAAGTGCATTCGGGACAAAGTTTGTCAGTTGGTAACAGACGGAGGTAGTTGTGAAAACTTCGTTGCTAGAAAGGTCGTGGAGCACTTTCACCTTCAAACTGAGAAAAATTTGAACCCATACTTGGTAGGGTGGATTAAGAAGGGCTCGACGGAAAAGGTGATTGAAACTTGTAAGGTTCCCATCTCAATTGGGAAGTTTTACAAGGAGGAAGCTGTGTGTGATGTAGTTGACATGGACATGACTCCTGTATTGCTTGGTAGACCATGGCTATAGGATAGATATGTCATGCACAAGGGTCGCGGCAATGTCTATAAGTTCACTTGGGAATAACATCGCATCACCATGTTCCCTAATGGAACATCAACTAATGTTGTCATAAAAGTTGATAACCCGAATAAGTTCCTCACCTTGATCACATCTGAGCACGATGTTACATCCGAAGCAAAAGACACCAAGGTAGTTTGTGCTTTGGTCATGAAAGGCCTCTTAATGGCACAAGACCGAAAGTTGCAGATTTCGAACAAGGTTCAAGCAATCCGATGAGACTTTGAGGATTTGGTGAGTGACGATATTTGAATGAGTTACCTCTCATGCGGAATATACAACATCAAATCGACTTCATTCCTAGGGCAAGCTTGCCAAATCTGCCACACTACAGGATGTGTCCGAAAGAGATTGAGATTCTACGGGAGAAAATTGATGAGTTGTTAAAAAAATGCTTCATTAGTGAAAGCCTTAACCTTTGTATAGTGTCGGTTCTTCTTGTGCCCAAGAAAGACAAGACAAGACATGAAGGATGTGTGTTCATAGCTGAGTTATCAACAAGATCACTATCAAATATCGTTTTCCCATTCCCCATTTAGACGACATGTTGGACGAATTAGTCGATTCCATAATATTTTCTAAGATCGATTTACGAAACAGGTATCATCAAATTCGAATCCGTCCAGGAGACGAATGAAAGACAACATTTAAGAGTTAAGATGGCTTATATGAATGGTTGGTGATGTCGTTCGGTCTGTTCAATGCTCCTAGCACATTCATACGACTAATGAACCAGGTGCTTCGTCCATTTGTCGGATTATTTGTTGTTGTATACTTTGATGATATACTAATTTACTAATTTATAGCAAATCTGAGCAAGACCATTTAGAGCATTTGAGACAAGTACTTCACATATTTTAGGAAAACGAACTGTACATTAAATTCAAGAAGTGTAGTTTCTTCACCGATCTACTACCCTTAGGTATGTCATAAGTTCGGATGGCATCCATGTAGACGAAGAGAAGGTGAGAGCCATTTGAGATTGGCCAGCTCCCAAAAATGCATCTGAATTGCGAAGCTTACATGGCCTTGCAACGTTTTATTGATGGTTTATAAGGAACTTTAGCACCATTGTGGCGCCAATGACAGAATGTTTGAAGAATGGTAACTTTATTTGGGGTGATAAACAGGACATGAGCTTTGCTTTAATTAAACAAAAGCTATGCTCTGCTTTTGTCCTCAACTTACCTAACTTTGATAAGGTTTTTGAAGTTGAATACGATGCAAGCGGAGTGGGTATTGAAGTTGTTTTATCTCAAGAAAAACAACCCTTTGCATTTTTCAGCGAGAAGCTTAGCGAAGCGAGGCAAAAATGGAGTACATATGTTCAAGAGTTTTATGCTGTCATTCGTGCTTTACGCTAATGGGAGCATTAACTTGTTCAAAATGAATTTGTCCTATAAACCGACCCTAGAACTGAAGTGGGTCAATAATCAGAAAAGTGTTGACATGATGTATATGCGATAGGTGACTTATCTCCAAAAATTTTCTTTTGTCATCAAGCACTAATCCAGTACGCTTAATCGCATAGCCGATCGTTGAGCAGGAGAGCCTAATTATTGGTGACTTTGAGTCAGGAGGTTGTGGGTTTTGATTTCTTGAATGAGCTTTATGAGGGGGATGACGACTTTAAAGACATATGGGCAAAGTGTCTCCGCTCCCATCCTCCTTCTAACTTTCAAATTACCGATGTGTTTCTTTTCAAGGGGCATAACTTGTGCATTCCACGTTGTTCATTGCGGGAGAAGCTCATTAGAAACCTGCATGATGGTGGTTTAAGCGGTCATCTTGGGTGTGATAAAACCATATTACTGGCCACAACTCAAAAATGATGTTGGTAACATAGTTAGCAAGGGCTTTGTTTGTCAATCCTCTAAAGGTTAGTCCCAAAACACGGGTTTGTACATGCCCTTACCTGTCCCTACTGATATTTGGTTGGATTTATCTATGGATTTCGTGTTAGGTCTACCTCGAACCCAGCGTGGAGTCGATTTTGTATTTGTGGTGGTTGACCGGTACTTAAAAATGACACACTTTGCTGCTTATCGTAAGACATCTGATGTATCTCACATTGCTCACTTGTTCTTTGAGAGGTGGTACGCCTTTATGTGGTTCCTCAGTCCATTACTTCTGATCAGGATTCTAAGTTTCTTAGTTACTTTTGGATGACTTTGTGGAAGATATTTGAAACAACATTGAATCGGAGTAGCACTGCTCAACCTCAAACGGATGGACAAACTAAAGTGACCAATAGGACGTTGGGTAATATGATTCGTTGTGTCTGTGAAGATAAACCCAAGCAATGTGATTTGGTGCTTGCTCAAGTCGAATTTGCTTACAATAGTGGTGTGCATACCTCAACCGGCAAGTCACCATTTTCGATTGTCTATACTTTAAATCCCCATCATGTGGTGGATCTTATAAGGCTTCCTCGTGGCCCATGAATGAATGTTGTAGCTGAACATATGGCTGAAAGAGTTCAAGCAGCCAAGAACGAAGTTGCCGAGAAACTTGCTCAAACGAATTCCAAAAACGAGGCTGCTACTGATAAACATCGACGCTCAAAGATTGTGCACAAAATCAATGACAACGCCTATGTGGTGGATTTGCCGGCATCAATGGTGATTTCTCGCACTTTCAATGTTGCTGATCTGCATCATTTCCATCTTGTTGATGTTTCGTTGTATCCTGATCACTTGGGGACGAGTTCTTTTCAAGGAGAAGAGACTAACGTAGGAATAAAGAAATTGCTTGATGATGCGAACAGTTTAGAAACGTTCCGAGTCATTTAGAGGGTATTTCCTAATCAATGAGGTTTTATTGTTGCTTGTCTTTTCATTTTATTGAAACAAGTATTTATAATATGTTCTTTTGCTTTGTAATAGACAACTGCTTTTGAATCAATACAAAATTTAGAAACAAGAGTTTCTCTCACAACTTCTGGAATTCCAGAGTTCTTTCAAGCGAGACCATTCGTGATCCATTTTCTTACAATTTTCGTTGTGTCAACAAGACAAGTTTCTACTATAAAAGCAAAATAAAAGTAACTATAATCATTTTTCTTTTTTATAGGACAATATTCTATTCTAAACAATTCTGATCTGCAGAGAGAGGATTGGATTCGAATGCGGTGCAAATAAGCTGGCACACTGCCTTGGCGAATTGGTCTAACTCACATTGCAGGGTTTGTTTTATTTATTTGTTACCTAATTTCATTATTATTATTTGTTTGCATTATTTATTTGTGACCTAATTTCATTATTATTATTTGTTTGTATTATTTATTTGTTACCTAATAATTTCATTGTTGTTATTTGTCTGTATTATTTATTTACCTAATAATTTCATTATTATTATTTGTTACCTAATAATTTCATTATTATTTATTTGTAGCAACTTCAAGCACAAGCATGGTATGCTGCCAAAATCAAATCAAGAAACAAATCATTCCACCGGTGGGAATGTTGGAATATTATTAAAGATTGTCCTAAATTCAAAGTTGTGCCTGTTGGTCTAGAAGTATGCATGAACATCACCCCTCTACACAGCACCCTTCCACACTCTACACCCGATCATGGCACCCAGGTTGATGAAGAAGATGGAGAAGAAGTGCCTGAAACGCCCATTCCTGAACAAGCGTTGGGGTTGACCCGTTATCCAATTAGGCCTCAAGGTAAGAAGGCTTTAAAAAGAAAAGGGAGTGCGTCCAAGAATGATTATGGAAAGTACATGCAAGAACTTACTCGTCAAGGTGAATTGACATTGGCGCAGGAATTGGCGAAATATGAGGCTGAAAAGGCTAGAGATGAGGCAAAAGTTGCAGCTATTCAACAAGCATTTCAAGCTGAACATAGGGAAAGAGAGCTACTTAGGCAAGAAATGGAGTTGCTTAGAGAAGAAAGAATTGCACAACGAGATCGTGACATTATGAACACGCCTTTAGAAGGGATGTCTCCAAATTCTAAATATTTTTGGCAGTCGGAGAAAGCGGATGTGGTGCGAATGAGGCGTGTAAAAGAAGCGAGATCAAGATAAGATGGTCCTAGCAAAACAAGACAAGATGATCCTTGCAGGACGTCGTTGAACACTGGGGATTGGGCAAGGATGTTAAGATCATTTTGAGCCCCTGGAACCCCGAAAAAGGTGTGCCATATCCATGTATCAAAAGATGCCATTGCCTTCAAAATGATAGATTTTGCTCTTTTCCTGTCCCCATATGCGCCTTGCCATGCACTTGGACAATTTTTCCACGTCCAGTGCATACAATCGATGTTTCCTATCATCCTAGGAAAACCTCGCATCTCGCTTTTCTTCAGAAGCCTTTGCAAGTCCATGTGAGAAGGTTTTCGGAGGTACTCTGCGGTGTATAAAGATTCGACTGCTCCGCAAAACCTCATCAGGGTCTCAAGAATGGTTGATTTCCCCATCCTCGTTATCTCATCCACTTGGTCTGCAGATGCTCCATACGCAAGCATCTGCAACGCAGCAGTGATTTTTTGCTGAGGCAAGAGACCCATAACACCACAAGCATCCTTCTTTTGCACAAAGTAAGAATCATGGTTGCAAACATCAGTCATGATTCTGTTGAACAAATGTCGTTCCATTCTAAAACGACGTCTGAAGTACGTATCAGGAAATGCACTGTTATGGATAAAGTAATCGTCCAACAGCTCTTCACCCCATCGTTGCCTGCTTCTATCAAGGTTTCTTGAACGGTTGAGCCTGTATATCTGAGTAACAGTCTGGATGACTCGACGGGAATGTGAGGCTCTGGCCATTCTTGTTTCGTCATCTCTCATTTTACGCTCCTCATCCTCTTCCATCTCATTTTTAGCTATCTGAAGGTTGAACATTCCTTCAGATTGGTTAAACAATTCTTCCTCTTGCTGATCGATTTCCCACATCATCCTTGATGAAGAAGAAGACATTGTAAGGATGGATGGTGAAGAAGAAGCAGAGACTATGAATAATGAGATAGAGATGTTGAGAAAATTGGTGTGAGATTTGTGAGGATGAATGGTGGATTATATGGACGATTCAGAAATGATTGGATTGTAGATAAGGCCACGTGGCATGCCATCATTCGTTAAAAATCTGATCGAAATCTATCCTCAAATATTCTGAAAAGATAATGACACGTGGTACGATCGTATTGGATAAAAATCTTATCGAAATCGATCTCCAATAATTATCTTTTCGGATAATGCCACGTGGCGCAATTTTGAACGAGTTAAAATCTGATCGAAATCTATTGTCAAAGATTCTCAAAAGATAATGACACGTGGCACGATGACATTGGATAAAAATCTTATCGAAATCCATCGCTAAATAATTGTTTTTTTTATAAAATGACACGTGGTGCAACGAGAACGATTTAAAAAATCTTATCCGAAATTACAAATAATTTTATTTTGTATTATTTAAACAAAGAAAAAAAACTAATATTTTATTGCCTTTTGCTAGGGGGAAGGGCTCCAAGGGTGGAGATGCAAATGGCAATTATTGTTCATTAGAGTAAGTCGACCCCTAAGGACTTTGAACCAGCACCCACCGCATTTATCCACTCAAGTGAACAGTAACAGACTCCAATGAACAGTAATAAGCCAAGACATCTCCACCCCTAAAAAAATACACTGGCACCTAGTAAAAAAATGCGCTGGCACAAACGATCTCCATCCCTACAAAATGCGCTGGCACCCAGCCCATTTAAAATATTTTAAAATTTTTTCTAAAAGAATAAAAAAATAAAATAGTTTTAATTTCGGATAGGATTTTTAACCAATCTCGTCACGCCACGTGTCATTATCTGAACGTACTATTTTGTGAATAGATTTCCGCTAAGATTTTCAACCAATCCCGACACGCCACGTGTCACTTCCGTTTTACAATAATTTAGCCAAGATTTCGATAAGATTTTCAACCAATCCGTCATGCCACGTGTCATTATTCGAACGTACTATTTTGTGGATAGATTTCCGATAATATTTTCGACCAATCCCGACACGCCACGTGTCACTTCCGGTTTACAATAATTTAGCCAAGATTTCGATAAGATTTTCAACCAATCACGTAGTGCCACATGGCATTGTCCAGAACCTCATCCTTTCTTTTGTTGTCCATATAAACCCTACATCCCTACATATCCTCACACCAAGCTCAATCCTTCTTTTTAGCTCAGAATCCTTGTTCATCGTTTTCAAATCTTGAGTTCTTATGACAATGTCTTCTTCAAGAAGGGTGTATAAACAGTTGCAGGAGCAACAACAAAGGTTGTTGGCACAACAGGCAGAATTGGCCAATCTCGAGGAAGGTGGAGGTGGAGATGAGGCTTTCTTCATGGAGGAGGATAAGGATGATCACCATAAAAGGCAGAAGGCCTCACATTCCCGCCGTGTCATTGAAGCCATGGGTTAGATAGCCAAACCAAGACGTGTTGCAAACCTCGATAGAAAAAGGGAAAAACGAGGTAAAAATCTATTGGAAGATTATTTTATTCCCAGTAGCATATTCCCTGATCATATTTTCAGACGTCGTTTTAGATTGCAACGAAATTTGTTCAACAAAATCATGAGTGATATTTGCAACCATGATCCATACTTTGTGCAAAAAGAGGATGCTTTTCATGTTCTAGGTCTTATTCCCGAGCAAAAAATTACGACATCCTTGCGAATGCTTGCATATGGAGCATCTACAGATCAAGTGGATGAGATCGCGAGGATGGGAAAAACAAATGTTCTGGAGTCCCTGATGCGGTTTTGCTCTGCAATTGAAGCCCTTTACACCAATGAGTACCTCCGGACACCCAGCGCATTTTCCAACGACCTTGAAGACCTTGACTAGTTTTGGCGTTTTGTCCATGTACATTGCAAAACGCTTTCGTAATTTTACTCCACATTTCTCGCTTATCCATCTCATTACCCGTAATCGGGTCATGAGTAGTGTGAACCCAACATTCACACAACGTAATATCTTCAATGAGCTTCTACGAAGACATTTTTTTCTCTTAAAGTGTAGAAAATATTGAAATGTAGATAGTATAGAAAGTGTAGAAAATATTGAAATGTGGTGTAAAGGTGGAAGATGAGGGTTAGATATTTATAGGAAAAAAATTAACATTTTTCAAAATTTTCTGTATTTTTTAATAATTTTTCTTTATTTTTTAATATTTTTTAATGAATTTTAATATAGTTAATTAATCTGGATCGTTGGATTTGAAAAATATTCAAATCCAAGAGCCAGGGAGTTGCCACGTGGCCAACGGTCATATTTCTGACCATTGGGCCTTTTTTTTATTTACTTTTTGTGAAAAAAAACGTGGACCGTTGATCTTTGATCTGACGGTCTATTTTAAAAGAAAAATTTTAATTTTTTTTACCGTTGCAAATCAAACGGTCTAGAAAACTAGCTGTTGGAAATCCAACGGCAGAAAAGGAGCCATGTCGCCAACTCGAGGGGGGAATTGAGTGCGCCTGTCACGCGGGCCTGCGCTCTGAAAGCCTGTCGGGCACTCGCGCCACGCCTTCATGAAGCGCACGCGCCAGGCCAACAGCCCGGCTTCTTGCTAAGTCTCTTTTGGGCTGGTCCAGAGCCCAGCTCAGGCTGGGTACCAGTCAAGTTGAGGGGGTGGACTTGGTTGACAGGGTGCTGGCCTTGTTTTTGTGCTGGGTCCTAGGCAAAGTCCAATCCGGTGGATTTGCTCTTAATGGCAGTTACTATTCATTAAAGGCAGTTACTGTTCAATAGGGTGGATTCAATAGTGGATTGCCAGGGGAGGGCTCCATGGGTGGAGTTGCTTTAAAGAGTTCCTTACACGAATGTATGACACGTGTTTTCATCGTGTGGCTATGTGTATATGTCCGAGAGGGTTGTTTTGAAATGGGGAAATACAGAGCCGTTTGGCTCTCGATTTGGTAAAAAGAAAAGAGCCGTTTAGGCTCATTTACTGACAATGACTGTGAGGACTGCTCGTGACTTTTCTTCTTCAGACATGGGAACTAGCATAATCCCACTTTTCCAATGCACATGCCAGCTGCATGCCATTCCAATTTCAAATAGGCATCCAATGTTCTTTTCGGCTTTTTGGTTTGTGGGCTGGGTTATAATCCAAAGGGTCATCAAGAGGCTATGTGCATCATTTTGTCACGGCCCAATGTTTCTTATGTCAGGTGATTTTTTTTCCTTTGTTTTTTTTGTTCTATTATGTATTTCATTTTTTTTAATTTCTTTGTTTCATTTATATTTCCCTTTTTCTTTTAGTTCTTTGGTCTAGACATTTGTCTTCTCTTTTCTAGTTTTGCTTTTCGTTTTTTTTAGTTTATATTTATTTTCCACACCTGGAGGACAATTGTGAAATAAGTTTGGAGGTGGGAAAGTAGTAAAAATTTAGGATTTTTGTTTTTGTGTCAGTTAAACTTTTTCGTTTTTAAGCTAATATCCATAGATTATTTTAAACGTTGGAACAAATGGACATGGTAAAGATTAATCCCACAGTAGAGTTTTTTCTATTTATCGTTACTTAGACACTAATTCACGAATTATACTTTGACAATTGCACATTCACACCAACGTGGTTTGTGGGGAGTGAGATTGAAACACTTGCTTTTTATCTAAGTGTATTTTTATTTTTGTTCTAAATAAAGTAAAGTTAGCATGTGTTATAAAGTAATAATTGTCTCACCCGAGGTTTTGCCTAGTAACCGGGCCAGTCCTACCTAATCAGCAGTGATTCTCGCGTCAAACGGTAGAGTTTTGGCATGAGGCAGGGTGGTTAGTTGGTTTCGTAGCATTTTCAGCTCGGGTTAATAAGTCCTTAGGGGTGTTCTACACCTAGTGCCCTAAAGCCCTAGTGGTTTGGGAGTCATTGACCTAAAACTCGCTACATGGGTTGGATAGAAAGCTTAAGGGAACCGACATTGCACGACCACTACTGTTACTCCTAAAAAAAAAAAAAACAGAAAAGAAAAGAAGAGAAAGAAAAAAATATATGTGAAGTTAGTGTGTGAAGTATGAATAAAGGGACGAGAGGTAAGAGTTTTGGTCGAGTCTCTTTAACTATGTTGGTTCACTTTACACCAAAGGAAGTTTGTGAATTCTTTTCTAATTGATTCTAAATGGTTTAGACTCTGTGGTGGGATTGGTTGGAACTTTTGAAAAAATGTTCTGATTTTTAACAGTTTCTATGGATTGCAACTTGAAAGTGAGAATTTTTTTTAGCTGAGTTTTAGTTAAGTGTCTAGTTGTTAGTTTTTATTTTTTGTTTTCTAGTTTTATTTTGCTTGAGGACAAGCAAAAAGCTAAGTTTGGGGGTATTTTGATAAGTGAATTTTATATTATATATTTAACCCTATTCTTGGTATATTTTGGTTAATATTTTAGAAGAATTTTGATACTTTGAATTGTATTTTCAATATAGGACTTTCAACTTCCTCTAGAGAAAAACGTGGTCAAATGGATGAATATTGGAGTAATTCCAGTTGGAAGACGTTCGTGAGTCACTTAGCTTGATCGTATCAAAAATTGGGATTTTTCCATCAAGCGGTTATTTTCTGGCGATAAAATAAAGGAGCAATGCACAGTGTTGAAAAATGACGTTTCTGGGTTTAAATTGCGTTTTTGGAGCCCAAGATGACCTCAGATGGTTTCATGGCCTTCTGGAGATATGTTCGGAACATCCTTATCTTTAAAACAAGCTATCTTGGCCCGGATTTGGAGGAGATCTAAGGCTAAAACGTGGCTGGACAAGTACTTGGCAGATTCTCCTAGTTTAATTAGGGTTTTATTTTTTTAAGAGATTTTATTATTTTTCTTAGTTTCCTAGTTGGATTAAGAAACCTATGTCTTAGGGTTTGTAAGGGCTGAGCAAATATATGGCTTTGGCCGTCTACAGTTTTTGGGGACGCTTATTATTATTCAACTTCAGAGACAAAGAACTTGGCTAGGGTTCTTGGAGATTTTCTACTTTAAGGTGTTTTCATTCCTTTTATTTTTAATAATATTTTCTATGATTTCAATTATGAATATGCATAACTAATTCCTTTTGCTAGGGCGAAGCCTTGGGCCTTAGCATGAATATGTAATTTTTATTTAATTGCTTATGATTGATTGCATACACACTTTGAAGTATTAATCACTGTTTTAAACTATCTAATTATCTTGATGACTGGCCACCATTAGGATGTTTAGACAAGTAATTGGATGCAATTCGGTCGGAATATCACCGGATGATTGAGTATTGCTTCTTGTGATTGATAATTGTAATTTCATCTAAGGCGAATATCACGTTCTTAGGGGTTGCATGGTTCTTCAAAGGTTTTCATGAAACTTAATGAGTCTTGCATGTTCATATTTGATCTGAATATCACAGACGAATTGCATGTTAGATATACGTTCTTGCTTGAATATCACGAGGAGAATATATATTAGGAAAACCTAACCTTCGAAGTGGCATGTGTAAATCATAGGTAATTGGTAAAAATACATAGAATTGCTAGGTGATGGTGGAACCCTAGTGTCTTTATAAATTGGTATTTAAAACTCTTTTCTTCGATTATATTAGTTTTTGTTTAAAATTCGTTTTTAATATTACCTACTCTCAAACTCTCTTTTCTCAAGTTTTAATTCTAAGTATTTAATTAGGAATTGTTTCTACATAAATTATCCAAATAGTCCTTGAGGAAAACGACATTGCATGAGCATCTATACTATAACATCCTTGTATTCTTGCAAGTATTTCATGTGATTTTGACCCTATTTGCATAGACGTTAAAAATCCTATCATCGAACAACATGCGCTCGAGAGTTCCTGTCACACTTGGTGCTAAAAAGTTGCAGAGGGATGACGTTCATTCCATTGGAAGTGAGAAAAAAGACGAATCATACACTTGGTCTGCAGTGAGTAAAGAAGCTGAGGCACTCATGCGGTTGAATGAAAAAACGTCGTGTTCATCGTCAAAATCTAATTATTCGAAAGTGAATAAATCTTCCAAAGGTAAAGGTGATCATTTATATAGTGTACGTTGTCACAACCTGTAGTGTTCTGTTAAACACGAGAATCAATTGTTGTATGACTCAAAAGCAAAGGCAAGCCAAGATTTTCCTTCCGTTTCATGACTCGCAAAGAATAACCCTCTTGCATTAATGTATCTAAGAACGAAAGTGACGTGTCCTTCAAGGTTCAACAAGTGTCTGACATGTTGAACATAATTAAGCCTATAACCGAAAAATATTTGGATTCTGAGTTTATTCACTATATTCAAGGAGAAGAGGAAAATCAGTTGGAGATTGTGCCTATTGAAGTTAATGAACTTGGGCATGGATCTATTGAGCAGTCAATGGCAGAGCTTTTATATGGCCTTCAGGATAAGACAACGATGCTGAGAGCAATTTCTAAAATGGTTCTCTCTTCGAACATGTTTTTCCCTTCCTTATCTCATTTACATCTTTCTGTTCTCTGTTTAATCTAGTTTGTGTTTCAGTATCGTAGAAAAAGATGTAAAAGGGTACAACCTGCTATGAAAATAGTATCTTCACTCGGAGATAGAGCCATTGACAGTGAAAGCTCCCCTGAGCACTTAGGCCCTAGATCACCAAGTGATAGCGAGGTATCTCCCTGTTCTCATTTCCTTATAGGCTTATTCCAGTTCCAATCAGTACCGTATTTAACATATATTCTTTAGCAGGCAGAAGATCAAATTCCAAAGCTTGATAAAGCGGAGGTAAAGAGGCAAACATTAAGAGTTCTACCATGGTCTTAATATTGAAATAATGTCTCATTGGCAACTAACACAAGCATACCCTTCGATCTTTGGTTGCCAAAAGGATCAATGCCAATTTCTGAAGCATCCTTCAAATAAGGATTATTCAAGCACGGAGGAGGCATGACACGACAGCGTAAAGCCACTGCAGATTGAGATACATAATTTTGCTTCTTCCGTAGTTCTGTTGCTCAATTTTACACAAATAGTAAAATCCAATCCATCCATTGTACCTTGCTGCAATCCCAGCCGTTCACCATATGCTGATTATCCAGTGTGAAATAATCAGGAGTGCTACATCAATCAAAACCCAGAACAAAAATCCAAATTTTCATCCATGTTCGAATTCGAATCCCGAAAAGCTTGAAAATTTACAAAATTGATGACGCGTAGGATTTTACCAGAAGAAGTCTTGGCTGAGTATGAACTCCCGGTCGTCGAAACTGGGGTCAACGTCGGTGCCGAGAGAAGCGGATGAGGGAAGGCTACAAAATGATTGAGTCAAACAGAGTCTACCGTGCGCACTCATCTGATATTTAATCTGGACCGTGGGATTGGGAGACTACCTAGATAATGTTTTGATGATTTGGGTTTCATTGGTTATGTGTCCTGGGTGGCGCGACAGCGAAGTGGTCTTGGTTTAGAGGGGATCCTCTCTGGATCTCTTCCACCAAAGTCCACGGATAAAGTGATCTGAGCCCCTGAAATTTGATCAAACCGCTAAAAACAAAGACTTCTTTTAAAAGTTATAATAATTTTAACCGTTGGATCAAATTGCAAAAACTCAAATCACTTGATCCGTGTGATTTGGTGGAAGAGATCCGAAAATGATCTATTTCCGGCTTGTTTCAAAATTAGTGTGTGCTCCACGAGGACGATGGTAGTGGGCCGAGACAAAAAAAATAAATAGGACACGTGTCACTTACACACGCATCGAGGACCAAATTTGGCGTCAAAACCCACTGCCGGCGAACCTCTTCCTTTGAACCCACAATTTCCTCTGTTTCTAAAGATTTATAAGCTCCACCACCGTGCTATGCGTTGTTTTCAGACAATTCCAGAGTTTGATCAGAGCATTTCTGGTAAACTCTCTCGATTCGATTCTTGCATTTTATCTGTGTTTTTCTGAATTGGGATTATTAGATTGAAGTGTTCTTTGGTTTTTCATCTGGGCAGATGAGGAAGAATCGGAAAAAAAGAGATTTTCCCAATTGCGCTGCGATTGGCGGTTCCACCAAGAAAAAGGTTTTTATTTATTTTTTAATGTTTTTATTTATTTTGCTTTAAACTTCAATGTTCTTGATTTAATTTGTATGTATGTGCATTGTTTATGTAGTCGTAATTGGCGAAAGATCGGTACAATGTGTTTGGATACCAGGAAAATATGAGATAGTACAGAGAAAATTATGTGAAATGTTTTTCTAGTTTCTTACCTCATCCGCATAATTTTCCCCACTTCGAACATTACTACTAGCTTGTGGCAAAGCATCTCTCCACGTACTAAAGGAATGGCTAAGTATTTTCCAACGACTGGACATCGATTCTTTGGTTCTTTTCCCACTCATTTGCTCAAGAAATTTGGTATGAATTAAACTCCACATTTCTCGCAATTGCATCTCATTACCCGTAAATGAATTATGAGTAACTTCAACCCAGCTAGTGCACAACGCAACATCTTCAAGAAGCGACCAATTCGTACCTGCATCAGTAGTCATTTTGTGGAAAAAAAATTGGATTGAAACTTTGGGAGAAAGATAAGAATTTCATTGGAAGTAGTTGAGAAAATATGAAATTGTGGTGTAAAGTAGATGGAGAAGAAGTGGTATTTATAGAAAAGTACAAACAATTTTTTACAAATGTTTTTCATATTTTTTTACAATTTTTTCGGATTTTTTACAATTTTTTTTAAAAATTTTATTCAAATAATTAATCTCTGCCGTTGGATTTTAAAAAATTTGAATTCCAACACTCCAGATTGTACCACGTGTCACAACGGTAACTTTTCTTAATTTTAAAACTATTTTTTCTTTTTTTTTAATTTATAAAGAAGATTAATATCAACCGTTGATCTCAGATCGAACGGTTGATATAAAATCAGCTTTTTTTTTATTACTGTTGCAAATCGGACGGCTCGTATTAAATAGTCGTTGGGATCGAATGGATCGTGGGAAGCCACGTGGCTTCCCAACGGTAACTGGGTTGCTGGGCCCGTGCCCTGATTTCCTGTCGGGCGACGCGCCCCCACTTGTGAGTGAGGGGCACGCGCCTGACACAAAAAAATTAAAAAAAAAAAGCCCGGACCCAGGCTTGACGTCACGGGCCTCGGGCCACAGGCCTGTCAATTGCCCACCCCCCGGCCCTTGGGCTCCCACCCTCACTCGGGCTCTCCATGGCTGGAGAAGAACCCACCGGCTCTCGGGCCTTTTCCTGCTGCTTGTCCCCCGAGCAAAAAGCAAGGGTGGATTTGCTCTTAAGATTTCAATAGAGACGCTGAAATGTGTTATAGTCACTCATTGTCATGTCAGATGGCTTTTAGAACCCCTAGGCCTTCTCATTTCTCATAATGCGCTCAACACTCTCTGATCTCTCAAAACCCATTTCTCTCCAAAATGAAAAGAGGTTTCCGTCTCACTCTCTCTAGAAAATCCAAAGAGACTCTCAGTATGCTCAACACTTGTAGCCCTCTCATTTCTATGTATCCCCATAAATGGGAGTCATCATCTGCACTGGAGCTCGGTCGGGAATCCTGAAATGCTAAAGGTAAAAAAAAATCGTTCCATGCTGTCATTTAGTTCCAGTGAGCTTCTTTTCATGGAAAAAAAAAAACTAATGCATGCATGCCTTTGTTTCTGCGAGAGTACGTGGATCCACAACAAAAGAGAGAGGCAACAAGACACCAAATTTTTGTGAGTTAAAATGTGTGTAGACGGCTCACGGATCTGATGTCTGCAAAGTAGAAACAGAAGCAAAGCGTGTCAGACCCACAGATCCGAGCATAAGAAAGGTACAACTCCTGTCGTGAAATGTTGAGCACTGTATGGCTAAGGATAATTCAAAGTCATTGCATAACCCAAATCTCTGTCTCTCTGTGCCTGTAGGTGACTCGGATCGAGTGGAAATCTGAGAAAAAGAGTGCGCAAGCTGTAAATGTAGTCGACAAAATGGCAAAACAAATTTCTAAGTCAACGCGACCGTGGATCGGAAAGGTATAAACACCCATCTCTGAGTAAAGCAGCATGCATGTATTATCTTCTCCCCATGAGATGAAACCTGATCACCCCAAAACATATCTATGCCCATGTGGACTCGAAACGTGTTGAAGACAAAGAATCAATCAACCCCCAAACTGATACACCTGGTTCCACTGGAACTCATACACATGATTGTTCTGTTGCAGGGAAAATACCCTAGAGCGGCAAAGGCAACGTCATGACAAAACTATTTGTTCAGGAAACTTGTATGCAATTGTTGCCAAGTAGTAATGCTATTAGCCGGTAGAGTGAATAACCAAGTTTCAGCCTTATCCTTCAAAGTAAAAGGAAAAAGACGTAACTTAATAGCCTCGGTAGAAAAACCCCTGATCAAGATATTTTTGCAACCCACGATGAATTTTGCAACATGTAAATTAGCATCCTCGTTAGGCAGCCCACGAAAAGTAGGTAAAATTTCAAGCATATGGTGCTTGATCTCAAATGAATCGCCATCTTCCTGGGAAGGATACACAATACAATTAGGAACATCATTGGCTTGGGCAACCAATGACTCTCTGAGTGGCCTGCCTGCTGCAGGCAATTGCAACGCCATTGTGATTTGACTGTCTACAAAACCAGCAAATAATTCCTGCAGGAATGTGCCTTGCAGTACATAATCTGAAAGCAAATTATTTTCTCTCCTCTGTCTATGTAGTGTGCGTTCGGGTTCTGGATCAAACTGTGCAATCTGGGCAGTTCCTAATCTAATCTGGACCATGCAGTTTACAGAATCTGCAATAACACAAAAGCGTTAAAATAAATTGATTTTTTTGTGGACGAAAAATAATAAAAAATAATCAGAAAAAGTTTAAACAAAAATTATCTAACATAGTCCCCGGCAACGCCGCCAATTTCTTGATAGGATTTTTAACGTCTATGCAAATAGGGTCAAAATCACATGAAATACTTGCAAGAATACAAGGATGTTATAGTATAGATGCTCATGCAAGGTCGTTTTCCTCAAGGACTATTTGGATAATTTATGTAGAAACAATTCCTAATTAAATACTTAGAATTAAAACTTGAGAAAAGAGAGTTTGAGAGTAGGTAATATTAAAAACGAATTTTAAATAAAAACTAATATAATAGAAGAAAAGAGTTTTAAATACCAATTTATAAAGACACTAGGGTTCCACCATCACATAGCAATTTTATGTATTTTTACCAATTATTTATGATTTACACATGCCACTTCGAAGGTTAGGTTTTCCTAATATATATTATCCTCGTGATATTCAAGCAAGAACGTATATCTAACATGCAATTCGTCTGTGATATTCAGATCAAATATGAACATGCAAGACT
This sequence comes from Malus sylvestris, assembly GCF_916048215.2. Lineage (NCBI taxonomy): Eukaryota > Viridiplantae > Streptophyta > Magnoliopsida > Rosales > Rosaceae > Malus > Malus sylvestris. The sequence continues at coordinate 40,068,013 of NC_062270.1, read as the reverse complement.
CATTAAGTTTCATGAAAACCTTTGAAGAACCATGCAACCCCTAAAAACGTGATATTCGCCTTAGATGAAATTACAATTATCAATCACAAGAAGCAATACTCAATCATCCGGTGATATTCGACCAAATTGCATCTAATTACTTGTGTAAACATCCTAATGGTGGTCAGTCATCAAGATAATTAGATAGTTTAAAACAGTGATCAATAATTCAAAGTGTGTATGCAATCAATCATAAGCAATTAAATAAAAATTACATATTCATGCTAAGGCTCAAGGCTTCGCCCTAGCAAAATGAATTAGTTATGCATATTCATAATTGAAATCATAGAAAATATTATTAAAAATAAAAGGAATGAAAACACCTTAAAGTAGAAAATCTCCAAGAACCCTAGCCAAGTTCTTTGTCTCTGAAGTTGAATAATAATAAGCGTCCCCAAAAACTATAGACGGCCAAAGCCATATATTTGCTCAGCCCTTACAAACCCTAAGACATAGGTTTCTTAATCCAACTAGGAAACTAAGAAAAATAATAAAATCTCTTAAAAAAATAAAACCCTAATTAAACTAGGAGAATCTGCCAAGTACTTGTCCAGCCACGTTTTAGCCTCAGATCTCCTCCAAATCCGGGCCAGGATAGCTTGTTTTAAAGATAAGGACGTTCCGAACACATCTCCAGAAGGCCACGAAACCATCTGAGGTCATCTTGGGCTCCAAAAATGCAAATTAAACCCAGAAACGTCATTTTTCAACACCACGCATTGCTCCTTTATTTTATCGCCAGAAAATAACCACATGATGGAAAAATCCCAATTTTTGATACGATCAAGCTGAGTGGCTCACGAACGTCTTCCAACTGGAATTACTCCAAAATTCGTCCATTTGACCACGTTTTGCACCAGAGGAAGTTGAAAGTCCTATATTGAAAATACAATTCAAAGTATCAAAATTCTTCCAAAATATTAACCAAAATATACCAAGAATAGGGTTAAATATATAATATAAAATTCTATGAAGGATGTTTTAGAGAGAAAAAGCCTATGAATTTGTGAACAGGCAAGTTTCACACTTTGGAGTCTAAGGTTTCGTTCGGAAAGTAATTCTGAGAGGGCTTTAATCACTTCTGGGAGAAGGAGATGTGCTTCTCTATAAATCACTTTTGGTGATTTTGCTTGAAATCACGATGGCTAGTGATTTTAAGGAAAAGCAGCTCTCATGAGCTGCTTCTTAGAGTCACTTTCGAATGACCCCAATCGCCCATTGTAGCTAAATCATAAGGGGTGTAACTGATAGCTACAACTTACACATACATATAAAAGATAGCACTAAATTAGGAGAAAAACTTCAATACAGGTATTTGGACCATATGATGCTTCCGATTGCACATAAAAACACCTCTTCCTTAGGCAGGTTTACCTACATTGGCATTTATGCATGCAATCTAATATCTTAGTAGATAGGGTGTTGAGTTTCCCCTCAAATATCCTGAGTTTGAAACTCTATCATTTCTTAAATTATTTTAATAGTTTCGAAACCTCCACTTCGTCTTAATAATAATAAATTTAATATATATAAACCTATATTGGCATTCTAGACTAATAACACAACACCATTTGTTTTCAATTTCTCATGTGGCGTTATTTAATTGGTTTATGATACAGTCGCCTTAGTGTTCTTGTTTCATGTAAGTCCTATATTTTGTTCCATGATCCCATCTACTTGCTCGTTGGTCCCTACACTTTGTATGTGTTGCCATAGTACAGTGGCCCAACCGAATACCCCCTCCTAAAACATGATCTAAATTTGGAAGTTGGCATAAAAGCCATAGGGGGTTGTTAGCAGTAGCAATTGCTACACAACATAAAAAATAATAATGCTAGGGAGACCAAATTTGGAGACTAAATTTGCAAACTAAATCATGTGTCACCAATAAGACTAAGCACGTTTATCAATGTGTAAGTAATAAACTAATCATCAACTTCCATGTTTTTTAGTTTTCAAAACTTTGTCTATAAATTTAATCTCCCAAACATTACTCCAGAAAAAATAACAAAATTTGGTACGTAACTCCTGTTGATTGGCCCCTAAGCAGCAGGGTCGTCTCTGAGATTTTAGGGTCCCTGTGCTAAATTTATAAAAGCGCCCCTCCTTAAGATAGTCTTAAAAAAAATGTAGGACAATGTATTGACGCTAGAAAACAATTACTTAAATCAAAACAAAGTTTAGCACTCACTGATTGCAAGTTTAAAAATGTTAATAATAATAAGTAAAAGAGCTACAAACATAATGTTTACTAAATAATCAAAAGCACTTCACTCTTAAACAACCAAACAAGAAAACAAACTTCAAAAACTCTAACTTTAAAGTTTCACTTGAATATGTGACATTATTATATAATAATATTGAAAAAAATACCGTCTTTTATGGTGTATTATTAGCACTCAAACTATCTTATTGTGCTCTAAATTTTTATAGTTAGAAAAGAAAAAAAAAATTACGCTTATAAGGAGTCTAAGATGAGATTTTAATGTGCTAATAAAATCAATTTTTGAATATAGAACATTATCTCATAACAAAAGCAATTTTAAATATAGAATATTATTACATATAAATACTAGGTGACAAAAATTTTGAGAATCCCTTCAAATTTGGGGCCTGTGCGACTGCGCCTTTCGCACCCCAAAAACTCCCCCCTCTAAAGCAGCTACCAGCATGCAGTGGAATCTTGACAACGCCAAGGACCAAAAGCTTTGGTTGCGCCATACCATGCGTGCCCTAAGTCAAACAGTTGATGCCTTCCTCTGATACTTCCGAAAAGCTTAAAGCCTAAATCCTACTCATGTCACACGTGACGACGATCGCGTGGACATCTTCCACAACAAAACTCTCTCTGGCTTTTGCTCTAAGTTATCCGATTATAACTAAGCAAAGCAACAGATTAACTGTGATAGATCAGTATTAATACAGTTTCTTATTTGCTGCAAATCAAGCTTAATTAGCTATACATACATACATACATACATATATACACCCAAATGGTGAAGCTTTCAATATCCCCAAAATACGTCTTTCTAATTAAGATTCTAACATAAAATAATTTAATTTAAAAAAAAAATCCAAACTAAACTAAATAAAAATTATAAATAAAGAATAAGATGAAAAATAGCAAATCGTCACACACGTGAGCCAGTTAAACGTAATGATATTACTTGTTACCATAACAATGGATTTGTTTGACATGTGTTAAGGATAACTAAACAATCTTTAAATTAAATGAACTTATCTATAGAAAGAATAAACAATCCTAAGTATAAAGTTTGTACAATATAATAATATCACATCGTCATGTATATAGAAACAACCTGTTACACATAAAATAAAGGATTATCATTTTGTGTGACCTCTAACATAAGCGCACGGGGGATTGACTTTTGAGTCTTTGACTGTAGTTATGGACCTTATTGCCTCAAATCTACCTTATACGTATTACGTATATCTTTTGAGAATATCCTTGTATCATTGTAAATTTCATTATTGCCATTTTTATTGAGAATATCCTTGTATCATTGTAAGTTTCATTAGTTTCACATATAAGTTTTCAAATTTTTTACAAAGAATATTTATATATAAGAAACTATTTTTATACAAGAAAGGGAAATTATATTAAAAGGAGCATGAGTTATAAAATATAAAATATGGTAGATACACAGCTGGTAACAAAACTTGACCTATGAAGAAGTTGAATTATTGGGCATTTAAATACTTATTTAAAACAAAAATATTATAATTGGGTAATGTGCATTAATATTCCAAGTCCAAAAGAACAAGGTAACCTAATTTTATATAATAGGGAGTATGAATGATAGTGCCGTCACCTTAGAAAAATGGAAATGTCATGAAAATGTGGAGAAATTTTTTTATTATGATCGGAAAATTTTTATGGGTCGTTATACATGTGAAGAAATTTTTAATACAAATATCACACTATTTGTATAATGACACATGGTGTGTCACTCGTATTTCAAGTACCTAAAAAATTTCTTGTGAATGTGATTCGTGAATAATATATAAAATAGACAAGGACGCACGCGTGCGCACGCACACACACATGTGTGTGTATATGATTCTGTAAGAATTGACAGATCAAGGGCTAAAGGGATAAATATGTAGCAATTAAAAAGATTTCAAATTGGGAGCCCATCAACATCTTCAACCTCGGACGAAGCTCATTTAGGCCAGCTTCACATTATTCTCACAAACAAGGTCAAGCTCTTGTCTTAATGCCATGAGATTTGTTTTGCTAGTGCCATGAGATATGTTTCCCTACATTTTATTCAACTTTGTACGTATATGTGTGCAAACCATGCGTATAAATATACGATCAATGTATATGAGCATATAGTAAATGAGTTGTGGCCTCTTCCTCAATTAATTTGCCTTTAAATATCACCATCCATCCTCACATATAGAACACCTCCCCACACTTGGCACCCCCAGATTTCTAACTCTCTCCCAAACACCTAGCTAGCTAGCTTGCTTTTGCTCTCAAAGAGGAAGACCTACCTGCAGTTTTCTCTCTCTCTCTAGAAATTAATTTTAGTGTGTGAGAAGTGGCTACCTAGGTTTAATAGAAATGTCTGATGAAGAGGTAGTAGTGGAAAACCCTACAGATGAGGGAAGCCAAGATCATCAGGAAGTTTCTGATCATCATGAGCATCATAAGGATCAACTCAAACGGAAGAAACTTTCATGGCAAAAGTTGCGAAGAAACGACTCCTTGGACCTCGAGTCACGCCGTTTCACAGCTCCCCATGGCCATGCCTCCAAGGTCCATCGATCTCCATTTTTCTTATGTTCTTTAATAGTATAGTACTATTTCAATTAGATTTTATTGATATATACATATTTGGTTTATTAAATATTTTTTTTAGGTCATTTGATACAGCGGCATCTAATCTCCTCCATTTCATTTGAAGAGGTTTCGAATTTAATTCTCAAGTTGTTTTCAACAAAAAAAAAAAAAAAAAGACCAACGATTGCTGAATAGTTTTTTTTTTAATTTTTTTACAGTAGTTGTTGAATAGTTAAGAAAGAAGACAAAATAGCTTTTTTTTTTACAGCAGAATAATTTTATAAGATAAAAAGAAAACATGATTTTATTCAGAATTGGATAGAAACCTCAATTATAGAATACAAGCGGGAGGATAAAGTGGAAAAGTGCTTTGAGTGTTGTACGATGTCATATGCCACTAAAGTTCAAGGAAAATTTTTATTGGACAACAATAAGCCCAACAATGCTTTATGGCACAGATTGTTGGAAGATCAAAAATCAACACGTGCAAAAAAATGAGTGTAACAGAGATGAGAAAAGAAAATATAAGATTAAGAACGAGGATATTTGAGGTAAAGTAAGAGTAGCCGCAATTGAAAATAAAATGAGAGAAAATTGGTTGAAGTGGTTTGGACACGTGAACTGAAGACCTATAAATGCTCCGACTAGAAGATGTGACTATGAGGCGAAGGTTTATGGCAAAAACGGTAGTTGAAGGGATAGAAAGATTTTGAAAGAGACTTTAAAAAAAGATATGAAGTACTTGAAACTGATGGAAGACTTGGCGTAAAATCGAGTGCAGTGACGTTATAGAATTCATAGAGCCAATCTACTTAATGAGATAAAGTTTGATTGTTGTTGTTGTTGAACTTATTCTAAATTTATTTTCTTTTGGAATTTTTTTTAGGGTGCGGACTGGTCGGTGATAATGCACTTGGCATTTCAGAGCATTGGCATAGTTTATGGGGACATTGGTACATCACCTCTCTATGTGTATGCGAGCACCTTCACCAAAGGCATCAACCATAGCGATGACATTTTGGGTGTTCTTTCTTTGATCTTTTACACACTCACCTTAATCCCTCTGATTAAGTATGTTTTAATCGTCTTACGGGCCAATGATAACGGTGATGGTAAGATTCCATACATCTCCTAAATCTGTATAATTACAAACAAAATATTATCACTTATTAAATCCTTCGTATTTAATTATGTTCTCAACTTTTCATAGAAAATAAATAAATATAAAAAGCATCCTTTAGCTTTCGGTGTCTCATCAGCTTGAGAGATTTTTCAATATTATTGAAACACTGAGTGGTACACCATATGTCATCATACAAGTAAAGAGACACTTAAAAAATAAAAAATTTCCCCGCTTATATAATGACATGTGGTGCACCACCACGTGTTCTAGACAAATTGCAAAATTTCTCCATCAGCATATACTTTAGACTCATACGTTGTTGGTTTGAAATTTTTTATTGCTTCTTATAATTAAACTGTCAAAAAGAAAGAAGAATTCCCTTATATATAATTGAGTCCCCATTAATCTATTGTTAATTGCAGTTTTTCTTCCACTTCAAAAGTCCTAATTATGTCATTTTAATCCGACCAAAAGCCCCAACCTTTGATGTTTCGCTGTGTCATTTTCTGACACGTAAAAAGACCAAAAGAAAAAAAAAAGATACCAAGTTTGAATTTAATACAAGTTTGAGGTACGAACCTGGGAGGAACTTGTCTGGTGGAGTCTAACAAAATTATTAATTTTTAATACGCATAATGATAGGTTTTTCTAAATTGCCAATTCAATCATAGTCTTTTTTATTAAATATATATATATATATATATATAGTATACTTTTAAATATCTAAAAGAAGATCCTTACAGGGGAAAACTCGTAGGCAAATACAAGTTTGGTCAAATTGTATAGAGGGAGGAGTGTATTATTTTTTCACTAAAGTTTGAATCCTCTCTTATTCATGAAAACTTTATTTGATTTTTTAATCATATTTTAGTTGATTTTAACCCATAATTAAATTATACTAACAATACGCTTCACTAGAGTCAATGTACTCATATTGGTAAATAGAGTAAACATGACCTTAACTGTCTTTCTTAATTCTGCGAACTTACAATTCAGAAGAAAGAAATTGTTCACCATAGCAAATATAACACTTCACGTACATAATGTTATTATTTATTTTTTGTGCAGGAGGGACGTTCGCACTATACTCTTTGCTGTGTCGATATGCCAAGGTTGGTTTGACTCCGAGTCAACAAGCAGAGGATCGTGATGTTTCAAAATTTCAGCTTGAGTTGCCTACCAAAAGTGTAAAGAGGGCATCTAGGCTTAAATCTTCATTGGAGAACAGCCCATTTGCCAAATTATTTCTACTATTCGCCACCATGCTTGGTACTTCCATGGTCATTAGTGATGGTGTCCTCACTCCTTGCATGTCAGGTTAGTCAAATCTTTAATTAAGAAGAAAAAAAAAGTATCTATCTATATATCTCCTTATTTGACATGGTGGCGTGATGAAAGGTGAATATATTTCTGATTATATAGAATTTTTTAACTATGTCTCGGTTCAAAAATCTAATGAAGTTAAATTCTTTCTATATCGAATAGTTTCACTACTTATTATATTGAGATTTTTTTAAAAACAAACGATATAATATACACTAAAGGGAATGGGATATTGAGACTTTTAATATAAAACTTATTAAACAAATGATTTAGTCATAAACAATATCAATTCTGAAACTGTCTCTAAAGTTTAACAATAATCTCTCAACTTACATGCTTATTAGTGTAACTTAATAGCTGGACAAGTACATGGCCGACTCTCATATTTTAGGGGCCTTTTGCACAAGGTAGTAAATGGGCGCTTGTACAAAACTCTTGCTACACATCTAATTTATTTGTCTATAATTGTATTAATAAAGGATCTACATAGAGTATTATTACTTGAGTTATAGCTCAAATAAAAAAAAGGAAAATCATGAAATAATAAATAAAAATAAAATTTAGGGCAAAACCGGCAGAACCAAACTCTAAAATAAAAGTGGTTCCTCTCCGTATGGAGTCCATGTTATCTTATTCACAATCATAAGTTAAAATAAAAAGCAGAACCTAGAAAATTTCCCATAAATGAAGTCGAAAAAGTTGAGTAATTTTGCAATATAAGACAAAATCAAAGTTGCGTCTCCAACTCTCACATGATTAAGTGCTTAATATCTTTTGACTTGAATATTAAAATTGTTTTTGTTCCAATTTGATGGCAGTTCTGTCGGCTGTTGGAGGAATCAAAGAAGCCACATCTGCAATGACACAAGGTATTGATACAAAATATTATTTGTGTGTGGTATATAAAACGGAATGAGGATCCTCCTCAGATTCTCAGATCTTTTAATTATGTTTGTTCATTATACATTATATAGCTAGAAATTATTTTAAATTTTGTTATTTAAAATTGAACACAAACAATACTTAACGAAGATTGATAACACGATATATAATGAACTGATAAAATTAAAGGATCCTTGGATCCTCACAAAGACGATCTGGAGAGGATCCTCATTCTATAAAATAGATAGTGAAAAGATAATTTGAGTAATTTAAATTTAAATGTTTTTGGTTAAATAGTTTTAATTTAATCTGTGTGCACAGGTCGGGTTGTTTTGATATCAGTAGTCATCTTGATTGCCCTATTCATGGTTCAAAGATTTGGAACTGATAAAGTAGGCTACATTTTTGCACCAATTATTTGCATTTGGTTTACCATGATTGGTGGAATTGGCGTCTACAACTTCATCGAGTTTGATCCGACGGTGGTCAAGGCTCTAAATCCACAATACATAGTAGATTACTTCAGGAGGAACAAAAAAGACGCTTGGATTTCTCTTGGTGGCATTGTCTTAGCCATAACAGGTTTACAATTAATTTCATGCAAAGTAACATAAAAAATTAATTTCTAAATAAGACCATATAAAGGATTTGGAAAGAGTTTAAAAATTCAATGGTATTCATTCAAGATTTTAAATGAATTTATAAAAATTCAACGTTATTCAATTAGCATTTTTAAAGAGGTTCTACAAGTTCATACTTCATAGATTAAATCCTGGTGTAATCAAGATTTTGAAAGAATTTATAGAAGTATCATGATTTGATTTTAAAGAATTTTCAAAAGGTATTTTGATGGGCTTAGAGGGTGTTCATAATGTATTTTAGACTTTTAACAAATCCAGTCTCTCACCTGTAGATTTTAAAAGAATTCACAAGTAATCTGCATAAGCCCATTAAAACTCCATGAATTTATAATTCTTTTAAAATTCTATAGAATTCCTATGTACACCCCTAAACTATTTATTAGTTAAATGTTAATTTCTTTCAAAAATAGATAATACATAATGTATTTTTACCATACAAATTTCATAATCGGAACTATTTAATGTCTCAATCTTCAATCGCAGGAACTGAAGCTTTATTTGCTGACGTGGGACACTTCACAGTACAATCCATTCAAATAAGTATGTGCACAATTACTTATCCAGCTATCATATTGGCATACACTGGACAAGCCTCTTTTCTTCGCAAGCACCATCTTCTTGTTGCAGATACCTTCTTCAAGTCCATACCAAGTAAGTGTATATCTTTACTAATTAATAAAACACTCATTGTCAATCAAAACCCTATGAAATTATCAGTTTAACCTTTTACGAGCTAACTATCAAATATGTATACCTCAATATTAACAACCATATATAATAACTAACTTAGGTGGTTGCATAATTTTTTAATTGTGTACTAATTGTGCTGAATGCATGCAGAGCCTTTGTATTGGCCTATGTTTGTAGTGGCTGTAATGGCAGCGATCATAGCTAGTCAAGCTATGATTTCAGGGACTTTCTCTATAATCCAACAATCACTATCATTAGGGTGTTTCCCTCGTGTGAAAATCGTGCACACATCAACCAAGTATGCCGGACAAGTTTATATTCCGGAAGTGAACTACCTTCTCATGTTAGCTTGTGTTGGAGTCACTTTAGGGTTTCGAAGCACTGCAAAGATCGGAAATGCATATGGTAATGTTCTCTTTACAAACTTAATTATGTCATCAAACAAATGCTTATGTTGCCAAAATCTGAGTCACCGTCTTACATTAAAAAATAGTCGAATTAATGTATGATCCACATTCAGTCTGACAGGAAAATATTTATGTGCACATTAAACTAAAAATGAATGACTTTGTCTAATTGTCATACGTATATATATGTACAGGTGTAGCAGTGGTGTTTGTAACGACGCTTACATCATCCTTCCTAGTGCTAATCATGATCATGATATGGAAGACCAACATATTCCTCGTCATCTCATATGTTCTTGTTATTGGAAGTGTAGAGCTTCTGTATCTAAGTTCAGTGCTCTACAAACTTGACCAGGGCGGATATCTTCCCCTCGCGTTTGCTACATTGTTGATGTTTATAATGTTTGTGTGGAATGATGTGCATCGAAGAAAGTACTATTACGAGCTTGAACACAAAATTTCTCCCGAACAACTCAAGGAAATTGCTGTTGATGCAAACTTTTCTCGTATGCCTGGCCTCGCCATGTTCTATTCGGAACTTGTTCAAGGCATTCCGCCAATCTTCAATCATTACGCTGCTAATGTGCCTGCATTGCACTCCGTCCTTGTTTTTGTCTCAATCAAATCGTTGCCTATAAGCAAGGTTCCATTGGAAGAGCGCTTTCTTTTTCGGCAAGTAGAGGCTAAGGATCTGAATGTGTTCCGATGCGTTGCTAGATATGGGTACACCGATGTTCGCAATGAGAACGAACCCTTCGAAGGATTGTTGGTGGAGAAGTTGAAAGAGTTCATAAAGGATAATTTTTGGATATCTCAAACAAATATTATGCACAGTAGCGTTTATGGGGATACCAAGTTGGAGATCGAGGAAGAATTCGAAGACAGTACTTTGGCTAACGGTGGAGAGAAAGGAAAGGAGGATTTGAAGCAGCAAGTTGATGATCATGATAAGCAACAAGATTTGTTGGACAGAGAGATTGAGGCAATAGACAAAGCATGGAGGCGGGGAGTTGTTCATTTGATTGGGGAAAATGAAGTGACGGCTGCCAAAGGAGCTGGCATAGCGAAAAGAATTGTGATCGATTACGCTTACAATTTCTTGAAGAGAAATTTGAGGCAGAGTGACAAAGTGTTTGATATTCCTCACAAGCGGCTGTTGAAAGTGGGCATGACTTATGAACTTTAGAGCAAAAGAAAGTGGATACAAATTTTAGTACATGCTTGAGACAAGCTATTTAAGGTGATTAATTACTAGCTAGCTAGCTAGCTACATCAAATAAATAAATAAATCAAGAATTCTGGAATTAGGTTTGAGTTCTTACAAATTAAAAATGTTATCAGGTGACCGAGAGCTCTTCCGGCCACGAGGTAGACTACAATTGTAATATATACATACGCTTATATGCAATGCTCCATTGCTAATGTATTATGACACGTTGGTTTTGTAAAGTAGCAATTGGTTGTTCATTCTATGAATTTTGTCTAAAAGTTTTTCTTCCTTTTTTTTATGGTCTACCCTCTTACATGTTCTTTTTCTAGTGCAATATATTACTGATTGTATTAGAATCCCGGTGATAGTTCAAATAATATTATTAATTCATGTGTTATATTATTGATTGAGAACATGTATATTTATACTTTATATTATTTATATACACCTAAAGACATGGATGGACTTAGTAATGGAGGATTTAAAAAGAAAATATAACGTGGTGGCTCATGAATTGGGAAAATATGGACTTAGCAATGGAGGATTTAATAGATGGAGGAGGAACCACTTTGATTATTTCTATTCTTTGAAATTGATTTGGAGAATGATAATTGATTCACTACAACAGTTTGGGTTTTTTACGACTTGAAATATGCAGCGTACAGTACTGGCATGCCTTAAATGATATTATTCACGACATTCGTAAAGTTCATGTTATAATACTTGCACATAATCTAGCATTCACGGCATCACTTTTGTGCAAGTCGTTAAATAAAAATATTTACGGCTTAAGCGTCGTGTGTCGTATTTGACAATTTACACGACACACTTTCCTTCTCTTTTGAGGCATCGCGTTATGTCGTAAAGTGAATTTTCTATATATTTGGGTCCATACCTTCACTACAAGAAAATATAGATTAGGTGACGAAATTGATTGTGACGCCTAAAAATTTGTCACATACTATAAGAATCCGTGAGGAATTATTCATTTGCGTCACACATATCTACTCTGATAGATATCTAACTTAAAAACAAGCTAGTGGCGAGTAGATTCATCACGTATTCTCGAAACACAGGACAAACAACATTTACGCACATAAACTTTTTAGATATTTTACAAAAAATGCATAGTGGGAAATTATAGCGCTAGAATGAAATATCAAACAAGTGAAATTCTAAACCATTCCACTTCACTTTCCCCTTTCTTTCTCTTTGCCTTTCAGATTGCTCATTTCTTTCACACCACCGTGACCCAAACAACAAACCCCTATCTCCATCACTCTGTCGCGGTTCATGGCCTCATCTCCACGTCGCTTGCTGCCCACCACTGAAAATTCAAGAACCTAGGAGATCCATTCCGCTAAACAAGCACATTACTCCTTGCATTAGCACAAAAACACCAAAAATAAGATATCTATATATCTGAATGCATACTACCTCTTCGTTAGAGCTCACTTCATCCGCCAAGCTGCAGGCATACGCATTAGAACCTGCATCTGAAAGAATTAAACAAACATCACTGTGTTGCTAAATAGAGCCTATGCCAGTTCAAGCCTAGTAGCCATTTTCGAAAAAACACGCACCTTTCAGCACTTCTAGACGTGACAAAATAGGTAATTCCTCATGTTTAGGAATAGAATTATGATTAATACACCCTCTCTTCCTGTAACTGACGTAGGAATAAAGAAACTGCTTGATGATGCGAACAATTTAGAAACGTTCTGAGTCGTTTATAGGGTCTTTCGTAATCAATGAGGATTTGTTGTTGCTTGTCTTTTCATTTTCTTGAAACAAGAATTTATAATCTGTTTGTTTGCTTTGTAATAGACAACTTCTGGAATTCCAGAGTTCTTTCAAGGGAGACCGTTTGTGATCCATTTTCTTACAACTTCTGCTATATCAGTTGGCATCGAGCCCGGTTTTCCAATTCAATGGCTGAAGACGAAGCAAGAACCAATATCATAAGTTTCACATACGTGAGTTGAGAGCTTGTGGCTATGGAGTGTCGCATCAATCATACAATGCAAAATTCCCTCGCTGAAATTAGAGAGATGATTGCAGGCCTGGCCGTAGGCGGCGCTCAACATGTTGTTCGTGCTCGCGAACTGGTTGTAGCACCCTAGCAAGTCAGAGATTTCCCTAACGGTGATTCAGATTCTGAAGATGACGTTATCTCTGCCATCCCTGAAAATCCATGAGAAGAAAAAAAAAATTGAAATTTCCACTTTCAATGGAAACTTATCGATTGAAGAGTTTTTAGATTGGCTTGCGGAGTAAGAGAACTTCTTCGAATATGCGAGAAGTTAAAGTTATGGCATGGAGGCTAAAGGGAAGCGTTGCCGTTTGGTTGGATGAGCCTCAAGAGTCCAGGGTGTGGCAAGGAAAGAATCGTGTCCAAACTTGACGTAAAATGCAAAGCATGCTTCGGGCACGTTTCCTTCCTCGGAATTACAAGCAAGTGTTGTTTGAAAAATACCACGACTGTGTACAAGGAAGTCGAACTGTGCATGAGTATTCACAAGAGTTTTTCAACCTTGCTGCAAGAAATCGTCCCACTGAGTCCTTTGCATGACAAACTGTACGATATTTGTTTGGATTAAAACCTTCCATTCATGACAAAATTGGGTTACAACGTGTTAACTCCCCTTCAAACAGAAGAGTTGGCTATTAGCGCATAATTGCTGGAGAAAAATCGCAGCAACCAGAGCTATGGTTTTAGAAAGCAATGGGGAAAGTCATCTTAATCTTTCAGCAATTTCCCAAGAAATAAAGAAATGGTGCAGCAGCAACAGGTTTCCAAGGGTCCAGAAAAAAGGGTTGAAAATAAAGTTGATCATCTAGGAGTGAAAAATAGTCCTCGTAACACTACTCGTTTTCAAAACAACTAATTCCGCAAGCAAGCTAATCCGTATACCAAGCCTCGTAGAAACATGTGTTACAAATGTGGCAGCCATGGGCATCCCACAAGCACCTGCTGGGTTGGCAAGATAGTGAATTTAGTAAAAGGAGGTGAATATGAAGAAGTAGATGATGAATATGATGATGATGTGGCTGAGGAAGAAGGAGATGAGTTAGCATTAGTTTTACAGCGAGTGATTTATTCCAAACCCAGCGATGACAATCAACGTCATCAAATCTTTCGCTCTAAGTGCACTATTCGGGACAAAGTTTGTCAGTTGGTAATAGACGGAGGTAGTTGTGAAAACTTCGTTGCTAGAAAAGTCGTGGAGCACTTTCACCTTCAAACTGAGAAAAATTCACACCCATACTCGGCAGGGTGGATTAAGAAGGGCCCGACGGAAAAGGTGATTGAAACTTGTAAGGTTCCCATCTCAATTAGGAAGTTTTACAAGGAGGAAGTTGTGTGTGATGTAGTTGACATGGACGTGACTCATGTATTGCTCGGTAGTCCATGGCTATAGGATAGAGATGTCATGCACAAGGGTCGTGGCAATGTCTATAAGTTCACTTGGGAATAACATTGCATCACCATGTTCCCTAATGGAAAATCAACTAATGTTGTCATAAAAGTTGATAACCCGAATAAGTTCATCACCTTGATCACATCTGAGCGCGATGTTACATCCGAAGCAAAAAAGACCAAGGTAATTTGTGCTTTGGTCATGAAAAGCCTCTTAATGACACAAGACCGAAAGTTGCAGATTCCGAACAAGGTTCAAGCAATCCGACAAGACTTTGAGGATTTGGTGAGTGACGATATTCGAATGAGTTACCTCTCATGCAGAATATACAACATCAAATCGACTTCATTCCTAGGGCAAGCTTGCCAAATCTGCCACACTATAGGATGTGTCCGAAAGAGATTGAGATTCTACGGGAGAAAATTGATGAGTTGTTAAAAATGGGCTTCATTAGTTTAACCCTTGTATAGTGCCGGTTCTTCTTGTGCCCAAGAAAGACAAGACATGGAGACTGTGTGTTCATAGCCGAGCTATCAACAAGATCACTATCAAATATCGTTTTCCCATTTCCCGTTTAGACGACATGTTGGACGAATTAGTTTATTCCATAATATTTTCTAAGATCGATTTACGAAGTAGGTATCATCAAATTCGAATCCGTCCAGAAGACGAATGGAAGACAACATTCAAGAGTAAAGATGGCTTATATGAATGGTTGGTGATGTTGTTCGGTCTGTTCAATGCTCATAACACATTTATGCGACTAATGAACCAGGTGTTTCGTCCATTTGTCGGATTATTTGTTGTTGTATACTTTGATGATATACTAATTTATAGCAAATCTGAGCACGACCATTTAGAGCATTTGAGACAAGTACTTCAAATATTTCAGGAAAACAAATTGTAAATTAACTTCAAGAAGTGCAGTTTCTTCACCGATCGACTACCCTTGGGTATGTCATAAGTTCGGATGGCATCCATGTAAACTAAAAGAAGGTGAGAGCCATTTGAGATTGGCTAGCTCCCAAAAATGTATCTGAATTGCGAAGCTTACATGGCCTTGCAACGTTTTATCGATGGTTTGTAAGGAACTTTAGCACCATTGTGGCGCCAATGACAGAATGTTTGAAGAATGGTAACTTTATTTGGGGTGATAAACAGGACATGAGCTTTGCTTTAATTAAAGAAAAGCTATGCTCTACTCCCGTCCTCAACTTACCCAACTTTGATAAGGTTTTTGAAGTTGAATACGATGCAAACGGAGTAGGTATTGAAGTTGTTTTATCTCAAGAAAAACATCCCATTACATTTTTCAGTGAGAGGCTTAGCGAAGTGAGGCAAAAATGGAGTACATATGCTCAAGAGTTTTATGCTGTCATTCGTGCTTTACTCTAATCGGAGCATTAACTCGTTCAAAATGAATTTGTCCTATACACCGACCATGGCACTGAAGTGGGTCAATAATCAGAAAAGTGTTAGACATGATGTATATGCGATGGGTGACTTATCTCCAAAAAATTTCTTTTGTCATCAAGCACCAATCCAGTACGCTTAATCGCGTAGCCGATCATTGAGCAGGAGAGCCCAATTATTGGTGACTTTGAGTCAGGAGGTTGTGGGTTTTGATTTCTTGAATGAGCTTTATGAGGGGGATGACGACTTTAAAGACATTTGGGCAAAGTGTCTCCGCTCCCATCCTCCTTCTGACTTTCACATTACCGATGTGTTTCTTTTCAAGGGGCATAACTTGTGCATTCCACGTTGTTCATGAAGGGAGAAGCTCATTAAAGACCTATATGATGGTGGTTTAAGCGGTCATCTTGGGTGTGATAAAACCATATTACTGGCCACAACTCAAAAATGATGTTGGTAACATAGTTAGCAAGTGCTTTGTTTGTCAATCCTTTAAAGGTCAGTCCCAAAACACGGGTTTGTACATGCCCTTACCTGTCCCTACTGATATTTGGCTGGATTTATCTATAGATTTCGTGTTGGGTCTACCTCGAACCCAGCGTGGAGTCGATTTTGTATTTGTGGTGGTTGACCGGTAAGACATCTGATGCATCTCACATTGCTCACTTGTTCTTTCGAGAGGTGGTGCGCCTTCATGTGGTTCCTCAGTCCATTACTTCTTATCAGGATTCTAAGTTTCTTAGTTACTTTTGGATGACTTTGTGGAAGATATTTGAAACAACATTGAATCGGAGTAACACTGCCCACCCTCAAACAGATGGACAAACTGAAGTGACCAATAAGACGTTGGGTAATATGATTCGTTGTGTATGTGGAGATAAACCCAAGCAATGTGATTTGGTGCTTGCTCAAGTCGAATTTGCTTACAATAGTGGTGTGCATACCGCAACCGACAAGTCATCATTTTCGATTGTCTATACTTTAAATCCCCATCATGTGGTGGATTTTATAAGGCTTCCTCATGGCCCATGAATAAATGTTGTAGCTGAACATATGGCTGAAAGAGTTCAAGCAGCCAAGAACGAAGTTGCCGAGAAACTTGCTCAAATGAATTCCAAAAACAAGGCTGCTGCTGATAAACATCGATGCTCAAAGATTGTGCACAAAATCAATGACAACGCCTATGTGGTGGATTTGCCGACATCAATGGGGATTTCTCGCTCTTTCAATGTTACTGATTTGCATCATTTCCATCTTGTTGATGTTCCGTTATATCTTGATCACTCGGGGACGAGTTCTTTTCAAGGAGAGAAGACTAACGTAGGAATAAAGAAACTGCTTGATGATGCGAACAGTTTAGAAACGTTCCGAGTCGTTTAGAGGGTATTTCCTAATCAATGAGGATTTATTGTTGCTTGTCTTTTCATTTTCTTGAAACAAGTGTTTATAATATGTTCTTTTGCTTTGTAATAGACAATAGCTTTTGAATCAATACAAAATTCAGAAACGAGAGTTTCTCTCACAAATTCTGGAATTCCAGAGTTTTTTCAAGGGAGACCATTCGTGATCCCTTTTCTTACAACTTCCGTTGTGTCAACAAGACAAGTTTCTACTATAAAAGCAAAACAAAAGTAACTATAATCATTTTTCTTTTGTATAGGACAATATTCTATTCTAAACAATTATGATTTGCAAAGAGGGGATTGGATTCGAATTCAGTGTAAAGAAGCTGGCACACTACCTTGGCGAATTGGTCTAACTCACATTGCAGGGTCAATACAACTAGAAAAGCAATTCACATAATTTTCTCTGTACCATCTCATATTTTCTTGGTATCCAAACACATTGTACCGATCCTTTGCCAATTACGACTACATAAACAATGCATATACATACAAATTAAATCAAGCACATTGAAGTTTAAAGCAAAATAAATATAAACATTAAAAAATAAATAAAAACCTTTTTCTTGGTGGAACCGTCAATGGCAGTGCAATTGGGAAAATCATTTTTTTTCCGATTCTTCCTCATCTGCCCAAATGAACAACCAAAGAACACTTCAATCCAAGAATCCCAATTCAGAAAAACACAGATAAAATGCGAGAATCGAATCGAGAGAGTTTACCAGAAATGCTCTGATCAAACTCTGGAATTGTCTGAAAACAACGCATAGCACGGTGGTGGAGCTTATAAATCTTCAGAAACAGAGGAAATTGTGGGTTCAAAGGAAGAGGTTCGTCGACAGTGGGTTTTGACGCCAAATTTGGTCCTCGATGCGTGTGTAAGCGACACGTGTCCTATCTATTTTTTTATCTCGGCCCACTACCATCGTCCTCGTAGAGTGTGCACTAATTTTGAAACAAGCCGAAAATGTATCATTTTCGAATCTCTTCCACCAAATCACACGGATCAAGTGATTTAGGCTTTTGAAATTTGATCCAACGGTTAAAATTATTATAACTTTTAAAAGAAGCCTCTGTTTTTAGCGGTTTGATCAAATTTCAAGGGTTCGAATCACTTTATCAGAGGAAGGCTAAAAGTTTTACTTTGTTACTACAAGTAAATTCTGATGAAAAACTACTTGGTAATTGGAATTGCTAGTAAAAATTCATACTTGATGCAGATGACATCTCATTGAATCCTCTCAGCCCTACGCTGTTCGGAAATGAGCCGGTAGTTGAGCTTGAGAAAGATGTTTTTGGCATCAATGAGGTTGTGATGGAGAAACCAACGGCAACGGAACCACGGAAGAAGCAAAATTATGTATCTCAATCTGCAGTGGCTTTACGCTGTCGTGTCATGCCTCCTCCGTGCTTGAAGAATCCCATGAAAACATTGTTGGATACTATTCGTCTTGGTTTGAAAATGAGCAGCTGCACATTGTCATGCATGCACACTCACTGGCATTGACACATATCTGAGATCCTATCTGACAGGCTGTAGTCTTTGATTAATTTGAACGCTTTTTAGCTTGACAATGTTTCATCTTCTGTTGGTATATGCTAATTTCTCATGTAAAAATATATATGTACAGATTTCAAAAGCGTTGCAGCTTATACACGGGCGAGGAATAGCTCACTTAGATGTAAAACCTGATAATATATACGTGAAGAATGGTGTTTATAAGCTTGGTGACTTTGGATGTGCAACTCTACTTGACAACAGCCTGCCAATTGAAGAGGGTGATGCTCGATATATGCCGCAAGAAATCCTGAATGAGAAATATGATGATCTTGATAAGGCCGATATCTTCTCCTTGGGAGTTGCTGTTTATGAGCTTATTAGAGGTTCACCTTTGCCAGAATCAGGACCTCAAATTTTAAATCTCTGGGAGGGAAAGTTGCCACTCCTTCCTGGTCATTCGTTGCAATTTCAGAACTTACTCAAGGTAACATCACCTTTTCCTTTCCATTAGTGGTTGGACTTTGTTTTCTGTGGCTGTGAACTTGTGACTGTTTCACTTTTGCTATTTCTATTTGTTGCAATTAATTTTAATGCGAGAATCTTTGTTAAAGAAAATGGTATTCGTAGATGACTAATTTTCTAAGAAACCGGTTCCATTCTACACGTAGCATCCTATGATTCTTAGTTGGTTTGTGCTACTAAATGAACCCTGTGATAGCGTTGCTGATTGCATTACATTTTGATGAATCTCTCAGTTCATGTTGGATCCAAATCCAGTCTGGAGGCCGTCAGCGAAAGATTTGGTCGAAAATCCAATTTTTGACAAGGTGCGGCGAAATGTGTTAGTGTGTAAATTGTGATCTGATGTGGTAGTTGTATTTCTAGCTTATATTGCTAGGATGATTAGCTAAATTGGTTGTATGCTTTCTTATCTAAGTCTCATAGTTCTTAAGTAAGTGAGTGTACATGTGTCTTCATCTCATAGGGTGTAAGATGGATGGCTAGGATTACTTGGATGTAATTTTGAATACTGCCAAAAGTTTGGAAGTGTAACTGTTAAGTGTAGAGAGATGTTCCTCTCTCACTTTGTGAGCAATCAAACAGTGCGTGTGAAAAGAATTGCAGTGTCATATATTCTCTGCTCTCATTCTTTCTCTCTCTCTTTCACTCTAGTCATTGCAGCATATCCTCCATTGTTGTACTACATTTTCTTCTTATTCTAACATGGCCTCAGAGCCTTGTTGGGTCTGAATCTCTGGGCGTCGATTCTGTGAGAGATAGTGAGCAAGTGTTTGCAACACATCGTTGCAAAGAAAATAGTAGAGAGAGGTGTGATCTAAGTCTAACATGGCTGGATCTGGTGGAGGGGAGCTTCGAGCTCCGGTGTTCAACGGAGAAAATTTCGATTTCTGGCAGATTCGAATGAAAACAATCTTCCGATCTCACGAGTTATGGAATATTGTTGAAAAAGGTTTTACCACTTCAACGAAAGGGGAAGGAGAACTCACTGAGGTGGAAACGAAGTTGCGGAGTGAAAATCTGGTCAAGGATGCAAGGGCTCTTGGAATCATTCAGGGAGCCGTATCAGATCAAATTTTTCCACGCATTGCAACCTTGGAAACTGCGAAAGAAGCTTGGGATATTCTGAAGCAAGAGTATGTAGGGGACAAACAGGTACGATCTGTGAAATTACAAGGTCTGCGTCGTGATTTTGAATATACCCGTATGAGTGAAAGTGAATCTCTAGCTGCATATTTAGCTAGGCTATTTGATCTGATAAATCAGATGCGAAGCTATGGAGAAGATCTTAGTAATCAGAGAATTGTGCAAAAGTTATTGATCAGTTTACCCAAAACATATGATAGCATTGCTTCTGTTATAGAAAATACTAAAGATATTGATGTAATTGATACACAAGATGTGGTTGCCATATTGAAAGGGTTTGAACTAAGATTAATCAGACATGAAGAGAGTAGCACAGAACGTGCATTTGCTAGCTTAGATATCTCATCTAAGAATAGTAAATTTGGTAATCAACATACCAATACTGGTGGATCAAAATATCAGAAGAACTTCAAGTTCAAAGGGAAGCAGTGGACTAACAGGTTTACTCCAAGTGTAAGAAATGAAGCTAACAACACTGGAAGGGCATGCAAATACTGTGATAAACTTCACTATGGTGAATGTTGGCTAAAAGGGAAGATTAAATGTCACAAGTGTGGAAAACTTGGTCATATTGCTAGGATCTGCAATCAAAACAAAAATGCTCAGCAAAGGAATTTTGCAGACAAAGTGGGAGAGCAAAGGAATTTTACAAACAAGGTGGGAGAACCTGGAAATCTCTTCATGGTCAAGCAATCAACTGAAGTGAAAGCTGTGAGTGATGCCTGGTATATTGACAGTGTGTGCAGTAATCACATGACTTCCAGAGATGAGTTACTTGTGGAAATTGATAGAAGTATTAAGGCAAAAGTGCAAGTTGGCACAGGGGTTCTTGTTGATGTGAAAGGCAAAGGAACCTTGGTCATTGACACGGATAAAGGAAAAAGGTACATAAGAGAAGTTATGTTGGTACCTGGAATTGCAGAAAACCTTCTCAGTGTTGGGCAGATGACTGAACATGGGTATTTTCTGTTATTTGGTGATTATAAGGTGGATATTTTTTATGATAGAACTCTGACAAATTTAGTGGTTAGTGTGAAACAAAAGGGAAACAGATGCTTTCCACTTGTGTTCAAGTCAAACGATCATTTGGTACTGAAAACCAATGTGCATCAGAGTAGTACAATGTGGCATAAACGGTTTGGCCACCTGAATTTTAGAAGTTTGCAACAATTGCAGGAGCATGATATGGTTATTGGGTTACCTGAAATGCATGACAGTGAAGGTGTATGTCAGGGATGTGCATTTGGTAAGAATTATAGAGTGTCCTTTCTAAGGGAGTCAATCTGGAGAGCAAAAATGCCATTGGAACTTATACACTCAGATGTGTGTGGCCCTATGCAAACACCAACCATGAGTGGAAATCGATACTTTGTTACATTCATTGATGACCATTCGAGGATGTGCTGGATATATCTCTTGAGACACAAGTCAGATGTCTTTCATGTATTCAAGAAATTCAAAGCTATAGTGGAACTTCAAAGTGGTTTTTCAGTGAAGAAATTGAGAACAGATAGAGGAGGAGAATTTACCTCAAATGAATTTGAACAGTTTTGTGAAGCTTTGGGTTTGGAGAGGCAGCTTACTGTTGCATACTCTCCACAATAGAATGGAGTTGCAGAGAGAAAAAATAGAACTATAGTGGAGATGGCAAAGTGTATGCTTCATGAGAAAGGTCTTCCTTATAGTCTTTGGGGTGAAGCTGTAGTTACATCTGTCTACTTGCTAAATAGATGTCCTACAAAAGCATTGGAAAATGTGACACCTTTTGAGAAATTCAGTGGAAGAAAACCTGGAATTCAACACTTGAGAGTGTTTGGCTCATTAGGTTATTCCCTTATTCCTAGAAACCTGAGACAGAAGCTGGATGAAACAAGTGTCATTGGTATTTTTATTGGATATGGCACTTGTGAAAAGGGGTACAGATTGCTTAATCCTGAAAATCAGAAAGTAATCATTTCAAGAGATGTTATTTTTTATGAGAATGGTACATGGGATTGGAATAGACAGAAGATCAAAGAAGTGTACATTCCAATTGCTGAAAGTGAATCTTCAGAGATGAAAGAAGCTGATAAGGATTCGGATTCCATGGAACAAGCTGTTGCTGAAGGTTCTCAGACTCAACTTACAGATTCTCCACTCATTGAATCTGGAAGTGCTAGTGACTCAATTTCTGCATCTCAGATTGATCATACTCCTTTGAGATATAGAAGTTTGAGTGAAATCTATGAAAGATGTCATGTGTGTATTGTTGAACCAGAATCCTATTATGAAGCTGCACAGGATGAAGCATGGAAGAAAGCTATGAAAGATGAAATCAACATGATTGAGAAAAATAAGACTTGGGAATTAGTGAAAAGATCATCTGATAAACCTGTAATTGGTGTGAAATGGGTGTACAAAACTAAATTGAATTTGGATGGATCAGTTCAAAAGAACAAGGCTAGGCTTGTTGCAAAAGGCTATGCACAAAAGCCCGGAATTGATTATAATGAAACCTTAGCACCTGTGGCAAGGTTGGATACAATCAGAACATTAATTGCCCTGGCAGCAAAGAACAAATGGAAGTTGTTTCAATTGGATGTAAAATCGGCATTCTTGAATGGTGTACTAGAAGAAGAAGTGTATGTTGATCAGCCGGATGGATTTATTGTACAAGGGGAAGAAGATAAGGTCTACAGGTTACATAAAGCACTGTATGGTCTGAAGCAGGCACCAAGGGCCTGGTATGGTGAAATAGACTCATATCTTACACTCTGTGGGTTTAAGAAAAGCACTAGCGAAGCAACTCTGTATACCAAGTGGAGGAAAAGTTCAGAAATGATTATAGTGTCTATCTATGTTGATGACATAATATACACTGGAAGTTGTCAGGAATTGATGGATGACTTTAAATCTGATATGATGCTCAAATATGAAATGACTGATCTTGGACTCTTACATCACTTTCTTGGTATGGGAGTAATGCAAACTGAGGAGTATATTTTCATTCATCAGAGAAAATATGCTTCTTCTCTACTGAAGAAATTTGGACTTCAAGACTGTAAGTCAGTGAGTACTCCATTGGTTCCAAGTGATAAATTAAGAAAATAGGATGGAAGTGGGACTGCGGATGAAGCTCAATATAGACAAATTGTAGGCAGTTTGTTGTATCTCACAGTAACTAGACCTGATATAATGTATGCTGCATGTCTGCTATCACGGTTTATGCACTGTCCAACCAACAAGCACCTTGGGACAGCAAAGAGAGTACTAAGATATGTTCAAGGGACTCTTGATTTTGGCTTGGAATACAAGAAAGGTAAATGAGCAATCTTAATGGGATTTTGTGACAGTGACTGGAGCGGTTCAGAAAATGATATGAAAAGTACATCGGGGTATGCATTTACCTTTGGCAGTGGAGTTTTCTCTTGGTCTTCGGTCAAGCAACAATGTGTTGCATTATCAACAGCTGAAGCAGAGTACATTAGTGCATCTGAAGCAACTGCACAGGCTACATGGCTGAGATTTGTTTTGGAGGACTTTGGTGAAATGCAAATAGTTGCAACACCAATGAATTGTGATAATACTTCAGCCATAGCTATCACTAAAAACCCTATTTTTCATCAGAAGACCAAGCACATCAACAGGAGATACCATTTCATAAAGGAAGCATTGCAGCAATGAGTAATTGAGCTGTTGCATTGTCCTACGAAAGAGCAAATTGCTGATATCTTTACAAAGGCATTGGCAAGAGAACAATTCAGTTATCTGAGGGAACTTCTTGGAGTTAAATCAGTTCACAATTTAAAGGGGGCTGTTAGTGTGTAAATTGTGATCTGATGTGGTAGTTGTATTTCTAGCTTATATTGCTAGGATGATTAGCTAAATTGGTTGTATGTTTTCTTATCTAAGTCTCATAGTTCTTAAGTAAGTGAGTGTACATGTGTCTTCATCTCATAGGGTGTAAGATGGATGGCTAGGATTACTTGGATGTAATTTTGAATACTGCCAAAAGTTTGGAAGTGTAACTGTTAAGTGTAGAGAGATGTTCCTCTCTCACTTTGTGAGCAATCAAACAGTGCGTGTGAAAAGAATTGCAGTGTCATATATTCTCTGCTCTCATTCTTTCTCTCTCTCTCTCACTCTAGTCATTGCAGCATATCCTCCATTGTGTACTACATTTTCTTCTTATTCTAACAAAATGGACAAGCCTAGGGCAACCACGATCGCCTTTGGAAGAGAATGGCATGTTGTATTCGCCATCCATATGCAGCATCAGCAAGCCCTGCAAAACAGGAAAAGGAAAGTTTGTGAAGAATGACCCATTTTGTATGTATCCGTTCTTCCTCTAATATATGCACCTAAAATTCCACTTGTGTGGTGCATATTCTGCGACTTGAGGAATTCTTGGTCATGTACTCATGGTTATGTGCTGCTAATGAAAAAGGTCTCATTCTCCCGGAATACACTTTGAACAGAGTTTTAATTCTCTTTTTACTCGTTCGTAGGGATGTTAATGTGCAAAGAATGAAGGATGTTTTACAAAGAAAAAGCCTTTGAATTTGTCAACAGGCAAGTTCCACACTTCGGAGTCTAAGGTCTCGTTCGGAAAGTAATTCTGAGAGGGCCTTAATCACTTCTGGGAGAAGGATATGTGCTTCTCTATAAATCACGATGGCTAGTGATTTTAAGGAAAAGCATCTCTCATGAGCTGCTTCTAAGAGTCACTTTCGAATGACCCCATCGCCCATTGTAGCTAAATCATAAGGGGTATAACCGATAGCTACAACTTACACATACATATACAAGATAGCACTAAACTAGGAGAAAGGTATTTGGACCATATGATGCATCCGATTGCACATAAAAACACCTCTTCCCTAGGCGGATTTACCTACACGGCATTTTTGCATGCAATCTAATATCTTAGTAAATAGGGTGTTGAGTTTTTACTCATATATTCTGAATTCGAAACTCTCTCATTTCTTAAATTATTTTAACAGTTTCGAAACCTCCACTTCGTCTTAATAATAATAAACTTAAAAAATACTAGTATATGAGCACACACAAAGTGTATGAGAATTTTTTTTTATTATTTTTTTTGAAATAGAATGAGAAAGGAAGAGAGTGATAGAGAATGTGGGAGTGAGAAGTTTTTTAATTTTTTAATTTTTTAATTTTTTTTAATTAGAGAAATGTTAGGATTACATGTAGGTGAGACTTTGAAAAAAAAAACAACAAAATTTGGTTGTGTGAAATTACATTTATGCCCCATATTTCTTATTTATGTTCTGTTTTAATTAGAGGGTTAAACTGGTAATTTCATAGGATTTTGGTTGACAATGAGTGTTTTATTAATAATTAGTAGAGATATATAAACAAAAACCTATACTGACATTCTAGACTAATAACACAACGCCATTTGTTTTCAATTTCTCATGTGGCGTTATTTAATTGGTTTATGATATTGTCGCCTGAGTGTTCTTGTATCATGCAACTCCTATGTTTTGTTCCATGATCCCATCTACTTGCTCGTTAGTCCCTATACTTTGTATATGTTGCCATAGTACAGTGGCCCTACCGAATACCCCTTCCTAAAACAGGTAACTCTTGTTCTCAGCATCATGTTTACAAAATCTTTCAGCCGTTTATACGAGAAATGCTCCAATTGAATAATCCAAAATGTAATTTTTTTTCTTTCCCAAATCATGCATATACCTAACCTGATTCGTAAGGTGGCAACATGATCCATAGCCACAATATTTTTTGTAGCTTTTGAGTGACTAGTTTCCAATGGGAACCAGAAAACATGTAGAAAGTTGTCGTGGAGTTGGAATATTCTCGAATAGACATGCATTTTGTGCTTTTGAAACACAAAGTTGACAACAACTAGTTTGGTCGAGCAAATTAATAACGGACAACACTGCTATTAGTCGTAGCTAGAATCTGAAGATGCTAATGTGAATGAGGATTCATTCCGAATCTCTGTGTCCGGAGTGCGGATTAAGAGATCTGGACTGTTTGAGAGTGTGATAAAGAGATTCAGGCCGTTTAAGTTTTGGATTTTCATAAAGTGGGCCAGTAGGATGAACGAATAAGGAGTTTAGCATTGAAATTGAGTTGTCCAGATTTCTGATCTGCAAACTTCGGACACAGGTATTTGCAGTGGACACAGGTATTTGCAATGGATCTCAATCCATGCTAATATACATTATATAGGACCTCAACAAATACAATACAATCTCATAGAATACAACTGAGTACAAAATATGATACACATTCGTGTGAGCCTTGAGTTGCATGCATGCCTTGAAGCTGCAAATGCTATGTGACCGTCACATTCAAAAATTTCTCATACAATAGCAACGGATGTGACGTGTAGTTGATTGGAATATGTCAGCAGCATGTGTGATTAGTCATATCTTACAACTCGCCGTTTATATGCGAAAGTCTAGCCGCTTAGTCCAAACTAATACATTATTTTTCTATAATCATGCATTCACTAAGTAATTACTAATCAAGGTGTGTCCACAATAATTTGTAGCATAATTTGAGTAAAAGGTTTAGTTAATTAATTAGCATGTCAATTGGATCTAGATCATATACACGCGTAAATATTTGTCTTTGAGACTTTGAGTTGGAATATTCTTGCATGACATAAGCATCTGTTTTTGAAAACTAATATTCAATAAGAGCAACTCCAGCGGGGGAGGTTGCTCAGGGGCCAGGCATTTAAATAGGACCAAATTGCTGGGGGGATAGGGTCTAGCGTTGGGTAGCCCGAGTGACAGGCGAGGCCCGAGGAGTAGGCCCGGCGTTGATTGCCAGCCTGAGAGCCCGAGGGCTGCGTCAGGCGCGTGCGTTTCACGCGCGCGTGGGCACGCGTCTTCCGACAAAAAAACAGGGCTGGGGCCCGCGGCGCCTGATTTGAAAACTTACCGTTGGGGGAAGCCACGTGGCTTCCCCATGTCTGTTCGATTGAAACGGCCTTATTTTATGGACCGTTGGATTTTCAACGGTAAAAAACATTTAAAATATCATTTAATTTCATCCGTTTGATCTAAGATCAAAGGTCCACGTTATTAGGCTTTGTAAATTTAAAAAAAAAACAGTTAAAAATTCTGAAATGCTACCGTTGTGCCATGTGGCACAATCTGGACTGTTGGAATTCAAATTTTTTTAAAAACCAACGGCAGAGATTAATTAGGTGAATAATTTTTTTTTAAATGTAAAAAATTCTTTAAAATCCAAAAAAAAATTATGAAAAATTATTAAAAAAATTGATTTTACTTTTCTATAAATACCTTCTCATTATCTTCTACCTTACACCACAATTTCATATTTTCTCAACTACTTTCAACCACATTCCTATCTTTCTCTCAAAGTTTGAATCCAATTTTTTCCAACAAAATGACTACTCAAGCAAGTACGAATTGAACGCTTCTTGAAAATGTTGCGTTGTGTACTAGCTGGGTTCAAGTTACTCATGATTCGCTTACGGGTAATGAGATGCAGTTGCGAGAAATGTGGAGTCTTATTCATACCAATTATCTTGAGAAAATGGGTGGGCAAAGAACTAAAGAATCGATGTCCAGTCGTTGGAAATTACTTAGCCAAGCGTTTAGTACGTGGAAAGACGCCTTGGCACAAGCTAGTGGTAATGTTCGAAGTGGGGAAAATTTAGCGGATCAGGTAACAATATATTATTTATTTGTTTGTATTGTTTAATTGTTAGCTACTTTCATTATAATTATTTGTTTGTATTATTTATTTGTTAGCTACTTTCATTATAAATATTTTTTTGTATTATTTATTTGTTACCTACTTTCATTATAATTATTTGTTTGTATTATTTATTTGTTACCTACTTTCATTATAATTATTTGTTTGTATTATTTATTTGTTACCTACTTTCATTATAATTATTTGTTTGTTTTATTTATTTGTTACCTATTCTCGTTATAATTATTTATTCTCCCGCATTGTGTAGGAACTTCAAGCACAAGCTTGGTATGGTGCCAAAACCAAAAGCAAAAACAAAACATTCCCCCGGTTTGAATGTTGGAATATTGTCAAAGATTGTCCTAAATTCAGAGTTGTGCCTGTCGGTCCATAAGTTTTCATGAACAACACCCATCTACACTCTACACCCGATCATGCCTCACATGATCATGATGAAGATGATGCAAAAGAAGTGCCTGAAACACCCCCCATTGAACAAGCGTCGGGGTCAACCCGTTTTCCAATTAGGCCTCAAGGTAAGAAGGCTTCAAAGAGAAAAGGTAATGCTTCCAAGAATGATTATGCAAAGTATATGGAAGACCTTGCCCACCAAAGTCAATTGACTTTGGCCCGGGAAATGACTAAATTTGAGGCTGATAAGGCTAGAACGGATGCAAAAGCTGCAACTTTTGAGAAAAAAATTGAAGCTGATGAGAGAGAAAGAGAACTACTTCGGCAAAAAAGGGAACATAGAAGGGAAGAAAGAATGGCTGAACAAGGTCGTAACATTATGAAGGAGCCTTTAGAAGGGAAGTCTCCAAACTCTAAATATTTTTGGAAGTCGGAGAAAGCTGACGTGATGCGAAGGAGGCATGCAAGAGAAGCGACAGTAAGAGGAGATGGTCCTAGCATGACAACAGAAGATCATCCTAGCACGACAACAGAAGATCATCCTAGCACGACAAATTGGTTAGGTGATGATTATCCATTCACGAACCCATAATTTTCCAATCAACTCGAGTTGTAATTTCTTATTCGGGTTGTAATTTCTTATTCATTGAATAGAGTACTTTACGTTGTTTCCAATTTATTGAATTTAGTACTTTATTTAAACTAAGAGTATATTTATTTAATTTGGTTATTTATTGAATTTAGTACTTTATGTTGTTTCCAATTTATTTAATTTAGTACTTTATTCAAAACACATTTAAACACACAAAATAAAATAACATCAACACACCAAAAAAACACACCAAATAAAATTACATCAACATACCAAAATTACATTTCAACTCACTAAATGAACTAAAAAAACACACCACATAAAATAAAATAACACACCAAATAAAAAAAAACACTAATGAACTTAAGTATCTTCAGCACCCCTCAATTCCCACTAGTGCTCTATCAAATCAATTTGGCGGGCATTGTGCATATATGGCCTTTGAAGTGCATTATATCGTTGAATGACCCTATCATTGTAACGTCTATCCCTTTGTAATAGCTCGTGTTGCACAGGTTCTTCGGTGGCATCATGAGCACAATATATTTGTGTTCTGGAATTGTTCATAGTGTCTGGCTCATATTCATCAATGGCATCATAATCGTACTCATCTTCCACAATCATGTTGTGAAGAATGATGCACGTCATCATGATGGATCGAAGCGACTCTACATCAAACATTCTGGCAGCACCCTTAACAATAGCCCAGCGAGCTTGGAGTATACCAAAACAACGCTCCACATCTTTCCTGCATCTTTCTTAACAGCTTGCAAAGTATTTTTTCTTTGCATTTCGTGGACGTGGCACTGTTTTGACAAATGATTCCCACCTTGGGTAAATGCCGTCTGCTAAGTAGTAGGGCCCGTCGTACTTACGTCTGTTGACCCAGTATGTGACTTTTGTTGCCTTTCCTTGCAAGACTTCGTTGAACACCGAGGTATGGGTAAGGACATTGAGATCATTTTGAGCTCCCAGAACCCCGAAAAATGCATGCCAAATCCATGTATCAAAAGAGGCCACCGCCTCCAAAATGATACTTTTTGATCATTTTCTGTCCCCATAAGCGCCTTTCCATGCACTTGGACAATTTTTCCAAGTCCAGTGCATACAATCAATGCTTCCAATCATCCCTGGAAAACCTCGCATCTCGCCCTTCTTCAGAAGCCTTTCCAAGTCCATATGAGTAGGTCTTCGGAAGTACTCTGCGGTGTAGATAGATTCGATTGCCAAGCAAAACCTCATCAGGGACTCAAGAATGGTTGATTTTCCCATCCTCGTTATCTCGTCCACTTGGCCTGCAGCTGCTCTATATGCCAGCATCCTCAAGGCAGCAATAATTTTTTGCTCAGGCATGAGACCCATAGCACCAAAAGCATCTAGTTTTTGCATAAAGTAAGAATCATGGTTGCAAACAGCGCCCATGATTTTGTTGAACAAATGTCGTTCCATTCTAAAACGACGTCAGAAGTACGTATTAGGGAATGCACTGTTACAGACAAAATAATCGTCCAAGAGCTCCTCACCTCGTCGTTGCCTGTTTCTATCAATGTTTACAGCACGGTTGGGTCTGCAGATTTGAGCCACAGGTTGGATGACTCGACGGGAGTGTGAGGCTCTTGCCATTCTTGATTCGTCATCTCTCCATCTACGTTTGTCATCCTCCTTCATCTCATTTTGGGCCCAATCACCAGCATTGAACATTCCTTCTGATTGGTTAAACAATTCTTCCTCTTCTTGATCGATTTCCCACATCATCTTTGAAGAAGAAGAAGAAAACATTGTAAGAATGAGGCAGAAACTATGAATAATGATAGAGATTTTGGTGAAGAATGAAGCAGAATGAATAATGATAGGGATTTTGGTGAAGAATGAAGCAGAAACTATGAATAATGATAGAGATCTTGAGAAAATTGGTGTGAGATTTCTAAGGATGGATGGTAGATTATATGGAGAATTCAGAAAGGATTAGGCTGTAGATAATGCCACGCGGCATGCTGTCATTCGTTAAAAATCTGGTGGAAATCTAGCCTCAAAGATTGTAATGAGATTATGACACGTGGCACGACATGATTGGTTAAAAATCTTATCGGAAATCCATCACCAATAATTGTCTTTGCGGATAATGACACGTGGCGCAACGAGAACGATTAAAAATCTTATCTGAAATTACAAATAAAATTATTTTGACTTATTTTATAAATAAAAAAATACAAATATTTTATTGCTATTGGCTTTTCGGATAATAACACGTGGCACAACGAGAACGATTAAAAATCTTATCCAAAATTAAAATTAAATTATTATGTATTATTTTATAAATAAAATAATTTTTATTGCCAATTGCCAGGGCTATTTAGTGCAAGGGTGGAAATGCAAAAGGCAATTACCACTGCAATTACTGTTCATTAAGGGCAATTACTGTTCACTGTGTGGATTAAATAGTGAATAGTCTGGGGGAAGGGCTCCTACACTGGAGTTGCTCTAAGAGCATACGGTGTTAGAAAACTATAGCAGTCATTGTTATCTAATTCGACGGAAAAATTAAAAATATTAAATCATGAATCTTACAAAATATATATCCATATACATGTAATACAAATATAGGAGCGTTTTAGCGCTAATCAGTTTTTTTTTTATTTTTAAAGAATGGTAGTGGTAATTCATTGATAAAAAGACGATTACAACAAAAAATACAAAATCGATGTCAATTGAGTACATCTTCTCAGTGACCAAATCCTTAATTTGGAGAGAATAAGCACACAACAAGCAAACTTGATCTCTATATAGCAACCACAATGAACAAAGAAACACAAAAACTATATTCGGTATAAATTCGTCGCAATAAATCGTCGTGGACACTAACTAGTAGAAGGCGATTTTGACCCACCACAACCACAAAGCCAATTCAAACCCACGTTCTATTTCAAGACGAGAGCATAGAAATAAGTTTGAGAATGACACTACATAAAAAGATGAAAGGTATAACAAAATAGTAGGTAAATGGGGAAGGGGAGGTGCGGGTCAGTGGTGTTGGTCAACAAAATAATCTCATGATCTAAAGTGTTCACTTTTTATTCGCTAGGCCAAGGCATAGGTTCGAATCTCGTTGCTGGCAATACCTAAGCAAGTGGCTCTTTATTATAGTGGTGGAAAGGTGTTGAGCTCTTGCATGACGGCATGGGTTCGAACTCTGTCGGTGGCTAATCTAACAAAATCTATCATTTGACAAAAAAAAAATAAGAGTTCACTTTTTAGGTCATCAATCATAAATCGTTGTAAAAATTCAATCAAATCGAAAGTCGTTTAGCTCTTTAATTATTATTGTAATACTGAATTTATTTATTGACAAATGTGTGTTATTCTATTTAAGACACTTAAATAATTAACTGGCTTCCAACTTTATAATTTTTTGTATGATTAAGCTTTAAATCATAATCCAAAAAGTGATCCATTCAGATTATGTAAAATATTGTAAGGTAAACCTAAATAAATGATTAATGTTGTCTTAAGTTATGAACTGATTAGTACTTGAAACTCAGTCTATCCATATCTTGAATTTGGTACATGTGAAACGGCAAACAAACCCAATTCGGCTAAAAGGTTTCTGAGAAAATCCAAATTCGAAACAGCCTTGTAAGAACTAGAAACTAATACCTAACATAAATTAATGGACAGGTGCAAAGTAAAATAATTAATTAGAAGAATTATTATTGGAGGTTAATTTTCTGAGAAAGTCCAAATTCGAAATAGCCTTGTAGAACCTCGAAAGTAAGAGACAAACAAATAATAAAATAAGGTAATTAGCAGAATCAAATGGACAGAGTGATCAGAAGGGAGCATGGTTAGTAGTTTATTTCTGTTTGCTTCTGGTTAATTCTGCATTATTTTCAGTAAAACTACATAATTACTTATAATTGCGATGATGGAGTAGACAACACGCACATGGCGTCTGGGATTCTACAAAAATATGGTTATTACCGTGAGGCCGCAATAAAATATAATATGTTCGATGACAGACACCAGTTTATAGCTAATTAAATTATTCTATCTAACTCTTAATAATTCAGTAATATATTTCTCTTTTTAGTATTAAAAGATATCCTAACTTTGAATATCCGAGTCTCCGACCTCTTCCCTATCAATAAAATAATTGACTCCACCTATATTTTGGAAAGTTAACTGCAATAATTTCTCTAATGACACCGTTAACTCCACCTATATCTTGGAAGATCCTATGAACTCTCTCTCTCTCAAATTCTTGGTGAATATTGTAATACAATCAACATCAATCTAAATTTGGAAGTTGGCATAGAAGCCATAGGGGGTTGTACTTAGCAGTGGCAATTGCCACACAACATAAAAAAGAATAATGCTAGGGGAGACCAAATTTGAAGACTAAATTTGCAAACTAAATGATGTGTCACCAATAAGAATAAGCACGTTTATCAATGTGTGAGTAATAAATCAATCATCAACTTCCATGTCTTTTAGTTTTCAAAAATTTGTCTACAAATTTAATCTCCTTAACATTACTCCATAAAAAATAACCAAATTTGGTACGTAACGCCTGCTGATTGGCCCCTAAGCTGCAGGGCCGTCTCTAAGATTTTAGGGGCCCTGTGCGAAATTTATAAAAGCGCCCCTCCTTAAGATAGTCTTAAAAAATGTATGACAATGTATTGACGCTAGAAAACAATTACTTAAATCAAAACAAAGTTTAGCACTCACTAATTGCAAGTTTAAAAATGTTATTAATAATAAGTAAAAGAGCTACAAACATAACGTTCACTAAATAATCAAAAGCACTTCACTCTTAAACAACCAAACAAGAAAACAAACTTCAAAAACTCTAACTTTAAAGTTTCACTTGAATATGTGACATTATTATATAATAATATTGAAAAAAAAATACCGTCTTTTATGGTGTATTATTAGCACTCAAAATATCTTATTGTGCTCTAAATTTTTATATTTAGAAAATAAAAAAAATTACGCTTAAAAGGAGTCCAAGATGAGATTTTAATGTCCTAATAAAATCAATTTTTGAATATAGAACATTATCCCATAACAAAAGCAATTTTAAATATAGAATATTATTACATATAAATACTAGTGACAAAAATTTTGAGGATCCCTTCAAAATTGGGGCATGTGCAACTGCACCTTTCGCATCCCTTCAACGCCCCCTCTAAAGCAGCTACCAGCATGCAGTGGAATCTTGACAATGCCAAGGACCAAAAGCTTTGGTTGCGCCATACCATGCATGCCCTAAGTCAAACAGTTGATGCCTTCCTCTGATACTTCCGAAAAGCTTAAAGCCTAAATCCTACTCATGTCACACGACGATCACGTGGACATCTTCCACAACAAAACTCTCTGTGACTTTTGCTCTAAGTTATCCGATTATAACTAAGCAAAGCAACAGATTAACTGTGATAGATCAGTATTAATACAGTTTCTTATTTGCTGAAAATTAAGCTTAATTAGCTATACATACATACATACATACATACATACATATATACACCCAAATGGTGAAGTTTTCAATATCCCCAAAATACTTCTTTCTAATTAAGATTCTAACATAAAATAATTTAATTTAAAAAAAATCCAAACTAAACTAAATAAAAATTATAAATAAAGAATAAAGAATAAGATGAAAAATAGCAAATCGTCACACACGTCAACCAGTTAATCGTAATGATATTACTTGTTACCATAACAATGGATTTGTTTGACATGTGTTAAGGATAACTAAACAATCTTCAAATTAAATGAACTTATCTATAGAAAGAATAAACAATCCTAAGTATAACGTTTGTACAATATAATAATATCACATCGTCATGTATATAGAAACAACCTGTTACACATAAAATAAAGGATTATCATTTTGTGTCACCTCTAACATAAGCGCACGGGGGATTGACTTTTGAGTCTTTGACTGTAGTTATGGACCTTATTGCCTCAAATCTGCCTTATACGTATTACATATAGCTTTTCAGAATATCCTTGTATCATTGTTGTTTATACCATATTTAGGGCCTCGTATATTTGGGCCTTGGGCCTTGTATTTGGGCCTCACACTAAAGCCCATACTTTGTAAAAGAGGAGGAGCCCCTTATTCTATAAAAGGGGACTCCTACCCTCATTCTAGGGGAGGCTCATTCTCACCATCAGAGGCCATTTCTGAAGCCTCTCACCCCCTCTCAAAGCTCCTCACATCCCCTAAGCTCTCTCTCCCTCACTTCTCAGAGAAATATAATACAATCAGTGTGGACGTAGCCCAAACCTTGGGGTGAACCACGATAACTCTTGTGTCATTTACATTTCATGCAGATTCACGGTCGGATTTACATTGTTCCAAGACTTCCGGTTTTGTGCATCAACAATTGTAAATTTCATTATTGCCATTTTTATAGAGATCATGTCCAAATTGTCTTTCTTGTAAATTTCATTATTGCCATTTTTATTGAGAATATCCTTGTATCATTGTAAATTTCTTTAGTTTCATATATAATACAAGAAAGGGAAATTATATTAAAAGGAACATGAGTTATAAAATATAAAATATGGTAGATACACAGCTGGTAATAAAACTTGACCTATGAAGAAGTTGAATTATTGGGCATTTAAATACTTATTTAAAACAAAAATATTATAATTGGGTAATGTGCATTAATATTCCAAGTCCAAAAGAAAAAGGTAACCTAATTTTATATAATAGGGAGTATGAATGATAGTGCCGTCACCTTAGAAAAATGGAAATGTCATGAAAATGTGGAGAAATTTTTTTATTATGACTGGAAAAATTTTATGGGTCATTATACATGTGAAGAAAAATTTAATACAAATATCACATTATCTGTATAGTGACACATGGTGTGTCACTCGTATTTCAAGTACTTTGTGATTCGTGAATAATATATAAAATAGATAAGGGCGCACACGCACACATATATGTGTGCGTGTGTGTGATACTGTCAGAATTGACAGATCAAGGGTTAAAGGGATAAATATGTAGCAATTAAAAAGATTTCAAATTGGGAGCCCATCAACATCTTCAACCTCGGACGAAGCTCGTTTAGGTCAGCTTCATATTATTCTCACAAACAAGGTCAAGCTCTTGTCTTAATGCCATGAGATTTGTTTTGCTAGTGCCATGAGATATGTTTCCCTACATTTTATTCAACTTTGTACGTATATGTGTGCAAACCATGCGTATAAATAGACGGTCAATGTATATGAGCATATGGTAAATGAGTTGTGGCCTCTTCCTCAATTAATTTGCCTTTAAATATCACAATCCATCCTCACATATAGAAGAACACCTCCCCACACTTGGCACCCCCAGATCTCTAACTCTGTCCCAAACACCTAGCTAGCTAGCTTGCTTTTGCTCTCAAAGAGGAAGACCTACCTACAGTTCTCTCTCTCTCTCTCTCTCTCTCTCTCTCTCTCTAGAAATTAATTTGAGTGTGTGAGAAGTGGCTGCCTAGGTTTAATAGAAATGTCTGATGAAGAGGTAGTAGTGGAAAACCCTACAGATGAGGGAAGCCAAGATCATCAGGAAGTTTCTGATCATCATGAGCATCATAAGGATCAACTCAAAGGGAAGAAACTTTCCTGGCAAAAGTTGCGAAGAAACGACTCCTTGGACCTCGAGTCACGCCGTTTCACAGTTCCCCATGGCCATGCCTCCAAGGTCCATCGATCTCCATTTTTCTTATGTTCTTTAATAGTATAGTACTATTTCAATTAGATTTTATTGATATATACATATTTGGTGTATTAAATATATTTTTTAAGTCATTTGATACAGCGGCATCTAATCTCCTCCATTTCATTTGAAGAGGTTTCGAATTTAATTCTCAAGTTGTTTTCAACAAAAAAAAAAGAAAAAAAGACCAACAGTTGCTGAATAGTTTTTTTTTTTTTTACAGTAGTTGTTGAATAGTTAAGAAAGAAGACAAAATAGCTTTTTTTTTTACAACGGAACAATTTTCTAAGATAAAAAGAAAACATGATTTTATTCAGAATTGGATAGAAACCTCAATTATAGAATACAAGCAGGATGATAAAGTGGAAGAGTGCTTTGAGTGTGTTGTGCGATGTCATATGCCACTAAAGTTCAAGGAAAAATTTTATAGGACAACAATAAGTCCAACAATGCTTTATGGCACAGATTGTTGGAAGATCAAAAATCAACACGTGCAAAAAATGAGTGTAGCAGAGATGAAAATGCTTGTTGAAGGTGTGTGCACACAAGAAAAGATAAGATTAAGAACGAGGATATTTGAGGTAAAGTAAGAGTGATCGCAATTGAAAATAAAATGAGAGAAAATTGGTTAAAGTGGTTTGGACATGTGCACTGAAGACCTATAAATGTTCCGACTAGAAGATGCGACTATGAGACGAAAGTTTATGGCAAAAACGATAGTTGAAGGGATAGAAAGATTTTGAAAGAGACTTTAAAAAAAGATAAGAAGTACTTGAAACTGATGGAAGACTTGGCGTAAAATCGAGCGCAGTGACGTTATAGAATTCATAGAGCCAATCCACTTAATGAGATAATTAAAGTTTGATTGTTGTTGTTGTTGAACTTATTCTAAATTTATTTTCTTTTGGAATTTTTTTTAGGGTGCAGACTGGTCGGTGATAATGCACTTGGCATTTCAGAGCATTGGCATAGTTTATGGGGACATTGGTACATCACCTCTCTATGTGTATGCGAGCACCTTCACCAAAGGCATCAACCATAGCGATGACATTTTGGGTGTTCTTTCTTTGATCTTTTACACACTCACCTTAATCCCTCTGATTAAGTACGTTTTAATCGTCTTACGGGCCAACGATAACGGCGATGGTAAGATTCCATACATCTCCTAGATCTGTATAATTACAAACAAAATATTATCACTTATTAAATCCTTCATATTTAATTATGTTCTCAACTTTTCATAGAAAATAAATAAATATAAAAAGCATCATTTAGCTTTCGGTGTCTCATCAGCTTGAGAGATTTTTCAATGTTATCGGAACACAGAATGGTACACCACATGTCATTATACAAGTAAAGGGACACTTAAAAAATAAAATTTATCTCCACTTATATAATGACATGTGGTGCACCACCACGTGTTCTGGACAAATTACAAAATTTCTCCATCAGCATATACTTTAGACTCATACGTTGTTAGTTTGAAATTTTTGATTGCTTATTATAATTAAACTGTCAAAAAGAAAGAAGAATTCCCTTATATATAATTGAGTCCCCATTAATCTATTGTTAATTGCAGTTTTTCTTCCACTTCAAAAGTCCTAATTATGTCATTTTAATGCGACCAAAAGCCCCAACCTTTGATGTTTCGCTGTGTCATTTTCTGACACGTAAAAAGACCAAAAGAAAAAAAAGATACCAAGTTTGAATTTAATACAAGTTTGAGGTACGAACCTGGGAGGAACTTGTCAAGTGGAGTCTAACAAAAATTTTAATTTTTAATACGCATAATGATAGGTTTTTCTAAATTGCCAATTCAATCATAGTCTTTTTTATTAGAAAAAAAAAATTATAGTATATTTTTAAAACACATAATGTTTTTTTTTTTTTTTTTTTTGCAGGAGGGACGTTCGCACTATACTCTTTGCTGTGTCGATATGCCAAGGTTGGTTTGACTCCGAGTCAACAAGCAGAGGATCGTGATGTTTCAAATTTTCAGCTTGAGTTGCCTACCAAAAGTGTAAAGAGGGCATCTAGGCTTAAGTCATCATTGGAGAACAGCCCATTTGCCAAAATCTTTCTACTATTCGCCACCATGCTTGGTACTTCCATGGTCATTGGTGATGGTGTCCTCACTCCTTGCATCTCAGGTTTGTCAAATCTTTAATTAAGAAGAAAAAAAAGTACCTATCTATATATCTCCTCATTTGACATAGTGGCGTGATGAAAGGTGAATATATTTCTGATTATATAGAATTTTTTTAACTATGTCTCGGTTCGAAAATCTAATGAAGTTAAATTCTTTCTATATCGAATAGTTTCACTACTTATTATATTGAAACTTTTTAAAAAACAAACGATATAATCTACACTAAAGGGAATGAGATATTGAGACTTTTAATATAAAACTTATTAAACAAATGATTAAGTCATAAACAATATCGATTCTGAAACTGTCTCTAAAGTTTAACTAGAATCTCTCAACTTGCATGCTCATTAGTGTAACTTACTAACGGGACAAGTACATGGTCGACTCTCAGATTTTAGGGTCTTTTGCAAAAGGTAGTAAATGGGCGCTTGTACAAAACTCTTGCTACACATCTAATTTATTTGTCTATAGTTGTATTAATAAGGAATCTACATAGAGTATTATTACTTGAGTTATAACTCAAATAAAAAAAGGAAAAAATCATGAAATAATAAATAAAAATAAATTTTAGGGCAAAACCGGCAGAACCAAACTCTAAAATAAAAGTGGTTCCTCTCCGTATGGAGTCCATGTTATCTTATTCACAAGCATAAGTTAAAATAAAAAGAAGAACCTAGAAAATTTCCCAAAAATGAAGTCGAAAAAGTTGAGTAATTTTGCAATATAAGACAAAATCAAAGTTGCGTCTCCTACTCTCACATGATTATGTGCTTAATATCTTTTGACTTGAATATTAAAATTGTTTTTGTTCCAATGTGATGGCAGTTCTATCGGCTGTTGGAGGAATCAAAGAAGCCACATCTGCAATGACACAAGGTATTGATCCAAATATTATTTGTGTGTGGTATATAAAACGGAATGAGGATCCTCTTCGGATTCTTAGATCCTTTAATCGTATTTGTTTATTGTATATTGCATGGCTAGAAATCATTTTAAATTTTATTATTTAAAATTGAACACAAACCGTACTTAACGAAAATTGGCTCACGATATATGATGAACTGACAAAATTAAAGGATCCTTGGATCCTCACAAAGACGATCCGGAGATGATCCTCATTCTATAAAACGGATAGTGAAAAGATAATTTGAGTAATTTAAATTTAAATGTTTTTGGTTAAATAGTTTGAATTTAATCTGTGTGCACAGGTCGGGTTGTTTTGATATCAGTAGTCATCTTGATTGCCCTATTCATGGTTCAAAGATTTGGAACTGATAAAGTAGGCTACAGTTTTGCACCAATTATTTGCATTTGGTTTACCATGATTGGTGGAATTGGCGTCTACAACTTCATCAAGTTTGATCCGACGGTGGTCAAGGCTCTAAATCCACAATACATAATAGATTACTTCAGGAGGAACAAAAAAGACGCTTGGATTTCTCTTGGTGGCATTGTCTTAGCCATAACAGGTTTACAATTAATTTCATGCAAAGTAACATAAAAATTTAATTTCTAAATAAGACAATATAAAGGATTTGGAAAGAGTTTAAAAATTCAATGGTATTCATTCAAGATTTTAAATGAATTTATAAAAGTTCAACGTTATTCAATTAGCATTTTTAAAGACGTTCTACAAGTTCATACTTCATATAGATTAAATCCTGGTGTAATCAAGATTTTGAAAGAATTTTATAGAAGTATCATGATTTGATTTTAAAGAATTTTCAGATTTTAAGAGAATTCACATGTTATCTGCATAAGCCCACTAAAACTCCATGAATTTATAATTCTTTTAAAATTCTATAGAATTCCTATCTACACCCCTGAACTATTTAGTAGTTAAATGTTAATTTCTTTCAAAAATAGATAATACATAACGTATCTTTACCATACAAATTTTATAATCAGAACTATTTAATGTCTCAATCTTCAATTGCAGGAACTGAAGCTTTATTTGCTGACGTGGGACACTTCACAGTACGATCCATTCAAATAAGTATGTGCACAGTTACTTATCCAGCTCTCATATTGGCATACTCTGGACAAGCCTCTTTTCTTCGCAAGCACCATCTTCTTGTTGCAGATACCTTCTTCAAGTCGATACCAAGTAAGTATATATCTTTACTAATTAATAAAACACTCATTGTCAACCAAAACTCTATAAAATTACCAGTTTAACCTTTTACGAGCTAAGTATCAAATATGTATACCTCAACATTAACAACCATATATAATAACTAACTTAGGTGGTTGCATAATTTTTTAATTGTGTACTAATTGTGCTGAATGCATGCAGAGCCTTTGTATTGGCCTATGTTTGTAGTGGCTGTAATGGCAGCGATCATAGCTAGTCAAGCTATGATTTCAGGGACTTTCTCTATAATCCAACAATCACTATCATTAGGGTGTTTCCCTCGTGTGAAAATCGTGCACACATCAACCAAGTATGCCGGACAAGTTTATATTCCGGAAGTGAACTACCTTCTCATGTTAGCTTGTGTTGGAGTCACTTTAGGGTTTCGAAGCACTGCAAAGATCGGCAATGCATATGGTAATGTTCTCTTTACAAACTTAATTATATCATCAAACAAATGCTTATGTTGCCAAAATCTGAGTCACCGTCTCACATTAAAAAATAGTCGAATTAATGCATGATCCACATTCAGTTTGACAGGAAAATATTTATGTGCACATTAAACTAATAATGAATGACTTTGTCTAATTGTCATACGTATATATATGTACAGGTATAGCAGTGGTGTTTGTAATGACGCTTACATCATCCTTCCTAGTGCTAATCATGATCATGATATGGAAGACCAACATATTCCTCGTCATCTCATATGTTCTTGTTATTGGAAGTGTAGAGCTTCTGTATCTAAGTTCAGTGCTCTACAAATTTGACCAGGGCGGATATCTTCCCCTCGCCTTTGCTACATTGTTGATGTTTGTAATGTTTGTGTGGAATGATGTGCATCGAAGAAAGTACTATTACGAGCTTGAACACAAAATTTCTCCCGAACAACTCAAGGAAATTGCTGTTGATGCAAACTTTTCTCGTATGCCTGGCCTCGCCTTGTTCTATTCGGAACTTGTTCAAGGCATCCCGCCAATCTTCAATCATTACGCTGCGAATGTGCCTGCATTGCACTCCGTCCTTGTTTTTGTCTCAATCAAATCGTTGCCTATAAGCAAGGTTCCATTGGAAGAGCGCTTTCTTTTTCGGAGAGTAGAGCCTAAGGATATGAATGTGTTCCGATGCGTTGCTAGGTATGGGTACACCGATGTTCGCAATGAGAACGAACCCTTTGAAGGATTGTTGGTGGAGAAGTTGAAAGAGTTCATAAAGGATAGTTTTTGGATATCTCAAACAAATAATATGCACAGTAGTGCTAATGGGGATACCACGTTTGAGATCGAGGAAGAATTCGAAGACAGTGCTTTGGCGAACGGTGGAGAGAATGGAAAGGAGGATTTGAAGCAGCAAGTTGATGATCATGATAAGCAACAAGATTTGTTGGACAGAGAGATTGAGGCAATAGACAAAGCATGGAGGCGGGGAGTTGTTCATTTGATTGGGGAAAATGAAGTGACGGCTGCCAAAGGAGCTGGTATAGCAAAAAGAATTTCGATCGATTACGCTTACAATTTCTTGAAGAGAAATTTGAGGCAGAGTGACAAAGTGTTTGATATTCCTCACAAGCGGCTGTTGAAAGTGGGCATGACTTATGAACTTTAGAGCAAAAGAAAGTGGATACAAATTTTAGTACATGCTTGAGACAAGCTATTTAAGGTGATTAATTACTAGCTAGCTAGCTACATCAAATAGATAAATAAATCAAGAATTCTGGATTTAGGTTTGAGTTTTTACAAATTAAAAATGTTATCAGGTGACTGAGAGCTCTTCCGGCCACGAGATAGAGTGCAATTGTAATAGATACATACGCTTATATGCAATGCTCCATTGCTAATGTATTATGACATTTGTTTCGTAAAGTAGCAATTGGTTGTTCATGCTGTGAATTTTGTGTACAAGTTTTTCTTCCTTCTTTTCATGGTCTACCCTCTTACATGTTCTTTTTCTATAGTGCAATATATTACTGATTGTAGTAGAATCCCGATGATTGTTCAAATAATATTATTAATCTATGTGTTATATTATTGATAGAGAACATGTATATTTACACTTTATATTATTTATATACACCTAAACACATGGATGGACTTAGTAATGGAGGATTTAAAAAGAAAATATAACGTGGTGGCTCATGAATTGAGAAAATATGGACTTAGCAATGGAGGATTTAATACATGGAGGAGGAACCACTTTGATTATTTCCATTCCTTGAAATTGATTTGGAGAATGATAATTGATTGTAATTACGGAGCAAGCTGGTTAAGTGCTTGTTTTCCCTCTTTCTTGGAGGTTTTTTAATGAGGCTCCTCTTGCTCCCCAAACTCTTTGTACTCTGTTTTATCAATAAAAAAAACTCAGTTCTATCAACAACAACAAAAGTTAATGTTTGACTTCACCACAGAATTTCTTAGTTAAGGATTGTAGCATTACCTTACAACGAAAACACAACTTTAGAACATAACACACATAAAGTAATTCATGGTAATAAAGTAAAAATTACCCTTCTCTAAACCACTGTCGATTTGAACACAACAAAAGTTAACTGGGATTTTTATTCAACATTTTATGAGTACTTATTTCCATAGTCATTGACTACGATTTAATATCTTATTTCCATAGTCATTGATAAACTACGATTTAATATCTAATCACTGATTAAATGGTAAATAAAAAAGTTGCAAAAATCCCAATCGTAGTACGTACGTTCTCCAAAAGTTGATACAAAAGAAAATGCACAACGTGCCAACTCTATACCACGTGTTGAGTTGGGGACTCCACTAAGTGTCACATGGAGAACTCATGAATCACATGCCTCTCTGTCAGATTTATGGGTCTGGCCCGTTTGAGAGGAGATTCCGTGAAGTAACACTTTTCTTTTCTTTCTATTTAATCTAAATTAGCTATTTCAAGGAAATT
Source organism: Malus sylvestris (assembly GCF_916048215.2). Taxonomy (NCBI): domain Eukaryota; kingdom Viridiplantae; phylum Streptophyta; class Magnoliopsida; order Rosales; family Rosaceae; genus Malus; species Malus sylvestris. The sequence continues at coordinate 40,023,858 of NC_062270.1, read as the reverse complement.
TTCCTTCTGGGTTTCCTCTTTTCAACTAACGAGTCACTTATAGTGTAAAAAGAAGTTAGGTCTTTTAATTATTTATATTAGTAGAACAAATTGACACTTATGATAATAAATAATGAATAGGCAATTTCTTTAATTTATATTGATGACTAATGGTGTGTAACCCATAGTTTATATGTCATCTCCAAAGCCAAGAGAGTCGGGGGATTTTTTTTTTTTAAATACATTTCATATTACTACATTAATGATGGGATAGTAGGCTAAACCATACAATTAGTTAGTTATACAAATTTAGTTCAAATTCGTCTTTGACGATAATTGAACCTAAGACTATGAAAATGAATACCATCAGACTGTAAAACTAAATGATAGTTGGGAAAAAAAAGTTAAAAGTATGGAAGGCTCACAAAACCAATAAAGCGATTTCCATGAGAAAGAAAATTTTATTTTTGTTTATGTTATATTGAAATATTTCTATATTTTTCTCGGGCTTTATGACCCTTGTCAACAAAAAAAAAAAGAAGAAAACAAATTTCAAACATTGGACGTAGTATACTTCATTCTACTGATTCTCACCACTAAACTCTCTAGTTGCTTATGAGTAAGAAAGTTTAATTGGTACTACTTGTAAGCTTAATTAGAGCTGCACACTTGTTTTGCACATGCATGAGGGATTGAGATCATAAGAGTTTAGGATTGACAGTACTTGTAGGTTATTAAGGAATGTGTTAAAATATAGCCTAAGAAGTCCCGGTGCAAATGGTATTATCCATATTGATATGGATGCTTTGGTTATTAGTGATAAGGGTTATCAAACTTGATGACTATGATAGGGATTACATGATAGGAAGTATCCTTAATTATCAAGGACTATTGTTTACATTATAAATAAAGAGTCCCTACTCTCGCACAACACACGCAGACAAACTGATCAAGCCCCATTGATTGACACTGCATACAAACCATGTTGGGAGAAGAAGAACCCTAGTTTTCTGCAGCAATGGCTTCGCAAGGTTAGTGGTTAAAATGATGTGTTGAGCCGCTCAGTTCCGCTATATTTGCTCTTAACTATTCTCACTCTCGATCCTTCATCCGTTAATAAAGTAAAATTGATAGGGTTTGATTAAACAAGTAAGTCACAAATTCATTAAGTTTTTTAGTAAAGCACAAATTAATTAAGTAGGTACATCATTGAACAAACAACTTTGTGTCATGCCTCAAGTTTCCATCCATTGTGTTGCTTGTCTCAGATCTTGTATCATATCGATCATATTTTCTTTTGGAGTAACCAAGAAAACATGAAGAAAAACCCTAGAAACCCAAATAATTAATTCAGCCTCGCACTTCTCTCTTAGTTTGTCTCCATTTGCCAAGAAATCCTCACAAAAACTTCCTAACAACTTGACATATTGGAGCTTAGTCATCCTCACTTGTGGGAAGATGATCCAAGCCCCATTTGAATATGTAAAACCTTTCGGCATGATCGAGACTTAATGGGGCTACTAAATTTACTGTGGTCCCCGGTGAAAAATTATGCCCTACGGTTATCAAAGAAAACCCTAGCTACCCATTGACTAACATAATTAGCCTAATGATCTCCAGAAGGGAAGGCTGATGTGGGTGTCACTATACTTGGTAAGTTAACTGTCTAAAGCAGCATGCAGTAGTATCTATACTTGGTAAGTTAATTATATGACAAGAAGAGAGAGAGAGAGATTTAACAGTTAAGAGTCCAAGATGTCTAGTGCTCAAGACATGTAAAACCAGACTGCAGTATAAGTACTAAAGAGTTGCACGAATAGTATTTGATTTGATTAAGCTTAATTATGCATTCAATTTCTCATGTACATTTTAGTCACGTCAGTATTATGTGATCAAAACATGGTTTAATTAGCATCAGACAATGGAAAAAGACTTCGCACAATTGATTTCTTGTTAGCAAATTTCATTTTTACAAGGAAAAACCCTACATGGCATATATGTACACAAACATATAAAAATTTAACCCAGAGAGAGTTTCTTTTTTAATAATATATTGATGAAATGAGATTACGACTTAGGTAAAACTACGATGCTTCAAGCTATAGGAGAGATTAAGTGAGCCGTATTGCACATCAGGATATAATTCTCAGTTCGACTTGCATCTTACCGTTCGAGAGTAAAATTAACAACAAAGCATCAAAGTTTGTTTTGACGAATTCCAAAATTTGGCCGGACAAAGCACCTTCAGAGAGATTCTTTTAATCATTATTTTCCTATATATTTTCAAAGGAAGCCAAAAGGCAAGGAGATTGTTGTAATCTTAACGATCAGAGAGTACTCAAATGCAATCAGTTCTCAAGAGATAATGCATAGATATGATCTCCAAGTCTTTTACAAGATTCTAATATCAGTCAGATAACAAACCTACAAACAAATTGTTTTCCCCAGAGTTAAGATAGATCCACGTATAAAACCCTAAGCCTATCCAATTTCTCCAGTAATTGATCATATCGATCAGATGCAACTCGATCACACCAGAATAAATGTGGTCGGAACATGACTTAGTTAGCATCAAAATTGAAACGAGATTATGCACAATTGGTGTTTGTGAGTAGATTCCATAATTAAAGGGCAAAGAACCTAATGGTAGCTTGCACTAAGAAAAATCTGATGCTTAACTAATCAGATGCATATATGGTTGGTGTTTCCTCTTTTTGTTGTGAGTTAGCACAAATGTGATGTTAGGGTTTCCATCGCCCTTAATATGACATAAATTAGGGGAAAAGTATATCCAGATCCCATCACTAACCCTCCGCTTGAATTTAGGTTGAGGACAAAATTGAAAGGGAAGATTAGCAAGATAACCTGTTTACAACAAGTTACTGATCGCGATTTAGAAAACTAAGCTAACTAGGAACGCAGTTCAACATGTATATCTCATACAATCACCTGCAGTAAACTTCATATTTGAATTAAAAGACAAAAAAAGTCAATGGATTAACTCCAATCTCATAATTCTTAAGCTAATTACAGTCAACCAAAGAAGGATCCCCAGGACTTAATTATGAGAGCACACATGAAAACAAAAACCAAAACCAAAAACCTAACTCCCCACTTAATTATATATAGTCATGTACCTTCAACACATGCAATTTAATTAAGATCTAGTAGTACTAACTATTTGAAAGGTATATTAATTACCTCGCTAAATTCATATGATCAGTACTCAAAATTGCCGGGAGAGAGCGAGCTATTTCCCCTTTCCATCATGTTGTACTTCGATGGAGGATTAGAGGTATTTGCTGCTGCTGTAGGAAATCTTGTCCTTGGTGGCAGTTTGTTCTTCATTACTATTAGCCTTACCTTGGTTAGCAGCCTTCTCTCCTTCCAATTCTCTGTACCTATGCAAGTACCTCTTCAGTGGCTCAGCGTAATCATCGAATCCAAGGGTTGCCAGAGCCCAGCAAATGTCATCCCCATTCACCGTCTTGCGCTTCTCTTTGTGGCACTTGTCAGATGCTTCTCCAGTCACGAAACTTATGAACTCAGAAACACATTCTTGCATGGTTTCTTTGGCTTCTTTCGAGATTTTCGCATTCGGGGGCAAATTCTGCTTCATGATTCGCCCAACATTAGCAATTGGAAGCAACCGATCTGGCTCCTTGATGACCCCCTCTTGATGATGAAGATGGTGGTGATAATCACTAGAGACACTACCACCACCTGTGAAATTGTACTTAAACCCTTCTCTATCCGATGAATTATTGTTTCCTATATTATCAACCATCTCTATGTTATGAAATTTTGATCCTCTCAAACACAGACACGTCGCGACCTAGCTCTTCTCTCACTTGCTAATTACTTAATTAAGCTGCTTTATATAGAACCTTAGATGTCCATACATGCATACTTATGTACATATGCACCATATCATATGATATGATGACGTGGCATGCCTGACAAATACTGGTCAGCACAACGGGCAATTCTCTATGTTGGTATAATTGGCTTCTTAATTGTTTATTCTCTCTCTCTCTCTCTCTCCCTTTCAAGTAGAAATGTTTATTTGTACTAAGAACACTTGTTATATGATATTAGTTCTCGTGTTATAATATAAGCGATATAGTTGATATATATCATAATTTTATAGTAAATTTTTTATCAAACTTTTAGAGTACATTAACAATAATAAAAATATATATACGTGTCATCATTTAAGTAAAATAATAACACTAAGTGATTGTGTTCCGGTGCATCAAAAATCTCTCCTTGGATTACTGTGTGTAGAGGTTTTTTTTTTTTTTTGTGGAAGCTAAGTACTCCTACGTAAAAGCTTTGGAAAGGAGAAAGACTCAAACATATAACTATGGAGAAAATTGTCCCCCCTGGTCTTTCGACTATCTGTTTTGATTAAAGCTCAATAAGATTAATAACTAATTAATCTCAAATAATGAACTGAATTTGAATTTGTGGACAAAAGGCATGCACGTGTACTTGTTGCACTGCAGGTTCAAACCAATTAAAACCTAAAAGGAATGTATTGAGACTGAATCACACATTGATAAAATGAAAAACCTTACATGAACTTACAAGTAAATTAGATTGGTCTCCAGATTGCCAATTCGTTTTATGTTTGAACTTCAACTTTCTTCACAATATCAGAGCAACGGCCACAAGTGCTCAACGTTACATAATTTGCGTTGTTCACATGTTAGGCTTGAAAATTCGCTACACATAAGGAAATGTGTTGAGAATGAATCTCGCATTGATGAGAGGTTGGACTTTACATGAATTTATGAATAAGTTGAGCTATTTCTCATATTACTAATTAGTTTTATGATCGAATTATATATTATAAACCCTAGTGTTTGATTACCTACTGCTAAATCTAAGGTTCTTACATGAGATTAAGTCACTCTAACAACAGCATAGTACTCTAATCAACTTTTCAAGGTGACAGCCAGGTCCAGGAATCCTGGATTGATTTGCGAAATGCAATGATGAATCGTTTGCCAAATAGGAGCACTGTTATTGTTAGGTTATGTAGGGATTGGCACGTGGCAGTTTGATCTAGCTAGGGTTTAGGGTGGATACAATTTCACTTGGTGCAAATTAATTCACATGTCCTAATCTTGATTATTATGCTTAATGATGAAATCTCCCCACTCCCACCCTTGTGAAATGACATATATAATTTATTCGCAAAGGTTCAATTAGCTAATTAGATTTTCATTTTATAACTAAGTTTCTTTTAAGTATGCAACTAAGCGATAAGTATAGATGCTTATACGTCACAAAAACCAAAGACTCGTTTAGAAAGAACAAAAAAGGAGACAACTTAAAAGAGAGTTGTGAAGTTTATTCGACGCTACAGTTATTTGCAATGAAATTTGATTCGTTTTGTTAAATTATAATAAACATTAAATAATAATATTGAGCAAGTTGTCTGTAATCATATGAATTTAATTTCTTTCTAGCATATATGTATTAGTGTTTTTAAATGATCCTCAACAAATCATCAGGAAGAAACATGTATGACACCAGTACTCATATGAATATGTTGAAGATCAACATCAAGTTATAATGCTCAATTAATTAAATTTAAGTAGCCTATGAATGGAAAAACATGTGCAGTCAAGGACAACACAAACCCGTTGATCTATGCAGGAAAATTTTATATTGGTTTGGTTGTTATGTAGTCTAATAAAAGTCATAGGCATTTATACTCTTAATCTATGCAGTCACACTTCTTAAAGGGGATTACAGTAATAAATTTATAGATGAGCTGATGCCTGTCTGAAGATGAAAACAATAAACTTGCCAAATTGGGCATTTTATACATATATTAGAGCCAGACATAAAGAAGGTTCAGACATAAAAAAACTAAGAAATGACATTTATCTGTGAAAGGGTTTATATATATCGTGCAAGTCTTAGCTTCCAATGTACCCTACAAATTAATATGGACTAGGATTCTCTCGCCTCATTTTTTCATCCCCTTCCATCCTCTCCTCTCACATTCTCTTATTTTGTCTTTCTCTTGTTATAAAAAATTAATATAAGATGTTGACGTGACTTAATCGTAACCGTTCAAATACGAGGGAAGGGAATGGGAGGGGAAAAAAGAGACGAGAGAATCCTACTCCAATTAATATTGTTAATTTATCTGTAATATGTGGGAATTGTAGCTCAACTCTTTATAAAGGTTGGTTCACTTGTATTTTTATTAAAGTTTAGTTCATTTCAACCATTTTAAAAGTTTTAGCTCTTTATAAAGGATTCACTTATATCACTAATTTATCTCTGAAACATGGGAAGTAGTTCAGCTCCTTATAAAGATTTCTAACCTCACAGTTGCATGTACTTCTTCTTTAATTTATACTTATATCAATTCTTTTAGGATATAGAAGATATCGGATGGTGATAACAAAAGATAAAATTTAATAAGGCTGCAACCCTTTAATAAGGATGCATATTCGTACATAAATTCTTTTTGAAAATTAAAATTTAACAATGTCAAAAGAATATATCCCATTCCCATTCCAGGCCAATATCATATTACCACCACATATTTGTAATACATGTTCGTACCATGGTTACCGCTAGTGGCAAAAAAGTGCCGCTTTTAGAGTTTCAAACTTAAACCAATGTTTCTGCTTCTTGCCGTACTATTTTGCAGCGTGAAACCATTGTTTAGAGAACATGAACATTTGTGGTCCTTGTTCAATGAACATATTTACCAACTCTCAAATCTGGTCGATCAGCAGGCAGATCATGCAATAAAAGTACAAGGATAAAGACACACTCATGGCTCTCGTATCTTCAAACTAATTAAGCTTGACAACCCTAATTCTAATATTTCTTACTTTTCCGGCACAATCATCATCGTTGCGTCATCATTTTGGGAACTTGGTGGGGATAGAATATACGTTTCTTTCAATCAACTCGTTATGTGAGATCATCAAGGTCGGTCCTGAATTTTTAGAGTCAATTTGAAGCTAAAAGCTAAGTGAACCTCTAAAAAATACACATTGTATTTTTATATATAGTTTGGGGCCACACTTTCCTACTTTCGTTGCGATTCTCCAATTTGCTTGCTCTAGTGGGCATCTTAGCTGATCCGATTTTGGATTTTTTTTCTTTTTTTAAATTAGGGTTTTGGTACGAATACTGCCTTTTGGTCCAAAGCTTGTATGCAATTATACACTCTCATTATTACTTCTTTCTTCTTTGGTCAAAAGTTACTTTATTACCAAAACACAACATAATTACATAAGAGGTTCAAATACAATAACCACTACATAGTAACCGAAGAACCCAAAATATAAAACACACCGAAGAAAACCCTAGTTGCTTCCTCCCACCGCCGTCGCCTAAAGCGCCACAACGGCACTCCACAACGAGCTTGAACTACCACCACCAACAATTACTAGGAACCCAATAAAAAACACCTCATAGATGGAAAGAAAACAGACTCTGGTACACCCAATCGGCTCAGATTAGCTAGAATGGTAACTTGAACAGGAAATAGTGCAGGAAATAGGAAGAGCAAGAAGGAAACAGAGAGTTTTGAGGAAAAGAGGCAGTTTAATTCATTTCATTCATATCATGTTCTTCCTCTCTATTACATATTTATACTCCTGGTAAGGGAGAACCCTAGTTACTTAGTCATGAGGATAAAGGGACTGATATGGGCCGGTTGCAAGGAGGGAAGTAGTGGGCTCCAGTAAATGGGCTTAACAACTCCCCTGCCCTTGAAAACAGGCCTGTCCTCAGGCCTGGAAGTCGAGGTAACGGGCCAAGATGTTGTCGGCCACCTCCCAGGTAGCGTCTTCCGCGGGTAGGCCAGCCCACTGTATGAGCCATTTGGTCACAGGTTTGTTTTTCTTCTTGAAAATGCCTCTGTCGAGGACTTTTTCTGGCTGCCAGTGGAGGAATCCTGTGGAGTCGATAAGAGGCAATTGTGGAAGTGGCGTAGCAGCATCCCCAATCTTCTGCTTGAGGAAAGACACGTGAAAGACCAGATGGATCTTGGAATCTGAAGGTAGGAGAAGGCAATAAGCAACGGACCCGATGCGGTGAGTAACTTGGAAAGGTCCATAGAACTTGGGTGCCAATTTGTTAGCTGATCTTGTAGCTACTGATTGTTGGCGATATGGTTGGAGCTTGAGATAAACCCAATCGCCAACGCTAAATTCCCGCTCGGTTCGCTTTTGATCATAAACCTGCCGCATTTTGTTTTGTGCCATCTGCAAGTTTGTGCGCAGCAGACGTAGTAACATATCTCTGTCTTGGAGTGCAGCATCAACGGAGTGAACCGCAGTGGAGCCGGGCATATACATGCGGATAGATGGTGGTTCAATACCGTAAACAGCCTGGTATGGAGACATTTTTATGGCCGATTGGAACGTGGTGTTATACCACCATTCTGCCCAGGGAAAAAGAGAAGACCAGTTGGAGGGTTTGTCAGTGGAGAAGCAACGAAGATAATGTTCCAATGTGCGGTTGAGAACCTCGGTTTGGCCATCTGTTTGAGGTTGGTAAGCTGAACTTGGGCACAGTTTGCTGCCTTGGAGTTTAAAAAACTCTTGCCAAAAATTGCTGATGAAAATGGGATCGCGATCAGACACAATCGACTTAGGCATGCCGTGTAGGATGAAGACTTCTTTGATGAAAGTGTCTGCGATAGAGGCTGCAGTGTATGGGTGTTTCAGGGGGATAAAATTGCCATGTTTGGATAAACGGTCGACCACCACAAGGGTGACTGTGTACCCGTTGGAGAGGGGCAGGCCTTCGATGAAATCGAGAGATATATCTTGCCAGACACCAGTGGGAATGGGCAGGGGCTGCAGCAACCCAGGGGGGTGTATATATTCGATGTTTTGGCGCTGACATTCTGTGCATTCAGCCACAAAGGTTTTGATGTCCTTCCGTATACCGGGCCATAAAAATTTTCTGGAGAGCCTTTTGTAAGTTCGAAGGAATCCGGAGTGACCCCTTTGAAGAGAGGCATGGAATTCTTCCAAAAGTTTAGGGCGCCAGTGGGATGTGAGTGGGACAAAGATTCGTTGTTTGTAGTGCAGCACATCATTGAGAAGGGAGAAACATTTGATTGTAGTGGTGGGTGCGCGGGATAAAAGAGGCCAGATTTCTTGCACTTGTGGATCTTGTGGATAGGACTGTTGTAATTGCGGTATGCAATCAAAAATAGGTGTGGACAGCCCCATTAACGGCAGTAGGTCCTGTTGTCTCGATAAAGCATCTGGTGCACTATTTTGAGGACTGGGTTTATACTCAACCGAGTAGTTATACCCCAGTAATTTCACTAACCATTTTTGCTGTTGAGGGGTTGTTATGCGCTGCTCCAAAAAATGTTTGAGGGGTTGATGGTCTGTGATAATGCGAAAATGTTGTCCCAAAAGATAATGGCACCAGTGTTGCACAGCAAAGACGATTGCTAACATCTCTTTGTCATAAGTGAAGAGCTGAAGTGTACGGCCGGAAAGTGATTTGCTTAAGTAAGCAATGGGGTGCCCCTCTTGGCTTAAAATAGCTCCAATTCCATTGCCTGATGCATCAGTTTCAACGACGAATGGCTTTGTAAAATCTGGGAGGGCGAGCACCGATGTTGTGGATAGCACCTGCTTTAAAGCTTCGAATGCCTTAAGGGAGTCAGTTGACCACGAAAAGCTGCCTTGTTTCAACATGTTGGTTAGTGGTTTGGCAAGTAGGCCGTAATGCTTGAAAAGTTTTCTGTAGTAACCGGTTAAACCGAGGAAACCACGCAGGCCTTTGAGAGATGTTGGTCGGGGCCAGTCCTTGATAGCCTTTATTTTAGAGGGATCCACAGCAACTCCCTTGCCAGAGATGGTATGCCCCAAATAAGCAATTTGATCTTGGCCAAATGAGCACTTGCTCAGTTTCACCTTCAAGCTGTGCTTAGACAAAGTTCAAAAATTGTCTCCAAATGGGAGAAGTGAGTAGCAAGGGAAGGACTATAGACTAATATATCATCAAAAAAGACCAAAATAAATTTCCGTAAGTACGGACGGAAAATCGAATTCATTAAGGATTGGAAGGTTGCAGGTGCATTGGATAAGCCAAAAGGCATTACCGTGAATTCGTAGTGGCCGTCGTGGGTGCGAAAAGCAGTCTTGGCAATGTCCTCAATACTCATTCAAATTTGGTGGTAACCGGACCGGAGGTCCAATTTTGAAAATATGGTGGCGCCCGACAATTCATCAAGAAGTTCATCCACTATTGGTATAGGGAAGCGATCCTTTATAGTTGCAGCATTCAAGGCGCGATAATCAATACACAAGCGCCAAGTGTCGTCTTTCTTCTTAACAAGAAGGACCGGGGAGGAAAAGGGGCTGGAGCTGGGTCGGATGACACCTGAAGTCAAAAATTCCCGCACTTGTTTTTCAATCTCAATTTTTTGGTAGTGGGGATAGCGGTAGGGGCGAACGTTGATGGGGTTAGTATGAGGCAGAAGGGGTATTTTGTGGTCGATGGAGCGTTCACGTGGAAGACCTGATGGGGTGGTGAATAAGTGCTGGTATTGGTGGATGAGGGAGAGAATGGCGGGATGAGTATCTGTAGGTGGGGTAAGGGTAGTATCGGTGGAAGCAATGGAAGCGAGGAGAGAGCAAAGATTGTGTAGTAATTGATCCACCATGTGACATGGAGGAAATAAGGATGCGGAGGGTGTCAGGCCTTGGAATGTGTAAGTTTTGTCGTCCACAGAGAATATCATTGTTTTCTGCTTGAAATGCCAACCAATAAAGCCCAGGGATTCCAACCATTCGGCACCCAATATGAGGTCACATCCCGGGACATCCAGTAAGAGGAAGGGTCCGTGCAAAGTATAATCTTGTATTTTGATAGTCACATCAGTAACGAGGAGTATCGATCATGGGATGCGGTTGTGAACTTCACAGGAGTAATGGACTCCACATGGAGGCCTAACTGTTCAGCAATGTGGGGATGCAAAAGGTTGCACGCGGCTCTGGAGTCGATCAACACGGTGATAGGCTTTGATGAAATATAGCCTGTCAGTCGCATGGGTCGTCCAATATTAATACCCGGAAGAGAGAACAGTTCTAGCATATGACAAGTATTATCCTCGACTGGAGGGTTGTCGTCGCTGCAATCGTGGAATTCTGGAGGATCTTCCTCAGGCAGAGTAGGTTCAAGCAAAATGAGCAGTGGTGTTTTGCATTTGTGGGTGGGAGAATATTGTTCATGACAACCAAAACATTCGTTTTTTCGTCTTTTGTCCTGCACTTCGGCTGGTGTTAAGCATTTAATGGTGGTATGGGGCTGGGAGGTTGGTTTTGTATGTAATGGTGGTGTTGGGTTGGGCAAAGAGGAATTGGGAGTGGGGTGATGTGTTGTGTAAGACCGGGGAAAATAGGGACGGGTTGAACGTTGAGCTTGCAGTTTAGTTTCAAAAATTTTGGCTAGTTTCTAGGCTTGATGAAGGGATTCGGGTTCGAGAGCAAGGACATCATGACGGATGTCCTCCTTTAGGCCACCCACGAATACATGTTTTAATTGGTTTTCCGTCCAATCTGTTACCCTGCAAGAAAGCCTGGTGAATTCAGCTAGATAATCATCCACAGTAGTCTTTTGTTGAATGTGAGTAAGCCGGGACTCAATGTTTGCGCGATCGCCCCCACCAAAACGTTGGAGCAACACATCCACAAAGAGGCCCCAATTTTCGCGGCCATGTCTTTGTTCAAAACCCCGCATCCAAATTGAGGCATCTGCACCAAAGTTACAGGCTGCTACAAGGACCCATTAGTGGGGGGGAACCTCGTAATAGTCGAGATATCTTTCGGCCATGGCCAACCAACCGTATGGGTCTTCTCCATTGAAACGAGGGAGGTCCAATTTAATGGGTTTGAAGGTAGGGCCAGGGGGTTGGGCCGTATAAGATGGCGGGTGGGTATGAGTAGGAGAATGAGGGGTGGGTGCGAGATGGAATGAGTGGGAGAAGGAATGCCCGGGTGTGTAAGGGTGAGGTGAAAAGTTTGAAGAGGAGGTTTGGTGGGTTTGAGGTTGGTTAATGGGCCTGGGTGTGATGGTGGTATGGGTTGTAGTGGGCCGGGTGGATGAGGTGTAAGTAGGGATGGGTTGTAAAGTGGGTGGGTGAGATAGACCCAAACCCGTGTAGGATGTGGTTAGTGGAGGAAAGAGGGAGCGGAATGAGGGTTGGAGATTGGGTGGAGAGGCACAGATAGGGGTGGGTGTAGCGGTGGGGGTGGGTGGGAGAGTGGAGGATGGGGTGGGTGAAGGTGGGACGGCTGATTTGAGGTGGCGGAGCTCGTCTAGAAGTAATGTCTGGAATGAAGCGAACTGGGAGGTCATGGTGGTTTGGAAGGCAGTGTTGGAGTTGTTGAGGAGGTCAAGAGATTTCTGGAAAGAAGCTTGTTGGGATTCCAAGAGGGTGATGGTGTCGCAGACATCCTCAACTTGGTTACAGAGTTGTTCGTGACAAACGTCCACCGCCGCGGCCACAACATCGAGATCAGAGCTAGCGGCTTACGTGTTTTTGCCCATCGGTCGACGGGCTCTGATACCAATTGGTACACCCAATCGGCTCAGATTAGCTAGAATGGTAACTTGAACAGGAAATAGTGCAGGAAATAGGAAGAGCAAGAAGGAAACAGAGAGTTTTGAGGAAAAGAGGCAGTTTAATTCATTTCATTCATATCCTGTTCTTCCTCTCTATTACATATTTATACTCCTGGTAAGGGAGAACCCTAGTTACTTAGTTATGAGGATAAAGGGACTGATATGGGCCGGTTGCAAGGAGGGAAGTAGTGGGCTCCAGTAAATGGGCTTAACAGACTCCGTCCTCCATCAGATAGTATCTCGTAGATTGCGACCACCAAGTGAGAAAAACTAAAGAAGTCTATAGGATTACCACAAGCAACACTGCTAGAAAAGGTAGACAGAGAGAATGTGATGGTGTGGCTACCCAAACTAGTTTGAACACCAAAATTCTACACACCTTCCCGTTGGTGGACCGCAACAAACCGTAGTCAATAGTAACTGCAGATCGAAACGGAGATGGGATCGATGGAAGACAGATGAGGGACATGCAGATGTAGGTTGCCATGTATTATTTCTTGTTTCACAATTTCATGTATATCATTTTTCTTTCTTTAAGTACCTTAAACAAAGCTTAACTAATTAATCACAAGAATTTAGGAAGATCAATATGAAGAAACAAACGACATCACACTAAAAATTTGTAATAGCAATTTTAACACTTCTCTTTTAATTATTTATTACTTCAAACTATATATTGTACTATTTCATACACTGACAAAAGGAATGCAGATTAGTGTTAAATCACTAGCCAACTTTTATCAATTATTGTCACACATGTAGGTGACAAGCAAACCACATAATTAACCAGCATAATATATTCTTGAATTACGAACATAATATATATATATATATATATATATATATATATATATATAAAGAGTATGAATTCGTGACACCATTTTTTTTTTACACAAGTTTTCGTGAGATTCATTTTATAATGTATTTCAACGATCTGAAATGTCTATCTTTTAGGTTTTCCCTTAAAGATCATGTCTCACCCAAATCTGAAATCATATGGCTATTGGATTAAGAGTTTAAGTTTTCCTTGTAAAACCGTACTCGTTCATTTTCTTCACTACAAATGAATGTTTTAATAGTTTTGGATTTGTCTAATTTTTTGCAATGAAGATCTATGAATAATATTCTAAAAAATAAACGATTTGGATCGTTAAAATATATTACGAGTAAGCCCCAACAAACTCATATTAAAGGTTGTGTAAAAAATGGTGCAACGGCATATATTGCTACACAGAGAATATACAAATACATCCCCCATAAAGAAAGGAAGTAAAACAACTTCGTGGGCTGGACCGGCATCTGATGGGCCTACCAATTTTTACTTGGGCCTAATACACAGATTAAGATGGGCCGGGTGGACAGCATTTCTATTTTGTTTAATCAAGATGTGCTACGCCATCTGGCCGAGTCCACAAGAAAATCTGCCACGTCGCTCGGGCTGAATACAACACTTGTATAATGTGAGTCCCATTTTCCTAGACCCCATATTGTCTAATAAAATAGTGGTCACTTACCGTAAGATCTTAATCCAATACTAGGTGGTCATTCAATTTTTATTATCATACTTTACCATCATTGGATTAAAATCGAACAGTGGTGACCATAATTTTTGTGGACAATAAAATTTAGGAGAATGAAACTGTGTATAATGTAGTGTGACCCTTCATCTTCACCGTTTGATAAATTTAATGTAAAATTGAGTTTAGGAGAATGGGACTGTGTATTCCGTCTTTTCTGCCTAACCATAAGCTTCTTAAGATTCATGCAAGACACTTGATAATTTTCGTCTCTTGAACATGTCTTAGCTAGTAATTTATCTTAATGCCCACACAACAAATCTTATAAAAACTCAACAGTCGCATTACTGAAAAAAAATTGTGAGCTTATAACCCACGATTTTTAGTTAGTTTTAGAAGTTTCTGCAAAAGCTATCATGAAACATATTTCCGTGTTATTGTCACCTCAACCTAAGCTTAACATTCACGTAAAACATTTTAAAGATTTTCGGTCCAAAAACTATTTTCGACCATCATAAAACATATTAATTTCCGTATTATTGTCGCCTCAACCTAAGCTTCTTAAATTCATGTAGAACATTTTAAAGATTTTCGGTCCAAGAAATCGCTTTTGGACCTTGCGTTTGTAGGGCAGATCATCTGTTCAAAAGTAACATTACAATAAGTTTGTTTGTGTTGTTAAAAAACCCTGCAAATTTGTAATTAACAAAACTAATATATACCAGACAAACCCTGATTGCAAATCCAATTGACGAAGTTGAAGTTTGATGGCTGACTACAACTCTAAAATATCCTCCTCCTCATCTCCTTAAATTTCTTTCCAGTTGTTTAAAATTTTCGATGTCCAAATCAAAACCCTAATAAGATAAACCCTAATTTGTTTTTGTTTATTTAAACATCGTTTTCGTTACACAAAATATAATACACACCCACATATATATATTATGCCTTGACCGTCTTTTGTGTTGGTTTTATCCATGGCGCTCCTTTGCTCATGTCAATTAGCAACTCATGAGTCACTAATCTTATATATTTATGAAATTTAATTAGCACCCTAATGCTGCTTGGGTCGTCGAAAATTCGGAGGAATGCGTGGTGATGTTTGGATCCCGTTGTCCTTACGTTGTTGTGTTGATGTTAGCTTCCTCAATTGCATCGACCTTCCTCGATGATTACTAAGCAATCCTTTGTTACCATTTGGAATGATTAGTGATTTGTGATCAAAGAAATGGAATCTGGACTCTTAAGAGTTTTGAAATTATTGACTAAGTATTTAGATGTTAATTTGAACCATGTTTGATATTCTAGCTTTTGTCTCCTTGTTGTTTTCCATTTGATAGCCTACATGCTTGTTTTTTCCCATTAAGCTTCTGAAAAGCTTAAGGATAAACTGCATGCCCACATTTATTTAATTTATGTGCACTTATATGGGCTCGTTTGGAAATGCTTTAAAATTGTAATATTTTTAGAATTAATTCTTGGTAAAAACACAAGGGATGCTTCTTTCATGAAGCACTTCAAGTGCTTTTGACCAAAAAACATTTTCTCTAAAAGCATTGTCATTTTTAAAAGCACTTCCAAACAAGTCTTATATTATAATTTGGGTAACAAATTAAGACTTTATTTTAATTTATTCCTTTTCAACAGACAAATAAGAACTTCTTAGTAGGTCACTCATCCTAGGAATGCTCTCATGCGAACTCGCTTAACTTCGGAGTTCCGATGAAACCCAAAACCAGTGAGCTCCCAAAATGCATCGTGCTAGATAGAGATAGGAATATACTTACAGGATCCACTCCCCTGGACGATGTGGGATGTTACATATATAGTGAAGACACAGATTAATTAGTATTGATTCTCCTGTAAGTTATGGGTAATGGGGATATTTACATAAACCAAGCTATAGTAAAATCAATTGTTCGCATGCACGAATCGTTCAGAATCACTGATTTGATGTGGTAACGAGTAAACAACTAACACTAGAAGTTCTCTATTATGCACTATAAAACTTTCAGATATATATATACACACACATATACATAATATATATATATATATATATATATATATTACAATCAATAATATTTGCTACCCAACAATAACCACATCAAGATTGCTGAGATTAATAATTTATTGGTAGGAAATTAAAACCAATAAATTAAAATTTTACTTGTATTTTTACAAATGATTGGTTCCAAAAATATTTTCTCAAAAAGCTCTTTCGATCATTTTAAAGTACTTCCAAACAAGCTCGAAAATTAAAAGTCAGACGTGACCTCTACGTACACATTTAGGTCATATTAAATTAGCTTTGATGTAGATTAATTTGGCTGGACATAATAGAATGGAATGAATATAATTGTGCCTAGTGCTCTTCTTCGTGACTAATTATCTTAAGCTCTTAAGCTAATGTCGTTACTCATTCACTTTGAACTTGACCTAGAAAACAAAGCAGCAACATCTATTATATATATCATTAATTAATTTGTCAATAAATCCTTTAAATACAACAAATATGGACTTGTTTGGTTCTCTTCGATCGTTTGGAAGTAACAAGGACAAATCGGGTTCGGCAGCTCTCAACTAGTTAATGTGACTAAGCTTAAATTATTTGTGAAATTTTTGTTTAAACTACTTTAGGGTTTATAATTACTTACGTAGGTTTGAATTAAACTAATTGGTTTCAACAGGATGCATGGTAAAATACAAGGGCATCTAGTCAGGAAGGTTTGTTATGGAAGAACGATAGATAGAGATATAAAAGTTGAATTATATAGCTTGGAAAAGTATGCATTTTTACTTTGAACTTAAGAAAAACTTAAGAAATGAAACCATGCTTTCAATAGCCATATTTCTTCCTATCTAAACTATACTATATATGTAGAACCTAAAGCTACAGAGAATGGCCCTTAGGTAATTAAGTAAGTTTGATTAGGACATTGCCTAGATCATTAGTGAAAAGAAAATACATATCAAATCCTAATTAAATTCAGTGAATGATAATCATATCTTTAATATACTTAACATAAGCAATTAATATGATTACTCAAAGCTACATACTTTGGAGAGATTTTTTTGTATCTGAAACACTATTACGTGGTATTATTGTTCTACTCAAATTATGACACATGTATTTATTTTATTAACACAACACAAAATGATATATCTCGTGACAAGTGTTCCTGATACCTGTAACCCTTTATGTGTCAAGTTTAAGTAAGATTCTACACTTCTGTTCACCAACAAAATCCAATTATTATTTCTCTCTTAAAAAATATTTTGTTTATAAATTTAGGTCCTACGTTGATTTTTTTTTTCTTGACTTTAAGCGACTTTAATTTGTTTATAAATTTGTTCTAGAAGTGAGCATACCTCGATAACTAAACAAGAAAGTGATGAGAATGTGTTTGTGTATATATACATAAATATATATAGTTAGGGAAACGTTTTCTTTAATGGTTTTTTTCTTTTACGAACGATTATTTACACTAATTCATCTAAATTATATAAAAAAAGGAATTCGAAATTAAGTGCAAATGTGAAAGCACTATGCTCTAACTAATTTGACTAAACTGAGCATAATTCACATGTGAACCATAAAAAGAAAAACAAAAGGAATACAAGGTATATAGCTAGCAAGGTTAGGGTTGTATTTACCCAACAAGTCAAGGGTATTTGGTAATTAAATTAAGTATTTCAATATTGTTTCTTGTGAGCACTATATATAATTATGTAAGGCCAAAGAAGACCAGGTTCCAAGATTAAGTCTAATTGCAAAAGTTGCTTCTCCTCCTCTGACCAGTGTCACCAGAAAAGGAGGAGCTGAGTTCCCTGCTTTTGTCTTCCTCTACCAAAAGCAAACTCCTGAATTTCTGTTCGGCAAAAACAAGTCTCTAGTACTCTAGTCCTTCTGGCAACATAGAAAATCTGAGCTGAGCGTAGAAAAAGAACAGGCTAATTATAACTGTATAATTATCTCAACCCTTATTGTCTGTCAAAAATGTCAAATATTACAGGTGATGTTGAAGAAGGAAGCTTCTCCTCAGGGAATAATACTGGAGAATTAGAAGTTCGTCAAGACCAAAAGCAGCAAGAAAACCACTTGCATCGCTCCAGCTCTGGCGGTGCTTCCGGTGCCCAAAGCAACAGTAATGGCTCTGTCACTCACCAGCAGCCGCCACTTAAGAAGAAAAGAAATCTTCCAGGAACTCCAGGCAAATAATCTTGAATTAATATCAAGTAGTTTCTTGATTTGATTGGCATGTTTCACTATATGTATATAACATACGACACAAGGCGCGGGGATTTGATTCATTTCAGAAGAACAAAACAAAAGGGCTTCTTTCCGGATCATGTCAGCTTATGTTGAGATTGATTCACTCGAGAATATTTACCAATATTTGGCGACATGCCTGAGTCTTGTAATATTTCATTTCAACGACATATATTGCTTTTTCTTTAAATAAATAAATAAAAAAAAAAAAAAAAACAAAGAGTTCTGATTTTAGTTATCTTGCGAAAGAATATAAACTTTATCAAGAATTGTTGACAATAATATACAACTGTTTGCTTGATTTCACTTTTTTTGTTGGCCACAAGTGTATATGTTGACATAATTAACCAGTGTTGCTAATTATACTAATTAATATTTATGCTACTTAATTAATTATGTTCTAAAAGTTTTGTATTTGTGTGATCAGATCCTAGCGCAGAAGTTATTGCACTATCACCAACAACCCTAATGGCAACGAACCGATTTGTGTGTGAGATCTGCAACAAAGGGTTTCAAAGGGATCAAAACCTTCAGTTGCATCGTCGAGGCCATAACCTTCCATGGAAGCTCCGGCAGAGAACCACAACTGAGGTTAGGAAAAGGGTCTACATATGTCCCGAGCCGACGTGTGTTCACCATAACCCAGCTCGGGCGCTAGGAGATCTCACCGGCATTAAGAAGCACTTCAGCCGGAAACATGGGGAGAAAAAATGGAAATGTGACAAGTGCAGCAAGAAATATGCAGTGCAGTCGGATTGGAAGGCGCATCAAAAGACCTGCGGCACAAGGGAGTATAAATGTGACTGTGGAACCATCTTTTCCAGGTTCGTTAATTAACTCATGATCATGAATAGTTTAATTTTGTTAATTGAATATTGCATGTGCATGAACATATAATCAAGATTGGGATCACCAAAAACTACTTCATGTATAGATGGTTGTTTAATCTGTTAAGAATTAGTCCCCATATGTGTATTTTTATACTAACTTACCAAGCAATAATCTTCACTAAATTAATCTATATTGCGAGTAGAATTCAGACTTGAGCGTAGAGTATGAAGTACATTGCTCTAACCAACTAACTACATTATTATTCTTCTACAAGCTAGTTATAATTTCTGCAACATTTTTCTTACAAGCATTAATTGTCACAAAATTATATGTAAAATGACTTTTAATGTACCATAACTGTTGTGCTTGAGCCCTCCAAACGCAAAAATATACGTTTAGGAAAGAAATGGCCGACCAATTGAAATAATAGTTACATTTGTCAAACTCTTTTTGGAACCTTTCTATTTTATGTCACAAAATGGAGAGATTTTTCAGTGTGACCGTCACACGAGACGGTACATCACGTGTCCTTATATAAATGGTAGGATATGTGTGTTAAAAGGTTAATAATTTAAAAATTAAAATTTTCTACCACTTACATAAAAATACGTAATGTACCATCCATTTTCCGGTCACAACTAAAAATTTCTCCACAAAATGATCTCTCCCTTCCAACATTGTTTAGACACAATAACAATGACATACTTGTTGACACGATTTTTAATATAAGTGGAGTGCACGCAATAATAGAGCCCATTTATATTAGCTTATGTCTATTTTGTATGTCCAAATAGTTTATTGCAATTTAAATAAGATAACTACATGCACATTCTTCCACAGAATTTTATGTAATCAACAATATCAAGTACAAATTTTGTACTTTTGCATGTAAACGTGCAGGAGGGATAGCTTCATCACCCACAGAGCTTTTTGTGACGCATTGGCAGAAGAAAACAACAAAGTAAACCAAATGTCTATGCCACATGATCAGCTCATATCATCAACGGCCATGAACACCAGCACCTCCACCATGGGAGGAGGAGGAGTCTCCGAATTCCTCAATTACGATATTAACCCCAACAAAAACAAGCTTCCTGAAGATCTGGTCCCAATGCCATTCAAATCCATGAACATGAACATGAACATTCCAGGTGGTGGTGGAGGACCAGGCATGTTCTCAAGCACCGCCGGTTCGCTCTTTGGCGGGCCAAGAAGCGTGTCTTCCACCTCGGCCTCCAGCCTTCAGCTAAGTTCCAACAACAACAACAACAGCTCATCAGGGTTCAATTACCTTCACAACCAAGAAATCAAAAACGGAGGCAGCAGCCTAAGTAGTATTACTGGGGCTGCTCAAATGTCAGCCACCGCCTTGCTTCAAAAAGCCGCCCAAATGGGAGCCTCCGCAAGCAACTCTACGATCAACTCGCCGATGATGCAGAAGAGCTTTGTTAGCAGCATGGCAGGTCCTGATCACGGACACCTCTCTAGCCCGAATTCCCTTCTCAACAATAATATTCGACCCCCACCATCGTATGATCATCAACCTCACCACTTCCAACAACAACCTCAAGCGTCTGATCCTCTATCATATAATTCACACAACATGATGGGAGGGTTCACTAACCAGCTCATGCAAAAGGGCCCACAAGAAATGTCACAGCTGTTTGATCATCACTCCAACAACTCAGCCGCTAGCTCGGCAATGACAGACATGGGACTCTTCAGCCAAGTCTTCATGGGGATCGATGGCGATCCCCACCAGCACCATCAGAGCCACCAGGCATTGTTGAAGAATTTCGAACAAGACCATCAGAACATTAATAGCCCTACCAACAATTCCAGTAGTAGTATTTCGACGCATCGAATGAACAGCGCGCTGGGGCCTTCAACGACGCTCGATCTGCTGGGTATCGGAGGGTCGAGGCCGCCAAACTTGCATGAGCAGCACCACCACCACCACAACCAGCAACAAAGGCTGGACTTGGAGGCAATGAGTCAGCACAGATTGCCGGCAATGATGAACCCTTTTCAGCAACAGCAACAACGCTCGCATGGAGATTCGGCTATGGAAAAACAGATTTGGGATGTTTGAGAAAAGATATTCATGTTCCTTGTAATATCTACATGTACGATGTATCCATTACTTGCGGAAGAAGGAGAAGAAGAGGAAGCGAGAAGAAACAAACTAGGGTTTGTTTTGTTTCGCTGACACGTTTGAGATTTGAGCTAATTTGGGACTTTTTTCTTTCTGCCCAAGTCACTTTTTATATACTGACCCAATGAGATGATAGAAGCTCTGGGTATATTTGCCAAAAGATACTGTTATCCACATACTTATTTTTACTTTTCACATACTCTTCTCACTTTTCGACCGTCAGACCGGATGAGTTGAAGAAGATCAATGACAAAAAATTAGCAAAAGTGTGTGGAAAATAGAAATGTGAAAATAGTACCATCCTTGCTCATCAATTCAGAAAATCCCATGGGTATTTTTCCTTTCATAAATCAATAAAAAACTTGAATGTGACTTTGCTTTCCCTTTGGAATGAATGTTCAATGTTTACATCAATGCCTTGAACCAATAAAAGGGAGGAAATATTTCAAAGGTAGTTAAAAACCATCACGCATTATATCAATGTTATAATATGAATGAACGTCAAGTTTATTTTTTAGAGTATAATATGAATAACGTGTTATAATATGAATGGTTCAAGAGTACGAACAAATTGCATTGTCCAACTGGAATATGAGTGGAATTGGTTTGTCAATCATCAATCATTGTGTAGGCCTCTTAACTACAATTGGACTTGGAAATAAATGAATAGAAGCCCATTTCCACTTTTAGATCTTTAACGTCCATTGCTAAATGGGCGTTATTGGGCTAAAGGTATTGGGGGTAATTTCGTAATTCAGTAAAGTTGCTCGGCCCATAAGACGGCTAAACACTTGAACCCTAATCGGAATCGCGCTTCTATATATTCAGAGCTCAGAGCCTACCTCGTCACAGCAATCTCTGTCTTCTCGCCGTCTCTCTCTTTCTCTCTCTAGAATTAGGGTTTTGCTCTCTCTTTCTCTCTCTAGAATTAGGGTTTTGCTTTGTGCGATTTGCTTGAGGCAGTGATGATGAAAATCTACCTATTTTCTGAGGGATTAAATTCCCAAGTGTGATTACAAAAATTACCAATGGATCCTTCTGAGCCTCCCAACTCTCTTCTTCTTCGTTAATTTTATTCTTCTTCTTTTTTTTTCAATTTTATTTTGTTTTTATTTTCTCTGTTTAATTAAGAACCGTTGATGTGATGATATGTTTCTCGGAATCTCCACCGTGTCGACTAAATTACAGACTACAATTATCTGATCAACGGTTCTCACTTTTCTGTTCAATTTTTTTTTTGGTATATAATTATTTTTCCTAATTTTCAACCTTAACCCAGAAAAAAAAAATTCAAAAAACCAATTTTCTTTGGCCTAATTGTTTAATTGTCTTGAATTTATGACAAAATTCAGTTCTTGTAATTGGAAAAGCATCCTTGCCGGATCCTCCTTGTGGGGATTCGAGGATCAAGCTATCACAGTTCATTGTATATTGTACAGTCAGAAATTATTATAAATTTAAAATTTAAAATTAAATATAAATATTATTTAAAGAAAATTAATCGTACAATATACGATGAACGGTCGTTATTGCTTGATCCTCCGGATTCCCACCGGCGAAGATCATTTTCCTTTATTTGTTGGACAGAAATTTAAATCGTGGATAAATTCAAGACCATAGAATCAATTTTAGCCAAATAACAAATATTAATGGAGCATCAAAATAATTAAAATTTTTAATGTGCCAGTGTAATGAATGCGTTTGTGCATTGAACGGTTGAATTTTTTTCGAACAAATTGAACGGTTGAATTTGTAAGGCTAGATTTTGATAGTCTGTAATTCAAAGACCGGTGCATTTCATATATTGGTTGAAAAATATTCAAAGTAAACTGTCACAAAACAAATTGTAAAAAATAAAATTAGCACCTGCTAAATCACTAATATAATTTAACAACACATTTGTGATATACATACACAAATTTTAATGTCAAGTTAAATGGATTTGTAACGATTATATTTGTGAGATACATATTGTTTGCACTAAAATGTGCATCATTTCACTTATTTGGGTAAAATATGGCATTTGGAGGATTAATGTGCAAGAAGGCTAACTTGGAAAGATATTTAATTTGATATTATAATATTGCTTTTACCTTTTATTTGGATGGTGGAGGCTTACCAAGAGATTTGTTTAATCAGGACAAATGCATGCTTGGCCAAGCTTCTTTCGATCAAGTTCATTGTTCTCAACAAAGGGGCTCTTTTAGATCTCTATATAAATAAACAACGGCAGAAGGATTATGAACACTCAAACAACCAATCTATCAACTCTACTCAAATTAGCTCATCAACTTCCTTGTAGACATTTAGTTTTAGCCAAGCATTCATTGTTTTCCTTGTTTATTAGCTCTACTGCTCACTAGTAGTATCGATCTCATTTGTAGTTCATGTACAACTCATTTCCAGTCATTTAATTTACAATTAATCTATAATATTAGTCATTCACTTTTCTCTGTCATTTACATTTCTAGCAACCCTGCCATTTACATATTGTTTCATCTCTCCATATAAGTAAAGGCAAACAAAGAACCTTGATTTGAGCCACTCTCACTCAATGACACAATCTCTTGGTTTGAAGTCAAACTCAGGCGCAATCTCAATCATTCAGATCTCGTCTACTAATGACATCTAGTAAGAGAAAAGGTCTATGATTGAGATCTGAGCAGGAATTATTCCCAGGTGGGCAAAGCGCGCCGTCCCAGCGTGCTTCGGCAACTGCACCGGGAGGTAAATTCCCGGCCTGCCAGCGAGGCCCATGGCGAATTTAGGGAGCAAACACATATACACAAGCAGAAGAAACTTTTTAGTGTGCCTGAAACGTAGAACAAAAAAAATATTCTTCTAATTTTGTAATAACTTGTGTTTTCGTCTGGGTTCTGAGACAATGAAAAATCTCTTCACAAGCTTAATGCCGTTGTGAATGAGAGACGAAAGAGTCCATAGAGAAAGACCATTATCACACCAAAACAAACTATTGAAAAGAATTCAAGATTTACAGTTTATATTTCTTTGGACCAGAAAGCCGAAGTCTTGGGCCCAAAAGCACAATTCAGTTCAGATAGGTAACAAATCCAATCGTCAAATTAAAGAATTAGGCTTTAGAATTTTGATATTTGTTTTTAGAAAGTGAAAATTACAAAGAAAAATGTTTGCCCAAAATTTAGAATATTTTTTCACCCTAATAAAATTGAAATTAATGATCAGTAGAGTGTTCTTATGAGCATCTCAAATCTACAGTCACAGTCACAATGGCTTTTACAAGCTCTCACTCGTTTCCAAAACTGAGACTCGAGAGAGTAAGGACTTTCGTGTCACGTCATTCATCCGTCCCAATGCTTAATCCACGAAGGGGCAAGAGAGAACAAGTCCGTTCGTAACATATCCAGTCTGGATTATAGGAACTCAGTCTCCGCCGCGGTTAGGCCATCTGTTCCCCCGCTGCCGAGTATGACCGCGGTATCCGGCAGGATTCCTTCCCCTTGACGTGTAATCCCGTCCCAGATTTGTTCTGGGTTCTCTTCCGTACATGTAGCCGGGATTTCTACTCGGACTATCATCATCATCCGGACTCCACGAATGGAAATCTTGGTTGCTGCCAACACGTTCATATCCTTCCCAAGGACCTGACAAGTGAGGCTGCAAATGTCCCCCATGCGATGCGTTATACTGGTTTTGGTTCTCTAAGTAATGGTAATTTGAAGTCAAATCCTGCCTGGCTCTCCACGACTCGGACGGAGGGACGGCTTTTCCCATCGGCGGATTAGGCGAGTACGTAGGTGTAGAAAAACGTTGTTGTTGTTGTTGTAACGGCTGCGGTTGTCTTTGTTGCCTTGCCATATTCGAAAACAAGGGCTGCTGCATTTCTGCTAGATTATATGAGGTAGACAGAGGCGCTCGTTCGACATTGCTCGTGCTCTCACCCCAAACTGATGGCACAGTCATGTTCGATAAGTTGTGAAAGTGTGTGTTCTTCGTAATAGAAGTCATCTCCGATGCCGGTGTTTGCATAGGATAATAATCCGGTGAGTATGAAGGTACCGCTGGCTGCGGAGTTGATAGCCGTTCGGGCGGAATACTGCGATGAGCAGATGAAACCTGTGGCATCTGTTGGGGAAATGCATTCCTTCCAGCATCTCCCTTCCATCCACTCTGCGAAAACCGCAGAAAAACAATCAGTTTAACTTGCAGATAATTATACTGAACATGTATGATTACATCAAGAAATTAAAGTTTCAATGGTTAAATTCACAGAATTTTCTCAAATTTTCCTTTTTCTGTAATATTACACAATATGTGGCCCTAATAAGGTTTATAGCCTGGCCACCATCTATGGCCCATGCAGAGAATTCCCATCCCATCTATCTAAAGCTGAACGGGATGTCACTGTGATGATATGTCAAACCAATAATGCATTGCCATGTGGGAAAGCCATAAAGCGTTTAGCCTGTCGTTGGCTTGGAATACCGTTGACAATGACATCCCGAAGTGTAGGTAAGTTTATCTCCGTCCACGGGAATATCAACCACCATTCACTACTTCCCACTTGTTTCATCGATGGTGACTCCTAACCAGAATCGAGATAACAAGACCCTACAGTTCAACACCACCAATGGAGGTTCAACTTTTACCAAAATTATCAATTGTGCTTCTATTTGCTTGGCTTTCAGGATTCTAGAGCGGGAGGGGCTAGAGTGCAGTGCATGGTAAATTTTTTCTACTAGTAGTCAAAAACTGCAAGAGTGAATACAATGTCCGGCAGAAGTTGCAAAATGAGCCCGAGTAACGCACCGTTCCAGGGTTGCTCGAAGGTGTCGGAGATGGAAGAGAAACCTCGACCCTCTCCTCCATTTTTCTACCTAAACCATTTACACTACCGGCAACACCAGCCCCACCGGACTTAATCATATCCAGCAGTTTTACTGTATCCTCGCTCGACAAGTTAGCAGCCTGGCCAGAAGTCAAAGCAAACACCAGTTCTGGGTTTTTTAGCAGTACTGCAAGCAGTTCTAGATCCGGTTCAGCTGCGCTTGCTTTGTTAATTTGAGATAAGACCGGTGGCAAGGAAGCGACGCTGTTTGCTCCTTGGGAAGGAACGACCATTGTTTCCGGATTATATTCTTCTCTAGGGAAAGCTTGTGTTTCAGTGGAATCGGCAACGTCAGGCGGCTGTTCTATTGGTATTTCTGGTGTTAAAGAATCATCGTAGTCCATTTCAATGTCCCATGGTTCCTTCGGGTTAGACGGTGTCTCCTGGACCGTCCGGTAAGTAGTTTCCTTCTCACGGCGGTTTCTGTTTCTCTGGACTTCATTTTCTTTGCCATTCTCACCACCACCAACACTCCACGAAGGATCGAGTTTTATTTCTGCAGAAAGGAAAGGAAACGGCATGAAAAAGTATCCAACTGCAGAAAATGTTACTTTCAGCACTTACAGAAGCCATCAACCAACCAAAAACTAAGTAAAAAAATAATGGGCGAATATAACAGTGTCCAGAATCTCTGTTTTTGCTTCCTCTAAGCGATCAACGTCCATTTATCCGTTAATGCCTTCACGGCCAAGTTCATCAGTTATTTTGCCCGGTATCATGGGATAAAACGCGTCTCATGCCTATCTCATTCCGCACGTGATAGGTAGAAGACGGGTATATCCCCGTGCCAGGTAAGTCCCTCTTGTCCTTCTCAAGATGCATTTCATAATGAAGCATGCTACCAGAGTTTCAATGCGAGCTCCCGGAACTGTGAATTACCGGGTGCTGGCCATATGGGTTTGGTTCGTAATCAGTTATTCAATTATGTTTATCTTTTCAAGCTAATGAATTCAAAATTGATGATATTTCCATTCACTCAGCCTGCTTTGTAGAATTCGCATAGGAACCCATAAAATAATCATGACAAAACTAAACTTTATTAAAATTTCTTACAAGAAGCAAAATGTCGTCAAATAAATCTTGTAGCACATTATTTATGTAACGTGTAGCAAAACGGCCCTCAGAATTATCACAGTCCACAACAACAGAGGAGAAAGTAAGGAAAGGACGAGTCATTTCTGTCAACAAAACAAGCATTGACATTAATACACTCAGAAACCTAAACTGAGCGAGCCCACTTTTATCCGGCAAGGAACACCCACATGGGCACCAGTACACCCAGCTACTGTCACATGGAAGAAATGACATCCTCCATTCGTTTTCTCTATGCGGCAGGTATAATCTACCACATAATTGTGATGCCTGGACTGTAACATTCCCTACCAAAATGCAAAACATAAATAGTAACAGGACCAAGTCTGAGTGTCCAAAGGATTTTAAGAGGTACACGCAACTGCTATAAGGTTGAGTTAGAGCACCAATTTAGTAAGCGGGAGTTCTTGAGTTTAACTCTTATAAGTGAACAAAAAAGATATTAAAAAAAAAAAGTTGAGCAAAGAAATTATTGGTCAATGAGAAGCTATTAACTCAAAAAATTAACTGTGTCTCTCTATGATATACGTTGGAAGTACTGAAGGCACTCTCCCAACAAACTCTAAACAACTAAGGTGGATCTCTTATTTTTCTTTTCCCTTTTCCCTTTCTATTATGCCTACTGCTTTCATACTTAACATTACGAACAAAGAGTCAAAGGAACGAGAAAAGAGCCACTAAAAGCATATGTACCTGGAGGCATCTTCCATGGGATCTGGATTCTCCTGCACTTCTCTAATATGGGCTCCTTCAAATCCATACTCCGCTTTGGGGCAATAGTAGTTTCGGGCCTATTAGGAGTTTCCCTCTCTTTCAAAGGATATGTCGCAGGTATATTGGGTTCCTCAATGTTAGACCGAATTGGAACTTTGGGTACCACAGGCAAAATGCTTGCTTGAGAAGTTTTTAGCTTTTTCACACCTTCAGTCTTCAATTCTTTATTTTCATGGGATGAACCAGATTTCCCATACTTGCTCTGCATAAATTGTGCTCGCATTTTTGCTTTTTGGATATCATCAGCAGACATTGGACGAGCCTGACTCACAGGTGTTGTCCTTGTGGCCTGAACACTTCTCCCAGCTGATTTTTGGCCAGGTTGTTCCACCAACTGAACTTTTCTGCGCTCTCGAAATTCTGCCACTAGCTAAGGAAAGAGGCTCCTTCACTCTCATATGTTTAAAAAATCAAGTTTTACACACTATATTCATATAACATTTTTTTAGGCCATCCACGTAGAAACATAACAACGTAGAAATAAAACCCTTCATCGACAAAAAGCCTACTTTTCTTAACTAATGATATAATTTTGTTCAAATAAGTAAATGTTACTCAAAAGTTCTATATACCACTTGGGAGAAAATTGTAAAAACCTATATTAAGGATACGAGATGAAGATACACCGAGGATGTTCTTCTTATTTGACTCATCTGATGATGCTGTCAATAACTTCAAGGGTTCTGAAGCATTTACTTTCCTGAACAAAATGCATTCAAGAATAACACCACAAACACTGTCTTATGAACATGTATGTCAGAAGAAATAAACATTCTTACCTGAAATTCTCTGCACTTTCAAATGGTGTTCCAAGGAAGTCTTCCTGTAAAACATAAAATAAAATCTGTAAAAACTACACACCTTAAATCAATTTGAACGAATTTTTAATTAAATCTACGAAGCACTTACAGAAATATCCATATTTGACTTCCACGATTCATCACCCATAACTTCATCGATACTGCAAGAAAATTTTAGATTAGTAAAAACTGATTACCCAATTTTTTAGTGCATTGGCAGTGAGAATTGAGAAATGTACTTGCCTCTGCTTCAGAATTACTAACTCTTGTCCTGAATCACTAGATGTTTTAATGCCATTTGGTTTCTCCAAAGCTTGGTTTTTTGCTAATAACTTGCTCCACCTTGATAGCAAAACTCTTGCCCTGTTTGATATGTCTGATCTTCAAATCAGATAAATGAGATTAAATAATTTCATGGTTTATAAAAAATGACAGATACAGCATATATAGATCGCTTATTATACAAAAGAATTTTGCCCTAGAAATAAAACTAAGATGAATGAGAAGAAAAATGCTATTGTGTATGGTAAAGTACCGCCGGAGAACATATAGAGTTGCTTACTTATACTAACCATAGTTTAGAGATATCAAAGCAATATAACCATCTATGCATATTGAGAACCTTGTTTTGTTGAGTCAAGAACAAGTTTAACCACACAGATATGAGCATGAAAGAACTTGAGAGAGACGGGGTACGGTAGAGAGGTGATAAAGCACCAAAGAACTATCTGTAACAAATACACACCTGCTGTCCTGTAAAACCGCAGTCGATTAACACTTTGCAATACGGCTGACATATGCAAAGGAAGTGCTTTATGTAGAGGCAAATGACAGAGAACCTGTGCAGCAGGTAATGTTAGAATTTTAAACAACAATCATTAAATGCGGAATAGATCATTGACAAGATGGATTCCAGTTCAATAAGTACCTTTAAGATAACTAGTAAAACATTTGTTTGTTCTTCGACAGCAGCTTGACTCAACCACGTTACTAAAATCATTACACCTCCTTTAGTTAAGAACCTGCACGTATACAAGTGGATGTTTGGAACATGAAAAGAGACAAATAGTGTTGTACTATGAAACCTATAAAGTGATTTGTATTACCAACATAATACTGAAGAATTTTGTATCCGCAGTATCCACTCCATCAGTTTCACTTGCCCAGAAAATGTTTCTTCTTTCCGCATCAGGTTGAAAATGTCTTCAACAAAACATTTATCTAAATCGTCTAATCCAGAAGGAGCATCATCCTGCGTTGAGCATGATGGTGCATCTTCAACATTTGCGGGACCAACAGAGTTCAAGGGAACTGGATCACTTGGTGTCAAAGAATCAGGGCTTGTTGAGACCCCATCCTGCAAATCTTTATGTTCACCAGATTTCAAGGCCTTTTCCCTTGACAACTGTACTAGTTTTCTAACTCTCGACCGTTGACTGTTAAAGAAATCACGAACCTGTCAATTAATGGAACATATGTAAGAAACAATTAAAAAAATCACCATAAAAGGACCACACTGGGGAGAAAACGTGGATCAACCAAAAAATAGCCTGTTGTAAAGTGTAAGGCGGTATATCACTATCAGTTTAAACCACATTGGCGCACATGGTAGGGGTCATATGACGGCATAAACTAAATGCATTACAAAAACATCTAAAGGAACAAGTATTTGAGAAGGAAAGCTGAATGAAAGGTAACCTGTGTGACTGTAATGCCGAATAGAGCATTGAGCTCCCGAGATTCCTTCTTACTAATCGAATCTTTAATCGAAAAAACAGATTGCATATACTTTATAGCCTTTGGATTTAACAAATCCCTAGGTCTTTTTCCTGCAATTGGACCATCTAGTTAATATATAACAGATGATGGCCACAATGAACAAACACAAGAAAAGTATAAATATTTGTAAACAGTAAACTATAGCATCCAGATGGGTATATAGCATCTCACATAATTAAGCTGAATAAGCAAATTAAACAAGATTAACCCCACAATTAGCAATAATAATCCCACTTCCAATACTTACCAATCTTAATTGAAAGAGCACCAGCTGCCTGCATATCACAAAACGAAAGACAACATCATTAGAATTAGGTATTGTAATTTTCTTTAAATTTTCCTCCAATTTCTCGGGAAACCAAACACGCAGAATGCAAATTCGAATACGAAGACAACGCACCATCTCTTGGGAGAGAGGATTGACACCGGTGAGTTTGCATTGGGTGCCGACGATTCTCTGGAGCTGATCGATCTGGCTGTGGAAAAGCTCCCTCTGCGAGTCCAAGAACTTCCCGAACGACTCCGGGGAGGTCCCAATCTCCATCTCCGCCGAGGGATCCTCCATTGCCGACCTCCAAGCTCGAGTTTCTGAAGCTAAATGCAGCCCATGAAGAATTCGAATTCAGCTCTTAATCACTGGGAAGTTTGGGATAGAATTAGGGTTAGGCTTCGACAAGAGAAGAGGAGAGAGAAAGAGAGAGAGAGAGAGAGAGAGAGAAATAGGGTGGAAGCAGAGCAGGAAAGTAAAACCCAAAACAATTGGCGCGTGTAACTTTCGGATCCGGTTCGTGGGTTTGGGCTCTCTCCCGATTCGGTTTGCTTTTCGGTCACATTGTTATGCTCTACTCAATATTACGGTCTAATGGTATTTTTCTTTATTTGAAAGTAAGAAGTTTTATATTCGAATCTTGTAAATAGCGAATTTGATACCAAATTAGGCTGCCCATTGTATGGTTTTGCCGAACTCTCCCTCACCTTAGTGTAAAAATATAGATGTACTCAAAAATAAATAATAAATTGTAAAAAGTTACACGTGCTAATTTGGGACATGACATAAATGGGTTTTGGTTTGTCATAATGGTGTTAGTGTCCATTATCAAGTTGAACTCTTGAACACATCTAATTATTTGAATTAAGATTCATTTTGAATTTCTGTGTGTGAAGCTTGCTAATTAAGAAATTCAAACAACTGACTTTCAATCCTATGGCCACTGTCAATCCGTACCACTTGCCCACTTCTAAAAACCCAAAAGCTTGAACAACCCAAATCTTTTTCTCTATCTTGAATGGTCTGCAAGTTCTGGACACATAGATCGGAGTGAATCTCATTCTTAATTGCTTATGTAAGCAAAACTCGTCTAACCCACATCTAACCCATAAAATATGAAGTTGAATTTGACATGTTCGTGTGGTATACACGTGCTTTGCAACTTGGATTTGTATTATATTTGGTTTTCTCACATAAAATTAGGGTGGATCCTAGGATCAAACACATGAAAAATAATCATATTATTAAATGGGTTAATCGTTATAATTTTCATGTGTATGCTCATGATGAGAAAATATGATAGGTTTAGTAATCGTGTCTAGGTTAAGGTTTGTCATCAACGCGTGTGTTCTATCCAGGTTAATCCGAACTCGACACGTTTAGATAATAGATTCATCCATATATCATATCTTTTACGTGAAGAGGTCTCTATTGCACCCAATGCACAATTACAATGGTGTCATTGATTCAATGATTGCTTATCACGAGTTCTAAAAGTAAACCAATTGACTGATTGATGTTTACCATGTGGTGTGTTTAGTTGTATAAGAGTATCTCTCCTTCTCGTGCGATCTAATTTCTCAGGTGATGATCAGTCGGTCAACTCAAAAGTGAGTGCGTGGGCGGACCAACCAATGGTGACCATGCGTCAGGGTGATCCCCATAGCGGGCTATTCTTGTAATTCATGGGCTCTATGTCCTAAAGCTTTTGGGCTTATATTGGTCCATAGGGCTTATTCAACTACCTATATTTTTCGGCCTTAACGTGTTGTTGGGTTACGAGAATCCTATAGTACATGACAATTCTTTTTATTTTTTAATTTTGAAAACTTACGTAGTTTTTATATTTTTATGATAGAAGACTAAATAGTTTTTTCAACATTTTTTATTGACAAATAAAGTTTTATTAATGGGTAATTTAAATTTAGATATAAATATATTTCTTTGAGTTGAAAAAAACTTAATTTTATTCATAGCACGACTCTCAAATTTTAACAATAAAATAACCTTTCAGCAAAATAAATATAAATATCAATTTAACTTAATGAAATACCAAAATATTATTTTTCCCACAATCATTTTGGACATCTGACTTGTTTCGAAATGCTTTTAAAATGACTTAAACCGTTTTTGGTGAAGATAATATTGGACCAATTCTTAATAGAAACACAAGTAAATCTAGAAAAAAACACTTGAAGTGCTTTTCTTCACAAGCATCTATTAATGTTTTTTTTTTAACAAAGATATTAGATGGGAAGAGATGAGTTTAGCCTCATAATGGGCTAGCAATAATACGATTCAAATTCAACTTTGACGATAATCAAACATAAGATCTCTCACTTAAAAGTGAATAACATCAATTTCACCCATTAGTTACTTAGTATTATTGTCTAGCAGTATTCTTCTTCATTTGTATGTTAGAAGTTTTAGATTCGATTATCACGAAAAACAAATTTGAACCACCTTAACATTATTGTTTATAAAAAAAAGGGTAAAAGACTGTTTACTACTCTCATGTTTCGTGGTTTTCAACATTTAGTACATCAAGTTTTTTTCGTCTCAAATTCATACCTAAAGGGTAAATTTTGGGACAGTCTCATACATCCGTTAGTCAAACTGTTAAATCTGTCGTTAATTGTGACGTGGCGTTCATGTGGACAATGACGTGGCGTTCATATTTTGGAGGAAGAAGAAGAAGAAGGAGAAAGAAGGGGAAGGAAAAAGGAGGAAGAAGAAAGAAAAAAAAAAACAAACTTCCCCAGATTTCAGAGGAAGAAGAAGAAGGAGAAGGAAGAAAAAGGAAGATGGGGAAGGAAGAAGGAAGATAGGGAAGGAAGGAGGAAGGAAGAAGGAGAAGGAGGAAGAAAAAAAAAAAGTTGCGGTATGAGGAAGAAGAAGAAGAAGAAGGAATAAGAAAAGAAAAGAAAGAAAAAAGAAAAAAAAAGGTGGATGACACGTGGTGCCCAGTCAGTGCGCCACGTCGCAGTTAACGGGAGACTTAACAGTTTTACTAACGGATGTATGAGACTGTCCCAAAATTTACACTTTAAGTACGAATCTGAGACGAAAAAAACTTGATGTACTAAATATTGAAAACCATAAAACATGAGGGTAAAAAAAAAGGGTCCATAACAAAATTAAAAGAAGGCATCATGTTATAATTAACAATCTTATAATAATAAAATTCCTACTATTTTCCGCAGAGTAATGCTGACTTAATATTTTGTTAAATATTTTCGTCCTGGCTATTTTCTATATAAAAAAGGAGAAAAACCTGACCCCTAGTTAGTCTCTCACTCTTTCGTCCTCCACTATTTTCCTCTCCGCGATTTCCAGGGATTGGAATTTGGGGATTTTCCCTAACTCTATCGATTTTCCACACGATCGACCCCCCTCTCTGCAATTAGGGTTTTTCCTTGTTCTTCGCTGTGTAATATTGCTTTCGTGTTTTTTTTTTCTCTGTTATGGAAGATTATGGGTTTTGTTTATTCAGCGATCTGTGTGTTAGGTTTTTTTTGTTAGCAATGTTTATGTGTTCTATGCAGAATATATGATTTTCAATTTTTGTTTGTCTATGATCTATCTAGGGTTTTCCCCATTTTTTAGGCTTTTATTTTGGAATATTTCCCATGTCATCATTTGTTCATCATCTATTTAAGGGTGTTTGTTCTTGATTAATCTAGGTTTTTATCCATGATTTTAATGGCATTGCTATTACTTATTTGATTACCATGGTTTGTTCCGAAGAAAGTTGGGTTCCACCAAGTAGCCCAACTACTTATAAGCACATGCAACGTCCCTCCTCTCATCAATGTGAGATTACTCTCAACACACCCCCTCACACGTGATGGAATTTTCAAGCCTAACACGTGGGGTGACGTGGAGCATGGCCGTATATTTTTCTGTTGGTGTTATGGAATATATGATTGTTATATATTTGCCACGCATTTGGTCTGACTATTGAGTGCTAATCTATAATTGTTTCCAAATTATTACACGACTATACTTGCACACAACAGTATGTGTGCTCGAATATACAAGTAGGCAATATGGTTAACATTTTGTTTGTTTTTTTCTATGTTGATAGAGTTATAGTGGGAGGGTAGCAAAT
Organism: Malus sylvestris; assembly: GCF_916048215.2. Taxonomy (NCBI): domain Eukaryota; kingdom Viridiplantae; phylum Streptophyta; class Magnoliopsida; order Rosales; family Rosaceae; genus Malus; species Malus sylvestris. The sequence continues at coordinate 39,988,773 of NC_062270.1, read as the reverse complement.
CTTTTGTTACAAATGGAGCGCAAAGTTATTGAGTTGGATCAAGGATGGGACTATATGCAGAAGGGGATCACGAAGCTGAAGAGGATCCTAGAGGGGTTACCGGAGCCTCAGTTCAGCTCAGAAGAATATATGATGCTTTACACGTATCCTTGGTTGTTTTATATGTACTTTTTAAATACTGTGTTTCTTTTATTTTCTCCTTATTGGTGCATTCTCCGAGGTGAACCTCTCCTTAACTTTAAGTACAGAACCATCTATAACATGTGTACTCAAAAGCCCCCCAATGATTACTCTCAACAGCTATATGACAAATACCGGGAAGCATTTGAGGAATACATTACTTCAACAGTGAGGATCGAGGAACATTCTGAAATATTTGCTTATGGTTTCTTTGTTTTGATCATTTACTAAAGTGACATTCTTTCATCATTTTCTGAAGTTGCATAGAATCATAGTTGTATTTGGCTGTTTATGTATTAGGTGCTGCCCGCACTTAGAGAGAAGCATGACGAGTTTATGCTGAGGGAGCTTGTAAAAAGATGGGCAAATCATAAACTTATGGTTAGATGGCTATCACGCTTTTTTCACTATCTTGATCGCTACTTCATTGCAAGAAGGTCACTTCCTGCACTGAATGAAGTTGGACTAACCTGCTTTCGTGATTTGGTTAGTTATTGGACTCTTTTATATCTTCTACGTACTTTATGCAAAAATACCCACTCCCTTTTATATGCTTTGTTGTTTGTCGAAAGGGGCTTTAGTGATCTCAAATGTATTGAATATTCAACCTCAGGTTTATCGGGAGGTCAATGCGAACGCCAGAATTGCTGTTATTGATCTTGTAAGTTTATTGCTTAGTGATCAAGTCTATGTTTTATGCACAAGTATCCTGGCCATGATGAATGTTGTACCAATACTTTTTCTCCAGATTAATAAAGAACGCGAGGGAGAGCAGATTGATAGAGCACTGTTGAAGAATGTGGTAGATATATTTGTTGAAATTGGAATGGGTCAAATGGAGTCTTATGAACAGGACTTTGAAGCAGACTTGCTAGTAGATAGTGGTGAATACTATTCTCGTAAAGCAGCAAATTGGATTTTGACAGATACTTGTCCGGAGTACATGTCGAAGGCAAGTTTTCATGTGCTTAAGAGTGTGTGTGGCTTTTCAGTGTTGTTTTTGTCTAACACCTCTTGTGGAATTATACAGGCAGAGGAATGCTTGAAAAGGGAGAAAGAGAGAGTTAACAACTACCTTCATTCAAGCAGTGAACAGAAGCTTGTGGAGGTTAGTTAATGTGTAACATTATATTTTGAGAATTCAGATAGTAAAGTATGTGTTTGTATATCAGTAGTTGTGTGGTAGCTGTAATTTGAGAAAGTGTTTGGATATAATATGTGTATTTACATATGTACTAAATGTATGACAGGGAGTCTGTAGTATGTTTCATAACTTATGTGCTAGTGGGATCGTTGGTGCTTGTGTATAATATATATTTTAAGAATCCAGATGGTGGATAGTATACGTATATTTATTAGTGGCTGTGTGGTATCTGTAATTTGATAAAGTTTTTCCATCAAATATATATAGACTGTTATGTACATAAATATATGTCTGTAGTTTGTTTCATAATTTTTGTACTAGTGGGGTTGTTGGTGCTCGTGTATATTATAGTAGGATCTTGCGTGAATATTAGCAATAAATTAATTGTTGAGAGGAATCTTATGAAAACCGTGGGCCAATTGTTGATATTTGAAGCATTTAGAGGTGTGTTAATGTTTTAGGAATCTATGGGATGTACCATTCTAGAAAATCCATCAATATCGTGCAACATGGAATGTGGTACGGAACATACTGATCCAATAGGCATGCATAACAGGTTTAAAAACAACCTGTTACATTGAACACGGTGTAATTTGCCTAATGTTGTGACCCTGCTTCTATAATTGAAAAGGCGGTGTAAACAGTTCTGGTTTGATTTTGTTGTATTATTTTTAATCTCATTTATATTGTATCATGATATTATTTGCTTTCAAGTTCATCTGAATTATACTTGCATTCTTGGCCTGTAGAAAGTGCAACATGAGTTGTTGATCGTTTATTCAACTCAACTGCTTGAGAAGGAGGGTTCTGGATGTCGTGCTATGCTGAGATTGGACAAGGTATCTTATTGCCTTGCAGTTTATTATCGTGTTTGTAATCAGTCTTCTATTGTATTTCTAAGACTATGCCTGCTTGTTTGTGTCTAGGTGGATGATCTTTCTAGGATATTTAGACTTTACAACAAAATACCTAAAGGCTTGGATCCTGTTAGTCTTGTATTTAAACAGGTTTGTTTGTTTTTTGTTCGTGTTCTTCCAACCTCTTTCAGATGCTCCTTTATTGCAACAGTACTAAAATATGTAATGATTTGCAGCATATTACTGCTGAAGGTACGGCCTTGGTTCAACAGGCTGAAGATGCTGCAAGTAGCCAGGTTCAGTACCTTGTTCTGTTTATGCTGAAAGTGACATATTAACAAGTGTCTTGGTGTAATTGCTGCCATATATTTATCCTGAAAGTTATATATGAACTCAAGTATAGGTGTAATTGCTGCATATGTTTTGTATTCTGTTACGGATCTATTTAAATTTATTCTGCTTATCATTCTATGTATGCATGCTGGAGTGTAGTTGCTAATCACTAAAATTCCTGGGTGTTGCCTCTCTATTTGATGTATCTTGTGGATGTCTTTGAAGTCATTGGTCCCATGTTCTGGCTACTTCAAAAAGTTAGGTGCAAGCATGATTTATGAATATTAACTAGGTGTTTGCATGGTGTGTATATGAATTATATATATGAAACATGCTTTTGTACTATCATGTTTTTCATTATATAATTATAACTTACAATCTGTGTAAGTGATGCCCGAGTTGAGGTTATTGCACGGTTGCTTGATGCACATTTCATTACTCAACTTGGAGTTTTGACTCGAATGCTTGTTAAATTCAAAAGGATCATGGCATTATATGTGCTAATCTACTGAGAAAGAAGAGAAAAAAGTGATACAGGAATGAGGTGATTGTTTTAAGTCGACTTTTATCATTTTTTGGCTAGAAATTTAATGGCCTGATAGTAAGCTGTCCTTCCTTGAACGCTTGTTGACTAAGTTGTGCCAAGGGTTCTTTATCAGTAGTATTATTTGATTTTGTATTGTGTGTGCCTGGTGAATCCTATTCGTTCAGGAGTGAACTAAATATGTGTTCATCTTGCTTTTTATGTTATGGTGTTAATTTGTATCAAAATTGCTTCTGCAGGCTCGAGGTGGAGCTGGCACACAGGAACAGGTAACTACGTTAATCCTTATTATTTGATAATTTTGGCAGTGATTGGAGATCCGTAGTTGACGTATCTTTGTGGTTTTCAGGTCCTTATCAAAAACATAATTGAGCTGCATGACAAGTATATGAAATATGTTGATGATAGCTTTCAGAACCACACACTCTTTCACAAGGTTAGTGTTACAGAATTCTTGTCATTTACACTTGTCTTCTTACTTTCTCTAAGAGGCCCTTTTCCGTTGGGTGTTTAATAGGCATTGAAAGAGGCTTTTGAGGTATTTTGCAATAAATCCGTTTCTGGGAGTTCAAGTGCGGAATTACTTGCGGGATTCTGTGATAATATCCTCAAGAAGGGTGGGAGTGATAGGTTGAGCGATGAGGCCATAGAAGAAACGCTTGAGAAGGTATTATTTTATTGAGGGTTTTTCTTATCATGAATTTTCATTTATTGTTGGTGATGTGTTTGGTAATTCTTGTTGAACTTGGTCTTTTGGATTAATTTTAAGATTGTCATCTAACTGTTTTCAGGTTGTTAAGTTGCTTGCTTATATCAGTGACAAAGACCTTTATGCAGAATTCTACAGGTAAATCCTTTTTTTCTATCAATGTGTAGCGTATGTGGTTTCGTGTCACTTACCAGTTAAGTTCCTGTCAGATACTTGGTGGTTAGTGTTTTAACAAGGCTGTTACCAGTTACTATGTGAAAATCCAACGGTTAATAGTACAAAGTCTTGGGTCAAATAAGTGATACGAGTCCTATTAACCATTGGGTTTTCATCCAACGGCTTATGACATGGTAAATGATCATTAACAGCTAACAGTGTCTTTGTACTCCCAACATATATATGTGCGTGTTTGTGTGCATGTGCAGCTCAGTAGACAATTAAGTAATTGTTTTCTATGCACAGGAAAAAACTAGCCCGTCGGTTACTTTTTGATCGGAGTGCCAACGAAGACCACGAAAGAAGTATTCTGACGAAGCTTAAGCAGCAATGTGGTGGACAGTTTACGTCAAAAATGGAGGGAATGGTGAGTCAACCTGTTTTTCCCTGAGCGTCTCTCTGACTGTTACTTCGCTGTTAATAGAGATATTTTCCTTTTTTTTTTTTTTTTTTTTTCTGTCAAACGATGGTCAATTATCAAGCTCGTATAGAAATGTTTACATCTCGAGCAAGAGAGTTAAAAACCCAATTGGGAACAACAAACCCCATCTTGGACTACCACCCTTTCCAGTGTCTACAAAGTAAGCTACCGGGTCACACCATTACAATTATGTGAAGCGTAAAAAAAAAAGATATACTCCGACTGTCTAGCCATCTGATGCACATCCTGCAAAGTACTTTCAATATCTTCATCCCTTTGCAGAAATTTGTCTTTGTCGTCACCAAGTATTTTTAATACTAGGATTGGGTCAATTGAGAGAAATTTTAACTAGTGGTATTGACTTAAGGTGGATAGGAAAATTATTGTTATTGACCTAAGATGAAGTAGAAAATTGTTTCATGAACTTATTTTTTTGACCTATATTGAATTTCTTCAATTATCTTTCAGGTCACTGATTTGACAATAGCTCGGGACCACCAGAAAGGGTTTGAGGAGTATCTTCACGATAACCCTGCCGTGAATCCTGGGATGGACTTGACAGTCACTGTGCTTACAACTGGTTACTGGCCAAGTTATAAATCGTTTGATCTTAACCTTCCTGAAGAGATGGTAATATTAAGTTTGTGGAAGATTTCCACTGCAAATATAGATTGTGCTTGGAAATACACGTTCCTAAATATGGTATTCCTGATGCCTAGATATTTGGCGTATATATCTATTTCAGGTGAAATGTGTTGAAGTTTTCAAGGGATTCTATGAAACAAAAACGAAACACCGGAAACTTACATGGATTTACTCATTGGGCACGTGCAATGTTACTGGCAAGTTTGACACCAGACCCATTGAATTGATCGTGTCAACCTATCAGGTTATTCCACAATATTTTGCTTAATTTATTTTGGCCATTGGCAGAATGTCACTTTTTCAAGAGTATTCGAGTACGGGGACTATAAGTTGTGTTGTATTTTTCACAGGCTGCTCTCTTGCTCCTCTTCAACAGCGCTGATAAATTGAGCTATTCAGAAATATTGACTCAGTTGAACCTTACTCATGACGACTTGGTTAGATTGCTTCATTCGCTCTCGTGTGCCAAGTACAAGATTCTCATCAAGGAGCCTAATTCAAAGACCATCTCAACGAATGACAGCTTTGAATTCAACTACAAGTTCACGGATAAAATGAGAAGAATCAAGGTCTGAGATCCCTGTACTTTTTTTCCACTTCATTCTTGTTCTGAGAGTTGAAAATTCATAAACTATGGCTGTTTTGTTATCCTTAGATTCCTCTCCCACCCGTCGATGAAAGGAAGAAAGTGATTGAAGATGTTGACAAAGACCGGAGATATGCTATTGATGCTGCAATTGTTAGGATTATGAAGAGTCGGAAAGTTTTGGGTCATCAACAATTAGTCATGGAGTGCGTTGAGCAGCTGGGAAAAATGTTCAAGGTACTACACTATGTTTGTCATTGGATGCAATTTTCGGTGTTCGCGTATAGATATTTTGCCTCTCATATCTGTATCTATACATTCTGTGCTCTTTTGTTCCCATTTAATCCGTTCTGACAACGGTTATGGGCGGACTTGAAATGTGCAGCCCGACATCAAAGCAATTAAGAAGCGAATTGAAGACCTCATCACTCGCGACTACCTGGAGAGGGACAAGGAAAACCCCAACATGTTCAAGTATCTTGCCTGATTCGATTGCTTGGGTACAGGAGGCACTGGTTGAAAACCCTAATCAGAAAGCTCGAGCCACAGTTTCTTCTTCTTCTTCGTCTTCGGATTTGAGACCCGAGAGATCTGCTGTATATTGTGTGCAGCTCTTTTAGAAATGCTAGGATTTTTCAAAGGAGTGGAAGATTTTTGTGCAACTGACCCGTTATCTATATGTTTTTCTAACTTAGGGGGAAATATTATTACTGGCAATAATATTAAGATTTTTGTACTGCTATTTAGTGTTTTCGTTGTTGCTTAACGACGTTTAGAAGGCTAAGGGCTCGTTTGAAAGTGTTTTTAAAATGTTGAAAGTGCTTTTGATGAAAATGTTTTTAGAATCGATCCTCAATAAAATTGCAAGTAAATTCTAGAAAAGTACTTAAACTGCTTCTTGGAAGAAACACATAACTGATGTTTTTCTAGCGACTAAAGAATATATGGTCACCCACAGATTGATTTGATGTCATATTAAGAGTTGGGTTCAAAACATTAAAAAACTCATTCGTTCATTCTTTGTTTGATATCAAATTCAACAGTTGGGTTTGAAACTTTAAAAATTTAAAGGCATTCGTCCGTCTCCAAGTGAGCATGTTATTAAAAACACAAAATAACTCAACAATTTCCATTTTCACAAAATTACGAGTTTTTTTTATTTTTTTTATTTTTAACAAACGATATTATCTACATTAAAAGAGATCTAACAATAATATGATTCAAAATTGTCTCTTAAAAAAATTGAACATAAAACTTCTCACTTGTAGTGAAGAAGAGTACCACCAGACAGTAGTACTAGCTTAACAGGTAGCCAAACATTACGAGTTATAGTCACAATTTTTCACCCTAAAATTCATGGAAGAAATTAGAGATGATGCGGCCTAAAAAATCTACAAAACGTATTTTTCTAAGAAGAATACCACCAGACCGTAGTACTAGCACTCAAAACCTCCCGTTGACATTTCCGGCTTTTTTCAATGAATAATTCTAAAACCCGGATAACAACTATCGCTAGCTGAACTCATTTTAAACATTATTGTGTAAACCTAAACAAATGTTATTTCCATCGCTAAACAATCGTTAAATCACTAGCTGTTCGGAAACTATACTATCCACATCACATCCGGCAAAATTCAAAACGAGAATATCACACCGAATTCATACGTCTACTCGCTAGAGCTGCAGAAATCGCAACTACCCCCGCTGCTCAACCTGCAAGCAGAGACCCTGTTTGGTTAGCAAAACATTATACGCTCCTCGAATTCAATCTACAAGACTTGCAGTAACAATATTGATCAGTCAGACGTCTCTGGATTTGTTGCCTTCTTTACTTAAAACCCTAGAACATCTCTCATACATGCCACATAAACGGGAAAGTGATTTTCTACTTCCTGACACTCCTCTCTCTTTCTCTAGCCCTTGGATTGAATTAAATCAAGGGAACTTTAACGAAAAGCTCCTGGTACTGTTCACTTTAACGAAAAACCACATTTTTACACTAAAAAATCAATACTGGTACTATTCACTTTACCCTTTATTTTGTCCTTAGTATTAAAACTCAAAGTTTTCAAACCCTTTTCATTAGTTTTCCTTTAAATCAAAGGAGAATCAAGAGTAAAGACGAAAGGGAAGGGTACAGAAGAAGAGTAATTCGGCTCAATCCTGCCCTCCTCTCATGTATGCAAATATATCTTTAATTATCTGAAGTCGACAAAAAATATTGACGTTGCTAAATCATTAGAACATTACCTGTTAGATCTGAAGGACCGAGTTAATAATATACAACCGATCCCCTTCTCTTTACAGACGGAAACACGCGCAGATTCTTCAATGATCCCGATTCAATGATTAGTATATGATATATACATTGTCGCCACTGGCAAGATAAAGTGAAAATAGACAGAGTTAGAGATGAATGCACTCAGAATGAAGCATCAAACTTTCACCAACAGTTACAGCTAACAAACCTTTGAGGAAAGAAACTCAGGCAAGCGCAGCAGGTTCGAGCTAACATGCATAACAGTGATAATAATTCGCTGATAATGTAATTTTTTTTTTTTTCATCTGATTTCGTCTCTATTAACGCAAAGAAGATATCCTAACTACAACAAAAGTGAAGACAACCTGCACATGTAACACATATCAAAATCAAATTCAGACAAAAAAGTGCAAATGGTAACTGAAAGGTTTGACGGGGAAATACAGATTATCTATTAGAAAAACAGCATACCTACGATTTCCATCTTTTCCACCCTTTTCTACAGCGTCGGTGTGGTCTCAACTGTTGAATCAAGGTGGCAGCTGCCAGTCTTCTCCACAAAGTTCAACATAACGAATTATCAAGATAAGTTAACAGTCTGAACAATTAAGAATCTCCAAAGCTGTAAGTTCTGGTTTTTGAACTCAAAACAAACCCCCTATTGATTTTAGAACTCGTTCTCTCGTCCTTATATACAACTATTATATCTCCCCTCACATTCTTGATGAAGTAAATCCACTTTCAGAAGCAGCTCCAGAATCTTTTCATTAGAGCCGTACTTGACGATGATTTGTCAGTGCTAGAAAGCAGATTCGAGACCACATAAAATAAAATGACTAGGAGTTTGCTGTATTTGAAACATGAAGATAAACAATCAGTCGCTCAACAGATGTTCCAAGCAGTTCAGCAGAAGTATCAAGACCAGACTCGTTTTCCTCCTTCCTTAAGGCATGAGCCCAAGGATTCACCAATTGACCTTTTGCTAGGGTTGAATCATAACACAACTACTTGCCTTTTTTAACGGCTGATAGCCTCCATCGCGAGCCGTACCAAACGTAGTAATCCCTCTACGTCTTGGAAGTGAAAGTCAAGAGCCCTTTTAATGGCAGATATACCTTCTGCACGCTTAGCATCTCCCGTGTTTGTATTAGCAGCTGCAAATGCAAGCCACGATTTCCTCGACGCTTCCATTGCAAAATTTACATCCTGAGCCTGCAAGAAATCATATTTACAAAATGTTCGGTCATCATCCACACTTCTCTACTGTGAAAAGAGAATACCCATTCTTAAATAAATTGATAGTCAATTCTTGTTCATGCCCTTCTCTGACCACGTTATACGTACTAAAAATCTAGAAAAATAATTCTGATGAAAATGTGCAACAGTACGAGGGAAGTTTCAGAATAGGATCTATATAAACTTACAAAATTGAGCATCCGGAGAAAGTTGGGACGGTTTCGGGCAGCAATAACATGGTTTCCAGCAACTTGGGGAGAGCTAACGCCCTTGGGTAAGGCAACCTTGTCTAACGTTGAGGGGTTGTTTAGGTTATCAACATCAGAGGCAGAGGAAGAAGGAGATTCACCTGATAGAAAAGCAACAAGACAATTATCAAATTAGCAGCAACTCAGAACAAGGCTATTAAGAGCCTTGCAGCTCCTCTAGAACCAACTAACAGCTCACTTAGGATGCTGGTCAATTTACCAGGAGGAACCAATTGTAAAGCTGTTTGCAACTCAAGACGATCTCTGCTTGCACTGGCATGCGAGGAGTATATCACCCTCATATAAGCCACTTCCATGCATTTGTAGGCCAAAGCCGCAGCAGCCATATCCTTGGCTTTCTCGTATTCATGTGCACAAAACCTATAAGATAATTTTTAATTAACAAGGAAAAGCATAAAAGGCATGAAAGCTCCAGAACCCATTAGAATATAAAAGCCTGCAAAGAACATACTTAAAAAAACAATAGGAATGGCTACTATACGTGCCACTACAGTATATGACAATAACTATTCTAATGACCAAAGACGACACAATCAATACCTAGTACGGCCCAAAAGCACATCCCACATGCAAAAGACAGATGACAGCTTCAACAGTATGAGAAGATCACTCCCTACATCTTAAGAGCTAATGCTATGTGTACCCCAAAAGTACACTTTCTCTGTCACCCCTCCCAACCAATCCAAAAGGGCTTTCGATGCAAGTCCAAATACACGATGGTAAAAACCACAAAAATATAGTTGAAAGTACCACCTAAAATTGCAGACAACCATATTATGGGTCCCAATGCACATGCAGGGTTCCACAAAGGGTAGAGCAGGACTCACAGCAAGGTTGCACAAGTCAACAGATATGATCACTAAGACCCAAAACCAGTGCATGTGCCACGAGAAAAGAAGTATTAATACGGCTCAAATTTGACTTACTCGCATAGTTTCGCGGTGCTACTATACATTTGCATGCACTGAGTCATGTCAATATGCTTGGCACTATCAGTGTTCTCCAACAAAGATGCAGCATGAATAAATTTGACAGCCGCTTGGAAGTAAAGCCCCGTACTTTCGGAAGACCCGGCGTTCTGCAAGGATTAGTATTACAAATGATTATTACAGAAAGGAGAACAGCAACATCTAATCATGAAAATATGATGGTTAAAACCTTGACGCGATCAGCAAGATGTTTTAGATCTTTAGCTTCTTTCAGAGCATTAGTACCAGCCTGGCTGCCGGAGTCCCTTCTAACTGGACTAGGGGCATCAATATCCCTGGCCCTGTGCCCATTCTGTGCAAGATGCCTTGAACTGATATGCTTAGCTCCATTCTGATTATCAACCCTTCTGGTTTGCATTTGCTTCAGAGCATCATTACCTTCAGAGGCATCAACTTGTGAGCTATCTGCTCCATTACCCTTTTGAGAACCCACAGCTGGTCGGGGACAACGACCAGTAATCTCATTTTGAAATCCACCAGAGGGTGGCAAGGGTAGTGACTTCCCCCTAACTGAGCCTGCATCCACTCGTTCAGTTTTTTCAGAAGGAATCTTTGATGACTTTTCACCATCACAATCTTGCAGTGAATTCTGCTTGGGAGTAGAAATTGCATCTTTTTTGCAAATGGTTTCTGGCTTAACATCTGGGCCATCATGCCCCCCAAAATTCGACTGACCTTCCCTTTTACTGCTCTCAATGGAAGATTTTCCGGTAACATCTTTCTTGCTGACATATTTGTTCTCAGTTTCACCAGATTTAGACCCAAATTTCTCCTGCAACTTGTTTTTACCATCCCCGGGTTTTATTCCATGAGAGGGTGAATGATCTTTCTGTTCACTGAGAACATTAGAATTCTTGGCCTCACCAATGTCCAAATCAGATTCAAAGCTCCTTTTCTTGTCCTTTGACAGTGAAGAAGAGTATCCCTTCCCTGACTTTCTTGGGTGCGACCCATTAGAGTGATAATGCTTTCCATTCTCTCTGTCCTGGAAATCAAGCACAGAAGACTCACGGGCCCCATGATAAGCCACAGTGGAGACTTTGTCCTTCCTCGCTGTTGCAGATCGATCACTCCCACCATCATCTTCGCCATCTGAGCACCTTCTTGGGCTACCTATGGCAAAATGACCAGCATTTTGTGATTCATCCTTTCCCATGAGGTCCCTGCGTACTGATGTAAGCTTATCAGGATTCAATATTCTCATAGGTGAAGATGAGACAGATTCTACAGGTGAACCTTTAACTTCCTGAAAGCTGGATTTCGTTTTCTGGGAGCCAGAGATTTTGGAGGAGCTTGAAGTTGCAGCCATAGGAACCTGTACAGATCCCAAATCTTTTTTCAAGGAATCCACATCATTCCTACTCCGGTGAGTTAAGCTGCTACTGATATCTTTTCTATGTTGTTGGTTCTTTGTATGGCTGATTTTTTTGTCTGTTCTACCACTTCCTTTGCTTGCACTAGACTCTTTCCCCTCGGATTTAGAAGTCCTTGCCTTCTTTTCTTTCCTGCGGTAGTTCTCACTAAACTCCTCCTTCACGGCGATTGAATGATCCTCAACATAGTGCCCTGTAGCTGGAATGGAACCCATGTGAATTTGAGAATCGGAGGATTCCTTCAGTTTTCTCTTTTTTGATCTACCTTTAGAATCAATGTTTCCCACATCTAAGGATCGACTATTTAAGAAAGCTTCATCTTTTGCTTTTGTAATAGAAGCAGCGTGTGACCTGTTCTTGATTTGATCTTTCCCTGCAGCAGCAGTCAGAAAACCACCACTTGAGCTAATACCTACCTCCCCAACTGCCCCACTGTAGTCTGATGCCCATTCTTCATCATTGATATGTTTAACTTCAGTCTTGATTTTCTTGGAAGCTCTAGAAGAATCTGGATCAGAGTCTCTTCTATTCTTTATCTTTAAATTCTTGATGTCACCTGTTTGACATGCTGTATTAGTACGTAAATAGCATTCACATTAGTTAAGGAAGTTTTAAAAGCACAAAAAAAATGCTGTTTCATACAGTACCTCCCCCAGTAGAGCGCTCTAAATCTCTATGCTTCTCCCTGTACTTGTGTTTTCGTTTCTCCACTGCCATGTCACTGGATTTGCTTAGCTGCTGCAAATCAGGTTCACTTGGCAGTGGAGACTGATTCACATCATTCAAGCTTCTACTCTTCACCGATGCCTGCATGGTTTTCTTCATAGAGTTTGGAAACTGAATGGAACCATCTTTATTAGTTGCATTTGGCAATTCTTTTGCTCCAATTTTTTTCTTTCCACCACTAGGCATGGCAGGCAAACCAAAATTTTCAAGGTTTTGGTCAGGGTTTCGAGGCTTAGGCAATGCCACTCCTTCCAGTAAACCAGGATTTCTGGGCAGATTATTTTGACTCTCAGGGGCAGGAACTTGGTACTGTGCAATGAGAGCTTTCGTCTTTTCTGTTGTTTCCTCCTCGTTTACATTACACCGATTCATTCCAGGCCTACATTTGAATCAAGAGATGAGCTTTAGAGAGATAGAAAGCAAGAGAGATTGGAATGAACAGTCACAAATTATAAAATGGCATACATCAGTATACCACTACAGGTTTTGTAGATACAGCGATATACAATGTACTGTAATGAACGTAGTGATAGATAGGTTAGAAAATGCCTACGACAAAGGAACTTACAGCCAATTAAGCATGCTACACAGCCACTTCTCAGGTAGGCTCTCCAGGTTTGTGCCATATGGAAGAAGCCGCCATTTCAGACACTTGTCACAACACACCCAATTATCTGCTATCGGTGCAGGAGCCCCCGTAGCAGGAGGCACAGCAGACACAGGCCCATTTCCAGAGTGTGAGGCTATATTTGAAGCCGTCATAGGATATGAGTCTGCAATTGATGGTTTTTCAAATTTATTGCCACTTTGTCTCTCCCTTGATGCACTGTTAACTGCAGATGTGCTTTTTGCAACAGCATCAGAGTCCTTAAGCTTATCTTCAACTGGCAGTTCAGATAAATTCATTTGGTTCTTTTCATCTATATCCCCAAACAAATCTCTATATGTATCCCTGCTTTGATCAATATTAGAACTATTTGCATGAGTGCCCTTCATTTTGGGCGCTGAAGAAGAACCAACCCTTGAGCTTTCTTTTGGAAACTCAGCAACCGTGGTCCTGTGACTTTCCTTCGGTTTGTTTTTCTCCCCAGGTACTGGATACTCCTTCCCAGAAATTAGTCTTGTATCATCTACCTCATGTGATGTAGCCTTCTGATTGACTTTCTGCTTTGAATGGTCCATGACTTCAGTATTTAGAGATTTCCTCCCTTTGGAAACATTTAAGTCACCTTTTACCAATTCATAAGTTTTCTCTACCCTGCAATGGCCCTCTTTCTTTGGGTGAACCAAAACGTCCTCACTCACATTCACTTTTCTATCTTCCTGAACCTTTCCAGCCAAATTGGCTTTTCGCTTTTCAACCCAGCCATCCTCTTGGGTGGAAATTGGCTCCATTGGTTCATCTTCTGCTTGACCAGGGAAGACCTTATCCCTCACTAAAGTTTTCTTATCCATTTCTTTGCTCTTTATCACATCGTTGACAGTAGAAAATGAACTAGATAGAAGTGGGAGCTTCAAGGTTTTAGAAACAAGCTCCTCACAAGCAAACATGTCAATGTCATGTTCCTTCTTTGACAGAAGCCCAGTTCCATCCTTATTTTTCCCACTCTTTGATTCAGCTGACAAATCATTTCTTTCGACCAATTTTGTTTTCCTCGATCCTGACACTTTCCCACCTCCCTCCATGGTATGATTTCCATTCACTCTACCCTCTTTTAGGAGCTTTTCCTTTTCAATTAAGTAAATGAGGTCGTCATGAAGAGGTGACATCATATCCTCATGCACGGGAAAGGATGTCATAATCTGCTCCAGAGCACCACCAAAAGAAATGTTTTAGATTAAGCACACTATTTCAGAAACAGAAAACATCTGAATATTACAGGGAGATGATTCACCTGAAGAATACAGGTGGGAGATTCAAATGGGGCATCTTGAGGCTCATGAGATATCCCTTCACTCTCTGAAGGGCTATCATCTACTGAGGAAGATGATGTGGCATCAAGACCAAGCCCACTGTAGATAGCATTTTTTCGTGTCGACAAGTTATCCGATCCCACTTTAAGTCGCACCTTCAGTGTTTTCTGGTCCAATGAATTAATATCTTTCTTGTTTGCAGATTCATGCCGAGGAGCGTACTGGTCAGCTTGAATTAATGACACACTTCCTTCTTGTTTGACTGGATCATTTGCTGAAGGTGCCTTTGGTGCAACAAGCGAGGTGGAACCCGTAGAAGCAGGTCCAACTCCCACTGACTGAGGTGTATTATAACAAACTGCATTGTTACGTTGACCAGCCTGTGTAGAAAAATAATGAGGGATGCTCAAGTACACTGATAATTGTCAAATAAACCACTACGAGACAAAGGTTTGTCTACAGAACTAGATATAAGTAGGAAATGACATACTGAGAGTTGATACCTCAAGTTTCAAATTGTTGGGAGATTTGAGTAAGCTGCAGTTCTGAACTTTTTGCGGAGTCTTTGGATGAGACGACACTGGAGACCGCTGATAAGAAGGTAAAAATGAGCCATACCCACCCCACTTTGCCCCTGTTGCAATGTATTGATTGCCAACTCGTTACTTAAAGAGAACTTAAAATTAATGAATCTCTCAAGCACAAGAGATAATGTAATTCCCTTCTATTGACTTACCCAAATTCTCCGCAGAAACTCCACCTTCAAATTCTTTCTGGAAGTGTCCCAAAACATCCTGAATTTTATCATCCTAATACCAGAGAGAGCAGTATGTGTCATTAAAATGCAAAGCTTGTCTAAAG
This sequence comes from Malus sylvestris, assembly GCF_916048215.2. Lineage (NCBI taxonomy): Eukaryota > Viridiplantae > Streptophyta > Magnoliopsida > Rosales > Rosaceae > Malus > Malus sylvestris. Next base: position 39,973,510 of record NC_062270.1, on the reverse strand, counting down.
AGACGCAAAGTAAACAAGACAGTTATACTTCAATAACGCTTTTCGTAAGATTAGGCATCTTTATGATTTAAGATTTTACATTGTCGAGCTACCAAATATTAACTACCTAAAGCAATCACACTTCATGACCTTACAACAACACTTAAACAAGTATCAGAATCTCAAAACCCCAGTTTCAAATTCCAAAAGGTCACCCATCGCATTTGAAGCTAACGTAGATAAATTCTACAAAACTTGATTCTAACATTCAGATTTTACAATCCCACATAACTCATAACTACACAGTAAGTCATTATGGATTCCAAAACTGAATAGTTTTCAAGGCACATTATATGGCACGTTAAACCGTTATAATAACCAGTAAGTTCAGCGCGAAAACCAATTACTCGCATGATTCAACCCCTCAAAACAGCATTTTCATGCCAGACCATAAGTCAAAGACGGATACATCCTTACATTACAAAGTGGATGAATAAGATATGTTAACACTGTAAGTACATTACAACAATCATAAGCTAAGTAACAAAGTCCTAAACTACAGCTCCGCTCCCTGAAAGCAAATATCAAGTCTTTAAGCTTCTTAAGCTCAAGTAAGAGATTTCTACTCAAATTTAATTCAATAAAAAGTTCACGTTCCATTAAGTGCCCTTAAATTCTTAACATAATCAAAGTAAAATTCAATTTCAATCAAACTCCATTAGCTTGGATCTACCCACCATACAAGTCAACCCAAAAAAAAATGGAGCAATTCAAAACCGATATTCATGTAAGGATCAAACTTTTAAGCAGCATAAACACATGTATATCCAAATCTACATGTATAAATACATATATGTGTTTCTATATGCTTACGATGTAAGAGAGAGCAACATCGACATCGATGTTGGAATCGTATTCATTGATGTGGGAAGAGCAAGCTTCGCCTTCTTCAAGCTCAGTATCCTCCATCTCTATCCTACCAGCAAACCCTAATTCCATCCCCTTCCTTGCATCCCTAGTCCCCACAGAAATCATCCACAAATCTCTCTCTCTCAAATTCTTCAACTACTAATCAAACCACGACCCATTCAACAAAACCCCAAATCCCCATCAATCAAATTCCCACCCGATCACACAAACACCCTCAAAAATCAATAACCCTAAATCCCAAAATTCAAATCTTCCAAAATTTCCCAAATTAAAAAACGAATTTATAAAATTAAACAAACCCAATTGGGTTTCTAAAAGCTCCGATTTCGCCAACAGTTTCTGCGTGTAAATTCTTTTGAGCTGAAAATTTGATTCAGCAGGACTCTCTCTCTCCTCTCTCTCTCTCTCTCTCTCTCTCTCTCTCTCTCTCTGGGTTTTGGTGTTTACAGCAGCCGGTTTCTTAATTTCTGATTTTTCTTTTTCTAATTATTTTTATTTTCTTTCGCTCGAAGCAAAAATTAATTAATTAATCATATTTTTCTGGCAATAATATTAATTTATGTAATTTATGTGTCCACGTAGAATTAGGAAAGAACCAGGATCTAACCAGCATACACCGTTTGCATATTTCCTTTTATTTTCGTTTTGGCCCCTATATTTCCTCTTTTTTATGTAATGGCTCTGTCGTGAAAGACTGAGAATTTATAGTTTGAGACGCAAGAATGCGCGTGGTTGCTTCTTCATTTTTTGGCCCTTTGAGAAATAAATAATTCACCAAAAATGTAGTTTCTATAGGTGATATGTTCTAACATAAATACAAGAGATTATTAATTTGTTACAAATTAATAATTTACCAAATAAAACTTGTATGCTAAATTGTAAAGTATAGGTGATTCTTGTAGTAGTGTGATAGCAAGAATGTTGTACAATATATTATACAAGTTTGTTAATTGGTTAAAACGTACACGAAAAATATCGTTATGAAATATGTTTTATATAAGTCAACAATGGTGGTTGAATTTGTAACGATGGTTATTTATTATAGATTCTGTTGATGCACAAAACCGGAGGGGTCTTGGAACAACATAAATCTGACCGTGAATCTGCAAGTAATGTAAATAACACAAGATGTATCGTGGTTCACCTCAAGGTTTGGGTTATGTCCACACTGATTATGTATTTATCTGAGAGGTGAGGGAGAGAACATCTGAATATGAGAGGGGATGTGAGAGAGGTGAGAAGGCTCCAGAATTGGCCTCCCCTAATTGTGAGGGTGAAGGGTCCTTTTATAGAATAAGGACTCCTCACTTATTACATATTTGCCCCTTTCTTTATCACATAATTACATTTAAGTCCCCGAGTATTTGTACAAGATCTAAATACGAGGCCCTAAATATGGTATAAACAGTAGTCCCCCAAGTCTTCAGTCAAGAGAGTCTTTTGGCTGGAGACTTGAAATTCAGTCCATGTGTGGGCCGAAGTAACTAGATGTTGTCTTGAACTGATGCTTGATATGAAGCAGTGCTCAATCTGAGATGATGCTCAACTAGAAGTAGCACACGCTGCGAGGCTGCTCGGCTCGTGGCTTATGTTGCCTTGGTTGGCTCAGCTTTGTGGCGTTTGAAGGTGAGGGAGTCCCTTTTATAGAATAAGGGCTTACTCTTCAATACATGAATGATGGGCTATAGTTGATGCTCTTTAATGATGGTAAGGGAGTCCTATTTATAGAATAAGGGCTCGTTCCTTAATACATAAATGATGGCTTATGAGTGATGCTCGCGGCGAGGCGGTTGCTCAGCTGGCGGCGATGCTCTCTAACGAAGGTGAGGAAGTCCCTTTTATAAAATAAGGGCTCGCTCCTCAGTACATGAATAATGGGTTATGAGTGATGCTCGTGGCGAGACAGTTGCTTAGCTGGCGGCAATGCTCTCTAACGAAGGTGAGGGAGTCCCTTTTATAAAATAAGGGCTCACTCCTCAATACATAAGTGATGGGCTAAGTCCCCCAAGTATTTTTCATGAGTGCTCTCTAATGAAAGTGAGAGAGTCATTTTTATAGAATAATGGCTCGCTCCTCAATACATAGATAATGGGTTAAGTCCCCCAAGTATTTTTCATGAGTGCTCTCTAATGAAAGTGAGAGAGTCTATTTTATAGAATAAGGGCTCACTCCTCAGTACATAGATAATGAGCTAAGTCCTCCAAGTATTTTCATGAGACCTAGTTGAGGCCCAATATATGGTACATAATGTAGTCCCCCAAGTCTTCAGTCAATAGAGTTTGTTGGCTGGAGACTTCAAATTGAATCCATGTATGGGCCGAAGTGGCAGTTGTTCGGAGGCGGTATTTGTATACCCTGCACTGAAGCTTTGTAGGTGAAGTTTTGCAAGTGAAGCTTTGAAGCTGGAGCTCTGTAAATGAAGCTTTTAAAGCTAGAGCTTTTGTAAATGAAGTTTTTGAAGCTAAAGCTCTGTAAATGAAGCTTTTGAAGCTGATTGACATGAGTGATGCTCATGAATGTTATCATGATATGCTCATGAATGTTGACATGAATGATGGTCATGAATGTTTATGTATGATTGTCATGAGTGATGTTCATGAATGTTTATGTATGAATGACATGAGTAATGCTCATGTATAATTTGGAGTACTGGGCGTACTTTTGATCACCTAGTTGGTGGCATGAATGAGAGTACGAGTTGTACATTTCATCACCTAGTTGGTGGCATGAATGGCTAGTTACCAAATGATATTAGAGTATGGGTTATATTTCATCACCTGGTTGGTGGCATGAATGGTTAGTTGTCAAATGATATTAGAGTACGGGTTGTACATTTCATCACTTGGTTGGTGGTAATAGCGGCAAGTTGCCAAATAATTTTGGAGTACTGGGCGTACTTTTGATCACCTAGTTGGTGGTAATAGCGGCAGGTTGCTGAATAATTTTGGAGTACTGGGCGTACTTTTGGTTACCTGGTTGGTGATAATAGCGGCGGGTTGCCGAATAATTTTGGAAGTACTGGGCGTACTTTTGATCACCTGGTTTGTGCTATTTTGGGCTTATGGGCTTTCGCCTTCCACAACATGCCAGCCTATTTATTTTGGGCTTTGCCCTTTTTTTTATATTTATTATTATTATTATTATTATTATTATTATTATCCTCTGATGGGGTTTATACAGATGTTTCCGAAAGATAAGGAAAATAAATTACATCATTATGGTGGGGTGTTTATTCATTGCTTTTGCAGTGTCTCCAGGTGCCTCCATTTTGCTTTCTCTTTATCCCCATGTGCCTCTCTTTTGCTTTCCTCATTCCACCGCATCTTATTTTTGCTTTTACTTTGCAGAGTGCAGATGGCACTCAAGTTCTCTGTTTCCCTTTCTGCTTTTGCCGACAAAAGCAGTGGAGAAGTGGGGGCAGCAATGCCTGCAGGTTCAACTTTGTACATGGCATGTGGTGGAAAGCCTGGGACAGGTGGAGTGGGACATCTCTACGTCGAAGCAGCCAACTGCTACCTTGGAAAACATGGTGCTCCTGGAGTTGGTGAGTTCGGAGCACGCTGGTGGTGAGCGAATCAAGGTTCTTGTAAGAAATATGCAGCAAACTATTATGCAATGCGTATACGCACATGGCTACTCATGTAGTTATACTCATAAGTTTCTGCAGGTTCTTTTTGTTCTTCCTTCAAACTAATGCCGGTGATGTTCATAGTTTGTGACACGAAGTATTTCAGGTTAGAAAACAGATAGGATGAGGAAGAAGACATTGTTTGGCTAAGTGAGAAGTTAAAAGTGGAAAGTAGAGAGCTAAGATCCTAGTTGTCATTCCTCAATACTGCTGGGTTAAGGATCCAGCAAACACCTGATGGTCTCCAGAAGTGAGGCTCTCATGTCCAATGTTTGTATACAACTCGGCTCAAGAGCCAGAGTTCGATTGCAGTCCGCGATCGCCTCAGCAATCCGTCCCGCCACCCGAAAAGCGAAGGCTCGCTGCATATAGCACTTTGCCAGGAATCCCTGTAGGGCTCCACACCGGCCGTCCACGATTTTGCATAAGTGGTGGATAGCAAAATAAAGTAAAGTAATTGAAGATATTGTGTGCTACTGCCACATTACAATTTTCCCAATCCAACATTTTCCCAGGAACCAAACAGAAAATCCAAAACCAAAGTTGGAAAATTTTCTCACCAGGCATGATCTGAAGGCGATCGTTCCCCTGGCGCTCAAAATCGGTGATAATATCATACGCCTTCCGCTGCTTCTCGGGGATCCAATTCTCAATGTGGTGCAATATATCGATCCCGGAAGGGTTCTCAGCCTTGATTCTGACGTACTCGTCTTCGCCGAGCACGACTCTATACATTGCAGCGAAATCGATGACGGGGACTGTTAAGGTTTCGTCCATGTCGAAGACAACGCCTCGGAAGCGCGCCCTGGTGGTTGGGCGGTGGTAGTGCCCATTGTGGCCATGGGTCTTTTGGTGTTTTAAGTTTTAGGTACAGGAAGATGAGTGTTCTGGGCAGTAGTAGTAGTGGCATGGGGCAGGATTGGAGTGTATTGGGTATTTGAAAGGGAGGTATTTGGGTTTAAATTGAGAAATTGAAATTTGTGGGTGTGCAATTGAGTGGCTTGGAGAGCCTCTTGGGTTGTGGGTAGTGTTTGGTTGGTATCTAGGCTAAGGTCGTTCATCATGCAAAGTAGTGGACATGACACCTGTCATTGACCGTACCATTCACAAACTGCCTAGTGTACATAAGGAAAGCGAAAAGCTACGGTGGAAAAGCAAGTGGCCCTCTCTTTTTCTTGGTGCTAATGGCCATGAGGCCATGGATGTCGTAGATGAGATGAGATGAGAGCTCCCAAAATCCAGATTGAAACTGCACTAAGCTTGGATCTCTCCCGCCAATAACTTCACATATGCTCGAAAATTGCAACCTTCTTCGATGTGCAGTAGCATAGGATGTTGATACGGATTTGTCTCCACCAAGGAAGAGCAGGAAGGACGTTGATGGTTGTTTATACCATATTTAGGGCCTCGTATATTTGGGCCTTGGGCCTTGTATTTGGGCCTCACACTAAAGCCCATACTTTGTAAAGGAGGAGGAGCCCCTTATTCTATAAAAGGGGACTCCTACCCTCATTCTAGAGGAGGCCTCACTCTCATTCTCACTCTCATAGGCCATTTCTGAAGCCTCTCACCCCCTCTCAGAAGCTCTCACCATCTCCCTCTCTATTCCCTCAAATATAATACAATCAGTGTGGACGTAGCCCAAACCTTGGGGTGAACCACGATAACTCTTGTGTCATTTACATTTTATGCAGATTCACGGTCGGATTTACGTTGTTCCAAGACATCCGGTTTTGTGCATCAACATTTGGCGCCGTCTGTGGGAATGGTACAAAAAGCTATGTCGGTTCTCTCTCAATTTTTCATCCCACCACCGTGAAACCTTCACAACCTCACCATTGTCCATCCACCGTGAATCTGCAAAACCCGATATTGTACTGAAGCACGTTGGTGATGTACGTAAGGAGGCCACTGGCGACGGGGGCGAGACCCCGGCACACCAAACGCTCCCCTCTCACACCCACCTGCTCACCGTATCGTTCATTCTCCATCGTTCGATCAACGCATTCAATCATCATAACCGCTGATCAAAAGCAATGGCTCCGTTTAAGCTCCAAGACTACTAGTCTATATCGTGATCAAAGACGGTCTCCTCTTTGCTATTCATGCTTTCCACGGTATTCCTGTTCTCCACCTCCATACTGTGTAAGATCTCGATCTCACAGTCATGGTTATTATTCTCCTCCAAAACGAAGGGCTTATTCCAGGGAGACAAAGCTATGGCGACGAGGGATCTGCGGGACCCGACGACTAAGCAACAAAATGGAAAGCGTTTGGCAGAGTTCTCAGCTCTCCCCAAACCATCAGCCTGCCTTCCTTTTTAAAGGAAGACCTCAAACGATCAAGAAATGATGAAAAGTAAAGTGGGAGCATCTCAAAGAAAAAGAAACATTGCCTGGTCTACTTTGCAAGAATCATCCACTTCCACTGGAGGTTAAAACAGCTGATCAAAAAGCAGCAGCTTCGGCGAAGCCTAAAGTTGCAGCGAAGGAACAAGTGTTGAGGCTAGGAACACTTGGTGGTTTTCGTTGGTAGCGACGATGTCCTCCTCTGTGACGGATTTGAGGATATGAATGGAAGACCGAGCTCCAGAACTTCCTGCAGTCCGACAGGACCATCAACAACGACGCCAACAGCAACATGCCTATGATTCCAGAAATGACGCCATCAAGCTCGAAGAAGGATGTAGCAAGGGAGACGACAACGGTAGTGGATTCCAGAGACACTCCGCTAGTGGGCCCATGCTCTAGGGCTTTGAAGTCTAGGCCCGATGACACTGGTGGTAGCTTGACTAATGGAGTGACGTCGTTAACCGCTGCAACGTCGTTTCCTGGAAAAGAAGTGACCACCTGTGGGATGTCGCTGACGTCGTCTCCATGAGGCTCCAGCGCGAGCGCCAGTGCGAATGCTAAGCAGGATTCGTCTCCCAAGTCGCCGCTGACTGCCGATAACCAGAAGCGGAAAGAGAGAGCATCGCCGACGACGACGCCGAGTTTCAAAGTGAGGGACTCCCTTACCATCTTGGAGAAGGAGAAACTTTTTTGACTTCATGGACAGCTGGATGATTACTATTGGTGTTTGGGATTGTTCTTCAGAATGACGATGTTGAGCTCGTTGCTGTCAACGATCCCTTCATTACCACCGACTACATGACCCACATATTCAAGTACAACATAGTCAATGGCGCATGGAAGCACCATGAGCTCGAGGTCAGGGACTCCAAGACCCTTCTCTTCGGTGAGAAGCCTATTGCTGTTTTCAGAATCAGGATCCCATAGGAGATCCATGGGGTGAGGCCGGTGCTGACTGTGTTGTTGAGTCTATCGGTGTTCTCACCGACATGCAGAAGGCAGCTGTTACTTTGGCTGCAATTATTACCACAAAATATTTAAAAAAAAAAAAAAAAAAAAAAAAAAAAGCAAAAGTAAAAGCAAAAAGGGAAACCTAACGGCATGGCATGGCAGAAAAGCAGCTGTCATTTTAGTGTCCAGCAAGAAAATCATGTGAAGCGGGACAAGCAAGAAAATCATCAACCAGCACATGGGGGACTTGTGGACCATGCAAAAGCAAAAGCAAAATAGAAAAAGAGAAAGCAAAAGAGAAAGCAAAAGTAAGGAATAAACACCTCATCAGAGTGATGTAATTTATTTTCCTTATCTTTCGAAAACATCTGTATAAACCCCATCAGAGGGTAATATATATAAACCCCATCAGAGGGTCAAAAAAAAAAAAAAAAAAAAAAAAAAAAAAAAAAAAAAAAGGAAAAGCCCAAAAAAAATGGGGTGACATGTTGTGGAGGGCAAAGGCCCATAGGCCTGAAATAGCACCAACCAGGTCATCAAAAGTACGCCTAGTACTCCAAATTATACATGAGCACTACTCATGTCATTCATACATAAACATTCATGAGCATCACTCATGACAATCATACATAAACATTCATGATCATCATTCATCTCAACATTCATGAGCATCACTCATGTTAACATTCATGAGCATCACTCATGACAACATCCATGAGCATCACTCATGTCAATCAACATAAACATTCATGAGCATCACTCATGTCAATCAGCTTCAAAAGCTTCATTTACAAGAACTCTAGCTTCAAAGACTTCATTTACGGAGCTCTAGCTTCAAAGCTTCATTTACAAAAGCTCCAGTTTCGAAAGCTTCATTCACAAGAGCTCTAGCTTCAAGCTTCAAAAGCTTCATTTAAAGAGCTCTAGCTTCAAAAGCTTCATTTACAAGAGCTCTAGCTTCAAAGACTTCATTTACAGAGCTCTAGATTCAAAAGCTTCATTTACAAAGGCTCCAGCTTCGAAAGCTTCATTTACAGAGCTCTAGCTTCAAAGCTTCACTTGCAAAGCTTCACCTACAAAGCTTCAGTGCAGGGTATACAAATACCGCCTCCGAACAACCGCCACTTCGGCCCATACATGGATTCAATTTGAAGTCTCCAGCCAACAGACTCTATTGACCGAAGACTTGGGGGACTACATTATGTACCATATATTGGGCCTCAACTGGGCCTCATGAAAAATACTTGGGGGACTTAACCCATTACTTATGTATTAAGGAGCGAACCCTTATTTTATAAAAGGGACTCCCTCACTTTCATTGAAAGATCACCCATCACTTATGTATTGAGGAGTGAGCCCTTATTCTATAAAAGGGAATCCCTCACTTTCATTAGAGAGCACCCATTATTCATGTACTGAGGAGTGAACCCTTATTCTATAAAAGGGACTCCCTCACCTTCAAACGCCACAAGCCAAGCCAACCAAGGCAACATAAGCTACAAGCAAAGCGGCCTCACAACATGTGCTACTTCTAGTTGAGCATCATTTCAGATTGGGCACCGCCTCATATCGAGCATCAGTTACTTCGGCCCACACATGGACTGAATTTCAAGTCTCCAGCCAAAAGACTCTCTTGACTGAAGACTTGGGGGACTACTGTTTATACCATATTTAGGGCCTCGTATATTTGGGCCTTGGGCCTTGTATTTGGGCCTCACACTAAAGCCCATACTTTGTAAAGGAGGAGGAGCCCCTTATTCTATAAAAGGGGACTCCTACCCTCATTCTAGAGGAGGCCTCACTCTCATTCTCACTCTCATAGGCCATTTCTGAAGCCTCTCACCCCCTCTCAGAAGCTCTCACCATCTCCCTCTCTATTCCCTCAAATATAATACAATCAGTGTGGACGTAGCCCAAACCTTGGGGTGAACCACGATAACTCTTGTGTCATTTACATTTTATGCAGATTCACGGTCGGATTTACGTTGTTCCAAGACATCCGGTTTTGTGCATCAACAATGGTGATTTTCCAGATGGATCATTTGGATGTTGCTTTTACAAGAACAGAGAGGGAGGGAAGAGCATAGGTGTTGGAATTTGGATCTTTTTTGTTTCTGGGTTTTTGCATATTTTGCAGATTTTGCAGATTCACGGTGGAGGTGAAAAAATGAAAGAGAACCGACATAGTTTTTTGTGTCAATTTCCACAGACGGCGCCAAATGTTGATGCACAAAACCAGAGGGGTCTTGGAACAATGTAAATCCGACCGTGAATCTGCAAGTAATGTAAATAACACAAGATGTATCGTGGTTCATCCCAAGGTTTGGGCTACGTCCACACTGATTATGTATTTATTTGAGAGGTGAGGGAGAGAACCTCTGAATACGAGAGGGGATGTGAGAGGGGTGAGAAGGCTCCATAATTGGTCTCCTCTAATTGTGAGGGTGAAGGGTTCTTTTATAGTATAAGGACTCCTCACTTATTACATATTTGCCCATTTCTTTATCACATAATTACATTTAAGTCCCCCAAGTATTTGTACGAAATCTAAATACGAGGCCCTAAATATGGTATAAACAGATTCAAGTCCCGTTGTTGTCAATTCTTGTTAGGTGGCAATCTGCAAAAACCAAAAAAAGGAATAGGACTCTAAAGTAAGTCCTCAAAAAAGCTTTTGTGGTATGTTCTATGATAGAATAGTATCCCTTGTATAGATTGTTATACTTGGAATAATATGTAGAAAGTGTTTCGAGAAGAGTAATTTTGTTTTTGAATTAAATGAAAACATACTATAAATTAGGATTATTTTATTAATCAAATCTTGTATGAAGTACCTGATATTTTGGGTTGTCAGACTATCAACAGGGGTCATTTATTTAGTATAATCTCGTATGGACTCTCGAAATGCTAAGTTTCTAGACTCTCAATTTGAATCATAAGATCAAGAGAATCTTGTTTTAACAATCTGACATGTCATGTTGCCAAATTATAAATTTGGATTATTGGTTCAACAATCTTGTTTGAACTATTTGGCACATCAGGGTGCCAGACTGTAAATTTAAACATTTATCAGTTAAAATCTTGTAATTGGGACTAGATGTGAACATTTGGCATGCAATGTTGAATAGTAGAATATTACTCTGAACCTAGTTGGCATGTTACATTGAGAAATTGTAATCTGAACAATTGATTTGATAAGATCTTGTTTTGAACTATCTAATATGCTAGGTTGTAATATCGTAACTTGTCACTAGTTGTCTCATTTAAAAAATAATAATAATAATATTTTGTATGCAACAACTTTGTCTTTTTTTTGTTTTTTTGTCAAATCGAATAACAATATTTACATCCTCAACAAAAATATCGAATAAAAATTTAGGAAACAATAACCTTGATCTATGGTAACCTTCATTACTAACACATACGAGGCCACCGAATGAGCCGTCCTATTGCAAGCTCGAGGCGCCAAAAAAGACTCTCTACCATTTATCCACCTGTTAGCTGGCGAATCCAGCATGTTCTTTTATAGTAATCGTTGGTTGAAATCAATACAAGATTATTGAATTTTCAAGGACAAATTGGAAAATTTGAGTTTTGTGATACAATGTATACTAAAACTTGTTCATCAGATGATATGTTAGTCGGTCATTCATTTTAATATGAACTTAATTTAAAATTTATTTCTTTACCGGTGAACATAGAAGACTTGTTCAGACACGTAATTTGAAATAGTTAAAATATATTTCCAAATCATTGCCTTCATTTTTACATTCACTGTAACTGTAAAATGTTAAAATAGCTAACATATGTTTACTTACTTGAAATGACAGTCTAAATTATTTCTAACTCGTGCTTATAAACATAGGAGTATTTTTTTTATTATTTTACTTTTTTGTTTTAATTTTACTTATTTTAAATTTTATTTTTTTATTAAAATATATTTTAAAAAATAATTAACTTACTAAGTACCCTACATGTTTTTTTATTTATTTTATTTTTTTTTAACAAACAATAGTATACATTAAGGGAGTGTGCTAAGCTTTACAATGGGTTTGCTATAATAATGTGGTTCAAATTCACATTTGCCGAGAATTGAACCTAACGCCTCTCGCCAAAGGCGAATTTGAACCACATTATTACTAGCTTACTGTGAGGCTAAACTCATTTCCTTCCCCCTCAATGTAGGTAATATCTTTTGTTAAAAAAAAAATCTTCATTAGCGACTGACAATTTAAATATTATAAAAACTTCACTCTTTTTGCTGTCTATATAGGAAATGGATCATCTCCGGATCTCTTCCACATAAGCCAACTAAGCACAAAATTTGGATTCTTAAAATTTGATTCAACGACTAAAAACAAGATGATCCATTAAAAGTTATAATACATTTAGCCGTTTGATCAAATTTTAAGGACCCAAATTTTGTGCTCAGTGGACTTTCTTAGGTAGAAAGGATCCGAAGAAGATCTCTTTCCATCTATATAGACAGATATAACCACGCCACAAATATGAAGGGACCCACATAATGGGATGTGAGCATTTACATAGATTATCCACAAAATAACATCTTATGCTCTTGCTGTCAATTTCGTTATCACATGTGCAGTTTTTTCTGTTCCAATTCCGCTCTTGTGCACAATGCTTGCTTTTAAAGTGAGGTTTTATTTTTTAATGCCATTATTTTAATTCCCCATTAAAAAACAATATTTTATTATATATATTTTTCAAAAAGAGATCAGTTGCTGACAGCTGGTGAGACTCATCATCGTGTGATTCATTCAGTAATATAAAATAATGTATAATTTTATTTTTGTAAGACTTCATATTAATGACTCGGAACACTATAGTAAGTAATCTCGTTTTGTAAAAATCTCTCTCAATCGACAAACATTATTTTGTTATTGTTATTGGAACAATATCTAAAACCAAAGTAGGAAACCCCACCATGAAGAATGAAAATCACGAAATACACGAGGCAGGTGACATGAGAGGCCCATCCTAAAGCAGCATGTGTTTTGTTTTTATTTTCTAAAGTACATTTGCATTTTTTTAAAATAAATGATATATTTTACAATAAGGGAGTAAAGAAGTAGGTTAAATCTTACAATGAACTAACAATAATGTAGTTTAAATTCGCATTTTAAGAGAATTGAACCTAAAACCTATCACATACAAATGAATAAGAATACTATTAAACTGTAATATTAAATGACAAGTACATTTACACTTGAGAATTGAGACAAAAATATGTGGGTGCTTTTCGTCCCATAAGTTAACAAAAATATGTGGGTGCTTTTCGTCCCATAAGTTAACAATGTACGTAACCAAAGTTCTTTGATCCTTTTGTGCAATATTAGCGATACTATGTCTCTACTTAATTAGAGAACATCTTATGTTTGACTTACACGAGTGCATGTATAATATATTTTTATGGTGAGTTTGATATTAAATTGTCACATCCGGTCCGGACCCGTTCCACCACCGTAGCACGATATTATCCGTTTTGGGCTTACCATTCCCTCACGGTTTTGTTTTTGGGAACTCACGAGCAACTTCCCAGTGGGTCACCCATCATGGAAGTGCTCTGGCCCTCTTCTCGCTTAACTTCGGAGTTCCAACGGAACTCAAAGCCATTGAGCTCCCAAAAGGCCTCGTGCTAGGTAGGGATGTGAATATACATTTAAGGATCACTCCCCTGGACGATGTGGGATGTCACAATCCACCCCTCTCAGGGGCCCGATGTTCTCGTTGGCATATTTTCGGCTAAGGATTGGCTATGATACCAATTTGTCACATCCGGGCCCGGGCCCGTTCCACCACCGTAGCACGATATTGTCTGTTTTGGGCTTACCATTCCCTCACGGTTTTGTTTTTGGGAACTCACGAGCAACTTCCCAGTAGATCACCCATCATGGAAGTGCTCTGGTCCCCTTCTTGCTTAACTTCGGAGTTCCAACGGAACTCGAAGCCAGTGAGCTCCCAAAAAGCCTTATGCTAGGTAGGGATGTGAATATACATTTAAGGATCACTCTCTTGGACGATGTGGGATGTCACATAAATGGTGTCCCATTATAACTTCCTGCGAGCGAATAAATGGGGTTGATTTGTTTGCATAAAACTTTTCATGTGCTCTTATAGTCTGTTAAATATAAATTACTTTTTTTTTTTTACGATTTTAACGGGTTCGTTATGCAGATGTATTTATGATTAAAAAAAAGCTATGCAAATGTATTGAATTGTAATTTGTAGATTAATAGATGCCTCATTGCAGGTAAAAAGTCGAATAATATTCGGGACGCATGGAGACTAATGATCATGATTAGCAATAAATATCAGACAACAGAAAACTACTAATTAACAGAAAATCCAAAAGGAAATAGTAAGTAGTAAAGGCAGATGTTTTTGTATATAAATGGACGGTCAGTAAGCATCAAGTAATTAGTAAGCTTATAAATAGCAATGATTATTGTCATTTAGTACTACAGTATAATTGTATTTCTCTTCATTTGTAAGTAAGAGAATTTAGGTTTGAATTTTGCCAAAGATGAATTTGAACTTTATTATTACTAACTCATTGTGAGGTTTAACCCACCTCATCCCTTAGCTAGATAATATCATTTGTTAAAAAAAAATAGTAACAATTATTTTATTTTTTTAAACAAACAATATTGTTTATACTAAGGGGAGGGGGTATGATTAATCTCATATGTGATAACAATAATGTGGTTCAAATCGCATTTTGGCGAGAATCGAATCTAAAACCTCTCATTTACAAATAAAGAGTAATATCACTAGACCGTAATACTAAATAACAACAATTATTTTTTATTAAAAGTACAAGGCAATAATTGGGCCCTACAAAGGACTTGGATCATCTCCTGAGCCCAAGGTTAGAATCCTCATGACCAAAGAGTGTGGACCGTTGGATGAAAATCCAACAGCTATAAATATTAAAACTTTAAAGGGATTCCCTTGTTTGTAACCGTTGGATTGTCATCCAACGGCCCACACTCTTTGTCAGGACGATCCTCACCTTAGGCTCAGGAGAGGATCCAAATCCTCCTACAAATGGGAAGCAGGTCTTTCAATGTATAGTACTAGAACAAGGTTTTTGGAATATACTCCTCGCTAATTATGAAAGAATATGCTTGGATTTGTGCTCTTTAATTTGACCATCCAAATATTTTTTTAGTATTTCCAATTGACAAAAAAAAAAAAAAAAACAGAAGCATTTTAGTATCAAAAATGGAATTTAAACGATGTTTGTACACGTCATTTAATACTACGGTTTATTGATATTTCTCTTCACTTATAAGTAAAAGGTCTTAGTTCGATTATAGCTAAAGGCGAATTTGAATCACATTATTGTCTAGCATAGTGTGAGGCTTAGCCCCACCCACCCCGACTTTTTTTATTTTATTTTATTTTTTATTTCCCCTTCTTTTAATGTAGATAATATCGTTTATTAAAAGACCCAAAAAAATGATGTTTGTACACATCTTCGAAAAGTTATGATATCGTATAGTCACATGATATAATAGCAACTAGTCATGTGCTGTAATATAGATGTAAAGCTGAATGGCCTATGGCCTTAAGGTTAAGATTGGATTGGCAGAGATTGGTCATGCTGGATATGATTGGGTTGGCAGAGATTGGTCAGGCATGACTTGAAACTTGTGTATATTGATAGGTTAAATAACCCCATATATTGAGGATTCATAACCCATCATGTTCAGTCATATTCATCTCACATTTTGACATAACAAACAACGAATTGAACTCAAATCTATTTTAATTGGTCACAACATATTCCAACCAGACCATCAAACATGCCCTTATGGTTTAGAGTGTAGTATTAACAAATAATTCACGTGCTACAATATTGTGTGAAATATGTACATGCCCATTATCGGACATCCATTCTTAATCGGCATGCCTTTTTCTTTGGTCCAATTTATTTATAGGTCCAAGTCGACCTCATTTATGTGGACCTTATGACGCTTTATGCTTGATGTAGACATGAGGTTAACTAAGTTGAGTAGAGCAGCATACTTAAATTCCTTTCTCTTAGTTTAGATTAGTTTAGAATAGACTATCAATTTGTTTTCTTTTCTTTGATACAACAATATTGTGGATTGGAGACTTGAGGTAAGCCACATAATGAGCCAACTATAATTAAGTAATTAAACTCGTCATATACGAGAATCAAACCTAAAATCTAAGGGACAAAAAAAAAATTCATGATCCAATGAAGAATGTAGTTCTAAAGTTGACAATTTGATCATATTGCTACATAAAAGTTCAGGCAATAAATCGACAAATAACTCTTTTTCAAATTAATGGTACATGCAAGGAAATATTAAAGGTAGCTCCAAGCCAACAAGTCTACCGCCTTTACGAGGGTCGGGAGGGGAACTTCTATCGTACGCAGCTTTACCCTTACTTTGAAAAGAGGCTGTTTCCCTGACTTGAACCCCTGACCTTTCGGTCACAAAGAAGTAACATTTTCATTGCGCCAAGGCTTGCCCTACATGCAGGGAAATACTATCTTTCCTTATTCTTCTGTTTTCTATATTTCTTTTTCTACCCTCGAAGTACAAACTGATATCATATACACTTGACTATATAATAAGTGATTCAAAATCTAGATTCCCCACAGATCATTTTAATGTGATGGGAATTCACTTGGGAGCTCCTTCGAACTGATCACGCAGCAACTCGTACTTTCTAAGCTCGGCCATGGAGAGAGACGAAGAAAGACGGGAGGACAAGGCAGTCAGGCGATAATCCAGAAACTGGCTTTGGATAAGCACTTTGTATAGTAATACACATAACTATTCACATTTCCTTCAATCATAGTGAAAAGCAATTGTCATACCTTGATAAAATCATCATATTCGAAATGCTAAGTTTCTAGACTCCCAATTTGAATCATAAGATCAAGAGAATCTTGTTTTATCCATTTGTCAGGACTTTAACGACTTAAATAGGTAAAAAAAAAAAAAAAAAAAAAAAAAAGGGCAACACTGGAAAATCAAAAACGAAAAATATAAATTCGAAATTAATTTTAAAAAATGAATTATTTAGTATTTACCGCAGTGTTTCACAGAAGAAAATAATTAAAATAATAATAATAATATTGAAAGAGAAAGAAGCACGCACCAAATGGGTTTGGTGGAGACAGCAAACCTCAACTGGTTGACTGGTTTATGCTTACGGAAGGGATTTCGGATCCATTTCACCAAATTCATCCAATTACCTGATCTGAACTCTTGAAATTTGATATAACGGCTAAAGTTATTATAACTTTTAAAGATATCCTTTGTTTATAGTCATTTGATCAAATTTCAAAGGTCCGAATTGATTGATTGGTGAATTTGGTGGAAGGGATATGAAAATGATCCCTTTCCTATGCTTACATATGTTTTGAGACAAAAATGTCCCTCTCTTTATGTGGTTGTCATGTCTGGAGTTTATTTATTTATTTTTAATTTCAATTTAGTTGTCTAAAACAATAATTCACTTAACTCATGTGCAACAATTTGTTAGTTATTTCAATGTTGTTTTTTGAGCTTTGTATAATAACCGTTGATTGAAATCAATACAAGATTATTGAATTTTCAAGGATAAATTGGAAAATTTGAGTTTTGTGATGCAATGTATACTAAATTTTGTTCATCAGATGATATGTTAGTTGGTCATTCATTTTAACATAAACTCAATTTAAAATTTATTTATTTACAGGTGAACATAGAAGAAGTGTAGAAACACGTAATTTGAAATAGTTAAAATATAATTTCAAATCATTGTCTTCCTTTTTACATTCATTGTAACTGCAAAATGTTAAAACAACTAACATATGTTTACTTACTTGAAATGATAGTCTGAATTGTTCCTAACTCATACTCATCAACTTACGAGTATTTTTTTTTATTGTTTCTCTTTTGTTTTAATTTTACTTATTTTAAATTTTATTATTTTTATTAAAATATATTTTAAAAAATAATTAAGGGGTAGGAGAGTGGGTCAATGGGCTTACCATAATAATGTGGTTTAAATTCACCTTTGACGAGAATTGAACCTAAAGTCTATTCGTCAAAGACGAATTTGAACCACATTATTGCTAACTTACTATGAAGCTAAGCCCGCCCACCTACCTATCGTTTGTTAAAAAAACATCCTCATTAGAGAAGGGCAATTTAAATTATGAAAACTTTACTCTTTTTGCTGTCTATATAGGGACATGACTTCTCTGCCCTCCTTCTTTCCATACACTCACATCCCCTCTTATTTTTGCGATCACGGTTAAACCACGTCAACATTTTATATTACTATTACTTTTTGTCTTATTATCTCTATAAAAAAATCAATATAAAATGTTGACGTGGCTTAACCGTTACTGCACAAAATAGAAGGGGATGAGAGTGTATGAAAAGTGAGAGGATAGAGAAGCCGGGTCCTCTATATAGACAGATAAAACTATGCCCCAATTATGAAGGGACCCACATAATGGGTTGTGACTTGTGAGCATTTACATAGATTATCCACAAAATACCATCTTATGCTCTTGCTGTCAATTTCGTTATCACATATGCAGTTTTTTCTTTTCCAATTCCGTTCTTGTGCACAATGCTTGTTGTTAAAGTGAGGTTTTATTTTTTAGGGCAAAAGACTGTTTACTACCCTCATGTTTTGTGGTTTTCAACATTTAGTACATCAAGTTTTTTTCGTCCCAGAGTCATACTTAAAGTGTTAATTTTGGGACAGTCTCATACATCCGTTAGTCAATCTGTTAAGTATACCGTTAACTGATAACGTGGCGCCTATGTAGACAATGATTGGGCGTCACGTGTCATTAAAAATATTAAAATAATAAAAGTATTTATTCAAAAAAAAAATTGTTCTTCCTCAAAACCCCGACTGTCCTCCCTTCTCCCTCCCTTCTCGGCCTCTACTGCAAATCCAAGCCTTTCCCTCCCTCAACCCCCGACCCACTCAATTTAAAAATAAAAAAAAATGTTTTTGGGCACCCTACATCCCTTATCTTCCCTGTATCCATGGCGACAGTTGCACTATGAGCTGAGGAAGTTCCAGACCCTCGAGATTTGCGGCATCAAACCGATTGCTCCGGTTCAGGTCATGGTGATGAAGACAAAGGACAAAACGACGTTGCACTCTGAAATCGTATGTCGTTGCCTTCACATCCAAAACCCATTGCCTCCCCCTCCAAACCCTCACTCATGGCAATGAAGGATCGGCCTCCTTCCTCGTATGGCTCCGTCTATGTCCCTCCCCACCACCGCCTCCGCTCTGTCATTAGCACCCCCACTTTCAAATTGGAAACAGAAAACCAATCAGTAAAACCTTCAATCACAATAGAAAAATAATAATTCCCAATTTTTACAAATTCTGTAACATTTTCCCCCAATTTTTCCAATAGCTGCCAAATTCCAAAAAAACCCAAGAAACCCATCTGCAACAGATCTAAAAAACTATCCATAAAAACACACAATTAACAATAATACAAACCAACACACATTCATTGATTCATGCAATTCTACTTAAACAGACAACATAGAAAACAGGAGAGAGTAGGTAGAGAGAGAGAGAGTTACAGAAAATTAAACCTGAATTTGAAGTCGCAAATACGCAAGGCGAAAAGGGTTTTGCCCTTCGAGGGTAAATTGCGGCCGGAGAGACCCAGAAAACGTAAAAAGGGTGACGCAGAAGGGCTCCATTCGAAGAGGGAGGGGGAAGGTAGGTGGAATCGAAGAAGGAGATGGAGGGGAAGGGTGGGTGCAAAGGAAAGAAGGGAGGAAGGGTCTGGGGATTTGGGCCGAGCTTAATCGTATGGTGGTGGTTATGGAAGAGAAGAAGAAGATGGGGAGGAATGAAAGTGTCCCCGTGGATGCAGAGGAGAGAAATGAGGGGCTCGAGGTGTTTGTTTATCGAGAAAATGTGGATCTGATGGGAAAGTGAGAAGAGAGGAGGTTGAGAGTGGGGGATTGAATTGAAAGATTGGATTTGGGGATTGATCGGAATATTTTGTTGTTTTGATTTGCAGGGGTTCTGGGTTTCTTTTTCCTTGTTGTCGCTACTTTTTTTTTTTAATAAATACTTTTATTTAATTATTTATTTTAATATTTTTAATGACATGTGGCATCCAGTCATTATCCATATAGGCGCCACGTCATCAGTTAACGGCAGCCTTAATAGTTTGACTAACGGATGTATGAGACTGTCCCAAAATTAACACTTTAGGTATGTCTCTGGGACGAAAAAAACTTAATGTACTAAATGTTGAAAACCACGAAACATAAATGTAGTAAACAGTCTTTTGCCCTATTTTTTAATTCCATTATTTTAATTCCCTTTAAAAAGTCATTATTTTAATATATATATTTTTTAATAAGAGACCAGAGACTGACAGCCGATGAGACTCAACTCACCATCGTATGATTTACACAGTAATATAAAATAATGTCTAATTTTATTTTTGTAAGACTTCATATTAGTGACTCGGAACATTGCAGTAAGTAATCTCGTTTTGTAAAAATATCTCTCAATCGACAAACATTATTTTGTTATTGTTATTGGAACAATATCTAAAACCATAATAGGAAACCCCACCATGAAGAATGAAAGTCACGAAATACACGAGGCAGGAGACGTGAGAGGCCCATCCTAAAGGGACCTCACTTCTCTGTCCTTCCAATTCCCATACATTCTCATCCCTTTTATTTGTGCGATCACGGTTAAGTCACGTTGACATTTTATATCACTATTATTTTTTGTCTTATTATCTCTATAAAAAAAATTAATATAAAATGTTGACGTGGCTTAACCGTGACCGCACAAAATAGGAGGGGATGTGAGTGTATGAGAGCTGGGAAGGTAGAGAAGCCGAGTCCATCCTAAGAGCAACTCCACTCATGGAGCCCTCCCCCCTGGCAATCCACTATTCAATCCACCCTATTGAACAGTAACTACCTTAAATGAATAGTAACTACCATTAATGAACAATAATTGCCATTTACATCTTCACCCTTGGAACCCTCCCCTGACAATAAACAATTAAAATAATAGTTTTTTTTGTTTGTTTAAATAATAAAAAATTGCAAAAGCTCTCTCTCTCTCTCTCTATCTCTCTCTCTCTCTCTCTCTCTCTCTGACACAAAAAAAATAAAAAATTGCAAAGCCCTCGGGCCACAGGCCCGTCGACTCCCCACCCCCCCTTCGCTCGGGCTCCCACCGTCACTCGGCCTCCACACGGCTGGACCTCTCTCCACCGGGCCTCCGGCCCCTTCTTCTCCACTGTCCCCCGAGCAACCCACATGGGTGGAGTTGCTCTAAAGCAGCATGTGTATTGTTTTTCTTTTCTAAAGTACATTTGCACTTTAAAAAAAAATGATATTTTTTACACTAAGGAGTAAAGAAGTAGGTTAAATATTACAATAAATTAGCAGTAATCGAACTTAAAACCTGTCACTTATAAATAAAGAGAAATATCACTAGACTGTAATACTAAATGACAAGTACATTTACACTTGAGAATTGAGACAAAAATATGTGGTGCTTTTCGTCCCATAAGTTAACAATGTACGTAACCAAAGTTCTTTGATCGTTTTGTGCACTATTAGTGGTACTATGTCTCTACTTAATTAGGAAACATCTTATATTTGACTTACACGAGTGCATATATAATATATTTTTAGGGAACTTTAACGAAAAGCACTCGGTACTGTTCACTTTAACGAAAAACCACATTTTTACACTAAAAAGTCAATCCTGGTACTATTCACTTTACCCTTTATTTTGTCCTTATCATTAAAACTTAAAGTTTTCAAACCCTTTTCATTAGTTTTCCTATATTTTTATGGTGATTTGATACTAAATGGTGTCCCATTATAACTTCCTGCAAGCGAGTACATGGGGTTGATTTGTTTGCATAAAACTTTTCATGTGCTCTTACAGTCTGTTATATATAAATTACTTTTCTTTTTTTACGATTTTAACAGGTTCATTATGCAGATGTATTTATGATTAAAAAATAGAAATTGCTATTAGTACTCCAAAATTTTCATTCTACACTCCAAACTTTCTATATTAGGAAAAAAAATACATTTGTGAGGAGCGTAGAATGAGATTTTTGGAATGCCAATAATACTTCTCATAAAAATAAGCTATGCAATTCTATTGAATTGTGATTTGCAAATACTAATAAATGACTCATTGCATGTAAAAAGTCGAATAATATTCGTGACGTAAATAATGGAGACTAATGATAATGATTTTTATTTTTTATTTTTTTGGAAACTGACTAATGATAATGATTAGCAATAAATATCAGACAACAGAAAACTACTAATTAACAGAAAATCAATAGGAAACCAGTAAGTAAAAAAGGCAGATGTTTTTTTTATATAAATGGACGGTCAGAAAGCATCAAGTAATTAGTAAGCTTATAAATAGCAACAATTATTGCCACTTAATACTACAGTAAGATGATATTATTCTTCACTTGTAAATAAGAGAATTTAGGTTTGATTTTTGTCAAAGACGAATTTGAACCCCATTATTGCTAACTCATTGTGAGGTTTAACCCACCTCATCCCTTAGCTAGATAATATCGTTTGTTAAAAAATATAATAACAATTAATTTTTTTTTTAAACAAACGATATTGTTTATACTAAGGAAAGGGGGTAGGATTAATCTCACAATTGGCTCGTAATAATGTGGTACAAGTCGTATTTTGGCAAGAATCGAACTTAAAACCTCTCATTTACAAGTAAAAATGAAAATCACTGGACCGTAATATTAACAATGATTTTTTATTAAAAATACAAGGCAATAATTGGGTCCTACAAATGGGAAGCATGTCTTTCAATATATAGTACTAGAACAAGGTTTTTGGAATAAACTCCTTGCTAATTATGAAGAATATGCTTGGATTTGTGCTCTTTAATTTGACCATCCAAAGATTCCAAACGCCAAATTGAAGCATAAATAGCATTTTTTTAGTATTTCCAATTGACCAAAAAAAAAAAAACAACAGAAGCATTTTAGTATCAAAAATGGAATTTAAACAATGTTTGTACACGCCACTTAATACTACGGTTTATTGATATTTTTCTTCACTTATAAGTAAAAGGTCTTAGTTCGATTCTCGCTAAAGGCGAATTTGAACTACATTATTGTCTAGCACAGTGTGAGGCTTAGCCCCACCCAACCCCCACTTTTTTTATTTTATTTTATTTTTTATTCCCCATTCCTTTAATGTAGATAATATTCTTTATTAAAAGACCAAAAAAATAAAAGGAAAACTAATGAAAATGGTTTGAAAACTTTGAGTTTTAATGATAAGGACAAAATAAAGGGTAAAGTGAATAGTATCAGGATTGACTTTTTAGTGTAAAAATGTGGTTTTTCATTAAAGTGAACAGTACCGGGTGCTTTTCGTTAAAGTTCCCAAAAATAAATTGATGTTTGTGCACATCTTCGAAAAGTTATGATATTGTACAGTCACATGATATAATAGCAACTAGTCATGTGCTATAATACAAATGTAAGGTTGGATGGCCTATGGCCTTAAGAATAAGATTGGATTGGCAGAAATTGGTCAAGCTAGATATGATTGGATTTGCAGGGATTGGTTAGGCATGACTTGAAACCTGTGTATATTGATAGGTTAAATAACCCAATATATTGAGGATTCATACCTATCATATCCAGTCATATTCATCTTACATTTTAACATAACAAACAATGAACTGAACTCAAATCTATTTTAATTGGCCACAACCTATTCCAACTAGACCATCAAACATGCCCTTATGATTTAGAGTATAGTATTAACAAATAATTCACGTGCTACAATATTGTGTGAAACATGTACATGCCCATTTTTGGCCATCCATTCTTAATCGGCATGCCTTTTCCTCTGGTGCAATTTATTTATAGGTCCAAGTCGGCCTCATTTTATGTGGACCTTATGACGCTTTATGATTGATGTAGACATGAGGTTAACCAAGTTGAGTAGAGCAGCATACTTAAATTCCTTTCTCATAGTTTAGATTAGTTTAGAATAGACTATCAATTTGTTTTCTTTTCTTTGATACAACAATATTGTGGAGTGGAGACTTGAGGTACGCCACATAATGAACCAACTATAATTAAGTAATCAAACTCGTCATCTACGAAAATCAAACCTAAAATCTCAAAGAGACAAAAAAAAAGAAGCATGATCCAATGAAGAATGTAGTTCTAAAGTTGACAATTTGATCCTATTGCTACATAAAAGTTCAGGCAATAAATCGACAAATAACTCTTTTTCAATTTAATGGTACATCAAGGAAATATTAAGGGCAACTCCAAGCCAACAAGTCTACCGCCTTTACGAAGGTCGGGAGGGGAACTTCTATTGTACATAGTTTTACCCTTGTGCTTTGAAAAGAGGTTGTTTCCATTACTTGAACCCCTGACTTTTCGGTCACAAAGAAGTAACATTTCCATTGCGCCAAGGCTTGCCCTACATGCAAGAAAATACTATCTTTCCTTATTCTTCTGTTTTCTATATTTCTTTTTCCACCCTCGAAGTACAAACTGATATCATATACACTTGACCATATAATAAGTGATTCAAAATATAGATTCCCCACAGATCATTTTAATGTGGTGGGAATTCACTTGGGAGCTCCTTCGAACTGATCACGCAGCAACTCGTACTTTCTAAGCTCGGCCATGGAGAGCGACGGAGAAAGCTCCCCTAAGACCTAAGATGGGAGGACAAGGCAGTCAGGCGATAATCCAGAAACTGGCTTTGGAGAAGCACTTTGTATAGTAATACACATAACTATTCACATTTCCTTCAATCATAGTGAAGAGCAATTGTCATACCTTGATAAAATCATCATATTCGACAATAACAGAGTCCGATTGTTCATCTGTGCCGGAAGAATCTGAATCCGAACTCAAAGCCTACACGAAACCAAATGTCAGCACCAGAAAGGGAGCATGAAATACCATCAGTCAATACAGGAGCATTCCTTTATCTAGTTAAGTTTACTGCGATACAAATTTACACATGTATCGAGTGTCGATAGAAAATGTCCAGGATGATTTCGACAATACAAGGTCCTACATCGAGCACTTGAAGGTTTTCAATCTCAGTATATGAAATCCTGGGTGTCTCAAAACTCGTTTGTTAACTGGTTTACGGGTAGATATTCCAACTTTAACGGAAATAAAACATAAATGCACTTCCGCTCTTAATTACCTTACCATTTAACACCCCATATATCAGATAGCATTAACATGTAGCAAGGATATTAGTTTATCTGACTCACCTTGCGCTTTGCTGCATTAAACCAAGCGTCTGCACACAACGCGTACATGTCTGCACCAGTGAAGTTCGGGGGACATCTCTTTGCTATGGAGTAAAGTGGTACGTCTTGATGTAACTTAAACTTTCGGGTAAGTGCTTTGAGGACCCTAGAAGAGATGCCATTAAGAAATGTGAAGAAAAGATTCATTGACATGCATTATTTGATTAGTCTCTTAAACGAAGTATGCATTATGAAGGCATGAAACTGAAATTGTGAGAATACTAACCGCTCTCTGTAAGATGCTTCAGAGTTTACTCCAACATAAAGTAGTTTATCAAATCGTCCAGGCCGTAGAAGTGCTGGGTCAATCAAATCTGGTCTGTTGCTTGCTCCAATTATAAACAAGTCCTAAGACAAACCAAATAAAGAATGAGATATAGTTTCTTTCTTATTATAAGAAAGGAAGATACGAGGACAATAACCTGTGTTGAATCGTTTAGGCCGTCGATCTCTGCAAGCATCTAGCGAAACAGAAAACTTATCACATTAAGAAAACATTAATGGAATCATAGAAAAAATTATGCGGAAGTCCTGAGGAAAAAAAAAGGAGACTTCACCTGAGAAACCACTCTGTCCATAACACCCCCAGAATCCCCAGAGGCACCGCGGGCTGGAGCAAGAGAATCAAGTTCATCAAAAAATATAACACATGGGCGTGCTGACCTGGCCTGCAAAGTATGTACAATGTCACTTAATCACGAGTTGAAACTTGAAATGGATGTTTTGAAATTTATATATAAAACCAATATCATAAGCTTCTTTCATTGAAGGGATACTGATCAACTGATCATAGTGGAATTCTTTACCTTCTGGAAGATGTCTCTAACATTCTTTTCTGACTCTCCTATGTACATATTGATAAGTTCAGGTCCTTTTACGCTGAGAAAGTTCAGGGAACACTCAGTTGCAACGGCTTTTGCCAGTAGAGTCTGAGGATTAATAAGAAAATCAAAGGTGGCTAAAAAACAAATCGCTCCAGGCGGGAAGAGGGCAAATTGATAAGTCCAGAGCAACTTACTTTTCCAGTTCCAGGTGGACCATATAGAAGAACACCAGACCGCTTTCGTAAACCAGATGAAAACAAGTCCTTGTGCAGAAGAGGTAGCTACAAATACAGCAACAGAAAGAGACTTCAATTTCCAGTTACTGGAATCTTGCTAACGAACAAAGGCTTAGATATACAAAGAGTGCCTACCTGAACAGTATCCAGAATTGATTTCTTCACATCCTCAAGACCGCCAACATCATCCCATTTCACATTAGGGACCTATGGGAAAAATGACTTTAAAATTCCTTGTATATACTTGAAAATGTTCTATGAGATTACTACTTCACTGCTTGCTGATTCTAGCAGTAAACCTTTAGTACCTCCCACATCGAAGATAACACTCTTAGAAACAATAAAAAATTACACTGAAGTTAGCCTTGTCTCTAAGTTACCTTTGGTGTACCCAGGGCTGTTGCATTCCTTTTCTTTGAACGCTCCAATGCCTTTGTCAAGTTTTCTTTCCTCAGAACCTGAGGTGCAACTGCAGAGGACTTACTATCAGATTCCACATTAGGTCTGAGAGATCCATCTGATTCCTCCGACTCAACACTGTCAATCAGAACATTGCCTCTGGAAATCAAGTTAGCACCAGCATCAGCAATCAAAGCATGGATATCTCTAGGCATGAAACCAGATGTCTGCGCAACTATATCCTTTATAAACTCCTCTGAACCAGTCTGCAAAAAACAACAATCTGATCCATCAAAGTCACCAATTTGATCCAAAAAAACTACAATGAATACCATGTGGAGTATCAACCAAAACAAGATCAAATCATGGTTACAAGAATATATATATATACACTTGTTCAGCTTTTAGGAATAGCCTATGCATCATAGTTATATTTCTATTAAAAAAACCCGCACACAAAAGGTACATAGAAACAACACATTTGCTCACATACATTAGAAAAGAGTTCAGAAGCCGTTTGCAGCGATTGTGACACCAT
This sequence comes from Malus sylvestris, assembly GCF_916048215.2. Lineage (NCBI taxonomy): Eukaryota > Viridiplantae > Streptophyta > Magnoliopsida > Rosales > Rosaceae > Malus > Malus sylvestris. The sequence goes on along the minus strand of NC_062270.1, from coordinate 39,946,289 downwards.
TTTCACCCTTTGTTCTTCGGTCAAAGGACCCATACTTATTTCATGGCTAAAGCAGCGTCTAATAATTGGTGGTAGACCTTCAGTACTGTCAGCAGCTGCAATTAACAGCACCCGATGCCTTCCTATCTTCCCAGCATCCTGCACATGCCCCACTAAGATTAAAAATAATAAACAAAAAAGTTATAGATCAATGGACGGACACCCATGCAAAATAAATAGGTACAGATCATTAGAAATTCATATTACAACTATTTATCATTTGAGAGAATCAAAATGACTAGTATAAGTATCCTAAACCAAGATATGCGGATCTAAAGCATTTGCATCTTACAGTATCACCATTGTGTTTTCCTTCAAAATCCATGTCTCCTTCATCAGAAATTGGCTCAGTGAATTCCCTGATAAGTGAAGCCACTTCAGAATTGATTCCAACTTGATCACTTGGTGGACCTTCATTAGAGCCCAAATTCCGGAAAACGTCAAAATGGCGGAGAAGAAGTATTGCTGGCGAGTATCTGATAGCATAATTGGCATAAGAAAAAAAAAGCAACAATATAAAGAAGAAATAATCTACAATAAAAATGATAAATTGTCAAATATAACAGAGAAAACAATGATAGAAAAGCATGGACTGGCTTCTCACAAAAGTTTGAATAAATGATGCAAAGATAATTATTGATACAGCAATTAACAATATCACTGAAAGACACGTAACAAAAATGAATACGATTGTGTCTGCCTTGCCAAGTATATGTGACAGTATTAGAGCAACGTAACTGACAAATTTTACGAGATCTAAACACTTTGTGCTGCCTCACCTTTGAGCTGTATTCAAGGTTTGAGCTAGTGAAACAGACATCCTTTTATCAGATGATGCCATTAGATTGTGACAGCTATATTCAACTACATGCAGGCCCAATCGACGAGCAATGTATCTAACAACTGTTCTCTTACCACATCCTGCAGCGAGCATTGAATCAGTACTCAATAACACTACACACTTGGGCACATGAAAAATACATCTTAACGAGAACAGACAGGTTTTTGGTCAACATCTTTGTTACTAACTGGTAATAGGTTCAAAGATTATTGCATACGGTTGCAGATGAGTGATCTTGTTAGAGACCATTCCAATTTAAACATCGAAGCCACCATGAAAAGCAAACTACAAAAGAAAAAATCAAACTCACCTGCCAATCCGTACAGGAGAACTGAAACTCTGAATTTTGAAGATAGTGCTGATGGGCAGAGAGGCGGTGCAAGTATGGAGGCCAATATTTTTACGGTGTCCCCTTGCAAAGGTGCAAAACCTTGTTTTCCAGCAATCAATAAGTCTGGGGGTACAGCAGAAGAGACACTCCCTCCAAGCACAAGGGCTGTTTGAGAGCGATTAACTCGGAGAATGGAATCGTCTGAAGGTTCCATGGCCACAACCTAAGAATATTAATTTACGCTGTGATCAGACTTGGTACTATATGTTGAGTATAAAAGCAACCAAAGAACAATAATAAGATTCTTTTTTTGATAGGAAGAACAATACAGGGAAATTACCTTGAAATAGATGTTATCACTTCCATCTTGTGAACTTTGGTTGCAAGGAATGCACATCATTGACTTGCAACTCCAATTGATACAAATACTGAAAATATCACCTCTTGCTAGATACCTATCAACTCCAAAGTAGTTATGTAGTGCCAAATCTATCATTTCTTGACGATCTTCATATTCAACGGACGAATTTCCTTTAAGAGAGTCAAGTGTACCACATTCCGGTATCTTCACGAAAGAAGCTCTCAAATGGGAAGCATATCTTGGCAACTGAGGCTGAGGCTCCAACTGCAATCCAACTACAGAAGCCTCAAGGCCTTTCCCGCTCACCTCATCATCCACTTTCTCTCCAAAATAAGATGCCAAAAGCTCTTCCCCTCTATGAACGAGTGATTTGAAGCACAATGTGTGCAAGTCAAGGTTATATGCTAATAGAGGTGATATATACGCAACTTCGCGCTTCAACGACATTCGATCATTTCCGGGGAAAGTACAACAAGGCAAAATAAGCATTGCGTGAGAAAATTCAGACAAGGATTGTTCAATCTTCGTGGCGCAATCATGGCTGTTCGGAGGATCAAGGACAATGGCCTGAGCGGTTCTTTGTACGTTTGTCTCCACATTCATCACAGTCACCTTGTGTATTCGAAATCCAGCCGAACCAGAAAATAACATAGAATACTGGTATCAATTACTAGCTGAACAGAAAATTCTAGTGTAATCTTAAACCCGAAAAATCTAACTAATGAATTTCAATTCTTTCCCAAAATCAAAAATCGATAATTTTAGTTTTAACTGCGAATTTAATTGGATTCAACATTCTTTAAAATCACATTATGTATTCAAAATCAACAAAATTCTACCATAATTCATTCCGGAAATCGAAATTTCGATAACTTGAGTCTTTAGCTGGGAAATTCATCTACGATTCAAGTGTTAATTCTTGTACTTTGATCAATTTTCCCGGCAACCAAACAGAAAGCAGGAAAATTTATATGAATCAACATTGGAACAAGTACCAGAGAGCCGGAGGTGATGGAGAGCCGTTTGAGGGCAGAAGTGAGCAGCCCGACCAAAGCAGAGTCGTCGAGAGAAGCCAATTTGGGGCTGCTTGAAAGGACCGTTCTGTCCTTAGACAGCCGGAGAATCCCCGGCGGCAACTGCAAGCTCGTAGACTCGTCGCCATCGCCGCCGCCGTCGACTGGGCGGTCTTCACTCAGTACGGAATTGACGAGACTTTTGGTGGAAGTAAGCACCAGTGGCTTCCTCCTCCTCCTCTCCACCATTGAAATGGAAACCTATAGATACACACATAGATACATTCCAGCTGCAGATTGTATATATAATTATAGATACTGAAATAGCACGAATCGATGAAGCTCTGCGGGCTGCTTGAAGTACTAGTTATTTCTTCTTTCAAGAAGCTTTTTTTTAAGGATTTAATAAATTCGGATGTTTTTTTAAAATAACTGAAAGTGTTTTTTATTAAAATACTTTTAAATACTATCATAGTAAAAATGTTAATAAATCATTGGAAAAATATTTAAAATGATTCCTAAGAGAAGCACGTAATTGGTGCTTCTTGTAGAAAACATTTAAAGTGCTTCTGGAACTTAAAAATATTTTCTCTAAAAATGTTTTCAGTCATTTTAAAAGCACTTCCAAACAAGCCTAATAATTTTGGTAAGGATGGTTTTTAAAAATATTTTCATCAAAAACGATTTCAATTATTTTAAAAACATATCCAAACAAGCTGTAGTAGTCCAACCGTTTGGACGGGAGTTGTTTGGGCTGGAACTTGAATGGGCTTTTGTTGCTAATTGGGCATGCACCAAAGACTACTAGTAAACCTTTTGGACCGTCCGATGCAAATTTTCGAAGCTTGATTTCATTGTACGTTTTAGTCTGAATAAGAGCCGTTATATTCTATTAAGTTAAGTGATCTAACGGTTCTTATTTAGATGTTCAACCTAAATGGGCACTAGAGAAAGCCTCTTAAGCAAATTGGTCGGAGCAGATGCCGATTTGCTTTGCAAAGAATGTGACCATATGCCGTGACCAAATGGCATGATAACGTATACGAAGGTTATGGCTATCAGGCTCTCGATGCGGCATAATAAGATGCGAAAGTTATGGCTTACTGTGCCGTCGATGACCGGAGTTCAGGTTCCTTGGCTTATCAGAGCATGGGGGGCTCATGCTCCTCTTTCCCCTAGTTCAACTGACCTCCATCATTTTAGTTTGGAAGATGAGAAGTACAAAGCAAATAATCAATTAGAATGATAAAAAAAACATATTAGATGGAGATGCGGGTATCGATTCCCATCCTAACACATGCTAAATGTGTAAGCTAAAAGCTAAAAGTCAAATTCCCCCTAGGATTTAGCCCAATAATTGGTGTGGGCACCACCAGCGGACCCTCACCCACATGGGCATGTCTTTCAAGATTTATTGAATTTAACGGCTGAGATCGAATATAATCAAATCTAAAGGTAAAAAAAAAATCTAACGGCTCAATTGTAAACCCAACAGCAAAAATAATTAAAAAAATTATTTAACTCAAAATTCACCCAAATTTAGTGATTTTTTAATATTTATCGGAATTTAAATATTTTTAGGCTAAAATGTTCATAAAATTAAATTATGATAGTGTACATAATTCTTTTTTTTTTTAAATTACTTTAAAAGAAAAAAATATTCTAAATTTATTCTTTAATAATCTCAGGCTAAAAAATTTAGGCTAGAAGGTTGGGGCAAAAAAAAACTATTTCTGAGCTAAAATCTAAATTTTCTAGGCTAAAAATTTTAGGTTTTAACCCAAGGATTGGATATAGTCTAAGCGAGCGCTCTACCATCTGAGCTACATTCCCAAATCTGCTTCAAAAGCTCAGAGTCAAAGAAATTAACAAAAATGAAAATCCCATTGTCTTTGTTCCTTTTTTTAGGCAGACACACCAATACACCAATATATAAAGCCGTCCATTGGCCTTGTACAACAAAATGGAATTGCTCTATAACTTAAGCTTCTTCAATGGAGGTTTTATCCAAGCCGGATTCCGGTCCATCTCGATCGGGCTTACAAAATATTGATCGGAGGAATGTGTGCGTTTGATACGATCTTGTTCGATGTATTCATTGGACTGTAGAACTCATTATGAGAGTAATAGAATATTTTACGACTTTTCTTCTCGTTATAAGAAAATAAGTCATAGATCGCCGAAGCATACACAAATTGCATATATAAAATTTAAACGGTTAGAGTTAGTTTGCCCAGCCTGGTAATGTGGGCTTGTGACCTAACGTGGGGGCATTAAGGTGGAATTTGAAACGGCTTTTGAGTCAGACAACCTGTGGCTCGTGCTTGGTGGCTAGAGATGGTTAAGTCTGGGTTTAGTAGGAGTTTTTCAGGATGCCTGAAAAACGGTTGGGACATCAAGTGTTATAATATAATTGGTTGGAAACTTTCATTCAATAGACCCTTTCCACCTTAATAAAAGATGAGTCTATGAGAACCTCACTTGGCTCATCAGAGCAAACAAATGAGGAACTTGCTCATTTGTATCGTATGATTCACCAAGCTTAACTAAGTATTTAACGCACAATCCATAAAAGTCGAATCTTGAGACTCCTACAAACAAATGGAAACAAATATCACTATACCACAATTCAAGTGCCGATACTCAATTTATCTATCAAATAAACGAATTGGTTTAGTACTGGTTTGGTACTGAGGTACTTTTATAAAAAATAGGTATAAAAAAACTGAGATAAAAAAGGTGTTTAGTAAACACTTAAAAACAGCTTACTTTTACAGTTTTTGATGAAAAAAAACTGAAAACGTGAAGTAGCAAAAATGAGCTTATTCTCACAGCACATAGAAGCAGTCTTTTTTTTTTTCAAAACACAGCAATACCAAACCAGCCCTTAGTGGGTTAAATTTAACTAAATAACACAATTTCAAAATTTTCATAACAACACGAAACAAAATGATTTTTTATTTTTTATATTAAAAAAGAAACAACTGATAGCAAGCCACGGTTATCCACTTATTCCAAGGACCGAAATACTCATAAGCATTTCAACCTCCATGGCCACAAGTTTGACTTTCACACCAGCAACGAGTTTCGAACTCGAGACCTCCAATTTTTTGTTTTAAGAAAGTCTCGTAATTTGTCCTTTACCACAAAACCACCGGTTCTGGTTACGAAACACAATGATTAAATTGACGAAATTTAAAACACAAAGATCAAAATTGAAATTGAACAAAATTCGCCAAAATTAATCTCCCTTTTCTTCATTCCTCACTGAATCATACGATACAAATTTCAATTAATCAATACATCTTGGAAATCCACTTTTCCTTGGTACACAAGCAACAATTGAGGAACTTGCACTTCATGTCTACTCACAAACCTCTCCAAGAACTGCTTCTCCGCCGGATAAACCACACTCGACAACCTCAAATTCTCTTTTTCCAACCCCTTCGCCACCAGCACTTTGAAAACCGAACACCGCGGCACGATCCTCCTCTCCAAGCTCAAGCACATAACCGTCGCGCATTTTGCAATGGCGGCCGAGGACCACCCCATCTTGTTCACCAAGAAATCAATCGTATCCGTTATCTTCTTCTCCGATTTCGTCATGCACAAGGGATTGGACCTGAAAGCAGAGAGGATCTCATCCTCCGACCAACCACATTTCCTGTAAGCCTCTTGGTTTCGTTTCAAGATCGATTTTTTACCCGACATCACCCGCATTGCCGACACAAAGTTTGATTTCGCGGGCTCGAATCCGAATTCTTTCACCTCATTCACAATCTCACTGAACAATTCATGCTTTTTCATCAAAATGTTGGGATACTGCGCAAGCAGCAGAGCTATGGAGGATTCCGGCAACCCCAAATCTCGCAGAATACCGATATTCGGCATCACATTTTTCGACAGATTATCGAGGAAGATCCACGGCTTGTGCTTCAGAATACTAATCACTCTCTCATCAGAAATCAAAAGGGCTTTGAGGAAATTGTAAGACGGGATAATCTGATTTTTCAAACTTATTTTCAAAAGGGAAGGATCGTAACTCACAGTTCTGGCGAGATCGAACCTCGAAATCCCTTTGGAGGTGAAGAACTCGAGCTTGGGCAAAAGGGTCTTTTCGGCGTCGGCGGCGAGGATCAAAGGGTGGCGTCTCACGAGCTTTGAGATGTCGGCGGCGGAGAACTCGTGCGTTCTCAGGAGCTCCAGAACAGAGTCCGCTCTGTCGGAAGACCGGAGCTTTAGCTTCTGGGAAGCTTCCGCGGCGGATTCCGGCGACAACCCACATGAGTTTATGAGGTATGCGACGGTGGGAGCATCGTGATCGGCGGAGATTGTGTTGGCGATTGATCTGCGGAAGGATAGATTTTGTACTGCAAATCTTGGGACGGCGGCGATTTTGGTGAGACAGTTGAAGGGTGTCATTGGTTTGGATTTGATTTGGACGGACAGATTCTGTTTTTTGGGTTTTGGTTTCTGTCATATGGGCTGGGTAAAACCGAACCGGCGGGACCCAGACCCGATCAAACCCACCAGACCCGAACCTCAGATTTTGTAACTAAAATAATAATAATAATAATAATAAAAAATAATAAAAAAATGTCAGGATTCAAACCTAAGATCTCTGCATAAAATTTAAATCAACCACACTGGATATAGCTTTTTAAATTCTTATATGCTTTGTTGTAGGTCAAAGATTTTCAAACAATTGGAAGTCTTGCGAGATGACACATCTAAGGCCATCTCCAACCAACTCGGCCAAAGGATCATAGAGCTAAAAATAATCCGTCTTGACACGAAATCCATCACTAACTGAGGGTTAGGTTAAATGGCTCGTGGTCCCCACCCAGCCAAAAATGGGAGAACTGACCAAAGGGCTGGCGAAGAGCAGCCAGCCCTCCAGTGCCAGTCAAGCTTGACATTTTACAAACCCTCTAGCACCAAAATGTCTAGCTTGACATTTTGTCAGCCCTTCAGTTTAGACCATTTGAATGTCAAACTTCCTGCAAGAAGCACCAATTATATACTTCTTGCAAGAAGCATTTTTAAGTGCTTTTTAGAATCTAAAAACATTTTTATTAAAAACGCTTTCAGATATTGTAAAAGCACTCACAAACGAGCCGTTTTAAAAGCACTTTCAAAAGCATGGTTCAATTGGTTTTTGGACTAATACAATTGGACACGACTATGTGCACGCTTATTTGCAATTGAGTTCGATAAAGCAATTTGCCCGCCTATTTGCACCTAAGTTCGATAGGGTCGTGTGTCCACTTAGTTACACTTCAGTTTGACAAAGCAGCGTGCCCACTTATTTTCACCCGAATTCGATAGGACAATGTTTCCACCTACTTGTACTTGAGTTCGATAAGGTAGTGTGCATGCCTCTTTGCGCACCCAAGTTCGATAAAGCAGTTTCCGACGTACTTGCATCCGAGTTCAAAGGGACAATGTACCCACCTATTCGCTACACGATTCTCTCATCTTTACATATATAAAATGGAGTACAAAAATTACATAACTCAAGCTATTTAACCTGTCAACAACAAATTCAACGAAAAATTCATGTGCCTGTGATTGCGTCTCTACATACAACATACGAAAAGATTGCCCCGTTTTTGAACAATTTTTTTCCAGCAAAGGCTTCCTAACTCTCTGATCCGACTCTGTCAATCTTCGAACAAGATTGCCGCAAAACAAGCTAGGAATTAGCCAGCGGGCGCTCCTACAGATTCAGCGAGTTCTTCCAGAAGTTCTTGCTGTTCTAAGGAAACACAAGCCTGCAAGAAGGGTAGGAATATCAGTTGCACCGCAATCATATTGGTGAATCCTTTTTGACAAATACTGTATAGCCATAATATTTATTAAAAGAAAAGGAGGACATGTCTTTAAAGAGCTTCACTGTGGAAAAATACCTGAATTGCGTTATCTATATCGCCACCAAGAAAAGAGGTGAGCTCATAGTTTGTCTTTAACCGATGGTCGGTCACTCTATTGTCCTGATATTCAATAAACAAAAGAAGTGAACTTCCTGAAACATAACCAATCTTATGCAAGAAATCTCACAGACAAAATTGTTGAACACAAGTCTCGCGTTGGTTACTGGTTAGCATAAGTTATTTTAGCTTTATAGACCTATCGGGACCTCTGCACCTAATAGCTATAGCTTTTGAACTGGATAGTTCAGTAAATCACTCATTATCAATACCTTAAAGTTGTATGTCCGAATCTTTTCTGCACGAGAACCAGTACCAACCTGCATTTTCAGAATACAAACATCACACGGTTTAGTCCTGTGCCTAAAACCATAATCTAGCGCTCCCATTGCATACCCTAATATCAAAGAACAGCATATATGTGATGGCAAGGGTTTACAACAGAGATGTTGCAGTCTTATGTGCCTCGTAACTATACTCTAAGCTAAAAGATACCTGCGATTTCCGCTGATTCCTAATCAACTCCTGCTGCTCTCTCAATTTTATCTTATACCTGTACCAGTGCCATTGATCATTATGGACCAAAGAAAAAGTGTGGAAACAAGAGGTATTATGTGTTAATGGCGTTGACTGCACTCCATGCATATGTCAAGCTATGACGAAAATATTATGCAAAATCCAAAATGTTTCATAAAAGGGAACAGTTAATGTGCCTAACAAATAAAGAATATGAGGACATTTAAATCACAGAAATCAGTACTCACAATTTCGCTCGCAGCAACTGAAATGCACGATGCTTGTTCTGAAGTTGAGACCTTTCTTCGCTACAAAAGATGCGGATGCCCGTTGGTTTATGGACGAGATCAACAGCTGTCTCCACCTTGTTGACATTTTGCCCTGCATAATAATCAGACATGAGGCTTAACTCACATAGGTAATCCTGTTCTGAAGAGTGAGACGCAAAATCAAGTTAATTAAGAAAATAATACTCTTTGCATATCAATACCTCCAGCTCCCCCAGACCTTGCTGTTGTCAGTTCAATATCTTTTGGGTCGATAACCACCTCAACTTCATCCGCCTATAGTAAGGCACAGAACAAGCACAATAAGTCAATGAATCAGAAATGTTTGATCATAAAGAGTACATGAAAGATTACAGTGACAAGTAAAATAAAAGCTACCTCTGGCATGATCGCAACAGTCGCAGTGGAAGTATGCACGCGACCCTGTGTTTCTGTATGAGGAACACGTTGAACCCGATGAACACCAGATTCATATTTTAATTTGCTGTATACACGTTTTCCTTTGACTTCCATCACATAGGCCTTGTATCCTCCTCTTTCAGCCTAAAATAATGCAAGAGCTCTGTCAGTATGTCAACCGAAACAGGATATACCTCTAAAAATGTCAGTGAAACATACCTCTGAGCTTGAGACTGTGCTGAACCTCCAATTATTCCTCTCACAGTACTTCTCATACATACGAACCTTGGTACAAAGAAAAACAGAAAAGGAAAAGAAAATGTAGAAGCATTAAGATATGCTTGGAAGCAACTTGCGAAGAAGGAATTCATAGAATAATCATTTTTTCCAATGAGGCCTATCATTGAAATAAAACATAAAGAAGAAGAAAGAGTGCACGGGCACATCAATAACAGAGACTTTTGATGTGCCCGTGCAAATAAAAAGTAATGTCAACATATCCTATAGAATTTAAATGACAAAAGAAACATATACCTACAAGATCACCTGCCCAGATTCCAGCTTCATCACCACCAGTACCAGCCCTTACTGCAGAAAAAAAAAGAATACGTATGTATGAGGGACAGTTTCAGTCAAATCTGGTTCAGATATATGATGTTCCATCATCTCTTCCTAAAAACGAGGCTTGAGAGAGCATTTTACATTGCTAAACATCTATATGTGGTTCTCAAGCAATCTAATAGAACAATTTATTTAAAGGGAAACTATGAGATTACCTTCAAGCATTATATTTCTTGCATCAAGAGGGTCACTAGGAAGGAGTAGCATCTGTTAATACAAAATGGAGCATTATCCCAATTGATATTCCAACCATGGAAAGGAAAACATTAAAAAATAGAAACAACAATATTCGGTCAAAGTAGTTCAGAATGCCAAATCAATCAATCACACATAAAAATACCTTGAGCTTCGCTTCCAGTTCTTTGATTTGATTGGATAAAGATTCAAGTTCAAAAGATATCATCTCTGCCATATCCTCATCACTGCCAGCTTCTTTTGCTAAAGCTGATGTATCAATATAAATATCAAAGTGAATGTTAGCAAATAGCTTCAAATTTTTCGAAAGAAATGTTTTATATAGGCATATAGTTACTTAAACCTTTAGTCTCTTCTAACTGCTTCTCGCAGTCTTTGAAATCCCTATAGATTGTCACAACCTGTACATTGAAAACAAAGGCAAAATACAGTCAGTTAAAATCTGAAATGAAATTCAAGCAGAACACACAACTAAAACCTGGCATGATAAGTGGCAAAGATAAACTGCAGCACTTCATCAAGCTCTGCCACGGACTGCGCAAGCTTCTGGTATTCACTGGGATTTGACACGACATCTGGATCAGCCAGCTTGACCTACATTCGTTTCCGCTTCTTCATGAGGATACTCAAATCCAAAGAAAACAACTGCAATAACAAACCATGTAGAACCACAGTACACGAATCTATACAGTGATACACAGGCAGCTAAAATATGCATGAAACCAATTAAACCCAATTCATGCCCCTTTTTTCCCCTCTATCTGTTTTCTTGTAGAATTCGAAACATAAAATTCAAATTCGGTTAAGGCAATTTGCAAGTCATAATCTCTGCAATGGGTCTTTAATTGCAATCACTAGCATCAAAATTTTAATCACCAAAATTCTACATTCCCAATCTTCCGAAATCATTCAAATTCTCTACCATATAAATCCCTAAACCCTAAACCTAAAACCCTAGACCATAAAAAACTACACACTATCACACACAGAGAGAGAAAAATCAAAATCATCAACCCAAAACATTCGGTCAGAGTTCGAATCGTACTGATAAATCTTTCCACGTCTTCTCGGCGGAGTCCAGCTTTGTAATCAAATAGGGCTCCTGCAATTCCACGAAAAAAAACATCAGAAAATGAGAATCCAATCACATAACACCTGTTTGTTTCTCGGGAAAACTTTTCCCGTCAAAAAATAACAAAACCCCAATTTCGAAAGCTGTAAATTTCCAATTTCAATGTTTCGAATTCGGAAGCATTGTTATTGTTCTGGGGGTGGATGTACGAACCGCCATGCAAACGAGTCTGGGAGCTCTGGTAGGAGGTTTACTGACGAACACGGAGCTCGACGACCAGTGGTCGTGGAAACGGCGTCGTGCTGGCAATGCGAGTATTCGAGAAGGAGTGGAGCTCGTAGTGAGGCCACTCATTGCAGCCATGGGAGTTGCAGGTCGGAAGGAAAAACGCGCCTAAACGGACATGTGGCGTTTGGAACGGATAAAGTCCTGCTTACGGTTCCTGTTTGGGAACTTGGATATCGTATCCCACACAAACGGGATTAAAGGTTGTGATTGCAAATGATTAAAGGTTGTGATATTGCAAATAAAACACTTTTAAGTGGAATTTGACGTAATCAAATTTGAATATAGAATTTGAATATAGGTAGAGAATTTGGATTCTCGTCGGATTCTTTTTGCGAGAATTTTAGGGATCTGTGAATCATGTCCGTTCATAATACATCGTGCGGTTAGAAATCATTTTAAATATTTTTATTTAAAATTAAACACAAACACTAGTTGATAAAAACTGATCGCACGATGTACGATGAACGAATACGATTCACGAATTCCCAGGATTCTTACCAAAATGATCCGGAGAGGATGCTGTTGGGTAGGTAGAAGCTTCAACCGGATTGACTTATGTTAATTATTTTTGTGATTATTGTATTGTGTAGGTCATATTAATACACTAATTATAAGTCTTGAAATTTTATTTTAATTGATTTCTTTAAAAAAAATATAGAAATTGAAAAAAGAGAAAATCTAAATCATTAAATTAGTATTTAACATTTATATTTAAACATATTCATTGCTATCACTATAAAGGTGTGAACAAATATGGTAAGATTTACAAAAGTACTTACTAAATTTATACATCAAATGATGGGACAATGCATTATTTAATTAAATAATTAGTTCTTCCCTTATATCCAACAAACAAAATATAACATGCATGCGAAAATACTATATGGTGGAAAAAAAAATTTGTGCCAAGATTTGAACCAAAGCATTTTCGTTTACAAACACAATAAAACATTTTCGTTTTTTTGGTCATAAGATAGATTTGTTAGATTAGAGAGTCGACGGGGTTCACATAGTGGTACAAGGGCAACACTTATCTCCAACATTGTGGTACATGACCACTTGCTAAAACATTTTCCTTTTCAATGTGACCAAATTATATTTAGTTTTTTTTTAAATATATATATATATATATATAAGAGATGGTAGCTTTGTCATGATAGTCCACTTTTATAGTGTGACATCCCACATCATCCAGGGGAGTGATCCTTAAATGTATATTCCATCCCTACCTAGCACGAGGCCTTTTGGGAGCTCACTGGCTTCGGGTTCCATCCGAACCCCAAAGTTAAGCGAGTAGCGCGCGAAAGCAATCCCATGATGGGTGACCCATTGGGAAGTTCTTGTGTGAGTTCCCAGAAACAAAACCGTGAGGGCGTAGTCGGGGCTCAAAACGGACAATATCGTGCTACGGTAGTGGAATGGGCCCGGGAAGTGGTCCGCCCCAGGCCGGAATGTGACAATTTGGTATCAGAGCCTAACCCTGACCGTGGTGTGCCGACGAGGACGTCGGGCCCCTAAGGGGGGTGGATTGTGACATCCCACATTACCCGGGGGAGTGATCCTTAAATGTATATTCACATCCCTACCTAGCACGAGGCTTTTTATGAGCTCACTAGCTTCGGGTTCCATCCGAACCCTGAAGTTAAGCGAGTATCGCGCGAGAGCAATCCCATGATGGGTGACCCATTTGGAAGTTCTCATGTGAGTTCTCAGAAACAAAACCGTGAGAGCGTAGTCGGGGCCCAAAGCGAACAATATCGTGCTACGGTGGTGGAATGGGCCCGGGAAGTGGTCCGTCCCGGGCCAGGATGTGACATATAGTGACAAGAAAAATTCGCATAAACGTTTTAGCCTCCCTATGGGCACCATCATGTGATTCACTAGTATCAAGAATCGAACTCAAAACGTGTCATGTAGAATATGAGTATGGAATTTGCCCCAACCACAAGGCCACCCAGTTTTATTAAAATCTAGTTGGGTAAGTGTAATGTGTACTCATTTCGGCTAGAGGAGGCCTTGAGGGGAAGCGAAATGTGCAATTGCACAGGACCCTCAAATTTGAAAGGCCGCAAAAATTTTGGTATCTTATATTTATATATAATAATGTTATATATTAAAAAAATACTTTTATTATCATTTTAAAATCTTATAGTGCACTTTTATAAGTGCAAATTTTTTTTATTTCTAAATATAAAAATTTGGAGTGCACAATGAGATATTAGGAGTGCCAATAACAATACCTTAAAAACAATGTTTTTTTCAATTTTATTATAATAATACTATATATTCAAGTGAAACTCTAAATTTAGAGTTTTTGAAGCTTTTTCTTTTTCTTTATTTGGTTTCTTAAGATTTAATTGTTTTTTTATTATTTAGTGAAGGTTATGTTTATAACTCTTTTTACTATTTAATGACACTTGTAAACTTATAATCAGTGAGTCTTAAATGTTGTTTTGATTTAAGTTGTTATTTTCAAGTACCAATATGGTGTCCTACTTTTAAAAAAAACTATCTTAAAAATAGGCCATTTTACAAAATTCGCACAGAATCCCCGAAATCTCAGAGACAACCCTGATTTTGGCCAACCAAAAAGAAATCAACATGTGCACTGCATGGTGTTACACTCTCGTTCGAGTCAAGTTTTCTCATAATTTAAATTAATTAATTCAACTTAATATAAATTTCTTTATCGTTTGTCAGCGTCCCTCATACTTTAAATGTGTTCGATTGAGTCTTTAATCATCTTGACATTTTAAGCTACATTTCTAGGAAAGAGGATCTTCTCCGGATCCACTTTGTGGGGATCCTAAAGATCTCCACATCCTAGTCGTTCATCGTATATCGTGCGGTCAGTTTTTGTCATATACTATTTATGTTTAATTTTAAATAAAAAAAAGTCAAATAATTTATGACCGCACTTTACATGATGAATGACTAAGATGTAAGGATTTATAAAATCCCCACAATTTGGATCCGGATGAGATCCAAATCCCATTTCTAGCACCAATTTTGGTTTTTTTGTTTGCGCCAATTTAATTTTGGAAACAAATCTAATTTTGGAAACAAATCTAAACTACCGGACCACACGCCGTACAGTGCAAAGTGGCTTCTTTCGTGCAGGGCTCCGAACAGAAAGAACAAGCCAATCAGAAGCCTCTCTCACTCCGACTATCAAAATGCCAGTTTCATCCTTCCATACAATGCGGCATCGAAGCTCACTTTTGTCGCATTCCTTGTCCGGATCGCCAAGGGCTGCTTCGTAATTTTCGAACTCCACCAACGGTTCCCAAGCGGATCACTCTCTTTCCGGTGCACCTTGTATTAGCCGGTACGGAAACACAGTCCAAGTCCCTTATGAAATAGAAATTTTTGGTTTAGCCCGCGAGCGTCATTTAATAGTAATAAATATATTGTTTGTTAAAAAAAAATATACCGTCGTTTTGTTGACTATTTACATGAATCTTATCTTAGTTGTTGGTCGTATTGATATTTTTAATACAATGATACGAGGATATACAATATTGACCATAAGTTATACATATGCTAACCATCAAGCCAATGGAATAGATTCTCATTTATTTTTAAAATGGGCATTAGTTTTGGGATCTGCTCCACATTGAAACCATTTGGCCATTTAATTCGAAACCATTTGGCCATTTAATTGCCACAATTAAATTTTAATGTTTCTTAGAATATAATGTTGGTCAATTTCTTCAAACTCAATTAGATGCCTCAAATATTTATGGTTTGGCTAATATTTGCAAGGATTATCTATGAGGTGCAACTTGACAAATAGACAGTTCAGATCGTTGAAGTTCGATGTAATGTGGGCATCACAACTAATCCCCATTTAAAAAAAAAAAGAGGGATCCCTTTCCTAAAGGCATTGCGCCAATCATATTCAGATATAAAAATCGTCATTAATGAAAATTTGAACAAACATTAGACATCTCTCTTAAAAGTGGACTTAAATACTATTGATCCAATGCTGAAATTAAAAAAATGATAGATAATGTGTCAATATACTTATTGATAATGTGAATACAACCAAGAGACTTGAATGTAAATATCACGAAAATGACTTACATTGTCACGCCCCGACTGAGACTCAAAACATACAATATACATCAGAGCTTCAACGAAAATAATTTACAATAAAGGACAACAATTCTTACTCTTGAAATCTTTCTCTAATCGCTACGTGGTACTTTGCAAAACAACCTACATATTGAGAATAACACAACAAACAAAGCAAAAACTCTAATAAGCTGAAAGCTCATATGCATGACAATAATACAACATATATGATTGAAAGTACAATCATAGTGCCACATGGTACTCTGCAAAACAACCCTACATATTGAGAGAATAACACAACAAACAAAGAAAAAACTCTAATAAGTTGAAAGCTCATATGCGTGACAATAATACAACATATATGATTGAAAGTACAATCATAGTTTGAAAACACAAAAGTTGAAAATACGTAATTTCTTCGTTAAAGCACCGTTTCTCGAACAATTTTTCGCCTACGCACTCGTGAGGTCGAGCTCTATCTAACCAACGCAAGATATGACAAAAAAATCTAGTAAAATTTGAAACGAGCAAAATACACCTAACTTCGCTTTTGTCTAAACTAGATAATTTAACGACTAATTTCAATTAAATCTCGAAATACTTCAAAAATAAAATAAATCACTAAAATTCAGGACCGAATATCACATACATGCACCACTCGAAAATACCACCTTAGAATTTTAGGCTAATGATTCAATGTTATGTATAATCGTTTTCTTTTAAACAAATATTATCATTAAGGTGAGGTTGATGACTCCAAATTATTACAATAATTTAAAAATAAGAGAATTTCAAACTTATATTGCATGAGTAAAAACGTAATACCCTATCGACGAAATTCTGGACGATATTTTGTAAATAAAATTGCGATATTAATTTAGAATATTATCACAATAACGAACTCAACTTAGGTAAGTCCTTTCTCAAGCGAACCCAAATATTTTTCCATTAAAAAAATCAAAAAGGAAGAGAGAGAAAAAAAAAGGGGAGAGAGAGAGAGAGAGAGAGAGCGTTTTGGTGCGTGCGAAGCCAAAAAGGGCAAAATACCAGACCGTACGACGGTCTCTTTTAGAGAGAAAGCAATTAAGCTTCTCCATCACTGTGAAGAAACCGTCGCCGCTCTCTCTCTCACCTCTTTCCCTCACTCTCTTCCACTCGATCGAGCTTCTCAGATCCTTCTAGGCATCTCTAGAAGGGCGGTGGGATTCCTGTACAGCTCTCCCTTTCCTCCTCCTCCTATTCCCCACAGTTGATGCAGGTGTACAGATACCCAACACTCGTCGTTTTGTGATGGACTTGTACGGACGAAGCCCCGCCAGAAACGGGTCGAACCAGGAATGGAGCCCCGCCGCCGGTGAGACCGGCCTCGAAGGTACTCCTTTACTTGCTCGGCGTTTCAATTTCGTTTCGTTTGAGCTCGATTTGGGCTAATTTCGTAAATGGGGTTTCTAGGGTTTCGGGTTTGGTTTGGTAATGTGGGGGTGTGATTGGGGTTTTGTTCTGATTTGGGGGTAAATTGTAGAGCAAATGTGGCATTTGGGGTTGACGAGCAGCGAATCGTACCCGGAGCGACCCGGCGTGCCCAACTGTGTTTACTACATGCGAACCGGGTTCTGTGGATATGGTGGTCGGTGCCGGTACAATCATCCTCGTGATCGTGCCGCTGTAAGTCCTTGTTCGCTGTTAATTTTCATTGCAACCATTTAATGAGCTTTGTCAAGACTGCTTAATTGTGGGTTTTTATATGTAAACTAGTACTTAAGCTTTCAGTGATAGGTGACTGCTACAGGACATATTTCTTAAGTTTGAGTGTTTTGTTGGGGGTAGTTTTTGTCCCTTTACGTGAAACTAGATGATTGTTTGTTTCCTGGGAAAGCTGGGGAAAAGAAATGGGAACTTTTTTTGGAATGATATGTTTTTCGTGCTTTTATTCGACCTAGTTAAACAAGTCTATATTTGATGAAAATATTAGGCCTAATATTTGTGTTTTGGGCTCGGTGGAGTGGGCAATGTTGTCTTAGTGACATACGACTGCTTGGATTTTACTGGTTAACTGAAATTGTCTTTGCTTGTTAATTTTATTATCCTTTGTTTATGACTTCGGTTGGATGCTGCACATAGGTCGTGGCAGCTGTAAGAGCTACAGGGGACTACCCAGAGAGAGCGGGGGAACCTATATGTCAGGTATGCAGTAGTTTTCTGCTCCGTTGTAAAATGTGAATTTCCTGCCTGATAATGAGAATCTAGATCTGGAAACTTTACGGCAACTTGGTTCTGTTGTTGATTTATTTATTTGAGCTTTGAACTTCATATGCCATTGTGACATTTGTTTGCCTAATATGCAGTATTATTTAAAGACTGCGACCTGTAAATTTGGCGCGTCCTGCAAGTACCACCATCCAAAACATGGAGCTGGATCCTTAAGCCGAGCTCCCCTAAATATCTATGGATACCCATTACGACCGGTTTGAATTTCCTCTCTGTCTCTCTGTCTGTCTGCCTCTCTCATCCACATAAGGGTGTGTAGACTTTTGAGAAATTTGTGTAGCAAGTGGCTCACAGTTTTTTATTTTTTTATAACAGGGCGAGAATGAATGCTCCTACTATTTGAAAACGGGGCAATGCAAATTTGGCATAACCTGTAAATTCCATCACCCACAGCCTGCTGGAACAGCAATACCAGCTTCTGCACCTCAATTTTATCCGTCGGTGCAGTCTCCTTCCGTTCCTTTGGCAGAACAGTATGGGGGGGCATCCACCAGTTTGAGGGTGGCTAGGCCTCCACTATTACCTGGATCATATGTGCAAGGGGCGTACGGTCCTGTCTTAATTCAACCAGGAGTTGTTCCTATTCAGGGTTGGAGTCCTTATTCGGTATGATAAAAACATGTTTAGGTTGATATATGATTGAAATTCATTGCTAATAAGTTGTTGCTTTACTTGGTGCAGGCACCTCTTAGTCCTGTACTATCACCTGGAGCTCAACACACAGTTGGAGCAACTTCTTTATATGGAGTAACACAGCTATCTTCTCCAACACACGGACTTGCAAGACCTTATACCTCCATACCCTCTTCTGTTGGTCCTTCTAGCAGCAACCCGAGTGAACAAGTTTTCCCAGAGAGGCCTGGCGAACTTGAATGCCAGTACTATCTGAAAACTGGGGACTGTAAATATGGAGCATCTTGTAGGTATCATCATCCTCGGGATCGAACTGCACCAAGGATAACTTGTCTCCTTAGCCCGATGGGTCTCCCACTCCGTCCGGTATGCAAAGTTGTTTTATATTCATCTTGATGAATCTTTAATTTTTCTAAATTCCGCTGTTAGAAGTTACTGAGTTTCATACTCACCTGGTTATCCAATTTGGTAGACCCAATAGTTTTCTTTTACTCTGTTAAACAGTAATCTTTTTCCTAAAGGGGATTGTTGGATGCTACTATCACATCTAAAAGTATACCTGGTCGACCTCCTTTGTACAACCAAATGAAATGCAAAAGTAGGTAGCAAAGAAAAGGCTGTCATACCATGTATATAGATTGTGTAAACATGTTTTTCAGTAATTTGTTAACGATGTCATATTCTATGGAGAAAATTAATGTGCTTTTATTTGGACAGGGAGTGCAACCGTGTACATTCTACCTGCAAAACGGTCAGTGCAAGTTTGGATCTACATGCAAATTCGATCATCCAGTGCAGACCATGAGGTACAACCCCTCAGTTTCATCTCTCGTTGATATGCCTGTTGCTCCATATCCGGTTGGGTCTCTGCTGGCCACCCTGGCTCCATCATCCTCATCATCAGATCTTCGGCCCGACTTACTTTCAGCTTCCACAATGGATACTTACTCGGCTAGAGTGCCCTCTTCCGGGAACGCCTCAAGTAGTTCAGTTGGATTGATTTTTTCTCAGAGCGGTTCTGTTTCACTGTCTGATGTGCAACTGTCCACTCAGACTTCATCCCCTTTGAGCAATAGCAGAAGCACGAGACCGGTTGGCGAGCTTCGTCGATCAAGTTAAACGTAATACCCAAAGTCAGCTCGTTCGCTATCTCCAGGATCGCGGTTTCACCAAGGCTCTTTCTGTTTATATAGATGTCGTCGGTAAATGTATAATGAGGTCAATTGTGCAAAGGGTGTCATATTTCGGTCTTTCAACCAAATCTGTTTATCCAACACAGTAGTAGGAAAGGCACACACAATGTTGATGCTTGTGTCAATTCGATATTACAGGAATCCAATATAAATTCCAAATAAAGCTGCAGTATCGAAATTTCCCATGTCTTCTTTTCAGTTTTCATCTCTTTCAACTTCAAGTGATTACAAATATGAAGTATGCCTGCAATTTTTACTCTATTTCATAATGTTTGATGAGCAATGCTTTTTGACAGCCAAAAGTGCTTCTGACTAGCTTCCAGGTGCTTTTTTTAAGAAACACTTGGATCGTTATTTCAAATTTCAGAGCGTTTATAATAAAAGCGCTTGTAAGTGCATAGGTATGAGTGGACGTGCTTCATGCTACCTAATGGCCCAGCTCTTTCAACGATGCATTTTCGGAATTTACTAGGTAGGGGATTGATAAGCCGGAGGAAGGTGAGGATGATGTCAAGTTATCATTCTCCACCCCTTACGCCCCAGGCAACACATGCTATAGGTATCGTTTGGCATGCAGACGGGTCGGAACGGAGAGGGAGCAAAGATGCCCTCGGATGGAAACAAGGAGGAAGAAGAAGGAGACGGAGATGTTATAATTTTGTGTTTCGCGGATGTGGAACAAGTTGTTCCAGGAGGTGAGGTGGAACGAAAATTCACCAAAAACTCGTCTCGTGGAATAGTGTGTTCCAGCTGTTTTAGTCGCACCAAATGTGGGACAGAACGCTTCGTCCCACTCCGTTTCGTCCCGTCCCGTCCTACGTACCAAACGGTACCATAATGTTCGGAACCACTAATAATAGTCGGTCAGTCATACGACGGTGAACTCATTCTCATGTCCCATGTCAGAAGAGAAGAGAGGACGCAACATTAAGTTGCAAGTCATTGAATCCCTCCAATGATATATCTCCCAATGTATGCAAGAATCTCTCCGTTCACTTAGTCACTCGTGATTTGATGCAATGTTTGTGCCTAAAAAAAAACAAATTAAAGCAGCGGAGGAGGGCACTCCAATTTCTTCTCTTTCCCCTGCCATCTGTAGGAATGTTGAAGCAGCATATGGATTGGACCAATTGCCAACTGTTCACAAAGAAATTTAACTTAACGATCGATTTTCTAGAGAAAGACTTTCTTGACATAACTACACTTTTCTTTGCCGATTTGTACAGATTATAAGTTTTTACTAACGTAATGTTGTATTATTAACGCAAAACGTCAAAGTAACAGTTTACCGTGCCTTTGAATTTTGACTGATTACGACGAATCTTTAAATGTTGTTCACCACCAACCGATCATCCAGCAAACACAAAAGAAAAAGAATTGATGGGGTTATCATTGCCAACCGATCGACTCAATCCAAGGCCATCATGAGTCCAACAACGTCACATCGAGAGCACTGAGTACCACAAACATACGTACAAGCAAATTTAATACAAGCATGTGTTGCCAAGGTAATTCAATTATATAATCCTCCATATGGTGCAGTTTCGCATTATAATCAATTTCCGTGTTATAATACAGATAGATGAAATTGTAGTGGACGAGATTATGTGACATGGGTATATATTCCTTATGGAATACCGTTAAACCTCTATAAATTAAAGAAATTATTATTGGCACTCAAAAATTTAATTGTGCAGTCCAAATTTTCTATATTTAGAAAGAAAAAAAAATATTTTCATAAGGAGTGCACGATTAGAATTTTAGAGTGTCAATGACGGTTTCCTAAATTAATAGTTTTGGACCAAGGGAATCTATTAATTTAGTGGAAAATTAAGTAATCGATAAATTAATATTTCATTATTTTATGAAAGTATTCTTTATTTTTTTTAAAATATTGTACATTCTATTTAATTTCTCGTTTTATAAACTAATAATTCTATATATTTGTTTAACTAAATAAAATTCAAGAGTCTACTTATTTTTTTTTTCAAAAATAGATTGTACATTGTTCAAGATGATGAAGTCGAAGATGCTAGTTTTACTATGGAGTATGGAGCCCCTTTTTTTTCGAAAAGAAGCTCTTAAAGCGACAATGACATTGAATAATATAATGTTGTAGATTGTAGTATGAGAAAACAACATCAGAACTTCTTGTCATGTCAAGAAAAGTTAGAGATAAGATACAAGATAACATCAATTTTAAGAAGAAATAAATAATAATTGAGTCATATTTTAAGAAGGCATCATAGTCAAATAATAAGCGTTATGCATCAGAAAATTATTAATTTATGTATTAGGTAGGATTTGTATGAATTTTTAATAATATATATTATCTAATAATTATAACGAATTATTAATTTAGCACGTTATAAAGTCGAGACCGGCCAAAAATATTATTTAACCAGATTATAAATTGATTGATTATTAAATTATCGAGGTTCTACTGTATACGATGGAAATGCAAGTTTGGATCTCGAATTTCCCTGTAGTTTAAGTGGATGCATTGAGGTTCTCATTATATCAGGTAAACCCACTCATCCTTTAAATCTCTACTTTAATTAGCTTTACACATAATTAGGGACTTAAATAAGCAAAAGCTTCAAGCGAGTTGCTTTCACTAGCCATGATTACAACCCCAAAAGCACTGCAACCCTCTCAGAAATCCTGCAAAATTCCCTCAAACATTAACCATGTAAAAGCAACTCACTCATTCACTCCCTCTCACTACCTTTCACCGAAAAGTGCTTTTGCAGCTGCAATTCCTTGACTTTTTCGATTCAAACCTTATCACAGGCACTCATTAAAGTAATTATATTGTATCAAAGTCCCCTCCCGTTTGTTCCTGCATGGTTTCATGTGGCTTTCTCTTCTCCAGCAGCATTTTTCATTTTCTCTCTTCCCTCAAACCATCCCTCAGAAAAATGCTGCAATGTGGAAATGGAAAGTGAGATTTCTGAGATGGGGTTTTAGTTAAACTGCTTATGGTGGGAAATCTGAGATGGGGTTTTAGTGGAAAATGCTTATGTTGCTGAAAGTTTGAGTCTTTTGAACTTTTTTTTTGTAGTGGATTTCGCGGTGCAGGGTTTTGAGTGGGAATTTATGAACATAAGGTGTTTGAAAATTTGAGAAATCAGCTATGGGCTTTTAGTGAAAGTGCTTATACTGTTGAAACTTTGGGACTCTTGAAATTTTGTAGTGGGCCTGGAGCTGCAGGATTTTGAGTGGGAACTCTGATCGTAAGGTGGTCGAGGAATGATGGGGGTCGTCACCATTGGTGAACTGAAGCCTAGCATTTCCGGGAAGCGGTCTATTCGTCCGAGTTCAAGCATAAGGCATGCCACTGAATGGTAATGTTCCCCCTTATCTTCTGCTTTTTTTTTTTGAGCGATATTCTAGTCTAATCTAAAACAGTAAAATGTGCGAGCGGAAATTGAACTTGGGTGCACATTGTGGTAGCCAACTTTGCTACGCCTAGTTCCGCTTTCGTCCATCTCTTATAATCTTATTACTTTTGACAGATTACCTGCATTTAATTTTCTGTTTTTCAATTTTAGCCTTGTTTTCTCTAGCTTTGAGCCATATGGTAGTTTCCACTTACCAGTAACTCTACGTTACACGGATACGGATAGCGCGATACAACACGAAAGGACACGAAAATAGAGTTTATTTTTTAGCATTTTTTTGGGATTTGAGTGTCAGAACAGAGCCTGTGTTTTTCAGACAGTACAAAATCGAAACGACAATGGCACGAGGTGGACCGGGCTGATTGCTGTCCAGATGCAGCCATATTTCGCTAATAATATTCTTGAAGTGCCAACTGCCACCCCAAGTTAATGTTTTGTGGATCAATTATTTGTTGTACATTTACCATCTGTAGGCCCTGAAGACATGTACGGACCAGTTGTACAAATTCTCCATTGGTTCTGGCTTTATTCAGCGTCACTGTTACACCGCCACGTAGAATAATGAATCCGCTCAGCTAGGTTAGCCAATCACGAGGGCCCCAATATCTTTGCTGGCCGGTGAATTTGGTCAATCTTTTCCAATTCTGGAGCACAAGTTCTGCAGACTTCAATCAGCTTTCTTATCCTTTACCATAATCTAACATTACTCTTCGTGTGCACACTCCAATCCACCGCTCATTTCGCAATTATTGGGCCGTCCTTCTGTAACAAATCACTAATATGATTACACGAGGAAGGATCACGCTGTCCATATGTTTGGATTGAACTTGAAACTGTGTGCAGTGTACTTTCATGGAAAATACAGAAGTTCCTTGCAGGGTTTTTGATATGTTGGCACATATGAGAATGTATGCATGTTGTAGTTCTAGATTGTAGCAGATTTTGATTCTTGCCTCGCTTCGATTCCATTTTTCAACGAATTTTGTCTTTGTCACAGGCCAATCTCTGATGTTTCTAGCGATCTTACCGTGGAGATAGGAGCATCAAGCCTTGCACTTCACAAGGTGAGTGAAATTGGTTCAGAACTAGTCTATTGTTTCAATTTGTTGCAGTTACAAAATAATTATTGTGTTTTATTAGCTTGTGATAAGATATTGTCGTGTGACGATTAAATGAAAAATATGTCGAATTATGAAAGGAAGGAGAATTAGTAATGTGATGGTGACTATGTTGCAGTTCCCTCTAGTTTCTCGGAGTGGAAGGATTCGGAAGCTGTTGCTTGAAGCAAAAGATTCAAAAGTTTCACGCATAATTCTTGCTTCTGTTCCGGGTGGACCAGAGGGATTTGAGCTAGCTGCGAAATTCTGTTACGGAGTTAATGTTGAGATTACGCAGTCAAATGTTGCCACACTTCGTTGCGTAGCGCACTTTCTGGAAATGACGGAAGAGTATGCTGAGAAAAACATGGAAACCAGAACTGAAGCTTATCTGAAGGAGACGGTTTTCCCAAACATAGCAAAGTCGATATCAGTTCTTCATCGCTGCGAAATCCTCTTGCCTGCAGCAGAAGAAACCAACTTGGTAAGCAGGCTTATCAACGCAATCGCAAACAATGTGTGCAAAGAGCAGCTCACCTCTGGCTTATTGAAACTTGACCACAACTTTCCTGAGAAAGCGGCTTCAAATATGCAACCTGAAACGCCTGCAGACTGGTGGGGAAAAGCGCTTACAGTGCTTAGTCTCGACTTCTTCAAACGTGTTATATCCACGTTGAAAACCAAGGGTCTTAAACAGGACCTGATCTGCAAAATTTTGATCAATTATGCTCATAATTCTCTTCAAGGACTTGTCATCCGAGATAACCAATTGGTAAAAGGAAGCCTTTTGGATTTAGAACTGCAAAACAAACAAAGTGTCATTGTTGAAGCTATAGTCAGTTTGCTTCCAACACAATCAAGGAAGAGTCTAGTTCCAATGGCTTTTCTTTCGAGCTTGTTGAAAACTGCGATTGCAGCATCGTCGTCTGCTTCCTGCAGATCCGATTTAGAGAGACGGATTGGTCTGCAGCTGGATCAGGCAATTCTCGAAGACATCCTGATTCCGGCAAATTCACACGGAAACAACCACAGCACAATCTATGACACAGATGCTGTATTGACGATCTTTTCGATATTTCTGAACTTGGATGAGGATGATGATGATGAAGAGAATCACTTGAGGGACGAAAGAGAAATGGTTTATGATTTCGACAGCCCTGGATCTCCTAAGCAAAGTTCGATCCTGAAAGTATCAAAGTTGCTAGACAATTATCTTGCAGAAGTTGCACTGGACTCGAACTTGATGCCGTCAAGGTTCATAGCTCTAGCAGAGCTACTTCCAGACCATGCTCGAATAATAAGCGATGGACTCTACCGAGCTGTGGATATCTTCCTCAAAGTGAGTAATACATCTCTCTCTCTCGCTCTCGCTTTTCTCGCAGTCAATGTGTGCAAGTCCTAAGCAAAACTCAACTTTTGATTACAAACGAGAAAATATTTCCGCACTCTCAATACTCCTTTTGTTTTTGTTCCTCTTGTTACTCATTCAATCCAACGGCTAGAATGGAGAGAGGCATGGAGGGGAGAAAAACGGAGTGCGGAAATCATTTCCCTTTAAAATTTGTGAACGCATTTTTCTTCTCATGATGTTGATCAACGTCAATCTGGATTTGTGTTTCTGTTTATAGGTCCATCCGAATCTCAAGGACTCTGAACGCTACCGCCTCTGCAAAACCATCGACTGCCAGAAACTATCCCAAGAAGCATGCAGTCATGCGGCACAGAATGAAAGGCTACCGGTACAAACGGCAGTGCAAGTGCTCTACTTCGAGCAAATCAGGCTCAGAAACGCAATGAACGGTGGCCACAACCAGTACTTCTTCGGGGCAATTAACGCCACACAAATCCCTCAAAGATCAGGCAGTGGTGCAGGCAGCGGAGCCATTTCACCGAGAGACAACTACGCGTCAGTCA
The DNA here is from genome assembly GCF_916048215.2 of Malus sylvestris. Taxonomy (NCBI): domain Eukaryota; kingdom Viridiplantae; phylum Streptophyta; class Magnoliopsida; order Rosales; family Rosaceae; genus Malus; species Malus sylvestris. Next base: position 39,919,810 of record NC_062270.1, on the reverse strand, counting down.
GAAGAGAGAACCGCGAGCTGAAGCTTGAAGTTGCGAGAATGCGAATGAGGCTGACAGACTTGGAAAAAGATCATGTTTCTATGAAACAAGACCTTGTAAAGTCACATCCTGCAACCAAGCTGTTCAAATCTTTCACCAAAAAGTTGGGGAAGCTCGGTGCATTGTTCAAGATCAATAGTATCAACCCTCTTGGGGGGAAGGCGCGTTCGGAGTCCAGATTTCTGTTCCAGAAACGAAGGCGCCATTCGGTTTCTTGAAGAACTGGGGAGTGTGAATATGTATACAAGTGTTACAAGAGTGTATAGTATATATAACTGTTGTATTAGCATATGATTATACATATGTGTGGTGCGTTTTCTAAATTATAATATAAGTTTGATATTTGAGATTCTATTTGTTATATATATAACATGAATATCACAGATCCCTTGAACTTTTGGTGAAACATTTTATGTTCATGTTATAGTATGTGAGTTAGTAACATCACGTGACTGTGTAACAATTATTAATTTCTAGAAACTTTTTATGTTGTAGACAAACGATAAGATCATGTTTGTTGTAAGCCCCAACATGAATTCTTTGTGCAGGTTGTCGCATTCTGTTGACATCGTTAAAAATGTATTGATAACATGTTGGTACAATTTGTTTATAACTTCAACACATTTTTTTTGTATCACAATTAAGATAATATCATAAAAATGTGTCGGCATTATTGCCATATCAAACTGTACCAACATGTTATCATATATCAATACATTTTTAATGACGTCCATGAGATGCGACATCCTACACAAAGAATTCCTGTTGGGGCTTACATTTCAGTTCCATCTTAGAATTAATCTTTGTATAAATAAATAAAATCGATTGGAACCTTAACAATTCGACTCTGTGGCCCAATGGATAAGGCGCTGGTCTACGAAACCAGAGATTCTGGGTTCGATCCCCAGCAGAGTCGTTTTTTATTTTTTTTAATTAAACTTCCCTCTTTTTTTTTTCGCTCATTTGCCGCTTCGCGCGTTTTCAAGGGGAAAGCTCGAAAACGACGACGTTTCGGTATCTTGAGCAGGAAGATCTCTCTGCGTGCAACCGTTGTAGAACAAGGGGAGACGGCGGCGCATCATCGTCGATCAATCGGGAGAGGGAGAGAGAGATGAGCAGGTCGTATTTTCCCTTCTCCAGAATCTTCAGGTACCTCCACGTAAAACCCTAATCTAAATTTTTAATTTTTTTTTCTTTGTTTCTTCGCTTCAATTTTAGGGTTTTCGAATGATTCCGAAACAATGGCTGATAGTTCGATTCTAAACCTGCTTGGTTTTCTGTAGTTAGATTTTTGTTTTATTAACCCTAATTTTCCTTTAAAGTTCAAAGCTTTGAATTTAAATTTGTCTGTTGGTTTCGGTTTCTGCATATCCCAGATTTGTTAGATTGATCTAGGGCATATGGGAATTTTCATTGGCCGTAGTTGTTTGGTAAAATTAATTTACTTTCGCCTGTAAAATTCCCAGTAAGAGTTTCAAGCCGGGATGGTTATATGAATGGTAAAAGAAACAAATTTGCAGCTTTCCGGTATCTGCATTGGTGTCATGTTTTGTAGAGTGGGGGTGAACTAATTAATCTAAGATTAACCCGCTGTCCCGACCCTGATCGTGCAGTGTTCCCAAGTTGAAATTGCTTGCTGGCCTGTGGAGAAGGAACCGTTTTCCCCGCTTAATCTCCCTTTGTAATGACAGAGGGAATTTGAATTGCCTGTTGGGGTCATGAATTAAACGAAAACTGTGTCCTTCGCTGTCTCTCTGATGCCCTGTGTATCGAATTCTTGCTATAAACTAGTTCTGATGGCCCTAAAAGTTATGTATCCGAGAGAAGGGAGTGATGTTTCTGCATTGGTGTCATGTTTTGTAGAGTGGGGTGAACTGATTAATCTAAGATTAACCCGCTGGCCTGACACTGATCGTGCCGTGTTCCCAAGTTGAAATTGCTTGCTGCTGTGGTGAAGGAACCGCTTTCCCCGTTTAATCTCCCTTTGTAAGGACAGGGGAATTCGAAGGGTTTAGTTAAAACCTTCAGGATTGTTTTAATTGCGGGGTTTTTCATCTGTTGGGGTCATGAATTAAACGAAAACTGTGTCCTTTGCCGTGTGTAATAGTAGGGGTTGAATTTGTGTCTTTTGACTCTTCTCTGACACAGGAAGGGGTAAACGCGAAGCTTAACATTTGGAGAGAAGTGTTGGAATCTAAAGGTCTTCGCCTAAGCCGATCAAAGACAGAATATATGGAGTGCAAGTTCAGTGCAAACGGAGGTCAAAATGAGTTAGGGGTGAGGATCGGAGATCAGGAAATACCAAAGAGCGACCGTTTTCGCTACCTAGGATCTATCTTGCAAAAGAACGAAGAATTTGATGGAGATCTCACCCATAGAATACAAGCTGGATGGATGAAGTGGAAGAGTGCATCCGGCGTGTTGTGTGACCGTCGTAGGCCATTGAAGCTCAAGGGAAAATTTTATAGGACGGCAATAAGGCCGGCAATGCTGTATGGCATAGAATGTTGGGCGGTGAAGGATCAACACGTAGGTGTAGTGGAGATGAGGATGCTTCGTTGGATGTGTGGGCACACGAGAAATGATAAGATTAGGAATGAGGATATCCGAGGTAAAGTAGGAGTAGCCGAAATTGAAGGAAAGAGGAGAGAAAATCAGTTACGGTGGTTTGGACATGTGCAAAAAAGGCCTACTGACGCTCCGGTTCGAAGATGTGACCACGGGACAGAGGTTCAGGGCCGAAGGGGTAGAGGAAGACCTATGAAAACTTTGGAAGAGACCCTAAGAAAAGACTTAGAGTGCTTGGATCTAACGGAGGACATGACACAAAACCGAGCGCAATGGCGTTCTAGGATTCATATAGCCGACCCCACTTAGTGGAAAAAGGCTTTGTTGTTGTTGTTGTTGTTGTTGTTGTTGTTGACTCTTCTCTGACACCCTGTGTATCGAATTCTTGCTATAAACTAGTTCCAATGGCCTTAAAAGTTATGTATCTGAGAGAAGGGAGTGATGTTTCTGCTGAATGTCAGTTGTGTGCTTGACGTCTTTCTTTCTATATTTTGCGAGTTTTTTCTTACTATATTGTCTTATTTGTCATTTGCATTTAATTGGGATTATTTCCTGTTTATTGTTGCTTAGGCAGCTGGAGCGAGAGATGGAAACTGTGGTGAAAGTACTGCAGCCTGGACCTTTAGGGATCATAGAACACAAGTCCTCTGCTGAGGAGATACGCAAGGCAAACGCTACGGTTCAGAGAGCAGTGGAAAACTGGCGACGGAGTGCAATCCTAGAGCAGACAAATCCTTTCTTGAAAGATTATATTCAGAAGTGAAGGATCTGCTCAAGCCATTTTTCATGGGTAATCGAACAATCAAACTTTTTTGGATAGAAAACTTCTCTTTTCCTCAGCAGAGCTTTTCACCAAAGTTGAAGAAAGGCTCTCTTAGTTTCTTCACCCTTTCGCTGTTTGCGAGAAGTTAGAACCTGTCACCTGTTTGCAGTGCATTTATCTCTTTCCTAGTTTTGTTTGTTATGTTTTTGATTGAGAAGGAAATGCTTTATCTGGTTTAGTTTAAATAATTACTTGTTAGCGAAGTATCCATATATCCCATCTTCCGCAGATGTTAAATTGTGGACACACTGTGCATAGAAAAATAAAAATAAAATTGAAATAGCGTTATGTTGACATTGATAAAGTAATAAAAGTTTGCCTATGTATATGCCGGTTGTAATGATCCGTTTCGAGAATTTCATTTTAATTAGTTAAAATTACAAAAATACCCTTAATGATAGAAAGGTTGATCTTCGTTGACTTTCGTCCGTTGAAGTGTTAAATTTTTTTGTTATTTTATTTCCGTAGCTCTCGTTGATACGGACGCACTGGCGTAAACATAATTGAATTCGGAGCTAAAATGAAGCTTCTACGATTTTTGAACGACAAGGGCATTTTGGTAATTTCACCAGTGGAGATATTTCTTCTTCGGTAAGCGTACACACACACCTACATACATACATACATAGACAACAACCACAACGACCACACACCATCATCACCATCATTTGGACCTTCTCTTCTCTCCCTCACCCCCTTCCGATCTCACTCTTTCTCTCTGCACAAACATTATGCTTGTGATCTCCGACAAGATCTCGAGCTTTTCCAACCAAGGTAAGGTCTAAAATGTCCTTGAAACTCCATAGATTGTGTTAGGAGTAGGTTTAGGATGTTTTTGAGTAGTTTTCGTGGTTTTTGGACGCATACTCAATTCGGGAACCATTTTTCCAGATTTTTTGACGAGGTCTGACGACCTTCGAGCCATTTTCCGGCCAGCTTCGGCCACGACACAACTCCTAAACGATACAAGTCTCTTCCTCTCGTGCCAAGCTTCATTTTGGCTTTTGAATCATTGCAAATGCTGTAGAATTGAGCTAGAACAGAGCTCGGGAAGTATTGCCCAGATTCTGCCCGAACCCATGGCCTGAAATCGGGTCGATTTGACCTGTGAACCAAAAACCCAGCCCAATATCCGACCCAAACCTTTGGGCCAGATCCAAACCAATAACTTGACCCATTAACCCAATATTCCAGGCCCAAAACCCGATCTGAAAACCGGCCCAATCCAGTTATCCAAGCCCAAATCCGACCTGACCCGGACCCAGTCCCAGTCTCCTGGGTTGGCCCGTGGAGCACATGCGCCTCTGTTGGAGGTACTGTGCTCCGCTGCCGTCCATGGCGACACTGACGAACTTTCCGGCAACTCATCTCAACGCGTGTGGTGACGCGTGGCCTTTCGGGCAGCCGCCCCATGGCTGCGCGTGGGGGAAACCCAGGTCCTTTCTTAGGTTTTTCGACATGCCGAATCCGAATCCGCTGTCTGTTTTCCCAAATTCGGCTGTTTTAGTAGAGTTTTACTAAATGGTTCTATATGTATTTAGGTGCATTGGTGGGAAGTGACTCCATCCTCTCTAGTTCGAGCGGCTTTCTGGTAGTGGAATACTTGTGAGTGGACCCCTTCTTAATTGCATTTTTTATTTATAAAATATTAGGTTTGCATGCATTTCATATTTCATGATTTGAGTATGTTTTATATTATATTTTTACGGATTTCTATAATTATGATTTGAGGAGAATTTAAGAATTATTTAAATTGCTTTTAAGGAAATATTAATGATTTATCGAATTGACGTTAAAGGTTATGAATATTTGGATTTACATATTTGAAATTCTCTGGATTTATGGATGTGAAATATCATGGATTTATGTGTTGAGGCTTTTGAGCTTTTGAGCTTCGGTGATTGGATATGATTTTTGAGGTATGTTTTTTATGCTTATCTAACGGGTTATCATACAACACACACACAACCGGGTATGTAGACGTTTATGGCCATAGGACACAGTTGATGATATTGATGATATACCCCCAGCTTCATTAGCTCGAGGCTAGTGTAGGTGTGATATGATATATGTATATGTTTCTTCTCCGGCGTAACCCGAGTTGTACAGCTTCACCTTCGGGTGATGGACCCCCCATTTCTTCTCTAGTGTAACCAGAGTTATACAGCTTCAACTTCGAGTGATGGACCCACTGCATATACATACATATATATATATATATGTTATATCCTTTTCTCCAGCGTAACCCGGAGTCGTACAGCTTCACCTTCGGGTGATGGACCATGGTTTCTTCACTGGCGTAACCCAGTGTCGTACAGCTTCACCTTTGGTGATGGTTATGCCTTCGGGCCACTATGATACCCCTAGCTGAGTATACCATTGATTTGAGTTATGAGATTCTTGGGTTTTGCCTCTGGGCGTTTCTGTACCACTTTTAGAGATGATTTTATTGATACAAATATTTTGACATGCTAGAGTTTTTGGGAAAAACCTATATGTAGTACGTTTTCAAAACAGGGGGTTAGTATGTTCATTAAAAAAAAAAAGGTTTTCGTATTATTAGTATTATTATAAACTTATGGTCCACTCACCTTTTATGTTTTTGCGCCCCCTTAGGACATAGTGACGAGGAGTACAACCCGAGTATCGAGACATTTCCCTACTAGTGACCGCATCCCTCCACTTGAGGATGGCTTCCTTTTATGATAATTTGTTACTTGATGCCTTACCTTTCTCTAGCACTTTTGAATTGAGGTATGCTCTAGACATATTCGTACATCTTGGTTCATATTTGTGAACGTTGGATACTATGTTTCTTTCATGTTTAAATTGGATTGCTGTTACTATTGCCTTTTGATGTTGCATATTCTTTGTGAATGTTGTTTCTTGCATAATTTTTGGATTGCTTATTCCCTCGTACCATTGCAGATTCACACACTCATGGCTTTCGTCATTCTTGAATGTCGGCCAACACGTGCCATCCAGGTGTCATTTGGATATCTGCGTTGGGGCGTGTCACCGGTTGTAGTTATGATCTCTGAACACTGAATTTGTTTGTTCCTCACCGAATGCTCATGATCTGTGTAACTCTCAACGTATTTGTTCCTCACCGAATGCTTATGATCCGTGTAACTCTTATCGCACTTATTCCTATCCTTTGCATGGTAATTTACGGAAATGGATTTTTAATTAACCATATATTGTCAACAAGAAGGATATTTTGAGATGTGCTACAGCTTGTGCGGGAATGTCAACTTTAGTGAATATATTTTTCAGAACAAGAATAAAGCAAAGCAAAATGCAAGACCTATTCGTGGCATCCTAACGAATTAGATTACTTAAGGTCCTATTTTCGATGGATTTCCTTTGAGCATGAGGTAAATTCAGCATTTATAAGTTTTCATATTTTTATGACTCGTAAATCTTAGTCGAGGATATATGCTGAGCAGTTGTAGAACTTTTGCAGTTAAAAGTATATGACTAGACTACTCTCTGTTTTATTAAACATGCATATAATATAGTTAAGGAAGAATACAGGAACTGAAAACATACAAGCTCATCCTCTTCAACAAGTGGAACTAACTTCAGAAATCAAGGGTAGTACTAGTACAAGATAAAGAAGGTGAAAAAAGCTTGTATACATCGACACCGACTTCCATTCGTGATACCAACCGAAAGGAGAAATGCAAGGAGGGAATCGAAAAACTGTTATTTGAGCTTTGTTAAGTAGTGTAGATCTGGATTTTAGAGTATAACTTATGTTATAGATATATGAGGATGTTTCAGGTTCTGTTCCAAACCCAAATAGCATTGGACCTTATGAGCATTGGGGCAAGCTGGTTTCTGACTTGGAGGCTCATGACCTGATCAGCTCCGCCGACGAACTGTTTCCCTATGAAAACAGCCGGCACGCTTGGTTGGCACTTGAGTTGCTGAACTAGAGCACTTTCAATAGCCTGCCCATTTGGCATTTCATCTAGCTCATACACTGTTGGGTTTGCCCCGTAGCTCGATATGAGTGACTTGATGGTGTGGCTCATGCAACAAGAGCTCTTGCTGAAGATCACTGGCTTTTCGGCCACCATGCTTGTTATCGTGTCCATTGCGAGTCAGAGCCTGGAAACAAACGATTAAAAGGGTATGGAAATGTGAGGGTTGTGAAGATTGTGAAGTGAGTTAGTCGAGCTTGCTAGCTTCCTGTGAGGAACTTAGAACACTCAATTGGTCTATTTATAGTACATTGCATGCTTTACAGATAGAGCAGATAGAATAATTAGTTGATAAAGACCTCTTTCGGCTCTCTTCAAGCTACTGTTGTCCTTTGGAGATGTCCCTGTGTGATAACAACTTTTTTTAGCTTTTATAAAACCTACGAGGGAAATACGTACAACGACAATTTGAAAGTGTTTCAAATGGCTAAAAGCAGTTTCAGATAGCCAAAAACAATTTTGGCCGCATTTTGCCTAGAAAATTAAAAGTGGTAAAGAACAAACTTAGACTTGGGGCACAATCGTTGCATTTGTTCATTTGGAAAGAAGAGTGGGTGGTATTTTAGTCACAAAGACACTAAGACTCGATTGGAACAATCTGTTGTAGCCACGTTTGCCAACTTGTCATAAAAGTACTCTTGGAAGTGTTTCCAGAAGCAACATGTAACACTTCAAATGTTTTTGTAGCAAACAGTTAAAATTTTCTTTAGGAGCAATTTGGAAGGGTTTAATGTGCTTCTTTGTCATAAAAATATTTTCTATGGACTCTTTGTTAAGTGCTTTTTTAGGAAGCACTTTCAAGTTTTTTTTTTTTTTTTTTTTTTTTTTTTGTAGAAAGCACTTTGATTTGTAATTAATATGTCAAGCAGATTTATTATCAAAAACGAAGAAGCGATTTTTGAAGAAGAAATCCGAAGGGGCACCAATAAAGCTAGGGTTTCATTGGCGGATGTCACTGTAGACCCACAGGGCATTGGCATATTAACATTCACCAGCGGGTGGAAATAGTGGAATTTATAGTAATAAAGCTTTTGGACATATATCAAAATAGATAATACTTGCATCCTCCATGTGGGGATGCACATATATTTTTATTTGTGAATAACATACTTTGACTGAATAAAATAAACGTTAGAAATTGTTCAATTTATTAATTTTCATTTGAAAATCAGTCCCACAAAAAATCATCCGAATTGAATATCTAAATGTATCAAACAAATGGACGGTCTTGACAGTATTAAACAAATTGACTTTTAATTTATTAATCTTACTTGGTACTTACACTATTGATTTGCTCAATATATTTAAATAAATAATCCGATTGAAATAATTTTTTATAAAAATAATCTTCACATGAAGAATAAAAAATTATACAATTACAATTAAAATAGGTTATTCCCACAAAAAAAATGCAAGTATTATCCTATCGAAATAAAGAACACCTTCTTTCTCCTTAAATTGTTACACAATATTATTTAATTGAGAATATTATCTGCATATGATGCTCATTAAATAATTTTCAGAAAATTCTCATGTTTAAATTTTCAAAATTTTTATCTATTTTTGAGCATCTGCCCTACATTCTTCACTATCTAATTAACCCACGTGATTGCCGTACAAGTAAGAGAAGATACCTCAAGGACCCACACCCCACTTCATCGACAAGTAGTAAACTAACATGTGTTTTTTTATTCAATTTAAGAGATGCTAAACATAGAGGGATTTTTCAATATACGTCGTATATAATTTACTTCACGTATAATAACATATGGCTTATATATGTATATTTCAGGGGTATTAAAAAATCTCTCCTAAACACGATCTATTTAGCCATCCAATATAACTAAAATCTTGCTATTTCTTACCAACCGATATTGTTACAAGGGTAATGCTAGTGAGACTAAATTTGAAGATAAAATTTACAAACTAAATGATATGTCACTAATAGGAACGAGCGCGTTTATCACCGCTTAAGTAATAAACCAATAATCAACTTCCATATCCTTTAGTTTTGGAAAATTTATGTACAAATTTTATCTCCCTAGCAATACTCTTGTTACAAACATATTTTACAACGGACAAATGCAATTGTTACATAGCTAAGTCACTATAATTTGGCTAGTCACATTTGGCTATCGAATTCATCATAATCTTATTTTTTTTAAGGAACTTTAACGAAAAGTTCCCGGTACTATTTACTTTAACGAAAAACTACATTTTTACACTAAAAAGTCAATCTTGGTACTATTCACTTTACCCTTTATTTTATCCTTATCGTTAAAACTCAAAGTTTTTAAGCCATTTTCATTAATTTTCTTTATTTTTTATTGTATTTATGTGGTTGAACATAAAACAACTTTCATCTAATAAATAGTTGGACTATTGTTCATATTGTCAATTGATTTTATGATAGAACTTTAACTTCCTTAATTTGTATCTTCAATCTTATTAATTGTATGATGACTCATTCAATTGATGACATGATACGCTTGAAACCTTTATATGGACTAATTCCACATTTGCACAATTTTGACAAAAAAATTCATCAGTTTAATCAATGATTAGACATTCAAAAAGACAAAAGGTGTAATATAATTTCAAAATATCATAGTGCAATGTGAGAACATCGAAACCTCATCATTCACTTTGAAAATCAACTGACATATAGCTCATTTCGCTATTTATGCCCACAAATTCCGACAATCAAGTGTCCAAGCGTTAGTATAGCTATTGATATAAAAAGTTAAAAAAAGATTCCTAAAAGTAAAAAAGTGTGCTAATACTGTGATACTTTTTTATTATTATCACGCTTTTTTCCATAATTATTCAGCAACAATCATGCTTATTCTGTAACTATTGTTTCTTTTTCTTGTAGTGAGCATTGACGCCAAACAAGGATCTTTGACCCCCATTACAATCAAACTCGAGTCATGACCTAGTCGATAAAGAATCATAACTTAAGGGTATAATACATACAAGCTACCCGCTAAGAATTTTGTAGGTACCTTTTGTAGAATAGTCCACTCAAAAGAAACTAAATCAAGATTTGAATGAAGAACTTTCACGTACGATCGGTTCTTATTGCAAATGCACTCACTAAAAGTATCTTAAAAAAAGATGTCAAAATGTACATATAAGATATAACAGTAAAAAAGACAATCATTAATTGTTTTCAACCGAAATACCAAATCTTATATGACATGACATAAATTAATAGCAAAGATGTAGCAACTTCAAATATTTTTTAATTAATTATTAAATGTTCTTTATTAATTTAATTTTTTATTATAGTTAATGTTGATTGTTGAACTTCAATCGGTTCATATCCTGCCTCTTAATTTTTTGTTTTAATGGGATTGCTTCCGAAGCTCCGGAGAGGCAAAACAAAGGATCCGATGCTCCTGGGAATGCTGGGCTGTTCCAGGTGGCAGGGGGCAAGGGAAATTTGAATTTTTTGAGCTTGAATGTAGCAGAAGCTGCGGCTGTCAGAGATGCGATGCTGGCGGTGGTGAATCAGGGGCTTACTCGGGTGGAAATGGAGTCGGATTCTAAGGTTCATACAAATATTAAACCGAGAAATAGAGTGTGATGCGGATATTGATTGCTTAGTCTTGGACATATGGGGGCTTGCTTCCAGGATGCAAGATGTGAAGTTTGTCTTTGTGCCGCGAGGAGGAAACCAGGCAGTTCATGTTGTTGCAAACCATGCTTCTCGACATGGAGGTTCTTTCTTGTAGGAGGGCTTTGGTCCTGAATTTCTCTTTAGCATTCTAGCAGAAGAAAAAAAAAAAATATAAAACAGAAATTAAGGAAAGAAAATAATGTAATAAAATAATAATTTAATTTGACATATTAGGTGAAGAGTGAAATGTTAAAATATGTCAAAGTGCCACATAGATTGTCAAATTTAAATTTTATGTTCACAATTTAACATCTCATTTAGAGATGGTCTAATTAGTTATATTAGCCAGTCGCATTCGTAGGTATAGCTTTTCCGGATGAACTAATTAAAGTTCAAAGTGAATTATGATCGACAGTCAATATAGATGTTGATTTTGTTTGATCTTTATTCTGATATAAGGGTTTCAAGAGCATCATGTGTAGGGGTGGATTTTTTTGTCAAATTGCCATGCCAACCGTGCTATACTGATTTTCTGTCAAATTTTTTTTGCTAATCGGTAATGGTATAGTATTGTACCGTACCAAAATTTTATAATACGGTATTGGTAATGGATGCCATTGCCAAGGTATTACCATACCGTATCAAAAATACAATATAATATATAATTATATGACACATATTTATAATATATATATATATATATATATATATATATATATATAAAATTGTTATTGGCATTCCAAAAATCTCATTTTACACTCCAAACTTTCTATATTTTGAAAGAAAAATACACTTATGAGGAGTGTACAATGAGATTTTTGGAGTGCCAATAACATTTCCCTATATATATATTGTTTGTACCATACTTGACCAATCCCGAAACTACCGAGCACCGGCCAACGCTATACTGTCAAGGACCCAGAAGAGTTCCCCTCCGACCAGGAGGCCAATCACTACTCGACACGTGTCAAGATTAGAAGCCAATCAGAGCGCAGCACGTGTCAACATCAAGAACCAATCATAACATGACACATGTCAATGTGACAAAGCTACAAGTTTTTCTATAAATAGGGGTCATTCCCCCACAATATTGCCTAATGCCATTTTGTGTTAAATCATTCACAAGAACTCACTAAATTGAGAGCTTGATCCTTTGTACTTGTGTAAGCCCTTCACTACTAATAAGAACTCCTCTACTCCGTGGACGTAGCCAATCTGGGTGAACCACGTACATCCTGTGTTTGCTTCTCTGTCTCTATTCATTTACGTACTTATCCTCACTAGTGACCGAAGCAACCAAGCGAAGGTCACAAAACCTGACACTTTCTGTTGTACCAAAGTCTTCGCTGATTTTGTGCATCAACATTTGGCGCCGTCTGTGGGAAACGACACTTATTCCTACTCTCTTCAGCTGTGTCAAGCTGGTTTCTATCATTCGTACACTTTCTTTTGATCAGGCATCCCTCTCCAACATGGGAAGCGAAGGAAGCCACAGCACACAGAATGACACCCCCCTTGCACATAGTGCGAAACAACGAAAGAAGGAAGGAAAACGAGTTTTTCTTCAAGCTAAAGTCGATGAGTTGGAAGCTCAGAACAACAAGATAGCAATGAGGAATGAGGTCCTCCAGGAGCAATATGAGAAGCTCTTCGAGACACTCCACGAAGCTAGGCAAGCTCAGACACGCGAGCTTGTTGCCCCCGTGGAAGTCAACCATCAACTGGGTGCCCTCCAACATGGAGGGTCACATGCATTCGACATAGATATCCCTGATAGGGAACAGATTACCTCTCGACTTGATAATCAACATGAAGCTTCTCTTAACCCAGTTGCTTCGACCCGAACCATGAGAAGTGGAGGGAGACACCTCTTTGCTGAAGGGGCAGAAGGATCGAAAGCCGTCTTTCGCAATTGTCGGGATTTCCTGAAGCAACGTCGAGAGAATTCCATCCATATAAGCTCAAAGATTAATGACCCAAGGATTTCTGAGAGACTCGGTTCCCTGCCACGGCCCAAGCCGGCCACCAATTTGGGGAAGGGGCAACAAGTCCTAGAGAGACATGAGGGTACAGGGGACTCAGAGGTGTTTCGACAGACATACCCTGGAAGCCAGTACAGCGAGTCCAGGGAAAAATCACATGCCCTTGATCAAACCTTCCTAATTCCAAGAGGAGATGGAGATTTACGAAAGAAAGCTCCAGTGGCACATAACTCCGCTTAGGACCCCCTTGTCCTACAACTTCTTGAGGAAGTAAACAAGTTGAAGGCTGAACGTCAGGCTGAAATACCTGACTGGAACCAACCCAGGCCTGGCCCTCTTACAAGGAGGATCCTCAACACCCCCCTTCAAGCAAAGACAAAGCAAAAGCTTGGCTTGCAACTTTATACTGGAAAAGAGGACCCGATTGAGCACCTTAACCTCTTTGAGTCCACCATGGCATACCGGATGCACACCGACGAAGAGCGATGTCTTCTCTTCCCCTCCACCCTCTCTGGCGGAGCTCTAAATTGGTATTGTCGTCTTACACCTGAGACGGTAGACTCATTTGAGGAATTGAGGAAACTATTTGTTTCCCAACACATTTTCCAAACCGATCGCTTGCACTCTGCAGATGACCTGTACACTATCCGCCAGAAGCCAGACGAGTCATTACGTATGTATGCTGGCCGCTTCAGCCATGAATACTCCCGGTGTGCCGAGGCAGACGACAAGACTGCCCTCAAAGCCTTCACGGCAGGCCTACGTGATTGTTTCTTTAAATACATGATCAATGCCAATACTTGGAAGACTTACTCTGAGGTGATGGCGCAGGCTTATAACCATGCCTCCGCCGAGGCAAAGACATATCAGGAGAAACCCCCTACAACCATCATTTATCAACAAGTGGGAGGTGGAAGCCAGACTCACCTAAATGAGAAGACCTCGACTTTCCAAACAGCAGTGGCACCTCCCCATGCCTTGCATAATGCTTCGCCGAATCAACAGACATATCAATTTCAAGGCAAGAGGAAGGATTTCCATCCTCACCACTCTCATTTCAGTAAAAAGAGTAAGGGATACTATCCCGATAACCAAGGGTATCGCCACAATAACGCTCGCCCCCAGGCAGTCAATGCAGTGGGTCAAACCCGCGTCAAGATACCCCCTACCCCAAGGTATGAGACATACACACCCTTGAATGCCACATGCGCGACCATTTACCCCAGCATAGCTCACCTGATACCAAAGCCAAAGCCGAGGCACCCAGATTACACGCCCCCGAATAACGCGGGCATGTTTTGTTGCTACCATGAGCATAACGGCCATGATAGCGAGAAATGTATCATCCTCCGTGATCGTATTGAAGCTTTGGCACGAGAAGGAAAAATTGATCAATTCCTCCTTCACCCTCAAAGGGATAACCGTAACCAACGCCAGGTGAATGTCATATATTCCATAAGCGGCGGCACACCCATATCTGAATCTTCCAATAGGGCCATGAAAAACAGTGAACGAATTCTGAGGCCTGGTCACCAAGTGTTTCACGTGGAAGACATTAGGGGAGGGAAGTATCAAAAGCCTAACTGGGATCCGATATGTTTCTACCCTGAGGAAGAAAGAGGCATCATCTACCCTCATAACGACCCATTGATCGTGGAGGCTCACATAGCCAACTTTGATGTTCGACGAATCCTCGTAGACACAGGGGCTTCGGTCAATATCATGTTTGCCGAAGCTTTCAGGGCACTCAGTGTAGCTGAACACTTGCTCGATCGCTCGATTTCTCCTCTGATAAGCTTCTCCGGTGATATCGTGCAACCCTTAGGGAGCATACATTTACCCTTTACTATTGGTACAGGCCCTTACACGGCTACCATTACCACTAACTTCCTAGTGGTTGACTGCCCAACGACATACAATGTCATCTTTGGGCGCACAGGCATCAATGATCTCAAGGCTATGGTATCCACGCATATGCTGTTGATGAAATTTCCAACCCCCCATGCCAACGGCTACATCAGAGGAGATCAGCTTAGTGCACGATCATGTTACAACACTTCAGTTAAGCAACAACACTTGCCCGGACCCAAGGAAACCCTGTCTGTACATGACCAAGTCACAAAGACCAGCCTAGATGAAGCGAACTTGGATCTTCCTGATAGCAACAATCAACCCGATGATCCTCGAGATGACTCTTTCACCCAGCAAGCCCAACCTGCTGAAGAGTTGGAGAAGGTACCTATCTTAAGAGATTATCCAGATCGCATGGTGAAGATTGGCACCACATTGTCACCACCCATTCGGTTAGCATTGATATCTTTTTTGAAAGAGAACACTGAAGTCTTCGCCTGGTCATACGAGGACATGCCAGGCATCTCTCCCGATGTCATCTGTCATCGTTTGAGTATTGACCCCAAGATCAAGCCGGTGAGACAGAAGCGAAGATCTTATGACGCTGAACGATACGAGGCAATGAAAACAGAAGTTGAAAAACTCAAAGGCATAGGCTTTGTCCGTGAAGTCAATTACCCGACATGGGTAGCAAATGTGGTCCTTGTTAAGAAAAATCCGACCAAAGAAAGTCTTTTGCTTCAAAAGGTCTTGTGGAGAATGTGTGTTGACTACACCGACCTAAACAAAGGGTGTCCGAAAGATAGCTTCCCTCTTCCTCTTATTGACAGACTTATAGACTCTACGGCCGGGTGTGAACTCCTGAGCTTCATGGATGCTTACTCAGGATACAACCAAATCCTCATGAACCCTTCGGATCAAGAACACACAGCTTTCACTACCGACAGAGGACTATACTGCTACAAAGTCATGCCTTTCGGCCTAAAGAATGCAGGAGCGACTTATCAGAGACTAGTCAACTCAATGTTCGCCGAGCAGATTGGGAAGAGCATGGAAGTTTACGTTGATGATATGTTAGTCAAGAGCAAACATGCTGACCAACACATCACCAACCTATATGAAACTTTCACTATTTTGAAGAGGTATCAAATGAGGTTAAACCCCAACAAATGTGCCTTCGGCGTAGGCTCTGGCAAATTCTTAGGTTTCATGATTAGCCAACGAGGCATTGAAGCTAATCCCGAGAAGATCAAAGCAATCCTCGACATGAAGGAACCGGTAACTTCAAAGGACATCCAGAGCCTTACTGGCAAGGTGGCAGCCTTAACCAGGTTCATTTCTAAGGCCACAGACAAATGTGCTCCCTTTTTTTAAAGCACTTAAGGGAAGTAGGAAGTACATTACATGGACTGATGAATGTGCCGAGGCATTCAAAAACCTCAAGGAGTACATGAGTAAAGCCCCTCTACTCTCCAAGCCCGAGGTAGGAGATATTCTCATTATCTACCTATCGGTATCAGCTTCAGCCGTAAGTTCCGTTCTCATTCGAAAGGATGGGAATATTGAGCGACCTGTCTACTACGCTAGCAAAGCCTTACAAGATGCGGAGACACGGTACTCTAACATTGAGAAATTGGCTCTGGCATTGGTCATGTCTGCTCGAAAACTCCGCCCTTACTTCCAAGCGCACTCCATCATCGTGCTTACCAATTATCCTCTTCGACAGATACTCCAAAGTCCTGACACTTCAGGGCGAATGATCAAATGGGCAATAGCGTTGGGTGAGTTTGACATCTCCTACCAACCAAAACCAGCTGAGAAGGGCCAAGCAGTAGCAGATTTCATCGCCGACTTCACATATCCTGTTGACATTGCTTCTACACCTGAAGCAGTAGCTTCATTACCATCGGAAGCTCAGAAAGTAGAATCAACGACCTCAGCATGGAGTCTGTATGTTGATGGCTCATCCAACCAACAGGGCTGTGGAGCGGGACTAGTCTTGACTACGCCCGACAAAGTAGCAATGGAGTATGCTCTTCGTTTCAAATTCAAGGCATCAAACAATGAGGCCGAGTATGAAGCCCTTCTAGTAGGATTACGTTTGGCCAAACACCTCGGGGTTAAACAAATTGATATTTTCAGTGACTCCCAATTAGTGGTCAACCAGGTTACCAACAACTTTGATGCTAAGGACAGCTCCATGGCAGCATATCTTGCGCAAACACAACTTTTGCTCAAGCACTTCCACTACCAGATCACCCAAGTTCCTCGAGCGGCAAACAGTCATGCAGACGCCCTGGCTCGCCTCGCCTCAGCTGTGGAAGACAAGATTGGAAGAAAACTTCATGTCGAACTGTTGGCAACACCAAGCACCATGGCCGCAGAAGTATGCAACTTACAACAGGGGGATAGTTGGATCACCCCGATCTATAATTTCCTTGCTCATGGCACCCTCCCAAATGATAAAGTCCAGGCTAAGCAAATTCGATACAAGTCTACCCGCTACCTGATCATCAATGATCAACTCTATAAGCGAGGTTTTAGCCTGCCATACTTAAGGTGTCTTACGCCTGCCGAGGCGGAAATCGTCCTTCGGGAAATACATGAGGGAGTCTGTGGAGATCATGCTGGATCTCGGTCCCTAGCACACAAGACTTTTCGCCAAGGATATTACTGGCCAACACTCCACCAGGATGCCATCAAAGTATCCCGCTCATGTGACAAATGTCAACGATATGCGGCTATTCCTCATTCCTCTCCAGAGCCTCTTACTCCTATGATCAGCCCTTGGCCCTTCGCCCAGTGGGGACTTGATTTGATCGGCCCAATGCCGGCAGGGAAGGGCAAAGTCTGTTACGCAGTCGTTGCAGTGGACTACTTCACAAAGTGGGCCGAAGTAGAACCCTTGGCAACCATTACTGAGGCAAAGATAGAAGACTTCGTGTGGAAGAACATCCTTTGTAGATTCGGCATTCCCAATGCGATAGTCACTGACAATGGGCGACAGTTTGACAACAAGAAGTTCATGTTGTTCTGCTCTAAGTTCAACATCAACTTATGCTTTGCCTCTCCAGCTCATCCCCAGTCTAATGGACAAGTTGAGGCCATCAACAAAATAATCAAGCGCACTTTGAAAACCAGCTTGGACAAAGCTAAAGGCTGTTGGCCAGAATTTGTACCCCAAGTTCTTTGGTCATATCGCACTTCATATCGGACTTCAACAGGAGAAACTCCATTCTCACTTGCCTTTGGCACAGAGGCGGTTGTCCCTGTTGAGCTCGAGCAAGCAACATTCCGAGTCCAGAACTACATTCAAAGTGAAAATGACAAACAACTCACCCTCAACTTGGATTTAGTCGAGGAACACAGAAACCAAGCTCACTTGAGTAATGTCGCCTACAAGCAGCGCATCTCCAACTATTATGACTCTAGGGTCAAGCCTCGTTCTTTCAAAATAGGAGACTGGGTCTTAAAGAAAAGATTACTCTGCGACAGAGTCCCGAGTGAAGGCACACTTAGTCCAAACTGGGATGGACCGTATGAAGTCATTGGCATCAGTCGCCCTGGCTCTTACACACTTAGAAGCTCCGATGGCAATACCCTTGGCCATCCATGGAACGCTGATCACTTGAAGTACTACTACAAATAGACTCACGATGTACAAGTGTTGAGCTATAGCCGTTCGGCATCCTATGTAATGAAGGCCATTTGGCAATGAATTCAATAAAGAGGTAATTTAGCCAACTCAGCCCTCACTCTTTTACATTTATAGCAAGCGATGCCGGAACCCTTCTCAATCAGAAAGCAATCTGTCTTCCACAGTCACTACAAAACAAGCAAATGAAGACCGTGTCAAGCGCCAAAAAAAAAAAAAAAAAAAAAAAAAAAACAGCTTCATCCAAAAAGCTTCACCCGAAAAGCTTCACCTCCAAAGCTTCACCCACAAAGCTTCACCTAAAAAGCTTCACCCAAAAAGCTTCACCATCAAAGCTTCACCTAAAAAGCTTCACCCAAAAAGCTTCACCTAAAAAGCTTTACCCAAAAAGCTTCACCATCAAAGCTTCACCTAAACAGCTTCACCCAAAAAGCTTCACCTGAAAAGCTTCACCTAAAAAGCTTCACCCAAAAAGCTTCACCCGAAAAGCTTCACCTAAAAAGCTTCACCCACAAAGCTTCACCTAAAAAGCTTCACCCAACAAGCTTCACCCGAAAAGCTTCACCTCCAAAGCTTCACCCACAAAGCTTCAACACCAAAGCTTCACCTACAAAGCTTCAACACAAAACCTTGCTCCAAATAAACAAATTTTGTTCACAAAACCCAAGATGCCCTTGAACTTGTACAAAAACACTTGGGTAAACATAAACATTTTTTGTTTTACACCCACAAGGGCCCAAAATTTTCCTTCTTATTTATTCACTTATATATGTTCCCAAACATATTATAATAGATCCAACAACAAGCCAAAGTCCCAAATTTCATAATGGACAAAAGTACAAGCAATTCATCAATAATGAAGGTGCTACAAAAATTGGAATCTGCCCCAAAATAGAAATCCAACCCAAGAGACTTTTTCTCTCTCTCCCTCTTCCGCCTCCTTTCATCTATCAAATTTCTGCAACCTCTGCTCTTCTCCAATGGAGCTGAATTTTGGACACCCTATAGTTCTTGAGCATATGAACAACTTTCAAGAAGGAACCATTTCTGTTTGAGCGACGGAAATTAAAGTGTTGAAGCTCCAAACATGATAGTCGGCTTCTTGCAGATTTCGAAGCTGTTGTGATGTTTCGAAGATCTGGAAATATTTAACCGTTAGTTCATCCTGAATTTTTGATATGTTATGAAAGAGTCGATGAGGAACAACTTCAATGAAGAAAGCATACCGATCTGAACAAGAGAAAATGGAGTTTCGAAGCTCACAACAAATCTGACGGGTTGACAGACAAATAATAACCAGTCATTCATCATACCTGAATTTCTTGAGTTACACAGCTCCGAGGGATCTCAAATTTGGATATGTTGTAGTTCACAAGCTGAGGAACAACTTCAATGAAGAAAGCATACCGATCTGAACAAGAGAAAATGGAGTTTCGAAGCTCACAACAAATCTGACGGGTTGACAGAAAAATAATAACCAGTCATTCATCATACCTGAGTTTCTTGAGTTATACAGCTCCGAGGGATCTCAAATTTGGATATGTTGTAGTTCACAAGCTGAGGAACAACTTCAATGAAGAAAGCATACCGATCTGAACAAGAGAAAATGGAGTTTCGAAGCTCACAACAAATCTGACGGGTTGACAGAAAAATAATAACCAGTCATTCATCATACCTGAGTTTCTTGAGTTATACAGCTCCGAGGGATCTCAAATTTGGATATGTTGTAGTTCACAAGCTGAGGAACAACTTCAATGAAGAAAGCATGATGATCTGAGCAAGAGAAAATAGAGTTTCAAAGCTCACAACAAATCTGACGGGTTGACAGACAAATGATAAACAGTCACTCATCATACCTGGATTTCTGGAGTTGTACTGCTCCGATGGCTCTCCAATTTGGATATGTTGTAGTTAAGGAATTAACGAACAACTTTCATGAAGACAACTTTGTGATTCAACCTACAGATGATGGTGTTATGTTGAAAAACAATTCCGGTTGTTAGGGGAAATGAAAAACAATTCCACAAAAGAAACATCATTATGATGTTTCATCATTATGGTGTTTTCATCATTATGATGCTTTCATCATTGTGATGCTTCCATCATTGTGATGCTTCCATTATGATGTTAATGCACCAACGGTTACACCTTCTGCAATTCCACTTATTCGGGCCTAGCAACCTTCATAAACAAAATCTATGAAGAAAAAGTCCGGGGCTACCACTTAGAAAACAAAAGAATGAAGTTTTGGTACTTACGACATGGACTATTAGCAAGACACCTCATTCGTCAACTCCCTCGACTAGAGACTTGGGGGACTCCCACCATATGCTACTACGCCTTGGTACTCAAAAGTTCGTGACTACTCAGTGACTTGGATTTTTCAAGTCTCCAACCGAGAAGTTTTCCTCACTCGGGAAATTAAGGGAACACTACCTCAAACTACATGCTTCACTCACAAAGCTTCAACAATATAGGTTTCAACAAAAGCAAAAATTCAAAGAACTTTATGAAGAAGGCTTTGGTGTATTTAACACAATATGTTGAAATGAAGCAAAGCTTATTTATTAATATTTTCGATAAGCCACAAATATGTACATATACATGAGTCAAAATAAACAAACAAAAGGGAGCCTTCACAAAGGTTGCTTAGGGGAAGTCTCAGCAGTCGGTAGAGCCCCAGAAAGAGAAAGCACCGGAGGGTGGTTATCCGGAGCCTCAGTACTTGACAAAACCCCAGAAGGAGGAGGCATTGGAGGTTCATCATTTGAAGCTTCATTACCAGGTACAGCCCCAGAGGACGAAGGCAATAAATGCCTTTGGAACAAACCCACAAACCGCTGATGATCAAGTAAAACCTTACCATCAGATTCCTTCATCTGGTTAAGCTTCCTCTTCATGTTTGTAGCATAGTCATGGGCGAGCCGGTGCAACTGCTTATTCTCATGCTTGAGCCCTCTAATCTCCTGTTTGAGACTCATCACTTCAGCAGCCAATGATTCAACTTGGCGGGTTCTAGCAAATAGGCGTTGGGCCATATTAGACACAGAACCTGCACACTGAACACTAAGAGCCAGAGAGTCCTTAACAGCCAACTCATCAGACCGTTTGGAAAGTAGTCTGTTATCTTTGGGAGTGAGAAGGTTCCTGGCCACCACTGCAGCGGTCATATCATTCTTCATCACAGAATCCCCAACGGTAAGAGGACCAGTAGGGGATATGAAGGATGGGCGCCATATGTTGTCTGGAGAAGGCGTGGCTGTCTCTTCTCCAAGGTTCAAGTCAAAACGACGGTCGGAGGGTCCAGACATTTTCAAATGTGTTGAAGAAGGAAGAGGTCAGACAAATCAAGATCTTAGAAGTGCAAGAAATGAGCTTCTACTGGTAGAGATTCAAGTGTGCTGTGGAACTTAATGCCAGCCTCTATAAAAATCTGCACTCGACGGAGCTTCAGAAATCGAAGAGGCGTTTGCTTTCTCAAAAGCTGGGCTGCTCAGAGACCACGAGGGCCGATCTCAGAAATCGAAGAGGCGAATGCTTTCTCAAAAGCTGGGCTGCTCAGAGACCACGAGGGCCGATCTCAGAAATCGAAGAAGCACCTGCTTTTGCAGCCTCGTCAGCACCTGTCACATGCACAATCAGCTTTGCGGAAATTACGGGCAATCTGTCGAAGATTTCTGGTGAAGTAGAAAGCACGTGAATCTTACTGATCAATCACCGCTCTCCATATGCACCATCAACTCCTCGGGTACCACATATAACTTTGTCAAAGATCTCTGACAAAGTTTAGGCACGAGAATTTCGAAGTGCCAGCTACCCTACTATTACCCATAAGGGTAAAGGAACAGCACCACTGCTTGACAACTGGAAAGTCCCTATGTGTGTCGACCTCCGTGTTTTGTGGCAAGACAGGTTGGCAAGAACGACCAACCTTTACTCACATTCGAGAAAAGACTCCCAACATAATTACTTTCTCAAAAACCGGAGTAGCACCGCTTTCCGAATCTCGAGAGTCAGATCCTCGACGGGATTGCTTGTTCGAAAACCGAAGAGGCACAACTCTCAGAACTTCGAGAGCCAGATTTCCTTAGATAAAGCTTGTCTGTAATCTCCACACGTAATATCAGCTTTCCAGATACCACATACCACTTTTTCAAAGTGCTCTGACAAAATTAAAACACGTGAAGCTGGCAGCTCCCACTACATTGCTGTGACCAAGAAGGGTAAAGGAATAGCATTACTACTTGTTATTGGGAAATCCCTATATACATTGACCTCCCTCCTCAACGGACAGGCAAACCTGCAAAAATGCTCAACCCTTTCTCGCATTCGAAAAGGCACCCTCAACATAACCTCTCGAAATACTCAGCTTTATTTCCCCCCGATAATACCTCAGCAAATAAGCCACACCAAGAACAAGAGTTTCTCATATCATCAGGGTCGAAAGCAAGAGTATCCCATATCATGCTTTCTCCCTGTCTTTGTCTTTGTCCTTGTCCACACCTGCAGGACAAGGAGAAAGAGAGCAGTCAGTCGGAACCTGAAATCAAACCTCCAATTTGGAACTGACTGCCTGGAGCCTTTGCCTGGTTGCTTACTTAGCATTGCTCTCGAGTACTCATCCTCAACTGCTGTCAAGGTCACGAATTCCACCGGCAAATACCTCATGACAGTTGATCAGATATTGGCTCTTTACACTGAAGCTGCCAAGCGTGGATGAGTCACTATGAAGGAATGTTCTGAAGGACCATTTAAATGCAAAGGTTGCACACCACTTCTGCCATGCAAAAGATTGAAGCAGAAGGTTCAACGGTGAGCTGAAACAGATCACTACAGCACGACACCTTTCCATACCACATTCATTATTCCGTCAACAGCAAAAGTATCCCATATCATCAAGGTCGAACGTACTCTAGATTTGATGGACTTGTTTTGACCCTCAAATTTTTGAGTCGGCCTTATACTCTGAAGGGCACCAGAAAACCCTCCAGCACAGTTCAAGAATAAGCCTGTGGAAAGTTACTTCTTCAAAAGCAAAAGTATCTCATATCATCTCTTATCCATTTGCTTCTCCTTATCCTGGCAGTTGAATGAGAGACAAGGAGAATGAGAACAATCAACCGGAAGCCGACGTCAAACCTCTGATCCTGGGTTGCTTACTTGGAAGTTTGACTGCTTACCTTGTCTGTCACCTCTTTCGGCAGATCTCCTAGCTCGGCGACTTGGGGGACTCCTACTATAGGGTTTGTATCACACTTGACTAAGCCCGAAACTACAACTAAGCTTCAAGTGAAATTGATACATTACCTTGTGCGTCAACATCAGCTAAGTACACCATTCCCGGATGGAGGAAAGGTACTTCCAGAGAAGGGCAGATGAAGATCAGACCACACTTTGGTACTTAGAAGTTTCGTGATTACTCAAGGGATTGGATCTTGCAAGTCCCCAACCGAGGAGTTTCCCTCACTCGGGAACTTAGGGGAGCACTGTTTGTACCATACTTGACCAATCCCGAAACTACCGAGCACCGGCCAACGCTATACTGTCAAGGACCCAGAAGAGTTCCCCTCCGACCAGGAGGCCAATCACTACTCGACACGTGTCAAGATTAGAAGCCAATCAGAGCGCAGCACGTGTCAACATCAAGAACCAATCATAACATGACACATGTCAATGTGACAAAGCTACAAGTTTTTCTATAAATAGGGGTCATTCCCCCACAATATTGCCTAATGCCATTTTGTGTTAAATCATTCACAAGAACTCACTAAATTGAGAGCTTGATCCTTTGTACTTGTGTAAGCCCTTCACTACTAATAAGAACTCCTCTACTCCGTGGACGTAGCCAATCTGGGTGAACCACGTACATCCTGTGTTTGCTTCTCTGTCTCTATTCATTTACGTACTTATCCTCACTAGTGACCGAAGCAACCAAGCGAAGGTCACAAAACTTGACACTTTCTGTTGTACCAAAGTCTTCGCTGATTTTGTGCATCAACATTTATTTATAATATTTCAGTAATTCGAAAATAAAACCCTACTTATATTAGCAATGTGACTTTGATCTCTTGAGTTGGTGGAAATCAAACACAAAAGAGTTCCCAATTCTTTCACAAATAGCCAATGATATCTTTGCAATCCTCATTTATACCGTTGCTAATGAAAATGCATTTAGCCTAGGGAGGAGGGCTGTGGACCCTTTTAGGGTATCCTTGACTCCTAAAATGGTAGAGGCACTAGTGTGTACTAGTGATTAGCTTAAGGCAGATGAAGTAAACTTCTACAAGGAACCAATGGAAGATATGCTTCAATTTTACAAGGAAATGGAAGAAGTGGAAACAAGTGAGATATGCTTTAATTTTTTTAGTAAATTTGTTATTAAACGGTTTTCAACTTTAATTCTTCTTGCTACTAATATGTTTTCTTTGTTTGTAATGTAGGCATGACACAAGTTCAATCTTTTACGAGTTCAATGCCTCCTCCAAAAGCTTGAAGAATTGATCAATGAATTTTACTCTTTGAAGTTTAGTTCCAATTTTCATTTGGTTTGAAACTTTAACTTCTATTTGGATTGTTAACTTCTATTTGTTTTGGTTTGTAACTTCTATTTGGATTGTAAGCTTAATTTTCATCATGAATCTTGATGCATCATTTGAATTATTGTGTGTGTGTGAATTGTGAATGATGAATAATAGATGAATTTAGGCTACAATGTATGAGATAAATGTTCAAAAAAAAAAAAAAGAAGTTTTGCCCACATATTTTGTCCCAAAACAAAGTGGCAATTACCATTGTCATACCATGCCAACCGAACTATTTGACAATACCGAACTTTAGTATACCGAAAGTTTGGTACGGTAATGATAATAGATTTTGTCAAACCAAAAGTTTGGTACAGTAATTGGTACGGTAACCGTACCGAACCCACCCCCTAAGCATGTGCATGCAATTGATACTAGGGTTTCAAGCCACACAGAGTATCTGGAGCTAACAGAATCATGTGCATGCAATTGATACTAGGGTTTTAAGCCATTTGACATAGAGTATTTGGAACTAACGAAAGAATCGGTGTAAAACCGAGTAAAATCTTGAAAGACTCACGAATCCACTCCAATTGGAATTACTCCAAAATTCTTCCGTTTCATTATTTTTTGCCCAAAGTAGATTTACATGTCATACAAATTGAAATATAAAGCAAAGTATCAAAATTTGTTTAAAATAACAAATAAATTATAACTAAGATTGCGGTAAAAATATAGAATAATATCGACTCATCTCTGAGCGTAGTGACACTCTAAAATTCATACAAACAACTCTACTTAATAAGATAAGACTTTGTTATTGTTGTAGATTTGTTTGCACACTGTAGATACGGTTGATAATATATGAACCTGATACCTGAGCTTATTAATTTACAATGACTATAACTAATCAAATCATATATATTCTTATTTTAAATCTCATAATATTCTTTTGATTTCATCCTTGGATGTGATTGTTTTTCATGAAAACAAATCTAATCACAACTTTTGCATATACTTTTACGTTTATGTTGCATGCACATCGATCTACATATCCAACCACTAAATTATATTATGATGTTTAGTATACCAGACTCTGTTTTCAGTACATTGAAAAATTTCGCAACACTAATAATTGATTAGTAGTTGACAACTGTTGGACCAATTCAGAAATTTGACGGAGGAAAACTATATAAGCACCTTGCTCTATTTTAAATTCATAATACGTGGTTTTTTATTTCGATAGTCTGCATGCACAAGAATAACTATTGTGGTAGGACGTCAATTTTAAATTATACTTTTATGGATGGTTTTTGGGGGGGGGGGGGGGGGGATGGTTTTGTGGTTTAGGGTTTGTGGGGGGGGGGGGGGGGGGGAGGGTTGTATTTTAGTGGATATAACAACAACATGTAAAAGATTGCAATGCAAGGACGGTTCGTGGCATCACAAAAGATAAATATCGAGTTTATAGCCTGTCAACATTATACATCCATTTTGTCTTAAAGTGCCGTTTTTACGTTTCATATATTCTTCATTTTCTAGCCATCGAATAAAATGAATTATAAAAGATTAATGGACAAAAATTTACACGAATGCATGTGAAAGTTAAAAAGAAGTGTGTGAATAACACTACCCAAATTAAATATTCAGATTGAGAAAATCTACGTTATTTGTAGCACAGCTAAAACCCTAGACAAAATGAAGTTTAGTGACGTCAGAAAATTCCCAATATGGCATCTTTGTTCGGTGCAAAGCTCTAATAAGTTGTTATTTTCTTCTTTTCCTTGTCAGCCAGATTGCATGACAGACACATGAGGTAACAGCTACGTATTTAGCTTCGCAGGTAGAAAGAGTGACAATCGGTTGCTTCTTCGACATCCATGTGAATGCAGTGTCTCCCATGAAGAACACAAATCCATTAGTGCTTTTTCTATCGTTGGAATCTCCTGCCCAATCACTGTTGCTATATCCAACAAGTTTGTAGTTATCAGAACTTGAATAGAACAAGCCAAAGTTAACAGTACCTTTAAGATATCGAAGAATTCTTTTGGCGGTCTTCAAATGTGTAGTTGTGGGATTCTCCATGTAGCGACTGACTAATCCGACGGCATAGAGAATATCTGGTCTTATGCAAGTCAAGTAGCACAAGCTTCCAACTAGACTCTTGAAAAATGTTGGATCTACCCTTTCTCCTTTGTCATGCTTGGTTAGTTTGACTCTGCACTCCATTGGCGTGCTTATGGGCTTGCAGTAATCCATTTTGAACATTTTCAGTAATCCATTTTGAACATTTTCAGTATCATCTTTGTGTAGCTTTCTTGGGAGATGAAAATGCCTTCTTCGTTCTGCTTGACTTCAATGCCTAGGTAGTATGCCATCAGCCCAATGTCGGTTGTTTGTACCATACTTGACCAATCCCGAAACTACCGAGCACCGGCCAACGCTATACTGTCAAGGACCCAGAAGAGTTCCCCTCCGACCAGGAGGCCAATCACTACTCGACACGTGTCAAGATTAGAAGCCAATCAGAGCGCAGCACGTGTCAACATCAAGAACCAATCATAACATGACACATGTCAATGTGACAAAGCTACAAGTTTTTCTATAAATAGGGGTCATTCCCCCACAATATTGCCTAATGCCATTTTGTGTTAAATCATTCACAAGAACTCACTAAATTGAGAGCTTGATCCTTTGTACTTGTGTAAACCCTTCACTACTAATAAGAACTCCTCTACTCCGTGGACGTAGCCAATCTGGGTGAACCACGTACATCTTGTGTTTGCTTCTCTGTCTCTATTCATTTACGTACTTATCCTCACTAGTGACCGAAGCAACCAAGCGAAGGTCACAAAACCTGACACTTTCTGTTGTACCAAAGTCTTCGCTGATTTTGTGCATCAACATTTGGCGCCGTCTGTGGGAAACGACACTTATTCCTACTCTCTTCAGCTGTGTCAAGCTGGTTTCTATCATTCGTACACTTTCTTTTGATCAGGCATCCCTCTCCAACATGGGAAGCAAAGGAAGCCACAGCACACAGAATGACACCCCCCTTGCACATAGTGCGAAACAACGAAAGAAGGAAGGAAAACGAGTTATTCTTCAAGCTAAAGTCGATGAGTTGGAAGCTCAGAACAACAAGATAGCAATGAGGAATGAGGTCCTCCAGGAGCAATATGAGAAGCTCTTCGAGACACTCCACGAAGCTAGGCAAGCTCGGACACGCGAGCTTGTTGCCCTCGTGGAAGTCAACCATCAACTGGGTGCCCTCCAACATGGAGGGTCACATGCATTCGACATAGATATCCCTGATAGGGAACAGATTACCCCTCGACTTGATAATCAACATGAGGCTTCTCTTAACCCAGTTGCTTCGACCCGAACCATGAGAAGTGGAGGGAGACACCTCTTTGCTGAAGGGGCAGAAGGATCGAAAGCCGTCTTTCGCGATTGTCGGGATTTCCTGAAGCAACGTCGAGAGAATTCCATCCATATAAGCTCAAAGATTAATGACCCAAGGATTTCTGAGAGACTCGGTCCCCTGCCACGGCCCAAGCCGGCCACCAATTTGGGGAAGGGGCAACAAGTCCCAGAGAGACATGAGGGTACAGGGGACTCAGAGGTGTTCCGACAGACATACCCTGGAAGCCAGTACAGCGAGTCCAGGGAAAAATCACATGCCCTTGATCAAACCTTCCTAATTCCAATAGGAGATGGAGATTTACGAAAGAAAGCTCCAGCGACACATAACTCCGCTCAGGACCCCCTTGTCCTACAACTTCTTGAGGAAGTAAACAAGTTGAAGGCTGAACGTCAGGCTGAAATACCTGACTGGAACCAACCCAGGCCTGGCCCTCTTACAAGGAGGATCCTCAACACCCCCCTTCAAGCAAAGACAAAGCAAAAGCTTGGCTTGCAACTTTATACTGGAAAAGAGGACCCGATTGAGCACCTTAACCTCTTTGAATCCACCATGGCATACCGGATGCACACCGACGAAGAGCGATGTCTTCTCTTCCCCTCCATCCTCTCTAGTGGAGCTCTAAATTGGTATTGTCGTCTTACACCTGAGACGGTAGACTCATTTGAGGAATTGAGGAAACTATTTGTTTCCCAACACATTTTCCAAACCGATCGCTTGCACTCTGCAGATGACTTGTACACTATCCGCCAGAAGCCAGACGAGTCATTACGTATGTATGTTGGCCGCTTCAGCCATGAATACTCCCGGTGTGCCGAGGCAGACGACAAGACTGCCCTCAAAGCCTTCACGGCAGGCCTACGTGATTGTTTCTTTAAATACATGATCAATGCCAATACTTGGAAGACTTACTCTGAGGTGATGGCGCAGGCTTATAACCATGCCTCCGCCGAGGCAAAGACATATCAGGAGAAACCCCCTACAACCATCCTTTATCAACAAGTGGGAGGTGGAAGCCAGACTCACCTAAATGAGAAGACCTCGACTTTCCAAACAGCAGTGGCACCTCCCCATGCCTTGCATAATGCTTCACCGAATCAACAGACATATCAATTTCAAGGCAAGAGGAAGGATTTCCATCCTCACCACTCTCCTTTCAGTAAAAAGAGTAAGGGACACTATCCCGATAACCAAGGGTATCGCCATAATAGCGCTCGCCCCCAGGCAGTCAATGCAGTGGGTCAAACCCGCGTCAAGGGTATCGCCACAATAGCGAGGTTTTAGCCTGCCATACTTAAGGTGTCTTACGCCTGCCGAGGCGGAAATCGTCCTTCGGGAAATACATGAGGGAGTCTGTGGAGATCATGCTGGATCTCGGTCCCTAGCACACAAGACTTTTCGCCAAGGATATTACTGGCCAACACTCCACCAGGATGCCATCAAAGTATCCCGCTCATGTGACAAATGTCAACGATATGCGACTATTCCTCATTCCCCTCCAGAGCCTCTTACTCCTATGATCAGCCCTTGGCCCTTCGCCCAGTGGGGACTTGATTTGATCGGCCCAATGCCGGCAGGGAAGGGCAAAGTCTGTTACGCAGTCGTTGCAGTGGACTACTTCACAAAGTGGGCCGAAGTAGAACCCTTGGCAACCATTACTGAGGCAAAGATAGAAGACTTCGTGTGGAAGAACATCCTTTGTAGATTCGGCATTCCCAATGCGATAGTCACTGACAATGGGCGACAGTTTGACAACAAGAGGTTCAGGTTGTTCTGCTCTAAGTTCAACATCAACTTATGCTTTGCCTCTCCAGCTCATCCCCAGTCTAATGGACAAGTTGAGGCCATCAACAAAATAATCAAGCGCACTTTGAAAACCAGCTTGGACAAAGCTAAAGGCTGTTGGCCAGAATTTGTACCCCAAGTTCTTTGGTCATATCGCACTTCATATCGGACTTCAACAGGAGAAACTCCATTCTCACTTGCCTTTGGCACAGAGGCGGTTGTCCCTGTTGAGCTCGAGCAAGCAACATTCCGAGTCCAGAACTACATTCAAAGTGAAAATGACAAACAACTCACCCTCAACTTGGATTTAGTCGAGGAACACAGAAACCAAGCTCACTTGAGGAATGTCGCCTACAAGCAGCGCATCTCCAACTATTATGACTCTAGGGTCAAGCCTAGTTCTTTCAAAATAGGAGACTGGGTCTTAAAGAAAAGATTACTCTGCGACAGAGTCCCGAGTGAAGGCACACTTAGTCCAAACTGGGATGGACCGTATGAAGTCATTGGCATCAGTCGCCCTGGCTCTTACACACTTAGAAGCTCCGATGGCAAGACCCTTGGCCATTCATGGAACGCTGATCACTTGAAGTACTACTACAAATAGACTCACGATGTACAAATGTTGAGCTATAGCCGTTCGGCATCCTATGTAATGAAGGCCATTTGGCAATGAATTCAATAAAGAGGTAATTTAGCCAACTCAGCCCTCACTCTTTTACATTCATAGCAAGCGATGCCGGAACCCTTCTCAATCAGAAAGCAATCCGTCTTCCACAGTCACTACAAAACAAGCAAATGAAGACCGTGTCAAGCGCCAAAAAAAAAAAAAAAAAAAAAAAAACAGCTTCATCCAAAAAGCTTCACCCGAAAAGCTTCACCTCCAAAGCTTCACCCACAAAGCTTCACCTAAAAAGCTTCACCCAAAAAGCTTCACCCGAAAAGCTTCACCTCCAAAGCTTCACCCACAAAGCTTCACCTAAAAAGCTTCACCCACAAAGCTTCACCCAAAAAAAAAAACTTCACCCGAAAAGCTTCACTTAAAAAAGCTTCACCTACAAAGCTTCACCTAAAAAAGCTTCACCTAGAAAGCTTCATCTACAAAGCTTCACCATCAAAGCTTCACCTAGAAAGCTTCATCTACAAAGCTTCACCATCAAAGCTTCACCTAGAAAGCTTCATCTACAAAGCTTCATCTACAAAGCTTCACCATCAAAGCTTCACCTAGAAAGCTTCACCTACAAAGCTTCAACACAAAACCTTGCTCCAAATAAACAAATTTTGTTCACAAAACCCAAGATGCCCTTGAACTTGTACAAAAACACTTGGGTAAACATAAACATTTTTTGTTTTACACCCACAAGGGCCCAAAATTTTCCTTCTTATTTATTCACTTCTATATGTTCCCAAACATATTATAATAGATCCAACAACAAGCCAAAGTCCCAAGTTTCATAATGGACAAAAGTACAAGCAATTCATCAATAATGAAGGTGCTACAAAAATTGGAATCTGCCCCAAAATAGAAATCCAACCCAAGAGACTTTTTCTCTCTCTCCCTCTTCCGCCTCCTTTCATCTATCAAATTTCTGCAACCTCTGCTCTTCTCCAATGGAGCTGAATTTTAGACACCCTATAGTTCTTGAGCATATGAACAACTTTCAAGAAGGAACCATTTCTGTTTGAGCGACGGAAATTACAGTGTTGAAGCTCCAAACATGATAGTCGGCTTCTTGCAGATTTCGAAGCTGTTGTGATGTTTCGAAGATCTGGAAATATTTAACCGTTAGTTCATCCTGAATGTTTGATATGTTATGAAAGATTCGATGAGGAACAACTTCAATGAAGAAAGCATACCGATCTGAACAAGAGAAAATGGAGTTTCGAAGCTCACAACAAATCTGACGGGTTGACAGAAAAATAATAACCAGTCATTCATCATACCTGGATTTCTGGAGTTATACTGCTCCGAGGGATCTCAAATTTGGATATGTTGTAGTTCACAAGCTGAGGAACAACTTCAATGAAGAAAGCATGCTGATCTGAGCAAGAGAACATAGAGTTTCAAAGCTCACAACAAATCTGACGGGTTGACAGACAAATGATAAACAGTCACTCATCATACCTGGATTTCTGGAGTTATACTGCTCCGAGGGACCTAAAATTTGGATATGTTGTAGTTCACAAGTTAAGGAACAACTTTGATGAAGAAAGTATGTTGATCTGAACAAGAGAAAATGGAGTTTCGAAGCTCACAACAAGTCTGACGGATTAACAGAACATTGATGAACAGTTACTCATCATACTTGAATTTCTGAAGTTGTACTACTCCGATGGATCTCAAATTTGGATATGTTGTAGTTCACAAGATAAGGAAAAACTTTCATGAAGACGACTTTGCAATCTGAGCTATAGAGAAAGGTGTTATCTTGCATCCACTCAGGCTGATTAGTGGAAACGAAAAGCAATTCCACCAAAGAAAAGATGAAAAAGAGAGAAAAGCTACTAATTGCACTTGATCTTGTCTAGTCAATAGCATGCAGCATCAAACACACAAAAGTTGGAAATAATTTTAGATAAAGCATATACGAATGTGTGACATCGAAACAAGGATTCGTTACTTTGACAAATTAGTAACATGCGAGACACCTCATTCGGCAACTCTCTTCGCCTGAAGACTTGGGGGACTCCCACCATATGCTACTGCACCTTGATACTCGGCAGTCTCACAACCACTCAGTGACTTGGATTTTTCAAGTCTCCAACCGAGAAGTTTTCCTCACTCGGGAAATTAAGGGAACACTACCTCAAACTACATGCTTCACTCACAAAGCTTCAACAATACAGGTTTCAACAAAAGCAAAAATTCAAAGAACTTTATGAAGAAGGCTTTGGTGTATTTAACACAATATGTTGAAATGAAGCAAAGCTTATTTATTAATATTTTCGATAAGCCACAAATATGTACATATACATGAGTCAAAATAAACAAACAAAAGGGAGCCTTCACAAAGGTTGCTTAGGGGAAATCTCAGCAGTCGGTAGAGCCCCAGAAAGAGAAAGCACCGGAGGGTGGTTATCCGGAGCCTCAGTACTTGACAAAACCCCAGAAGGAGGAGGCATTGGAGGTTCATCATTTGAAGCTTCATTACCAGGTACAACCCTAGAGGACGAAGGCAATAAATGCCTTTGGAACAAACCCACAAACCGCTGATGATCAAGTAAAACCTTACCATCAGATTCCTTCATCTGGTCAAGCTTCCTCTTCATGTTTGTAGCATAGTCATGGGCGAGCCGGTGCAACTGCTTATTCTCATGCTTGAGCCCTCTAATCTCCTGTTTGAGACTCATCACTTCAGCAGCCAATGATTCAACTTGGCGGGTTCTAGCAAATAGGCGTTGGGCCATATTAGACACAGAACCTGCACACTGAACACTAAGAGCCAGAGAGTCCTTAACAGCCAACTCATCAGACCGTTTGGAAAGTAGTCTATTATCTTTGGGAGTGAGAAGGTTCCTGGCCACCACTGCAGCGGTCATATCATTCTTCATCACAGAATCCCCAACGGTAAGAGGACCAGTAGGGGATATGAAGGATGGGCGCCATATGTTGTCTGGAGAAGGCGTGGCTGTCTCTTCTCCAAGGTTCAAGTCAAAACGACGGTCGGAGGGTCCAGACATTTTCAAATGTGTTGAAGAAGGAAGAGGTCAGACAAATCAAGATCTTAGAAGTGCAAGAATTGAGCTTCTACTGGTAGAGATTCAAGTGTGCTGTGGAACTTAATGCCAGCCTCTATAAAAATCTGCACTCGACGGAGCTTCAGAAATCGAAGAGGCGTTTGCTTTCTCAAAAGCTGGGCTGCTCAGAGACCACGAGGGCCGATCTCAGAAATCGAAGAGGCGTTTGCTTTCTCAAAAGCTGGGCTGCTCAGAGACCACGAGGGCCGATCTCAGAAATCGAAGAAGCACCTGCTTTTTCAGCCTCGTCAGCACCTGTCACATGCACATTCAGCTTTGCGGAAATTACGGGCAATCTGTCGAAGATTTCTGGTGAAGTAGAAAGCACGTGAATCTTACTGTTCAATCACCGCTCTCCATATGCACCATCAACTCCTCGGGTACCACATATAACTTTGTCAAAGATCTCTGACAAAGTTTAGGCACGAGAATTTCGAAGTTCCAGCTACCCTACTATTACCCATAAGGGTAAAGGAACAGCACCACTGCTTGACAACTGGAAAGTCCCTATGTGTGTCGACCTCCGGGTTTTGCGGCAAGACAGGTTGGCAAGAACGTCCAACCTTTACTCACATTCGAGAAAAGACTCCCAACATAATTACTTTCTAAAAAACCGGAGTAGCACCGCTTTCCGAATCTCGAGAGTCAGATCCTCGACGGGATTGCTTGTTCGAAAACCGAAGAGGCACAACTCTCAGAACTTCGAGAGCCAGATTTCCTTAGATAAAGCTTGTCTGTAATCTTCACACGTAACATCAGCTTTCCAGATACCACATACCACTTTTTCAAAGTGCTCTGACAAAATTAAAACACGTGAAGCTGGCAGCTCCCACTACATTGCTGTGACCAAGAAGGGTAAAGGAATAGCATTACTACTTGTTATTGGGAAATCCCTATATACATTGACCTCCCTCCTCAACGGACAGGCAAACCTGCAAAAATGCTCAACCCTTTCTCGCATTCGAAAAGGCACCCTCAACATAACCTCTCGAAATACTCAGCTTTATTTCCCCCCGATAATACCTCAGCAAATAAGCCACACCAAGAACAAGAGTATCTCATATCATCAGGGTCGAAAGCAAGAGTATCCCATATCATGCTTTCTCCCTATCTTTGTCTTTGTCCTTGTCCACACCTGCAGGACAAGGAGAAAGAGAGCATTCAGTCGGAACCTGAAATCAAACCTCCAATTTGGAACTGACTGCCTGGAGCCTTTGCCTGGTTGCTTACTTAGCATTGCTCTCGAGTACTCATCCTCAACTGCTGTCAAGGTCACGAATTCCACCGGCAAATACCTCATGACAGTTGATCAAATATTGGCTCTTTACACTGAAGCTGCCAAGCGTGGATGAGTCACTATGAAGGAATGTTCTGAAGGACCATTTAAATGCAAAGGTTGCACACCACTTCTGCCATGCAAAAGATTGAAGCAGAAGGTTCAACGGTGAGCTGAAACAGATCACTACAGCACGACACCTTTCCATACCACATTCATTATTCCGTCAACAGCAAAAGTATCCCATATCATCAAGGTCGAACGTACTATAGATTTGATGGACTTGTTTTGACCCTCAAATTTTTGAGTCGGCCTTATACTCTGAAGGGCACCAGAAAACCCTCCAGCACAGTTCAAGAATAAGCCTGTGGAAAGTTACTTCTTCAAAAGCAAAAGTATCTCATATCATCTCTTATCCATTTGCTTCTCCTTATCCTGGCAGTTGAATGAGAGACAAGGAGAATGAGAACAATCAACCGGAAGCCGAAGTCAAACCTCTAATCCTGGGTTGCTTACTTGGAAGTTTGACTGCTTACCTTGTCTGTCACCTCTTTCGGCAGATCTCCTAGCTCGGCGACTTGGGGGACTCCTACTATAGGGTTTGTATCACACTTGACTAAGCCCGAAACTACAACTAAGCTTCAAGTGAAATTGATACATTACCTTGTGCGTCAACATCAGCTAAATACACCATTCCCGGATGGAGGAAAAGTACTTCCAGAGAAGGGCAGATGAAGATCAGACCACACTTCGGTACTTAGAAGTTTCGTGATTACTCAAGGGATTGGATCTTGCAAGTCCCCAACCGAGGAGTTTCCCTCACTCGGGAACTTAGGGGAGCACTGTTTGTACCATACTTGACCAATCCCGAAACTACCGAGCACCGGCCAACGCTATACTGTCAAGGACCCAGAAGAGTTCCCCTCCGACCAGGAGGCCAATCACTACTCGACACGTGTCAAGATTAGAAGCCAATCAGAGCGCAGCACGTGTCAACATCAAGAACCAATCATAACATGACACATGTCAATGTGACAAAGCTACAAGTTTTTCTATAAATAGGGGTCATTCCCCCACAATATTGCCTAATGCCATTTTGTGTTAAATCATTCACAAGAACTCACTAAATTGAGAGCTTGATCCTTTGTACTTGTGTAAGCCCTTCACTACTAATAAGAACTCCTCTACTCCGTGGACGTAGCCAATCTGGGTGAACCACGTACATCCTGTGTTTGCTTCTCTGTCTCTATTCATTTACGTACTTATCCTCACTAGTGACCGAAGCAACCAAGCGAAGGTCACAAAACCTGACACTTTCTGTTGTACCAAAGTCTTCGCTGATTTTGTGCATCAACATCGGTCATCTCGAATTCTTTGGTCATCACTCTCTTGAACTCTTCAAACATGCTTGGATTACTTCCGGTGAAGATTAGATCATCCACATATAAGCACATAATCAAAATATCTTCACCTTTGACTTTGACATAGAGAGCGTGTTCATGAGGGCACTTGATGAAGTTGTTCTCCTGAAAGTACTTGTCGATGCGACTATTCCATGCTCGTGGCGCTTGTTTTAACCCATATAAGGCTTTTTTCAGCTTCAGAACTTTGTCTTTATGCCCTTTGATTTCATAGCCTAATGGTTACTGAATGTAGATTTCTTCTTCAAGGACTCCATTTAGGAAAACGGACTTCACATCCATTTGTTGAATCTTCCATTTATTTTGAGCTGCTAAAGAAATTAGCAATCGTATCGTTTCCAAACGAGCAACGGGTGCAAATACCTCATCATAGTCGATTCCGACTCTTTGACTGTAGCCGTTTGCCACTAATCTCGCCTTGTATCTTTCGAAATTTCCGTTGACATTTTTCTTTGTCTTGTACATCCACTTGACTCTGATGGCTTTGTGTCATTTTGGAAGAATAGCGAGTTCTCATGTATCATTCTTCTGGATTGCTTCAATTTCTTCATCCATTGTTTTCCTCTACTTAGTATCTTGCACTGCTTCTTGGAAGTCAACTGGTTCACAATCAGCAAAGAGACAGAAAAACGTAGGATTATGAAGTCTTTCAGCTAGCTCATAGAGATCTCGTATACTTATTGTGCGTGGTACTTTTCTTTCATTTAGGCTCCCACTTGATGATGCTGATGCTGGAGAATTACCATGATTGGTTGATGTTGGTGAAGTAGGTGGAGTAGTGGATTCTTGTTGAACCTCTTTTGCTTGTTCATTCTCTTTTTCAAACTGAGGAAAGAAGCTGAGATCGCTTGCATGAGAGCCAAAATCCCATTCTCATTCTTCATCAAACATCACGTCTCGACTGATCACAGTCTTCCCATTGTTCGGATTATACAACTTATAGCATTTTGAACTTGAATCATATATGATGAAGATGAACTTTTTACATTTGTCGTTGAGTTTGGTGTACATGTACATAGGCTATGCTTCCAAAAACTCTTAGATGAGGGATACATGGTTTTCTTCCACTCTATGCTTCTTGCGGAGTCTCACACACTTCTTGTTGGAGACCGATTGGATAGGTAGACAGCACATGCTACAGCTTCTGCCCACAACTCCTTAGGCAATCTCTTACTTTTGAGCATGCTTCGAGCCATGTCGAGGATGGTTCAATTTTTTCTTTTCGCCACACCATTTTGTTGAGAGGATCTTGGAACTATCAAGGGTCGACGAATTCCATTAGCTTAACAGAATTCTTGAAATTTCTTTGAAGTGAATTCTCCTCCTCGATCAGATCTCATGGCTTTGATCTTGCAACCACTTTCATTTTCTCCGGCAGCTTTGAACTTCTTAAATGCTCCAAATACCTCTGATTTCTGCTTCAAGAAATACACCTAGGATTTCCTTGAAAAATCATCAATGAAGAGAAGGAAATAATTATTTTTACCCAAAGAGCTTGGTTTTATTGAACCGCATACATCGGTGTGAATGAGCTCGAGTGGCTTCTGGGCTCTTATGGTCGACTCATTTGGAAAGCTTTTCCTGAACTGTTTCCCAAGTAAACATCTTTCACAAGCTTGATTAGGGTGACTGATGCAAGGTAAGCCTCTCACCATCTCTTTCTTGGACAATAACTCCAATCCCCTAAAATTAAGATGCCCAAAATGAAGATGCCAAAGCCAGGATATGTCTTTGTAACATATCTTGAGACATTTTGCAACATCATTTTGAATGTTCACGAGAAACATCCTATTCTTTGACATTTTTACCTTGCCAATTAATCTTCCTTTGTCATCTCTAAGAAAAAGGCTATAATTTTTCATATGAATATCGTAACCTTTTTCTAAAAGTTGACCCAAGCTCAAAATGTTGTTTTTCATATTGGGCACGTAGTAGACATTTGAAATTAATTGGTGACCGTCACTTTTCATGGGAATAAGGATGTTACATTTTCCTTTTACGGGTATTTTGGATTCGTCTCCAAAAGAAACGTTGCCACTCACCGATTCATTAAGCTCTACGAACATGATTTTTCTTACACAAATGTGGTTGCTGGCGCTGATGTCAATGTACCATGTATAGTCTTGGTCTCCATCATTGTTCTTGCACGCTAGTAGCACAATGCCATTATCTTCTTTCTCTTCTTTCACATAATTGACCTTTTCATCAGGTCTGTTGCTTGAAGCTCTACATTCCCAAGCATAATGCCCAAATCTTTGACAATTGTAGCATTGAACTTGAGATTTTTCATACCTCAAGTTTGAGCATCCTTTTCTATGACCTTTTGTTGAGCTTTCTCCTCTTTCGTAGTTGCTACGGTCGTTGAAGTTCCAACCACGTCTACGTCCATATCTACGCCCATGTCTACGACCTCGGCCACGACTTCTTTCGTATTGGCTTTTCTCGTTGTCGAAGCTTCCTTTTTTCTTCTTTGGCTGAACATGATTCTTGAGGAGCTGCTCATCATTCCCTTGCCTCTTCTTATGTTTCTCTTCACATGCTTGTAGCGACCCCATTAATTGCTCTATACTAATTTCTTCCAAGTTTTTAGTTTCTTCAATCGTCACGACAATGTGCTCAAATTTGGGGTCCAACGAGCGTAATATCTTCTCCATAATTCTAACATCTTCCAACTTTTCACTGTTTATTTTTAATTGATTAGAAATGGTTAAGACTCTTGAGAAATAGTCGGAGATTGATTCAAACCCTTTCATTTGTAAAGATTCGAACTTACCTCTTAATACTTGAAGACGAACCTTTTTAACTTGTTCGGCTTCTTTGTAAGAGGTTTGAAGCTTCTCCCTTGCTTGCTTGGCAAAGGTTGCACTTGAGACATTCTCAAAGCCATTGTCATCTAATGCTTGGTAGATGAGGTAGAGAGCCTTCTTGTCTCTCTTTCTTGAATATTTCAAACTCTCCTTCTGGGGTTAGGACATAGTAGTTTCATCTTCTGGCTCAGTGTAGCCTTTCTCCATGACTTCCCAGACATCATGTGCTCCCAAAAGGGCCTTCATTTTGATACTCCAATTATCGAAGTTGTTGTCGAGTATTGGAACTTGGAAGGCTTCCATAGCGTTGGCTCTGATACCACTTTGTTGGGGCTTAAAAAGACTTCATTACTTTTGAGTTGTTTATCTCACAAAGAAGAATGTAACGCAGCGGAATTGATAGGCAAGAAAAAGAAAGAACACTCAATGTATTACACAAAATTTTTATTCACTCACAAACTAGTACAAGATGAAACACTCAAACACTATTAGAAGCTTTGTTGCTTCTTCTCACTTCTCACTTGGCACTCTCACTTCTTACTACTTGCTCTCTTGGTTGTTACATCACATAGCTTAGCACCTCACCTATTTATAGGCAAGGTTTGCCAATTTTGGCATTGCTAGAACTTTCTAGCTAATACTTAACAACAACACAATTTTATAATATTCTAGATTTTTCTACAAAAAGTCTTAGATATTTATGCATGCATTCCACAAACTTGAACTTTGCTAGAACTCTCTAGCATGTGCATGAATCTTTCTTTGTGCATGAGCCGGATCAATTATCTTGGACCAGGACAAGATTACAATTCAACAATCACATGGTTCCCTAATCCCTATTCCATGATTTCTTGTCATTTTCGCATGATGTGAGCATCCCTGGAACCTGCAACACCTGTTTATTCAGGTTCCTTCGTTTCAATTTTAGGGTTTTCGAACGATTCCAAAAAAATTGCTGATGATTCGATTCTAAACCTGCTTGGTTGTTCTGCAGTTAAATTTTTGTTTAATTAACCCTAACTTTCCTTTAAAGTTTAAGGCTTTGAATTTAAATTTGTCTGTTTGGTTTCGGTTTCTGTATATCCCAGATTTATTAGATTGATCTAGGGCATATGGGATTTTGTTTGGTAAAATTAATTTACTTTCAGCTGTAAAATTCTCAGTAAGAGTTTCAAGCTGGGATGTTTATATGGATGCTAAAAGAAAGAAATTTGCAGCTTTCCGGTATTTGCATTGCTGTCATGTTTCGTAGAGTGGGTGAACTGATTAATCTAAGATTAACCCGCTGGCCTGACACTGATCGTGCCGTATTCCCAAGTTGAAATTTCTTGCTGCTGTGGTGAAGGAACTGCTTTCCCCGTTTAATCTCCCTTTGTAATGACAGGGGAATTCGAAGTGTTTCGTTAAAACCTTCATGATTGTATTAAGGAAAACTAATGAAAAGGGCAAGAAAACTTTAAGTTTTAACGATAATGACAAAATTTAGGGTAAAGTGAATAGTACAAAGTTTGATTAAATATGGCTTTTCGTTAAACTGAACAATATCGAGAGCTTTTCGTTAAACTTCCCTTTTTATAATTGTGTGGTTTTTCATCTGTTGGGGTCATGAATTAAACGAAAACTGTGTCCTTAGCCGTGTGATGGCCTTAAAAGTTATGTATCTGAGAGAAGGGAGTGATGTTTCTGCTGAATGT
Organism: Malus sylvestris; assembly: GCF_916048215.2. Classification (NCBI taxonomy): domain Eukaryota; kingdom Viridiplantae; phylum Streptophyta; class Magnoliopsida; order Rosales; family Rosaceae; genus Malus; species Malus sylvestris. The sequence continues at coordinate 39,878,618 of NC_062270.1, read as the reverse complement.
CAGTTGTGTGCTTGACGTCTTTCTTTCTATATTTTGCGAGTTTTTTTTCTTACTATGTCATCTTATTTTTCGTTTGCATTTAATTGGGATTATTTCATGTTTATTGTTGCTTAGGAAGCTGGAGCGAGACCTTTAGGAATCATAGAACACAAGTTCTCTGCTGAAGAGACAAGCAAGGCAAATACTACGGTTCAGAGGGCAGTGGAAAACTGGTGACGGAATGCAATCCTAGAGCAGACAAATCCGTTCTTAAATGACTATATTCAGAAGTGAAGGATCTGCATCTGCTCAAGCCATTTTTCATGGGTAATCGATATCGAACAATCAAACTAATTTTAATACATAAACTTCTCTCTTCCTCAGCAGAGCTTTTCACCAAAATTGAAGGAAGGTTTCTTCACCCTCTCGCTCTTTGTGAGAAGTTAGAATCTGTCACCAATGTGCAGTGCTGTATTTCTTTCCTAGTTTCGTTTGTTATGTTTTTTGATGAAGAAGGAAATGCGTTATTTTGTTTAGTTTAAATAATTACTCGGTTAGTAACTTAGTGAAGTATCCATACATCCCATCTTTCACAGATGTTAAATTATGGGCACACTCTGTAATGTTGACATGGATAAGGTAATAAAAATCTGCATATGTATATGCCGGTTGTAGTTATGATCTCTGAGAACTGAATTTGTTTGTTCCCCTCCGAATGCTCATGATCTGTCTAAATCTTATCGTATTTATTCCTAACATTTGCATGTTATTTTACAGAAATGAATTTTTATCCATAACTGTGACTAAGAAGGAAGTTTTGAGATGTGCTACAGCTTATGGGGGAATGACCTTTAGTGAATATATTTTTCAGAATAGAGTAAAGCAAAATGCAAGATCGATTCGTGGCATCCTAACCATTGATGAAATTGAGATTCCACTATAAAACCAATTGGCATTATGAGAAGTAGCCCAAGACCATATAAGCACTTAGCAAACCTTGTCCCTCACCAATGTGGGACAACTCTCAACACGCCCCCGCACATGTGGCGTATTTTCAAGCCTACACATGGACAACAACTAGGTGATGTGGAGCGCGTGTGGCCGTTTGGCTTCACACAAAGACAACCCGCTTTGATACCATGATGAAATTGGGGTTCTATCATAAAACCAATTGGCAATATGGGAAGTAACTCAAGATCATATAAGCACATAGCAAACCTTGTCCCTTACCGATGTGGGACAACTCTCAACAACCATGACACTTAAGGTCCTATTTTCGATGGATTTCCTTTGAGCATGAGGTAAGTTCAGCATTATAAGTTTTCATATTTTTGTGACTCGCGTAAATCTTGGTCGAGGATGTATGCTGAGCAGTTGTAGAACTATTGCGGTTAAGCATATGAGTACTCTCTGCTTTTGTTAAACATGCATACAGTAAAGGGAGATTACAGGAACTAAAAACATACAAGCTCATTCTCTTCAACAAGAGGAACTAACTTCAGCCTTGCCCAGACAAAGCAGAAGTCAAGGGTAGTGCTAGTACAAGATAAAGAAGGTGAAAAAAGCTTAGCTCGATAGAGTATACATTGACTTCATACCGACTCCCGTTCATGATACCAACCGAAGGGATAAATGCTACGAGGGAATAGAAAAACTGTTATTTGAGCTTTGGTAAGTAGTGTAGGTCTGGATTTTAGAGTATAACTTATGTTATAGATATATGAGGATGTCATTCAGGTTCTAGTCCAAACCCAAATAGCATTGGACCTTATGAGCATTGGGACAAGCTGGTTTCTGACTTGGAGGCTCATGACCCGATCAGCTCCGCCTACAAACTGTTGCCCTATGAAAACGGCCGGCACACTTGGTTGGCACTTGAGCTGCTGAACTAGTGCACTTTCAATAGCCTGCCCATTTGGCATTTCATCTAGCTCATACACTGTTGGGTTTGCCCCGTAGCTCGATATGAGTGACTTGATGGTGTGGCTCATGCAACAAGAGCTCTTGCTGAAGATCACCACCGGCTTTTGGGCCACCATGCTTGTTATCGTGTCCATTGCGAGTCAGAGCCTGGAAACAAACGATTAAAAGGGTATGGAAATGTGAGGGGTGTGAAGATTGTGAAGTGAGTTAGTCGAGCTTGCTAGCTTCCTGTGAGGAACTTAGAACACTCGATTGGTCTATTTATAGTGCATTGCATGCTTTACAGATGGAGCAGATAGAATCATTAGTTGATAAAGACCCGTTTCGGCTCTCTTCAAGCTACTGTAGTCCTTTGGAAATGTCCTTGTGTAATAACAGCTTTTTTTAGCTTTTATAAAACCTCTGCTGTACGGAAATACGTACGACAATTTGAAAGTGTTTCAAATGGCTAAAAATATTTTCAGATAGCCAAAAACAATTTTGGCAGCATTTTGCCAAGAAAATTGAAAGTGGTAAAGAACAAACTTAGACTTGGGACACGATCATTGCATTTGTTCATTTCGAAAGAAGAGTGGGTGGTACTTTTGTCACAAGGACACTAAGACTCGATTGGAACAATTTGTTGTAGCCACGTTTGCCAACTTGTCATAAAAGTACTCTTGGAAGTGTTTCCAGAAAAAGAATGAAGCACTTCAAGTGTTATTGTAGAAAACAGTTAAATTTTCTTTAGCAGCAATCTGGAAAGGTTTAATATGCTTCTTTGTCATATAAGCGTTTTCTATAGACTCTTAGGGCTGGTTTGGTATTGCTGTGCTTTGAAAAAAAAAACTACTTCTGCTGTGATGTGAGAATAAGCAGCTGTGAAATAAAGCAGCAGAGTGTTTGGTAAACTTTTTTGTAAAAATGCTTTTGAAAAAAAAAAAGCAGTATTATAGTGGTTGATAAACTTTTATGTAAAACAGATGTGAAAAAAGTTGGTTTTTCAAAGCTGGGTTTTGCAGTTTTGTGTTTTTGGCTTTTTTTTTAACCAACAAATGTGAAAAAAAACTGAAGCTGAATGTTTACCAAACATAAAAAAACTCCCAGCTTGTTTTAATAGCCATTTTTTTTAGAATCACCTCAATATCAAACCAGGGCTTAGTCAAGTGTTTTTTAAGAAAGCACTTCTAAGTATTTTTCTAGGAAGTACTTAGATTTCTAATAGATTTTTCAAATAGATTTATTATAAAAACACTTCTAATAGGAACTTATGAGCAGAACTGCTGAAGCGATTTTTGAATAAGAATTCCCAAGGGGCTCTAATACTATTGAATAAAGCTAGGGTTTTCAATGGAGGATGTCATTGAGACCCAAAGGGCATTAGCATGTTCACATTCACCAGCAGGTGGAAAAATTGGAATTTATGGTAATAAAACTTTTGGACATATATCAAAATGGATAATACTTGCACCCTCCATGTAGGGCTGCACATATCTCTTTATTTACTAATAATATATTTTGATCGAATAAAATTAAGGATTGGAATTGTTTAATTTGTTAATCTTCATTTGAAGATCACTTTTACAAAAAATCATTTGAATTGGAGATCGATTAATCATCCAAACATGTTAAAAAAATTGAACGGTTCATTATAAATACGTTACTTAGTACCTACACCGTCAATACATTTGAATGACTGAATGATCTCTGATTGAAATAATTTTTATCGAGATGATCTTCAAAACAAAATTAAAATTTTGAACGGCTCTAATTATAAATTAATTACAGCTAGCATACAATATTCGTAAGTGGGAATGAGCTTATCCCCCAATAAAGAAAATGCAAATATTATCCTATCGAAATAAAGAACACCATCTTTCTGCTCTATCCATTTTGGAGCATCTGCTCTATATTCTACTGAGGTGGAGAAAGAAGATGGGTTTATCCGAAGGGGCAAAAGATTCCCATCCATTTCAGTCGAAGCAAACCGAAAGCGATTGTTAAAGAGATTTTGTGAGGGACAAGATATGCTCTTTATTTTTTTCGTTGACAAAATATTCTTGATATAAGGTTAATCTTTCTTCTTTTAATTAATCCACGTGATTACCGTACAAGTAGGAGAAGATACCTCAAGGACCTAGACCCCACTTTATCGAAAAGTAGTAAACTAACATGTGTGTTTTTATTTTTTAATTTTTTTTTATAATCAATTTAAGAGATGCTAAACGTAGGATGAAGATCTTTTTTGGATCATCTTTGTGAGGATTCTTATATTGTGATTGTTTATCGTATATCGTGCGATAAGTTTTCGTTAGGTACCATTTATGTTTAATTTTAAATAATAAAATTCAAAATGATTTTTAATCACATGATATACGATAAACGGCTATAATGTGAGGATTCCTAGGATTCCCACAATTTGAATCCGAATGGGATTCAAATCTCTAAATATGAGCTATTTAGGTTGCAATTTGCTCGCTTCCTCAAGCTGTGGTAATGCTCATCACTCTATTTATTATCGGTAGATAAGTTTAAATTTTGAGATGTGTGTCTATCTACTTCACAAATCTCAAAATTTAAACTCATCTAACAGTGCTAAATAGAGTGATAAGCATCACCATTAAATATGAGCAAAAATATTCCTGCGATTTAGGCATCCAATGTTATGACTACAAGCTTGCTATTTTCTTGAGAACCTATATGTTTTCAAACATATTTTACAACGGACTCATGCACTTTTTACATAGCTAAACACTATAATTTGGCTAGTCACATTTGGATATAGAAATCATCATAAACTTAAATTTTTATTGTATTCATGTGGTTGAATATGTAACAACTTTCAACTAATAAAAAGTTGGACTACTCTCCATATTGCCAATTGGTTTTATGGTGGTACTTCAACTTCTTCAATTTGTATCTTCAATCTCTAATTGATTGTATGATAATTTATTAAATTGATGACATGGTGAGCTTGCGACTCTTATATATAGGCAACATGTAAGCTACATTTACACCACTTTGACAAAAAAAAAAAAAAATCATCAATTCAATGGATGCTTATATATTCAAAGAGACAAAATGTGTAAATTGATACAACATAGTGCAATGTGAGAACATTGTAACCTCATAGCTTATTTCGAAAATCACCTCATAGCTCATTTTGCAATATGTGCCCACAAAATTTGACAATCAAATGACCAAGCGTGAGCGTAACTATTGCTAAAGGTGATAAAAAGTAAAAAAGAAAAAAGGGTGCCTAAAAGTTAAAAAAGTGTGACAATGCTATGATGCTCTTTTACTGAAGTCCTAATAACAGCCAATCTTACTCCGTAGCAATTTTTTTATTTTATATTGGCTAGTGAGCATTGATGTCAAACAAGGATCTTTAACCCCTATAATCAAACTCGAGTCATTACCTAGTCGACGAAGAATGATAACTTAAGGAGATAATACAACCTTTAAGAATTTTGTACGCACCTTTTGTAGAATAGTCCAATCAAAAGAAACTAAATCAAGATTTGAATAAAGAACTTGGACGTACGATCGTTCTTATTGCAAATGCCACTTATTAATTAGTATATATCGTCTCATTCGAAGGTATATAGCTTTCCGGATGAATTAATTAAAGTTCAATTGAATTATGATCAACATAATTGATTTTGTCTGATCTTTATTCTGATATGGGGGTTTCAAGAGCATAATGCATGCAACTGATATTAGGGTTTCAAGTCATTTGCTATAGAGTATTTGGAGTTAATGAAATACTTGACGTAAAACTGAGCGCAATAGCGTTATATGATTCAAACAACCGACCTCATTTAATGGAATAAGACATTGTTATTGTAGATTTATCTGCACTTTGCAGTTACGATTGATAATATATGAATCTGATACCTGAGCTTATTAATTTACAATCATATATATTCTTACTTTAAATCTCATAATATTCTTTTGATTTTTCAAAAAGCTTTCGCATTTCAAGATGTTGAAGAGTATGCCTCACATCATAAATCTAGTGAAGCTAAATTTCTCTTATGGTAATGCTAAATTTTTAAACTAAATTTTGTAAGCCAAATGATGTGGTTGATAATTGGATTATTACTTAAGTGTTGATTAACGTGCTTATATTCAACTGGTGACACATCATTGTTTGGAGTTTGGTTTTAAAATTAGGCTAACTAGCTAGCATTATCCTTTCTCTTATATTGAATCATTTCATTACTAATTGCATTGATGTCGACTTTTGTATAAAACATCACACCTATTGAATTGCACATGTAATTAAATTAAAGACAGTACTAATGCTGATTTATAGTGGACAACTATTGGATTCAGAAATTTGCGACAGGAAAATAACTATATAAGCTCGTAGCTCCATTTTTAATTCATGATACGTGGTTTTTTTTTATTTCAATAGTCTGCATGCACAAGAATAACTATATTGTGGTAGGACGAGAAGTTTGAATTTTTCTTTTTTTTTCTTCTGGATAATTGGTGACTGTATATATCAAACAAGAATGTATGTAAAGATTGCAAGGACGGTTCGTGGCATCACAAACATTATGATCGAGTTTACAGCCTATATATCATATACATCTATTTTGTTTAGGTTCAAAATTAAATATTCCACCAGAGAGAAAATCAACGTTATTTGCAGCACAGCTAAAACCCAAGACAAAATGAAGTTTAGCAACGTCAGAAAATTCCCGATATGGCATCTTTTTACGTGTAAAGCTCTAATAAGTTGTTCTTTTCTTCTTTTCCTTGTCATCACGTGGTTCCCTATTCCCTATTCCACATGTTTTCTTGTCATTTTCACGGGATGTGAGCATCGCTGGGACCTATCATGCAACACGTTTTTATTCATAGTATGATCATCATTGGATCATCAACTCCACGGAAGAGACTTGTATGGAGTGGGTACACTGATATCGTGGCGTTTTGAGCAATAATATAATGTTATGTAATGAAAAATTTATATATACATATATAGCATCACATTATCGATTTGAAACGCTACAATAATGGTGTATTTGTTCGGTCATTCCATACAATCCTTCTCCAGCTCTTCTACATAATAAGAATGTTATTATGACGGCATTTCATAAGAGAGTCATTATAGGGGAATTTCAAATAAAATACACATGGCATACGGTTTTCTCACATGATAGTACGTGAGTGACAATATCTAAAATACTACCGCAATATAGCTAATATACAAATTTTATCACATTGTACAAGTAGCTTAAATCTTCCGAGCTCAAACCTCACAGAATCTAATTCTCAAACGTATACGTACGTTACCATGCTAGCAAGTTGGACCACAAAACTCTCTCACTGCCATGCATATATGTGCAGATTTGTCTTGGGACCAAATAGCCGGTGGCTCGCTACTGGTAAAGGTACAAACGTAAGAAGAGTTGTAATCCGAATCATCATTAACAAGAGTATCCAGATTTTTCACCTTAATTATCTAGAGTTTATATTTCATAAGAAGGTGTCAATGATCTATATATAGTTCATAAAACAAAATCTAAAGGATTCTCAATTAATGTATTTCTCGAACTTAAGGTTGAGATAAAAAGTGGGTGGGTTGCTTAATGTCATATTGCAGTGGATTGCCTTGATAGACAGAGTGTTCCTCTTCAAACTCACTACATTTCGTATTCAAATACAATACATAATTAAAATTTCGACAAAAATGACGAAATTAAGGAGGCAGAGAGCTAGAAGTATATGAAATCCAGTATTCATAAAAAACGTGACAGAAGTTCTCATTTAGTACTCATATACCTAGATCAAAGTACAAAAAGATCGAACCGGCACCTTCATAAAGCCGGTGGTTTAGGGTTAAGGGTTCAGTAGATATCTCTTAATACTCTAATTAAGTCCATATATACTACTGGTCGTTCCAAATCCAAATAGCTTTAGCTCTCATGAGCAGAGGGACTAGCCGATTCTGTACATGGAGACCCATGACCGTATTATTACCGCCCACGAACTGCTGCCCTATGAACACAGCAGGTACACTTGGTCGACAACCAAGCTGCAGCAGTGCCCTTTCGATCTGCTGCCCGTTAGGCATTTGATCCAGCTCGTAAATTGTAGGGTTTGCTCCGAACCCACGTAGGAATGACTTTGTAGAGTGACTCATGCAACAAGAACTCTTGCTGAAGATCACCAATGGCTTCTCATCCACCAATCTCGCCACCGTGTCCATCGCTAGATATTACTTGATCTGTGAATGTGTGTTAAAATTGTACTTGGAAGTTTTTTCTTGGTGAGGAACTTGAGGTGCATTATAGGTCTATTTATACTGTTTAATTATTCAGTGTGGTAGGATTTGCGATATTTTAGTTTTATTCACAGAATAAAAGATTAAAGTTAGCTAGCTAGGGATAGTAGGATACTGTAATCTGATTCCCAAATTACCCTTTATGCATGCATGTTACTTGATGGTAGCCCTAGCTGGGTTACTGGTTTTGTGTAGGACATGATTGAATCTTAAGAATGTGAATTTCACATCGAAAAATTAAGTAACATTATATATGTTTAGGGGTGTGATATCCACACATTCCTTTTTACTTCTCACACACCCTTCTAATTTTCGACCGTAGAATCAGATGAAATGAAGAAGATCAACGGACATAAATTAACAATGGGTGTGTGAGAAGTAAAAAGATGTGTGTGGATAGCACACCCCTATGTTTATAAAGAGTTGAATTACTCCTTCTAGACGGATTTGTTCATGCATGTGTCAGACCAGCATTCTGAAAAAGTAGAGGTAAAACTTGTTATTTCGAATTAGCGATGAAGGACATGGAATAAACAAGTTGCATAACATATATATTGCATGCAAATTGTTACAGCAGCATAAAATCTCTGAGTTACCCTTATCGTACAAAAAAAAAATGATAGGGTAAAGTACAAAAAACTACTTCAATTATTGGTGTCACAACACTTTCATATCTCATCTTTTAAAATGGACAATGTCATACCTCATCTTTAGAATTTGTGCCAATGTCATACCTCTGTCAGTTTTTCTGTTAATTTTTCTGTTAAGTGCTGATGTGGCTACATGGAGGATCCAATAACTAATAATTAAATATATTTTTAATAATTAAAAATTAAATTTTTTTTTTTTAAAACTCTCTTATCTCTCTCTCTCTTCCCATTTTTAATAGAAAGTCGTCCCTCCCCCCTCTCTCTCTTCCCCATCTTCCTGCAACCTAGAAAGAAGAAGGAGGAGGAGGAAGAAGGAAAAACCAAAAAAACAAAAAAAACCCAACCCATTTCGTCCCCCCTCCCCCAACAAACCCAGAAAGAAGAAGAAGGAGGAAGAAGAAGAAGAAAAAAAAAAAAAAACCGAAACCAAACCCAGTTCGTCCCCCCTCCCCCTACCACAAACCCAATCCCCTGCAACCCAAAAAAAAGGAGGAGGAAGAAGAAGAAGAAGAAGAAAAGAAAAAAAATGGAAACCGAGTTCGTCCGTCCCCCCATCCCCCACCCAACCTGCAGAAGAAGAAGTGAGAGAAGGAAAAAAAAAAAGGGTTCGTCCCCCCCCCCTGTCATAGCTCGTCCCGAAATTTCATTTATCGTGGATGTGAAATGATGGAATTACCCTTAAAGGTTGCTAAGGTGTGTGACATGTTTATTTGAATATTGCATACTCTCCTAAGTTCTTGGAAAATAAATTAAGTGGATTAAAATTGTTTGCAATTGTGTGGCTAGGGACTTAGGAGGACACACACACAAAGCCAACCTCACTCTCTCTCCTATCCCGTATCTCTCTTCCCTCTCAGTTTCTATCTCTCTCCTTTCGAATTGTACGGACACACTCACCCGCAAACATCCAGGCACGGATCGAAGGTTTCGAGGGCATCATTGTGTTCGTGAGGACCCTACGAACACATCCATACCCATTTCAGGTAAGAAACCTTTCAATTTCACGTTGAAAACTCAAGGTCCGAATTGAGCACTATTCACGAACTTTGTAATGGTTGGTTTTTAGGACAATTCAAGCTCACATGGATCTTAAGGAGGTTCCCACGAAGCTCGGGGACGTTTGTTTGGAAGTTTTGGACTTCGGGAAGCCCTAGTTCGAAGGTGGCCAGTTTTGGTGAAATTATCCCGACGAGTTTTCGAAGGATTTGGAAGTTTTAAAAGGTATAGCCTTCTTCCTCTCGTGATTTGTGACATTTTGGTGAAAATTTCGTGGAAAATGGTGCGAAATCGAGCGAGAAAATGGGAGTTGCAGGTTTACCCAGTTTTGCGGCACCGGCGAGATTTTTCGGCGTCTGGAGGTAGGGGATGACGCGCGTGGGGGCGCGTAGCACCGTGCCTCTCCTGGGGCGTGGGGGCACGTGTGACGGTGAAAAATTATTCTAAAAATATCTCGACGTCCGTGACGTCGAGTATGTCACTGTGGTATATTCATATACCCAAATTGAGCAACGTATGAGAAATTATTACGTGTTGTTGGTTATGTGCTTTTAAATAACGTTTTTATAGTTGTTTCGCATATAGGTGATACCATCCCGAGGACGAGTGCATTCAATGGCGTCACGGGGGTTACGACCCTTCGACATACCAGTGAGTGGGCAGTTATTTTCTGTTTATACTTATATACTACTGATTTTTCCCAGAAATTGAATTTAAATGAAAGTGTGTTTTAAAATGCCATGCATGCATAATATATGAATTATATGAATTAGTACTTGATGCATATATGTGAAATGGTGCTGTGGACGCACATGTGAGTATCAGGTGAGTTTTATGTTGTTCATGTGATTTATTGATGATGTAAATTGTGTTGAGAGCTCATAACCTGCACCCCTGGTGTTAGTGCTTATATTATTCACCATGCACCACATGCTCACCTTGGATCCAAGTAGGTGCATGTCATACAGACCATTAGAGGTGGTTTCGACTTGTAGGTGACTTTAGATTATTATACAGCTGTTGATGAGAGAAGCACTAGAGCGTATTCTTACACCATTCTTGTCGTATAGACTACTTCAGGTAGTTCCGATTTATGTGCAGAGTAGTGCCATACAGGTCACAGTGGTGACTCCGGTTGGGTTGGATATTGAGCTATAGAATTAACCGTACATGACAGCTGCAGGGTCTCCGATTGATTTCGTATTTCATCTGTTATATTGATGCATCCTTATTATGTTTTGAAGCATAGCATGGCATATTTCATGAAAAGTGTTAAAGACTTGTGATTTGAGTTATTTGCTGTTATATATGGCTATACATATACTATTTTCTGGGAAAGTATACATGTTTTACAGCGAGGGGTTAGATGTATTATTAAACGAAATATTTTCGAAAAGCTTTGTTTTACTGACCCACTCAATCTTGTTTTGCGCCCCTCCAGGTTCTAATTAGCAGTGTTGGTGACTCACGAGGATCCCCACGGCGTTCTGACATACTACTTAAATGTAGGACTCACATTCGGGTGTTGTAATTTAGTAATGGTCTTACTTGATTGCACCTAGTACTTATGCTCTGATTATGTGTGTTTCATACTTAAACTCACTCTAGCATGTTAGTTGGATATTATTGCTAGTAGTTGGTTTTTATTCCTTCGTATTTCTTTTACCTATTGCTTCCGCATCGCACTTTTGGTTACGTCACGCCCACGTGACGGCCAGCACGCCTTGATTCCAAGATCGGGGTGTGTCACCCCCCCAACCCACCCAATCTGCAAAAGAAGAAGAAGAAGAAGAGAGAAGGAAAAAAAAAAAAAAAAAAAGGACACCCAGTTCGTCCATCCTGCCCCCCCCGGTACCCACCCTCCTCTCTCCACATCCATTCCCCCCATTTTCTCCGCGCCCAAGTTCTAAACCTTCGAAATTGGCTTGGCGAAGGTTTCTCGATTCCACCTCAACGAGATCTGGATTTTTTTCTGGGCTTTTTTTTTTCTTTTTCTTTTTTTGTTGTTGCATGTAGTGGGTGCGAGGTTGGGTGCAGAGGGTGGGTGGGAAGGTGGGGAGGTTGGGTGCACAGAGTGAGTGCGGGGAGAAGAGGGGGTGGGGAGCGGGGAAGACAAATTGGTTTTTTTTTTTTTTCTCTTCTTTTTTTCTGGGTTGAACTTGCAGGAAGGGGAAGAAGAGAGAGAAGGGGGAAGGGGACGAATTGATTGTTGGTCTTTTTTTTTTCTTTTTTATTTATTTATTATTTTAATATTTAAAAAATATTAAATGATTTTTTTTTAGTTTTTAATAATTTTTTAATAGAAAATGGGTCCCGGATCAAGTCACGTCAGTATTTAATTGAGAAATTCACGCCAAACTAACGGAAGGTATAACATTGGCACAAATTCATAAGATGAGGTATGACATTGTCAATTTTAAAAGATGAGGTATGAAAGTGTCGTGACACCAATAGTTAAGGTAGTTTTTTGTACTTTACCCAAAATGATATATATAGACAGACATTAATTAACATCTTTTGCATATACCTATCACTAATTAAATTAATAATTAAGTGAGCAGACCTAAGCTTAGCCAATTGATTAAAACATTCTGCTCTTTCTTTTCTATTCAAGTTGGAATCTCTCTTTATAATTTTGATGAATTTAGTGTAGAATATTCATGTATCAAAAATTAATAATTAAGTGAAATGAAAAGGGAAATTTTATTCAGACCTATTTATTCTCTTTTTATACCTAACTTATAGTTTTTAATCTTGAAATTCCGAATCTGCCCAACAATTTTCTTTCTACACCCATAGTGAAAAAGAACAAAAATATAAAATATAAAATTCCAACACTAGAAGTCCCGGGCCATGCCATCACTCCAAACCCTAACCACCGCCAATTTCTACCCCTCCCCAACCCCCCACCGCCATCTTCTTATCACCCACAATGAAACCCCCAAAGATCTTAGTCATCAATGTCCATTTCCTGACATTTCGCCGGCCACACAATAGCTCTCTCTTCCATGCAGTCCTTCTAACATGTCTGAATTATGCCGAAATTGTTGACGTGTCAAATCTAATTGTGTTGGACCATACGTTAATAATACTATTAATTTTTCCAAAAAAAAAAAGAAAAAAAATATTGACATGTTTCTTTTGGGTTTTTTTAATTGGGGGTTGTTGGGAATACTGTTCTAATTTCCAAATTGTTGTGGGTGGTAAGGGAGGTGGCAGTGGGGAGTTGGAGAGGTTAGAAACTAGGTGGTTGAGGTTTGAAGAGATAAGATGGCTGGAGTTGCCTATTGTTAAATTATTATTATTTTTTTGTTCTTGTTGGGTGTAGAAAGAGAATTATTGGGCACATTTGGAATTTAAAAATAAAAAATAATAAGTTGGGTGTAGAAAGAGGATAAATGGGTCTAAATAAAATTTCCCAATGAAAATCATAAGATTGGGTTTTTTTAAGAATATCTAGTTAAGTGGATAAAGAAGTTGGGTTTATCTAATGAGTAAGATAACGAGATTCGCGTCCTATTCGACCAATGAAGAGAACCGAAAAGCTTATATTTAAAGTCAAGAAAAGAAAATATTTGGATACGTAAGATTCTGATTAAAGGTCATCAACTCATTAATTAATCTTGCCCCTTTGGCCCTTCGCAGCATGAAAATCCAAGAAAGAATGGAAGGGGAAAAAAGAAGAAATTCCAAATCAATAAATATCTCTTATTTCATTTCATATCCAACTTTGCTAGCCTATCAAACATTTAAATGGTTTATTTCTATGGGAAATTGGCTGAATAAATACGAACTTCAATTGCTAACATTTAAATAGTAGAGCGCCACTTGCCGTTATTTGATTTTGATCAACAACAATTAAAATACTAAAATCCTCATTTCAGCCAACTTTTCTTATTCTTTACAACAAAACGTGTGATAAATAATTGGCCGGTTTGATCGGCATGCATGAGGTTCCTAAAGAGATTGCTTTCACAAAAGCTATCTCGATGAATGTGGATTATTTCTGCAAGCAGTTGCACCAATTTGGTAGGGTTGACAAAACCCAAGATACGATTTGGGGTATATATTAATTCCCCACATCACGAACATGATCTCAGCTGATACGTACTATCATCGGGTGTGGAACTGTAAGTGGACAGAAAATATTCCCTTGGCCCTTATGAAAGACATGATATACATATACAACTGAACCCTCGCTTGTAGAGACGGAGTCAAAATTTTTTATCGGGTTGGCTATAACTCAAAGCTATACATAGCTTGTTAAATGAGCCTCCTATCATGCTAGAAATATGTGGAATTTAACAAATGCGGGCGTGGGTGGTTCTTTAGCATCCCCAAAGGGTTAGATAAATATTAAAGAGTGCTACTTGTTTGTAGTACTCTACCTTTGCAACTCGATCTAGTTTCTTTTATATATATATAATTTTTTTTTTGTCAAAGAGCAAATATTATTAGATACGAATTGAAATGTTTACATCAGAAGCCAAAGAATTAAACAACCACTTTGGTTCAAAGCAATCCCACATATGATAACCCCCACACTCGTGACATAAGATGCCACCTGATGTGTAGCCCCATTACTGTTAGGATATAGCTATGCCATGTGTCATAATTGTATTAGGGTTGTGAACGTTAGTCATAAGGTGTGTTGTATTTATAAGAGATGAGTGTTGTCATAAACATAAGAAAATATAACAAGATTATTTTTCCCTCTCTACTTTCTCTCTCTATTTCTCTGTGTTCGATATCTTCTTCTCTAAGTTTCTTCCATACAGTTGGTTTGTTAACATGGTATCATCGCCAGCAATGGTTAACGCCGTCGCCTGACGATCCTGGTGCTTCCGCGTCTCTTCGTTTTTGCTCCGGTGGTTTCGTGGTCTCTGGTGAATCTTGGTTTCTGCAACCCTAGAATTTTGGAGTTTTCTTGCCTAAGTTGGTCGAAGTTGGTTGCTCTTCGTGAAGTTGTTGTCGTTGTTGATCGTCGTCTTGGCTGGAGGTATTGGTCGAATTCCTTATCGTCTTGTTCAGATTCGTGTGGTGATTTTGTTGAATTTCTTGTTGCTCTTCAGAATTGAATTGAGTTGGAGATTTCTGTTAATCGTTGGTTCTTGATTACTTCTGATTGACGCACGGATTGTTGTGTGGTGATTAAGCAGTCCTTGATTACTTCTATATTGCTGTAAAGATTGTTGTTTCTTGATTAAACATGGTGATCACAGCCCAATTAGCTCTTACACAATCTCCTATTTCTTCCCTAATACCAAGTGTTGGCAATACAGTCACAGTCAAGTTAGATGATTCTAACTATATCACATGGAATTTTCAACTCGATTTACTGTTAGAAGGTAATGGTATTATGGGATTTCTTGATGGCTCTATCCCCTGTCCTGAGAAATATATGACTACTGAAGATGGCCTTGTGATTAATCGTGTTGTCATAACTGATGCCTATAAAGTTTGGAAGATTCATGATAAAGCCTTGATGACTCTTATCATTGCTACTTTGTCTCATGCTGCCCTATCGAGTGTCATTGTGTGTCAAAGCTCCAAGGAAATGTGGATTAACTTGAAAGAGAGGCTTTCGAGTATGACTAGAACAAGTATTGTCCAAATGAAAATTGATCTGCAGAATATTAAGAAATGGGCTGAATCTATTGATCTTTATCTTCAACGCATCAAAGATTGTAGAGACCAGTTAGCTGCAGTGGGTGTTGCTATTCCCGATGAAGATATTGTCATAGTTGCTCTCAGAGGCTTACCAACTGAATACAACACTATTAAGGTTGTTATTCGAGGAAGAGAAAATCTTGTGTCCCTGCAGGAGCTTAGGTCTCAGTTGAAGGCAGAAGAAGCAACAATTGAAAAAAGTCTCAAACAACCTCTAATGGCTGCAATGTATGCTAATAGGTCTGGTTCCATACATGAGTTTGGAGGGTCATCTGGTACCAAATCTAGTGCGGGTAACTATGATACTGGCTCATCATTCTGTTATGTTCCTCAAATGCCCCAACTAGCTCAAATGCCTAACATGGCTCCGGTGCATCAACTACCTCCACTTCCACAGTTTCAGTCACTCTCACTTCAAGCTCCACATGGTCTTTATGCATTTGTGTCCCAAGTAGGATCTGGCACTTATAATAATTTCAGGGGGTAAAATTTCAAGTACAAAGGAAAAGGGAAGGGAACAAATTTCACTCAGGTTATCAGGGGTCTGTTCAAACCAATGCTCAGTCTCAACCACAATCTAGTTTTCAAACTCCATAACCTTATAATCCTATGTTGGTCTGTCAAATTTGTGATAAAAAAAGACACTCTGCACTCCATTGTTTTCAGCGTGGGTGCCAAATTTGCAATAGGGTTGGTCACACTGCAGCTACATGTTTCGACAGGGGTACTTCTCCTATGCCCATGTCTCAGCCTATGTATCAGTCTTACCAGTTTCAGGCTCCTGCTCCTGTTCAACAATATCAGTCTCAACAATTTCAAGCTCCTGCTCCGATTCAACAAATGCATCCACCCTATGTGCAGCATCAGAACATGTCACAACAAGCTACTTCTCCCGTTGCTTTCACTGCAAGAACTAACTTCTCACCTTCTGCACCTCCGCAAGAGTATTGGCTGCTTGATTCTGGTGCTACCAATCATATGACCTCTGATCTGTCCTGTCTACAAGCTCCTACCCCATATCCATCCACTAAAACTGTAACTGGGGTTAATGGTGAAGGTTTACATATTTCACATATTGGACAGTCTTCTCTTATTACTCATTCTCATAAACTTCAGTTAAAAACAGTGCTTCATGTTCCACAATTATCTCAACATTTACTTTCCATGCATCAATTATGTAAGGACAATAATTGTCGATGCATTGTTGATGAGTTTTTTGTGTGCATACAGGACAAGGTCACCAACAAGGTTCTCTTTCAAGGACTGAGTAACAATGCTGTTTACCCACTTCCTTTGCTCAAACAACCATAGATCAAACCTGCTGCTTATCTTGGCCAGAAAGTTAATACTACCCTGTGGCATTGCAGATTGGGTCATCCCACCAATTATGTAGTTCAATCTGCTCTTAGTAAGGCAGATATTTCTTTCCATTGTCATTCTGTTCCTCAACCATGTACCTCTTACTTACAAGGCAAGTTTACAAAATTACCATTCCCATTAGCAGCATCTAAGTCCAATGTACCATTTGAAGTCATTCACACAGATGTGTGGGGCCCTGCACCTATCATGTCTATAGAGGGTTATAGGTACTATGTGTCTTTCATAGATGAATGTACAAGATATACATGGATTTTTCCAATCATGAATAAAGCTGCAGTTTGTGAAACCTTTATTCAGTTTCATGCTTTCATTCAAAATTCATTTTATGTTACTATCAAAGTCTTACAAAGTGATGGTGGTGGAGAGTTTGTTGGATCTATGTTTTAGAAGTTTCTTAGAACCAAAGGTATATTGCATCAAAAGTCTTGTCCCTATACTCCTGAACAAAATGGGTTGGTTGAGAGAAAAAATCGTCACATAGTTGAAACTGCCCTTACTTTACTACAAAAAGCCTCTATTCCTTCACAGTTTTGGTTTCATGCTTGTGTCATAGCCACATTTCTTATCAATCGAATGCCTACACCTGTTTTACATATGCATTCCCCATTTGAAAAGTTATATCACTCTCCACCTAGGCTTGATCATTTAAGAGTCTTTGGATGTGCATGTTACCCTACTTTAAAACCCTATAGACACAACAAGTTGGAACAAAAAACTACACAGTGCATATTTCTGGGTTATGCAGCTCAGTACAAAGGATATATTTTCTATGCTATCCGAGACCATAAACTAATTGTCTCTAGGCATGTTGTGTTTGATGAAGATACATTTCCTAGCTTACCAGGTTCTGTTTCTAGTTCACCATCATTGGCACCGTCGATTATACCTCATCCCAATACATTTCAACATCCATCTTTTATTCCTATTCCTTTTCCCCATAGTCCATTTCCTTCTTCTTCTTCCCATACCACAGATTCTCATTCTGTTACTCAGTCCTCTTCCTCCATACTTGGTGATCTTATCTCTTCTCAACGCTTACCTACTGAGGCCACAGTTGCACAGTCTGTGGAGCATGCTGATATTAATCCTGATGTTACTACTTCTCAAGTTCAAGCACTGCATCATGTTCCAGTGTCTCAAATCAATACACATCCAATGCAAACAAGGTCGAAATCTGGCATATTAAAAAAGAAGACTCTTCTTGCTCAGGTACAGTCTTCTTCTATCACTGAGCCACAGTCTTTCAAGGTTGCTGTTCAGTCCTCTGAGTGGAGACAAGCTATGGAAGATGAAATGGCAGCTCTTGTGAAGCAGAAAACCTGGAGATTAGTTCCTCTTCCACCTAACAAGAACTTGGTTGGTTGTAAATGGATCTATAAGATCAAACGTAATCCGGATGGTTCAGTTGCTCGATACAAGGCCAGGTTGGTGGCCAAGGGTTTTTCCCAAGAAGCCGGTCTTAACTATCATGAAACTTTCAATCCTGTCGTCAAGCCAACCACGGTGAGACTTCTGTTGTCCCTAGCTGCTACAAAACGTTGGAAATTAAAACAATTAGATGTCAAGAACGCTTTTCTTCATGGTTTTCTTGATGAAAAGGTGTATATGTCTCAGCTACAAGGCTTCATTGATCCTGATCATCCTGAGTTTGTGTGCAAATTGGACCGGTCTCTCTATGGCCTTAAGCAAGCTCCTCGAGCTTGGAATGACAGATTTTCCAGGTTTCTTCTTACCTTGGGTTTTAAATCCTCATATGCTGATCCATCGTTATATGTGAAGCAGAATGGTCAGTCTATTGTTGTACTGTTATTATATGTTGATGATATAATTCTCAGTGGTGATTGTGATACTCAAGTTCAAGCTGTCATAGATCAGTTAACAACTGAATTTGATATGAAGGACCTCGGGATTTTACACTATTTCCTTGGTCTTCAGATTGATTATCAACCTACAGGTTTCCTGGTGCATCAACCAAGTATGTTACTGATCTTCTAACTAAGACAAATATGATGGATTGCAAACCGTGTACAACTCCTTGTCATCTAACTCAGAAGCTGCTGAATCATGGTAGTCTTCCTTTCCATGATCCGGGTATCTATCGCAGCATTGTTGGTGCTCTCCAATATTTGACATTTACACGACTGGATATTGCATACTCGGTCAATCAAGTTTGTCAATTCATGCACTCACTTCTGGATAGTCATTTCATTGTTGTTAAATGGATATTGCGGTACCTTCGAGGGTCCATGAATCTTGGCTTGTGTTTTCAACCTGGAAATATGGATCTTAAAGCATATACGGATGCTGATTGGGATGGGGATCCTAATGACAGGAGATCCACCACAGGTTTTATCGTATTCCTAGGCAATAATCCTGTATCTTGGAGTTCTAAGAAGCAGCACACGGTTAGTCATTCATCGATCGAGGCTGAGTATCGTGATATGGCGACAACAACTGCTGAGGTGGTTTGGTTACAACAAATACTCAATGACTTGCATCTTCCCTGTTCAGACGTTCCTCTTTTACACTATGACAATATTTTTGCTATGGCACTGGCAACAAATCCCGTCTTACATTCTAAAGCTAAACATATTGAAATCGATTGTCATTTTGTTCGAGAACGTGTTCAACAAGGTTCCATTATCTTGCAGTTTGTTGCATCCTCAGAGCAGCATGCTGACATCTTTACCAAGGGCTTATGTTATCCTCTATTTAGCTCACATTGTAACAATCTTATGCTTGGTTCTTCCAAGCATAAGCTTGAGGGGGAATGTTAGGATATAGCTATGCCATGTGTCATAATTGTATTAGGGTTGTGAATGTTAGTCATAAGGTGTGTTGTATTTATAAGAGATGAGTCTTGTCATAAACATAAGAAAATATAACAAGATTATTTTTCCCTCTCTACTTTCTCTCTCTATTTCTTTGTGTTCGATATCTTCTTCTCTAAGTTTTTTCCATACAGTTGGTTTGTTAACAATTACAAGCACATGGAATGAGAGGAAACTCAATCGAACTTAATTGCTCCTTTAGCTGCTGAATGTCCCAAAGAATACCTTCAATGACGGCATCTGGTTGTAATACTCCATTTAACATGTCCACCGTAATCTTCGAATCTATTTCCCAAAGCCTTTTTCCATACAAGCCAACAAAGCCACCCTCATTGCTTCCGCCTCCACCATCAAACTAGACTCACATAGGATATTTCCCATCCCTCTAGCTCCTTGAAAATCCCAGCTCCTTTGATCAACTTTCTTATAAAGATGATATTCATTTACTAATCCAAAAAATGGATAATCTTCAATATAAGGCTTCTCGCATCAATGTTTGGACTTTTGAGGAGTTAAGTGGGTGTGTGGTTTGACTTTGCATATGTTATACGTGTAGATTGGAAAATTTATTTTTTTTCTTTCTGCTGACATCTGTTTGTTTTGTGTTTGGGTTAAAACTTGAACTTTGGGCTCAAAAGGGAGTTGGCCCAAAAGAAGGACTAGGAGGAAATGAGCCTGAAGCTCAACCAAAGCCCAGAAGGCAGAAAAAGGCTTTCCCCGACTAGGTGCAGATCATTGAACCATTTGCTCACCTACCTAGAGACCAAGTGGTGTAGACCAGCCAACTAATCATCCCAAAAAGCACTTTACAGTGGTAGTACAAGTAAAAAGCTGATGAGTCATTGCCTTTAAGCTGCATTCGGGCAAGATTAATGCTACAGGAGGCCAAGCCAAACTGTCTATAAAAGAAGAAAGAGAAATTAGAGATAAGGACACTCAAACAAACAAACAAATACACAAACTCTGCTCAAGCCAAATTTGCCTTCAACGAAGCTGTAATCAGCCCAAGCCTTCATCCCTTTCGGGATCAACCCTCACCAAAAGCATTTGTAAAAGCTCTGCTACCTTGTCTAAATCTTGTTGTAGTATCGATTTCCTTCTGTAAACTCATCCCCCTATCCCTCTTTCTAAGCTCTTAAACCCCTTTATAAATCACAAAGATAGGAAGTTGCAAGACGACCAGCCTTGCCCGACCCTCTTTGTTTTTGTCTTTTCATTCATAAGTCTAGTAATATGTTGTATACTTCCATTTGTATCCAAATTATTTCTAGCAAGTTAATGATTAAAAGACTTCTCAGTTCTTGAATCCGATTGGAATCTGTATTCACAGTTTAAATTAGATTTGAGTTCTAAACCCTCGGGCATGTAAGATTGATCATTCAAAAGTCCTTGGTCTCAAGGCATAAAAAAGAACTTTATGTGGACTTAACCTATCCACGACAGTCTTTGATAACAAGAAGTCCGAAGTTACTTGGGGCGCAAGTAATCGACCTATTTCTTAGTTGTATTTCTGTTATATTATGATTATCATGGAACGTTTGAGTATAGAAGTAATTCTGATGGGAAGCCTCAAGGCCTACATCTAAGGCCCTACAAAGGCACCTATTTGGATTCATTCTGCTCTTCGGGCTCGGGTAATTAGAAGTATAATAGTCATAATACTTCTGCAATCAATGAAACAAACATTATATGTTCGAGTACTAGGTTAGTTCGTGATTGTGAGCCTCAAGGCCTACACCTAAGGCCCCACAAAGGCACCTTTCATAACTAAAACAGCCTCTCGGGTATATATACAACTAAAACTTAACATCTGCCATGCTAAATATGGCAGTGGCACGCTTGAACACCTAAAAGTTAATCTTGATTGTAAGCCTCAAGGCCTATACTTAAGGCCCCACAAAGGCACCTTTCAAAATTAACCTTGTCCTTCTCTTTCAGCTTTGTCTGACAAGCTTTGCCCGACAAGCCCGCTAGTGAGTAGAAGCCCGACAGAAAGCATCAACCGGCGCCAACCTCTCGGGGAGCTATGTGCTCGTCTGTTAGGAAACATCCCCAATGGAAATTCTAGCCACGAACATAGTTTTGGCATGCTTGGTGGGATTTCTTTAATCAGATCTTACTTACCAAAGAAATATGTCAAGAAAACCTGAAGACATAAAAATAGCGGTTGTTCCAGAAAATTTTAATGAAGACTTGCAAACTACCTTGTTGCAAATGTTGCAAAGACTGGAGAGCGCCTCCGCAGGCTTCAGAAGGAAAGCAGACCTGGTTATAAGACTGACTATTCCTATATCTTTACCTCAACTTAAGGGAAAAGATGATAAGGAAAGAGAAAGACTTAAAACCAGCCAGTCAGAAGAAGCAATGGTGGACAAACATACAGATCCCTTCTCAGAGGCCCCAGTAAATATGATCAGTATGGCATGGGTCGAGAAGGGGAAAGAAAAAGTCGCAAGGGAAATAGAAGAAAGAAGACTGGCTGACAAATCCACAAAAGAGGTGATTAGATATCCCGAACATCCAAAAGCAGCTATAATAAAAGGGATGGTTCTTTGCAGTAAATGCCAATGCGAGTGTGAGCTTGAAATACCACCAACATGAGTCCTCATGGATCATGAACTGATCATGAGGAAAGAAGAAGAAGAAAGAAAAGAGGCCCGTGAGAAAGCTAGGTGGACTGCAGGAAGAGATACTTCCCAAAGTGTTTTTCAGCGGTTAGGAGGCGATTCCCAACCTAGAGCTTTATCAGAGATATTTCGTAATCATGAAGCTTCTGAGAAGGCGGAAGATAAGGAAGCCAAAAAACCAAAAGAAAGGGGTGTAGAACATCCTCAATATAGCCATATGGGAAGATAAGTCAAGAGGAATGATAGGATAACAAATCATGTCAAGAAAGATAACCCTACCCGCTTCGGGCGAAAATGGTACGTGGTTGGAAAAAATGGACAGCCCGTTAAACAAATAGGAGCCTCCATGGTCAGAAGGGTCCAAAGGCAGCACAAGACCTACATGAATTCTTTAAAGACCCCTGCGACGTCTGAAGCATCCAAGAATCAAAAGTTTGAAAAAAACGTCATCTGGGGGGAGTAGTCAGTTCCGCTGGAGGAGTAAAAAAGAGGTGAAGATGGCTAATAGGAAAACAGAAGCTGAAGGAAACCATGTACCGCAAAGCCTACACCCTGGGAAATATAGGATCTTGAGAAGAGCTCAAGAAGATATGATCATGATGCCAACTCCTGGATGGAAGACGGAGCCTATTTGTTTTGGAACTGTTTCGCCTGAAAGAAAACCACATTTTCTATCATTAGTGGATCCTTTCGGTGAAGTTCCAAAGCAAACACCGTATTTGAGCATGAATTAACAGGAGGGGGCACCAGAACCACTACTTCCAGAAGATGCAATGGCCTGGTTAGATGAGTTCATAGAACAGATCGGGAGCAAGAAAGAACTGCCAAAGCCTAGAAATTTTCATATCAATATGGCGTATGTGCTATCCGCTATGTTTGGTGCCGAACCTAATCAACCTGCCACTTTGGAAGGAGACTATGTGACGACGGAGCCAATAATGGCCCATGTTAGTGTTGAGATAGTTGGAGAAAGAGAGTCGGGAAAAGCTGAATCTTCTGAAGCATCCAAAGATGGTCCTTTAAGGATCTATACGGATAAAATGGTGTTCAGCTGTCCAAACATGTTACTAGCCAACCATCTTAAGCCAATATATGTTGCAACTCATTTGGAAGGGGTGCCTTTCAAAAGAATTTTAATTGATAGGGGAGCGGCTGTTAATGTACTGCCAACCAAGCAAATGAAAAAGATAGGGAGAGGCACAGAAGATCTTATTCCTACGGACCTCACGGTTTCAAGCTTCTCGGGTGCTATCACCAAAACTCATGGGATATTGCCCTTAGAAGTGGATTTGGGGTCCAAACAAATCATGTTGGCATTCTTTGTGGTAGATTGCACTTCCATCTATGGAGCCTTACTTGGAAGGGACTAGATCCACCAAAGTCTCGCCATACCCTCCACTCTACATCAACAAGTGGCTGTTTATCATGAGGCAGGGACAGAGGGACTAGGCTTTTGGGAGATGATGGAGGCCGAATCACGGCCATTTCTCCCCACAACCAATGTTGCGGAGGCGAGTTTCTACAATCCCAACGTAAGAATTCTGAAATGTTCAGGAGCAGATGAGAACGACCGCCCTACCAAGGTGACGGCCCAAAAGCTTTTATAACAAAGAATGCTTATTACTAGAGAGGAGTGGGATAGACCTTGTATCGTCCCAACATCCCTACACCATCAATGATAGAACAAAAGAGGAAGGATTAGGTAATGGCAGTCAGGTCCCTGATCAAAAGACTGTTGGTGTATGGGAAATGAAGAAAGCAAGAAAGGGATCTCTTAGACAAAAAAGAGCAGGAATGGCAGCTAGGAACTCCGACCAATCAGGATAAAAGTAGAGAAGAGCTTTACGGAGAAGAGTTGGATATGGCCATACGAATGACCGAGTGCATATATGACTTGGATTGGCCAGACGACTTGCCCGAAAGCCCGGAGTTAGTTGAATTTTTGTGCGCAGAACCGAACAAACCACCACCAAAGGTTCAAGATCCTTTGGAAGTCATTAATTTGGGGACAGAGGAAGATCCAAGACCTATACAAATCAGTGGCTTGTTAGAAACTAATGATCGGGCGAAGATTATATGTCTTTTACAAGAATTTAAAGATTGTTTTGCTTGGCATTATACTGAGATGCCAGGTTTAGATTCAACCTTGGTGGAACACAGAA
Organism: Malus sylvestris; assembly: GCF_916048215.2. NCBI lineage: Eukaryota > Viridiplantae > Streptophyta > Magnoliopsida > Rosales > Rosaceae > Malus > Malus sylvestris. The sequence continues at coordinate 39,854,123 of NC_062270.1, read as the reverse complement.
TGCCCATCAATGAGGGATATAAACCTGTTACGCAAGCACCACGAAGGATGTCAAAGGAGATAGAAGAGAAGGTCAAAGAAGAAATTGAAAGACTAGTAAAAGCTGGATTTATTAGACCAGCCAAATATGTAGAGTGGTTAGCCAACATTGTACCTGTTTTAAAAGCCATAACAAAAGCAGTGCGATGTTATGTTGATTACAGAAATATTAATGGCGCCACACCAAAAGATGAACATCCCATGCCCATGACTGACCTGTCCATAGATGCAGTAGTAAAACATAAACTCTTATCTTTTATGGATGGAAATGCCGGATCTAATCAGATAAAGATGACCCAGGAAGATATACATAAAACAACTTTTAGGTGTCCTGGTCATGTGGGGGCATATGAATATCTAGTCATGCCATTCGGGCTCAAGAATGCTGGTGCAACCTACCAAAGGGCAATGAATGCCATCTTTCATGATTTGATTGGCCAGAACATGGAGGTGTACATCGATGACATCATGGTAAAATCCAAAACAGAAGAGCATCATCTAACAAACCTCAGGCAAGCTTTAATAATGATGAAGATCCATAAGCTGAAGATGAATCCCAAAAAGTGCGCATTTGGAGTGAGAGCAAGCAACTTTTTGGGATTCCTGGTTTATCAAAAAGGAGTAGAAGTGGACAAAAACAAATCCCGGGCAAGAATGGAGTCGCCTTCACCCACCAATAAAGTAAAACTTCAGAGGCTGCTAGGCAAAATTAATTTCTTAAGGAGATTCATTGCCAATTTAGCGGGCAAGATCCAACCATTGACTCCTCTGCTGAGACTGAAGGATAAAGAAGATTTCGAATGGGGACCACCACACCAAAGGGCTTTTGGCAGCATTAAAGCCTATTTGACTTCTCCACCTGTGTTGGTACCACCTCAAAGGGGAAAACCCTTAAAGTTATATATCTCAGCTTCAGAAAAATCAATCGGAAGTCTACTAGCTCAAAACAATGAAGGCGGGAAAGAGCAGGCAGTGTATTACCTCAGTAGAATTCTGACTGAGGTAGAAACAAGATACTCTCCAGTGGAAAGATTGTGCCTAACTCTATATTTCACTGCCAGTAAGCTGAGGCATTACATGTTACCTTGTCACGTGCACATCATTGTCAAGACAGATGTGATAAAGTATATGTTGTCAAAACCAATGTTAACGGGAAGGATTGGGAAGTGGATTCTAGCATTATCAGAGTTCAGCTTTCAGTATGTACCCCAAATGGCAGTCAAAGGCCAAGCAATTGCCGACTTCTTGGCGGAGCATCAAGAGTCTTAAGATGAGATAATCAATATCTTGGGGACCCTGGAAGTTACTAGTGTTTGGATCCCGCCAAGCAAAGATATCTCGGGTAAAGAGGAATGGGTCCAGCAAGAGATAAAAAAAGTGACTGGCCTTTGGATTACTCCTTGGAAGCTTTATTTTGATGGTTCCTACACTCAGAAGGCCTCTGGAGCTGAGATTGTCATTGTGAACCCCCAAGGGGTTTATCATTATTACTCGTTCCTTATAGATTACCAAGGGAACACCAATAATCGGGCAGAGTATGAAGCCTTAATAATTGGTTTGGAAATCTTGATGGATCTGAGGGCAGTAGAGGTAGAGGTGTTGGTGATTCAGAGTTAGTAATAAACCAGCTAAATGGGGATTTCAAGTGCAGACATATCACCATGGCAGGGTATTACTTGGTGGCCACGCAATTGCTGAGTTATTGGGATTCTGAGATATCAGTTAATCATGTTCCCAGGGGATCCAACCTAGCGGCTAACGAAATGGCGCAATTAGCCTCAGGCATGGCAATACAGGAAAGAAAATATGGGGTAGATGTCGAGATTCAAAGAAGAAACCTTCCTTCTATCCTAGAAAGAGGATTCAGTCTGGATGTAATGGTTCTAGACACTAAGATAGAAGATTGAAGGTCGCCTATCATTCATCATTTAAATGATCCTTCTTCACCCACAAGCAAGAATAATAGACAGCAAGCAACCAAGTATGTCTTATAGGTAAAGAACCTGCTAAGGAAAACTCCAGACGGGTTACTATTGAAATGCTTAGGCCAAGAGGAATCTATGAGAGTGATGGCCGAGATAAATGTAAGTTTTGGGCAAGATGCAGTGCTTCCCATGGAGATCAATGTAAGTTTTGTCAGAATTCAAAATCAGTTTGGGTTACACAGTGAAGAGTACATCGAAGCCATGTGTCAAGGGATTGAAGACTTAGATGTAGCTCGAATTGAAGCCTTGAACCAGATTCAGGAAAGAAAGAGAGTTGTTGCCTGAGCTTATAACAAAAAGGTAAAGATAAAGTCTTTCAAAGAATGAGATTTAGTGTGGAAGACAGTCCTCCCTCTAAGGGCTCAGCTTAGGGGCTTTGGAAAATGGAGCCCGACATAGGAAGGTCCTTTCATGATTAGTCGAGTATTAGACAAAAGAGGATACTACTTGGTGGACCTCGAAGGAAATTGGCAGAGACATCCCATTAATGTCAAATTCTTAAAAAGGTATTGTCCTACATTATGGGATGTTAGAGACTGTTATATTGAAGAGGATGCAAGATAAAGCAGGCTTCAGGATGTCAAAGTACAATGTTTGTTCATCAACCATTCAAGAAGACAGAAAGATAAAAAGTTGATAAAATAATGTTTTATTCATTTCGACCAATTGGTGAAATTTACATCAGAGTCTGCCTCAGTGCACTATGTGTGGTTCCTTCTGGATGCAGTGGTGTCTCAACCAGTTTTCTGTTGTCTTCATGGATAAAACCTGATCAAGTGATCGGGTTGTGCGGCCAAGATGAGCCTGGTAGAGAACCCTCAATGCGAATCATCGCCAGGTATGATGGTGAAGCCCGACTTATCAAAGCAACGAGCAGGAGGGCAAGCCCTCAGAAGGAGACCGCCTAACCAAAGGTGTTAGAGATAGCGGGGTGTTTAACCAAAGGTGTTGGAGATAGTAGACATTTGATGAAAATCCTTTTTCTCACGAAAATGGAGTTTTAGGAAACCCCAATTGAATTCGGAGGAACCCATTTTCCAGTTTTAGAATAAAACTGAGAAGGCAGAAACATCTGAGGTTGATAAAAGAAAAGGGTGAAGAGGATCTGTTGGCTGGACAGGAGTAATTTCGAGCCTGAATTTACAGAAACCTCAGAGGATAGCTCAAAGGTCATGAGAAGAGCAAGAGATGCAAGATTGCATTCGTCTCGTTTAGAAAACACAAGTTCCGAGAAGAGGTATACAGGCATGCAGCTATTCAATCAATATTGACGCCTAAAGTGCCAGCCTGAATATTAATTGAAGGGGGCACTGTTTGGGTTAAAACTTGAACTTTGGGCTCAAAAGGGAGTTGGCCCAAAAGAAGGACTAGGAGGAAATGAGCCCGAAGCTCAGCCAAAGCCCAGAAGGCAGAAAATGGCTTTTCCCGACTAGGTGCAGATCATTTGAACCATTTGCTCACCTACCTAAAGACCAAGTGGTGTAGACCAGCCAGCTAATTAGCCCAAAAAGCACTTTACAGTGGCAGTACAAGTAAAAAGCTGATGAGTCATTGCCCTTCAAGCTACATTCGGGCAAGATTAATGCTACAGGAGGCCAAGCCAAACTGTCTATAAAAGAAGAAAGAGAAATCAGAGATAAGGACACTCAAACAAACAAACAAATACATAAACTATGCTCAAGCCAGATTTGCCTTTAACGAAGCTGTAGTCAGCCCAAGCCTTCATCCCTTTCGGGATCAACCTTCACCAAAAGCCTTTGTAAAAGCTCTGCTACCTTGTCTAAATCTTGTTGTAGTATCGATTTCCTTCTGTAAACTCATCCCTATATCCCTCTTTCTAAGCTCTCAAACCCTTTTATAAATCACAAAGATAGAAAGTTGCAAGACGACCAGCCTTGCCCGACAGGGTGAAACCTTGCCCGACCCTCTTTGTTTTTGTATTTTCATTCGTAAGTCTAGTAATATGTTGTATACTTCCATTTGTATCCAAGTTATTTCTAGCAAGTTAATGATTAAAAGACTTCTCAGTTCTTGAATCCGATTGGAATCTGTATTCACAATTTAAATCAGATCTGAGTTCTAAACCCTCGGGTATGTAAGATTGATCATTCAAAAGTCCTTGGTCTCAAGGCATAAAAAAGAACTTTATGTGGACTTAACCCATCCACGACAGTCTTTGATAACAAGAAGTCCGAAGTTACTTAGGGCGCAAGTAATCGACTTATTTCTTAGTTGTATTTCTGTTATATTATGATTATCATGGAACGTTTGAGTATAGAAGTAATTCTGATGGGAAGTCTCAAGGCCTACATCTAAGGCCCTATAAAGGCACCTATTTGGATTCATTCTGCTCTTCGGGCTCGGGTAATTAGAAGTAGAATAGTCATAATACTTCTACAATCAATGAAACAAACATTATATGTTCGAGTACTGGGTTAGTTCGTGATTGTGAGCATCAAGGCCTACACCTAAGGCCCCAAAAAGGCACATTTCATAACTAAAACGGCCTCTTGGGTATATATACAACTAAAACTCAACATCTGCCATACTAAAGATGGCAGTGGCACGCCTGAACACTTAAAAATTAATCTTGATTGTGAGCCTCAAGGCCTATACCTAAGGCCCCACAAAGGCACATTTCAAAGATAACCATGTCCTTCTCTTTTAGCTTTGCCCGACAAGCCCGCCAGTGAGTAGAAGCCCGACAGAAAGCATCAACCGACTCCAACCTCTCGGGGAGCTGTGTGCTCGTCCGCTAGGAAACATCCCAAACGGAAATTCTAACCACGAACATTTTGTTTATTGGTTTCTTTTTTTCAATCTAAAGGTTGAAAATAAAGAGAATGTGCACGAAGGGGAAGAGAGTGTAAAAATTATTTTCTATTAAAATTTTCTTTTGGTTAAAAGTAATTTTTTTTTCTTGTCCTTTTGACTTACAACAGGAGGATGGGGATTTGAGGTTGATACGACCACGAACTAGATGGTACTTGTACATACAAGAAAATTTATTGGTTTAAAGAAATAAAGGGTTGTTTGGAATTGCTTTCTAAGAGCTAAAGTGTTTTAGGACTATAAAAAACACAGCTAACTACTTTTGATAGAAAAACTATAAAAGCGTATGGGTCATAGAATTGTTATCTTGAGAATCACTTGCTATGTGTTCTTCAAGATGCACTTTCTGGAGCTTTCTAAAAAGCACTTAGATTTTCTATGAAAACTTCTACACACACTAAATGCTCTCTATAGTAAAAATGGGAGGTTATTACTTAATAGAGGTGTACTTACAAAAATTACTTGTTGACTTAGTTATCCTTCATGAAAGCTAAAGGGTATATGGTTACAAAGTATTACATTAATAGTGGAACATGTCAATTCCTAAGATGCAAACATTAGGACAGAAGAAACATTTATGCCAACAAAGTCATGAAAAATGATAGCTAAGGAATCCTGAAACATCCTTAGAATAAGTTGTAGTCGCTAAAGAAGGGACGTGTTCCAACCAATGAAAGCCAACATGATTAACCCCATAATTAGCTAAGGAATCAACAACCTAATTGCTGTCTCGAAAAATATGAGGAAAACGAGAACACATTATAGCTAAGAGAGTCAGAGAATTTGATCAATGAACCCTAAGACACCATGGCACCAATGAACTTGAAGAAGAAAGAAAGGACAATAATTTTGGTGTATGCTCACCATACACTTAATTATTTATCACGCGCTCTTTCACCTAACTCTAGTTAACTTTCACATTAAATGTTACTTTTTAAATTTTGGAAAAAATTAACCAAGGTTTAATGAAATGACACGTAACAGATGATTATGTGTATGATGAGCATACACCACAATTTATGACGATGGGCAAAATGCTCCCTCATAATTAAGGGAGGTCTTTGTTGACAATTACTAATTATTATTTGTGGAGGCAAGTTTATTAAAACAAGACCTAAATTTTTTACTTTATTACAATGTGAAGTTTATTTTTATATTATCCCTTTACACGCCTACGCATGTACCAATTGGGCATTTTTTAATGTTAAATTACGTACTTTTGTTTTTGAGTTAAAATAAAATTGTTTTCCTATTTTTTTTAAATTAAAAATAGAATTAAATCCATAAAATTTAAGGAAAACTTGAAAATTTTGAGTTTTAACGATAAAAACAAAATAAAAGGTAAAGTGAGTAGTACCATGATTGACTTTTTAATATAAAAATGTGGTTTTTCGTTAAAGTGAATAATACTATGAGCTTTTCGTTAAAGTTCCCTAAAATGTAAGGCAGTAATTGAACGAGATTAGGCCACAAAATTTGATCCCTAAAATTTAGTAAACTTGAAAGAAAGAAAAACAATCCTCAGAAAAAGAAAAACCAATCTCAATATAACCAGTCTTTGTAGTATCGATAGTTAATTCAGGGCGCAAAACGTGCTTGTTCACACCACAAATTACAAACCAGATGAGCAAGTGTGCATCCACGGTTGCAGCTATTTGATCATATTGGAACTACGGAATTATAGTGCTCACCAAGCCCAAATGCATGCTTATGGTATGACAACATAATCCGCGAATCGGAGGAACCAGTCGCGCTATCGGATTTGTACTCCTTGCCCATCTCCACATCAGGGAAGGATCCTGAGTATATCTTGATAGGCTTTTTGAGGCAGTGAGTTAAAGCACCAAGCTCTAGCTGTCCTCCCCATGCTGCTGTTGACTCCACTTCTTTACAGTAGTTCTCAAACCTCTCTGCAAGTGAATCATCAGAATCTCCATCTGCCGGATTCTCCGATAAGAAAAAAGGGAGAAAATCAGATGCATGCTTCCTCATATAAGCAGCCACCATTTCTCGAAGCTGTTGGTACGTGTAAGGTGATGAACCTCCTGAAAGGTGAGCCAGCTGATCCTGGATAGCTCGGTAGAGGCAATGTCCATCGGGCTTTATTTCTTTAATGATCAAGCCAAAGGGTTCGAGCTTTTTCTCTAGTTTCTCATCCTCAATCACTCGATCACTTACTAGGTTGCTCTGCTCTTCTTGAATTCTTTGCTCCCTAGCTGCATCTTGCTGAGCCCTCTTTTCTCGCCTCTTTGAGCTCTTGCTGGGCTTTGCATGTTCAGGTTGACTGGTGACAGAAACACCAGCTATGGCCTTCACTAAAGTGTCGAGTTTGCTCTTCTCATTTCCGTTACTAGCGCTATAGCCTAAGGAAGCAAGTTCTGCAGCCTGTTTTTCTTTGAGATTAGCAGAAAGCCGAGTAATCTGTTCCTCCACCTGCTTTTTCTTAGCTTTTTGTTCAGCCTTGCTCCCTTTGGCAGCTGCCTTTTTCATTCCAGTTTCCTTGTCCTGAAGTTTTGATATCTCTTTCCTGTATAAACAAACATGTCGTGAACAGGGGGAACGACATGGATAATTCGTAGGAAAGTTAACAAACTGGCCTCAATGAGCCTACAACAAATTCTCATTCTTACTCTCAACCACTTTTGGGAGAACATGAAAACGCCCTATGCATTTCATGATCGAATCGAATATCATCAACAAAGTTCATCAATTCAAATATCTTGAAGATACGTTTTCATATTACACGACCCACAAAAGCTTGTTCGATTACCTTACAGATTTAGATAACTAACCTTACTTGCATCACCAATGCGAACACCAGCCAAACACAACATCATATGAAATCCAAAAGATAAAAACCGATAACGCAAACTTAATGAGAAAATCACCTGTGCCTAGAAAGCATTTCATCGCGAGTTTCCTGCGTTTCCTCAGAAGCTTTGTCTGACATTGTATCAGATACTTCTTGTGCATCCTCCATTGAAACAACCCTGAAATCAACTTCGACAAATAATAACATCATCCATCACGAAAGTCGTCAAGTTAGAATCTTTACTAATCCTAGCCTGACCCAACATCTAAAATCAAAGCAGAAACCAAGAAATATTTCTATCCTACACCAAATCAAATCACAAAAAATAACCCCAATTATACAAGGAACTACACCAAATCAATCATAAAACGTAGTAATCCCAATTGGGATAATTCAACATTAAGAATTGAAATTTAAGAACTTTGAAAAAAAAAAATAACAACATTCAGAGACTGTTTTTTGGTTCTGAGAATTTGAATCAACAGTTTGGAAGCTTGAATATTATGCTAGGACTATGAACTTCAAATTCCAAATTTAATTTAGCTGATGGGTAGAACGAAATCAACTTACCCAAGAGTCCCCCTTTGCCGTCGACGGCGATCGCAAGTTAAGTCCTCTGAAGCTTGTCACGGCAAAAGCCCTAACCCCTTATGTCTAAATCCTATTTCACTCAACTCTCCGCAAAAGCCCCAATTGAAAGGGGCCAAGGATAATTGTTTCACTTTCTTTAAATATTATTATTGTTTTCTTTTGTTAAAAAAATATTATTATGATAAAATAAAGAGACCGTTTTCCTCATTTCTTTTAACTTAAGGCTCGTTTACTAATCTGTAATCAAAATAGGTGGAATTGGATTGAAGGAGAATTGAATTAAGAAGGAATTGAATTGAGGAGAATTGAAATCCAGATTTTCATTAAAGCTATTTACTACAGTTTTCTGGAATCGGAGTATAAATGGTTATGTTTGAATATAAGTTGTTTACTAATTCTCCTGAATCGAAATGAAAATTTGTATGATTACTAGAATGCCCTTTATTATAAATAAATATTTTATAAGAACTTATAGGAAATCAAGTCAATTGGTATAAAATTAAAAATAAAAAACTAACCAACCAAACCCCAACCCAACTGTTCTTTCTATCTCTGCCTCAATCATCTTTCAACAATTTGAAATTCACGGTGGGTTTGAGGCCTATGGGAAGTGCTGGTTGTGGTGATGTAATTTCTTTGAAGTTTAGTTTACGGGGTATTTCGTGTTGATTTGAATGTGAGGAGTTTGGTTTTTAACATTGTGTTAAAAATAAAATAACTAAAATGGGTTCTTCTTCAGCTTTCGCTTGATCTTGTTTTCTGGTTGTCGTTGTTGTCGAGGAACATGATGGTGGGTATGTGGCCTTGGGAAGACAGGAAGGGGGCGGTAGTGAGGGAGAAGGAGACAGACTAGAGCTGGGCACGGGTGCTGGTTTTATCATTGGAATTTCAGCAATTATGTGAGGGCATTATGGGTATGAAAAATGGATTCCCCATTCCCTCATTCTTTCGGAACTCAAATACCACTTACTATCAAGGGATCCAATTCCTCCAAAGTGAGGAATTGAATTCCAAACTTTATGTGGGTCCCACTATATTTTTGATTCCTTAAAATTTAGTAAACGAAGGAGTGGTCCGTAATCGGAATACGATTTCATGTTTTGATTCCCATTACGTGTACGTAAACGCCTTCTCAAAGTAATCATAAGTATTTGGCCTTACTGCATTAAACACACTTCAAGTTTGAGGTGATTCTCCCTCTCAAAACCAAACCCTAGGATCTGCAATCTTTACCGCCGGCTCCTTGCTCCTGCTTGGAGTCGGCGGCAGCCATTCCTCACCCTCCTCCTAGTCTCTCCCTCTCCCTGTGCCACCCTCTATCCCGCGCCTCCTTCTACCCTCCATTAGCTTCCCCCACCCCTTTTTCTTCTTCCCCACCTTTTTGTGCACAGTTGTTTCCATGATTTCGGGTCTCCTTCCCAGATTCGGGTTATAACTTCTCAAGGTATTCCGTTTGTTTGAGTTCGATTCGGGGTTTGGGCTTAGATTGGGGCTGCTTGGTGGGTCGGAGCCACTTCCCTCGTCATTTCCAGGTGTTGGGGAACCCCCATCTCTGTGGATGCACCCCTATACTCCTATTTGTTGATGCGCCGCTTTCTGCGATGTCTGGGCCGCATGTTTTGGCGGTTCCGGCACCTCCTGTCGTGCTCGTTGGAGTTGCACTGCCTTGGGTGGTTAATCTGACGTTTGTCTGTCTGGGCCGCCTGTTTTGGCTGTCCCACCACCTACGGTTTTCCAGATCTGTAATCTCCATTGCTGTGGCTCAATGTGTAGCTCCGTTGCCTTTCTCGACTTGCTGATGGGACTGCCCATCCGCAATGGCCTTTCTCTTATTTAATTGTCCAATCCTTCCATCGGAATGTGCTGATTTGTGGTTCATTTCTCTGAGTAGTTTTGCTTAGTTTGGTTTTTTTTTTTTTTTTCAAGCTAGTTTAGCTTAGTTTAGTCTTGTTGTTCTCGCCTAGCTAGTGTTGTGGTCACACTACAACGTTGGCTGAATATGGTTTTCACTTTGAGCAATGTGTTATGTGGTCTCGTTTAGCTACGATGACTTTATGTGGCCTAGCTATTCGGCAGTGATCCTTTGCAGTTGCTGATACAAGTTGTTATATCTATCGTTCTGTGACAGCTTTGTGTGAGGGCGTTGAAGTTTAGTACATATGGTTGCTATCTAGGGGTTTATTATTGTTGTCTTGCTCAAGCAAATTCACCTCCAGATCATTTCTTGGTCACTGGAGTATTGTACCAAATGGGCACCTATGTATTGTTTCTGAGATGATTAATGAAATTCCAATTTATCGTTGTTTGTCAAAAAAAAAAAAACTCAAAGTAATTGTTACTCCTTCTTCATAATTGTGTCACGTGTCAAAATACCAACCATAGTTTTTTTTTTAACAAACAATATTATCTAAACTAAGGGGGAGGGGTGGGCTTAGCCTCACAATATGTTAGTAATAAATTGATTCAAATTCACCTTTAGCGAGAATCGAACCTAAAACCTCTCATTTACAAGTGAATAAAAATATCATCAAACTATAGTATTAAGTGGCCAATACCAACCATAGTTAGTATATACTCTTTATACACGTGACACAATTGTGAAGGGGGAGGGATTAACGATTACCTTGGATTAGGAGGGGTGAGCAAAAATGAACAATAAACTAAAGCATAATGGGCTCATTTGATACATATAATTGAATTAAAATGAATAACCTACTAAATTATGAAAAAAAAAAAGAGCCCAACATTCATCTATTATTCAGGATAAAATTTTTGACGAGAATCGAACATAAAACCTCTAATTTACAAGTGAATAAGAATATCACCAAACTATAGTATTAAGTGGCCAATACCAACCATAGTTAGTGTATACTCTTTATACACGCGACACAATTGTGAAGGGGGAGGGATTAACGATTACCTTGGATTAGGAGGGGTGAGCAAAAATGAACAATAAACTAAAGCATAATGGGCTCATTTAATACATGTAATTGAATTAAAATGAATAACCTACTAAATTATGAAAAAAAAAAGAGCCCAACATTCATCTATTATTCAGGATATTGGTTAGGTTGTTTTATTAGAGCATCTTACACATATGGTAAGACCAATGTGACGTTTGGTGGTATTAGAATATAAAATGTATCATGTTTTACAAATAACGTGATCGTAATTACCTACCCAAAATTTTCTAATATTCATAGAATTTGTATTAGAAAATAAAATTTTCAAAAGGAAAGGTGCAAATATAGGGTTTTTTTTTAGCAATATTTTAATGAGATCCGAATTAAGAAATATGTATTCTAATTGGAGTGCAAAGAGCATTGCTGCGTCATCATCCAATCATAAATCTAAATGCCTTTGTCAGTGGTGTCATCATGCATGTTGATTGACGAGGACAGTGCTAAATTTGCAAATGTCATCCATCATGGTCATGAATGTAGCTTTATTTATCTTTATTCTTGTATTGGGTGGGATGAGTATATGTTTATGGAGGATATACGTGTCATATTCTCGGATTTTAATTCATATCAGGATTCTTTGCATGTAGAAGATCATGCAGAACACTCCCGAAGATGCATCTATTCCCTAACGTAATGTTTCAGCCCTCAAATGAAAGCTCTTTCTCTCTTGGAGTTTTTGGGATGAGATTGCAGTGGTAGGGCAGTTGACTTACTAACACATAACGGTAGAGTTAGGATTTTAGCTTGGAAGGAGCCCAAAAGTCTAAATCCGAAACATTCATTTGATTTTACAAAAATTATTTTGTCATGTGATGGGCAACCGACCACCATCGTTGGGATCTTGTATGATGTCGTCCTCATCATTATCCTCTTTCTGAAACTTAAACCTCAAGCTCTTTGACTTTCTTCCTCTCTCCTTCCATAGATCCCTAGACCAGACTCCTCTTCAAAGCTCACAAGCAGCAAATTGCCTGAACTCTATAAAAGCTACAAATCTCAAATCAAACTCAATGAAAAAAATTAAAGTAAAAAACGTCGGATTAGGGTCTGTGCCTATAGAAAAACCTTACAAATTATAAGCATAATACTAAATTTTTATGCGTGAAAACAGTCAGAATGAACCTGGGACCATCCTGGTTCCTTCATAGCTTCGCCTCTACATAATAGAGAAATAATGATCCGTCAAAACAAAATCAAGGTTCCGAGTTTGATTTCCCGCTTCTCACTATTACTTGTATTAAAAAAAAACACACACACACACACAAAATGACATTATCATATATCACCACAATAGGTATAAGTACCAACTGACATGCATACGCATGCATTATTGATTATAGATATGAAGGAATAAATTGAACATTATCATATATCGCCACAATAGGTAAAAGTACCAAACATAAATCATAATTTTTGGAGGTCGGTCATGTAAGTTAGTTTCTCATTCGACAACTGTTAAAAGTCCCTATCCCTAAATATTCATTGAATTTCATGGTAGGACCTTATCGAACAATTCAATTGGATAAACCCTTATCTTTCTCCACATCAGCCACGTACATGAACACTACCATATTCATAAAAGAAACAAACACACAACATGCAATGCAATCCGGACAGAAAGCAGTTTGATGCACGCATGTAGTACTCGAGGAATAATGTTACAATTATCGTTTATTTGTATCATTATTTGAACTATTTTCTAATAGAGGTAGTATCCGTCAAAGCATATGGGTCTCATCTATATTAGATAAATACCACAAATGATGGTACAACTATGTGGTAAAAGTAACATTTTTTAGTACTCGAGTGATATTGGGAAAGGGGAGTCAACACATTTTAACAAATTTAGATCAATCACTTAAATTATAAGTCTCTTATTATATCTTTATGAATTGTATTGTTTTAGGGAGCCAACATGGTTGGTTTAGTTAGTAAGGGCGTGCTTGTGGTTAACACCCAATCCAAGTTCTTGTTTATGCACGATCTATGAACTAATTCCAACGTAAATCCATATTGGTGGCACCTAACAATTAGGTGTCACGTGTAAATACTTATGGCTTGAGATTGTAAGTATGCCCTCATGCTGCTAGTGATAGTAACCTATTTCCCCATAAACTTTTCTTTATTAAAAAAGAGAATTGCTAGTGATAGTAACCTATCTCCCCATAAACTTTTCTTTATTAAAAAGGAGAATTGTTTTAGGAATTCTTTAGAGGTGGACCCTATTCTACACGAATAAAATCAAGAATTGGGTTCATAAGTCAATAAGGAATTAAAATAGCGGATCTCATTTTCGTTTACTACGAGATATATAATATATATATATATATATATATATATATATATATATATATATATATAGGGTTATCTTTATGCATGACATTGTCACATTCGTTGAAGAATTTAGCAGCATATACAAATTACAATGTCAAGGTGTCCGGAAAAATATACTAAATATGAAAAGATGAATGATAGCAGCTTTTGCATTTAGATCTTTTTTACTGCTTCACATTTCACCATGTCATTTTTTTACAAAACAAGACCTTTAACGCCTTTGAAATTATCTTTTCCATATTTCATCATTAATTCCTAAGCCAAAAACATTAAAGGGGTGTGCTATTGTTGATCCTAAAAACTACCAAGCCTACATGGCGTGCAGGCCAAGTAATTAATAAGCTAACAACGTCATTCGGTTGTGTGCGGGGCGTGCCAACTCGTCGGCCGAGCTCGGCCGGGGAGTAGAATGTGTTGATGTTGTGTTGAGTGCGCTGCTGACTTCTTGATCTTGCGACTGCAGCCGAGGAAGGAACATGTCTTGGCCTTCGGGTTCTAGAGCCTGAAGACAAGGCTGCTAGTTCTGCGAAGTTCAATATCAAATTTGGCTTTCAATGTGCCGAATGTAGGAACCTGTAACACCTCACTTCGCTGAGAAGGCTGATGAGGTGACCCCTACCAACAAGGACTCGAAAATCCTTGTCGACCAAGACTTGGATAGATAATTAGTCGGTTGAGAAACAGTGTTGTTTATCCAAACTGAAGGTGCTCCTTGATCGGCTGATTCTACGACTCTAGTGTTGTTTATCCAACTGAAGATGTCGCCGATTGTCTGTTTATCCAAACTGAAGATGTGTCGGCAGGAAAAAGAAAATAAAAATCTCAAGGTTGTTGAGAGATTTCACGTAGAGCAAGAGTTTGCGCATGACAGTTTGTGTGTGGAATTGGAGGAACTTTTCTTGTTGCCACTGCCTCTGTATTTATAGCAAGTCTCTTGATCGCCAATCCAATAGAGACCTTATCCGAATATACTCCCAAATACAATAATTGATATCATCTTCAATATATTCCGGCAAAAATCTCCCTAGTCTCCTTATGCATGTGGACTTTTACAAGAGAAACAATAGGTGTCCCTTTGAAATCTCAAAGTGCCCTTTCACACGGCATGCATACTGTGCTCCCATCATCAATTCTTATCACTCCAAACTCATCTGACAACACCCATCACCATGCAAAAAAGGCCTAGCCTACCTAGGCTTCTTATCTCATCATTACCCAAGACCATCAAATCCTAGGCTTATCACATCATCATAATTCCATCACCTTTAAACCCATCCATGCATGCATCCTAATCAAATGAATTTCAAATTCATTTTTAGTTTCCAAGTGTCGTCAGACATCCCAAATCAATTCAAATTGTACTGCTTGCTTGGGATATAATTCGCATCCTATTTATCTGGTTTAAGAAGATGCAGATAATCCATATTAAAAGATAATTATTATGATAAAAACCATAATATTATCCTTTAACAATTACAAAATTATCTTCATTTTTCTATCTGACAATTGGAAGCTATGCTCACTCAACGGCCTTGATTGCACGAGTCGATAGTGTAAATTTGAGTCCAAACATTGCCCCCCAGTTTCCTTGAGCTTCGGCTTGTAAGCCGAATGATTAAGGAAATTAATCATTTGTGCCTGGCTCTCAACCGTTCGACATGTTATTCGGCTATCCGCTCCATTCATTCAAAAGAAAAAGAAAATGGAGCCGAGAAACACGAAGCCACCAATATCGCCTTCGTTTAATTAGCACAGTCGAAGAACTCTCCGTATCTTCGAAAAATGAAAATTAGTTCACAGTAATCAGAACCCCATCGAATGTGTCCTTGTAACGTAAACACATGTTCACACTTGGACTAAAAATTTCAAACAAACGTCACAAATGGCCTTGTTAAAACCAAGGCTTGAAATGACGTTGTCTAACTTGAAATTTCAAACAAATGCCAACAAATGGCTTTGTTAAAACCAAGGCTTGAAATGATGTTGCTGGCCATGCATATCTTTATCACATTCTTTTCTGACTTGATGACCAAAGTTAGTCGAAGAAATATATGGTCGAGGGTAAAATCCTCCTGCTGGCTTGGGTGATGCAGATTGCCAAATTGATAAAGCTCATTTACTGATATTTGTATGCGAATATTTTAATCAAAGAAATTCTCGATCAAACTTTTAACTCCACCAAATGTACCTCAGCGAATATATGCTTGGTGGGCATATATATATATATATATATTAATGATGATTCACGCCACATCATCGCACAATGTCCCCCAATTTCAAAAATTATGTCCATAGATTTGGTTACATAACTTGGACAGTACATCTCAACGAGTTGGCCGAGCTCGGCCTCAAAAACCTTTTGTCTTCCCAGTGGTATTCTGACATAACTTGGAAGCAAATCATGAGGGGTTAAAGCCATTTTATTTCTCTTCTACACCGAGTATCAGTTTTCACCAAGCTGCTCCTTTATATATACTCATTCTCGGCAAGATTAAGTCTGATCTGTCGATTATATCACCTGTGCCCCCTTTATTTTCTTAAGCATCGGCTGAGCAGCCGAATGGTTAAGAAAATAAATTCTTATTCATTCTTTATTTTTTTTAACAAAAGAAGATAAAAGAGACCAAATCATAATTAGGAGGAGGCCAATGATGTTTTATTCCAAGCCGAGATCTTTTAAAACCAACATAGCGAATCAGATTTTGCATTGAGCCGAATAAAAAATGATCTCCAAATATTTCAACTTGGCAAAATATTCGACATCTTCGGCTGCTGAATGTATTGAAAAATTAAACTTCCTGTGCATAATTATTTCACCAATTTCAACTTTTAACTCAAGCAACTTAGCCGAACAGGATTTCTCCATATTGGCCATATCTCCAATAATCATATCAATTGGCGTGGTTTTTTCAGCTAGGCCTATGTCTCGGCCTTGTTCATCATTGGAGCATTCCTTTGACGAATCATTTCCTATGTCTCGACCGAAAAAATAGGTGGCATAAGTTCTTCTTCAGCCGTCTTGACAATCTTCTTAGGCAGAATGTTGGTTGTGGCTGGAGCGAAAAATTGCCCCCCGGCCTCTAGCCTTTCAAGAATTCTACACCACTTCTCACGGAGTTTTTCTTGCTCTTTTAATAGGCAACAAATCTCGTCCAATGAAGCCTGAACGAGATATATCATGTGAACTTCGTAGTTTTAGCACTAGGTCCCACTGGACGTGCCAAAATGTTGACCTTAAAAACTACCGAGTATACGTGGCACGCATGCCAAGTAATTAATAAGCTAACTACGTCATTCGGTTGTGTGCGGGGCATGCCAACTTGTCGGCCGAGCTTGACCAGGGACTAGAATATGTTGATGTTGTGTTAAGCGCATTGTTGACTTCTTGATCTTGCGACTGCGGCCGAGGAAGGAACACGTCTCGGCCTTCGAGTTCTAGAGCCTAAAGACAAGGCTGCTAGTTCTGCGAAGTTCAATATCAAATTCAGCTTTCAATGTGCTGAATGTAGTAACTTGTAACACCTCACTTCGCCGAGAATGTTGATGAGATGACCTCTACCAACAAGGGCTCGAAAATCCTTGTTGACTGAAACTTGGATAGATAATCAGTCGGCCGAGAAGCAGTGCTGTTTATCCAAACTGAAGGTGCTCATTGATCGACTGATTCTACGACTCCAGTACTGTTTATCCAAACTGAAGATGTCGCTGGTTGCCTTCACAATGTTGTTTATCCAAACTGAAGATGTGTTGGCAGGAAAAAGAAAATAAAAATCTCAAGGTTGTTGAGAGGTTTCGCATGGGGCAAGAGTTTGCGGCAGAGCAGTTTGTGTGTTGAATTTGAGGGGCTTTTCCTGTTGCCACTGCCTTTGTATTTATAGCAAGTCTCTTGATCGCCAATCCAATAGAGATCTTTTCCGAATATACTCCTAAAAACAATAACTGATATTATCTTTAATATATTTCGGCAAAAATCTCCCTAGTCTCCTTATACCTGTGGACTTTTACAAGAGGAACAACAGGTGTCCCTTTGAAATCTTGATGTGCCCTTTCACACAGCATGCATACTATGCTCCCATCATTAATTCTTATCACTCCAAACTCATCTAACAACACCCATCACCATGCAAAAAAGGCCTAGCCTACCTAGGTTGTAACATCCCACATCGCCCAGGGGAGTGATCCTTAAATGTATATTCTCATCCCTACCTAGCACGAGGCCTTTTAGGAGCTCACTGGCTTCGGGTTCCGTCGGAACTCCGAAGTTAAGCGAGAAGAAGGCCAGAGCACTCCCAGGATGGGTGACCCACTGGGAAGTTGCTCGTGAGTTCCCAAAAACAAAACCGTGAGGGAATGGTAAGCCCAAATGGGACAATATCGTGCTACGGTGGTGAAGATGGCCCGGAAAGTGATCCGCCCCGGGTCAGGATGTGACATAGGTTTCTTATCTCATCATTACCCAAGACCATCAAATCCTAGGCTTATCACATCATCATAATTCCATCACCTTTAAACTCATCCATGCATGCATCCTAATCAAATGAATTTCAAATTCATTTTTAGTTTCCAAGTGCCGTCAGACATCCCAAATCAATTCAAATTGTACTGCTTGCTTGGGATATAATTCGCATCCTATTTATCTGGTTTAAGAAGATGCAAATAATCCATATTAAAAGATAATTATTATAATAAAAATCATAATATTATCCTATAACAATAACAAAATTATCTTCATTTTTTCATCCGACGGTTGGAAGCTATACTTATTCAATGGCCTTGATTGCACGGGCCGATGGTGTAAATTTAGGTCCAAACAGCTATCCATACATCTCTTTTTACTTCTCACACATCCCTTGTTAATTTTTTTCCTTTAATCTTCTTTAATTCAGTCGATCCAACAGTCATAAATTAAGAGAGTGTGTATGAAGTAAAATGAGGAGTATGGATATCACATCCCAACATAAAAAGGTTAGTGCAAAAATTGTTAGCACTCACTATATAAATTATCTCGCTATATAAGGCCCCAAATTCCTAGCTAAACACTGACTTTAGAAAATAGTCGCAAAATTTAAAGAAAGAACTGGGCTCCCTGTGAACATATTGTGTTTAATTATTCTTTTTTTTCCAAAATAATGTGTTTAATTGATAAAGTTCATTCTTGTTGTCTCCCTCTTCCCTGAAGAGTTAATTTACAATATTTATATATACTATTATTTTTCAAGTATATCCTGATGCAGTAGTAAGAGGTCGCACTTGGTGCGATGGCAAGTGCCTTTGCCCATGAGCAGTAGGTCTCGGGTTCGAGATTTGGGAGCAGCCTCTTCATAAATGGGGGTAAGGCTAGCCGACATTCACCTTTCTCAGACCCTGCGTAAAGCGGAAGCCTTGTGCACTGGGTACGACCTTTTTTATCCTGATGCAGTAGTGATGCTATATATCAACGAGGACCGAAAGTGTTGGTGGGTTAATATGTACACACACTTGCCTATGATTCTTATCTTAAGTTTTTCAGACCTAGTCATCGTACGGACATTCCAGGAGGTCTGAATTATGATTACTGTGTAATTATATATGCTGCAATCTGCATGCACTTTTTTTATGTTTATATTTTAATAAGAACTTTAACGAAAAGCACTTGGGGCTGTTCACTTTAACAAAAAACCACATTTTTACACTAAAAAGTCAATCTGGTACTATTTATTTTACCCTTTATTTTGTCCTTATCATTAAAACTCAAAGTTTTCAAACCCTTTTCATTAATTTTCCTTATTTTAATAGCATGTTGCAGGGGTCAGTTGAAGAATATAAGAATCCCGTGTTTGAGAGTTGACAAATTAAATATGCCTTATATTGTGGATAGTTTTGGGATAAAATTTCCATATTTGCTTAAAGCTACTTTCTCTTTCTTATCCATATCTTTTATAAATAGCCAGGCAGATGAAACCCAAAGTCCACCATCGTCAAACCTCACAAATCTTACTTAGTTTTCTGCTTTAGAGTTTTCATCATTTCCAGTAGTTTCAGTTACGTTACTTGTTCTCTAAGAATCCAATTATTATTCAGTAATGGAGAGTGTGAGACAGTTGGCTTCAGAGAAGGCCGCTGTGATCTTCACAAAGAGCTCCTGCTGCATATGCCACAGCGTGAAGACGCTTTTCTACGAGCTCGGAGCAAGCCCGGCGATTCATGAGCTCGACCGGTACACCAATGGGAGGGACATGGAGTGGGCATTGAGGAACCTCGGCTGCAATCCTGCTCTCCCTGCTGTGTTCATAGGTGGGAAATATGTCGGCTCGTCGAAAGATATCATATCCTACCATGTCGATGGATCTCTAAAACAAATGCTCAAAGATGCAAAAGCCATCTGGTTCTAGCTAGGTAGCAGCTTATATTATCACACATGAAGCTTAAGCTATGACCTGTTAATTAGCACAAGTAGTATACACAGAAAAGAATCCCAATACCATTGCTTAAAGAAAATGAGTATTGAGGTTTAATTTTGCTTTTTTCTTTTACTTTGTATGTAACTTTCCTGGCTACATTTTAAATATATGAAATGAAGTCAGATAATACGAAAAGTATCTTGGAGAGTACAGAAAATTTCGCCATCTATAAACATCTATTTTACAGTTTTTTTTTTAATTATTCTTTGTTACGGAGGAGAAAATGGAACCCTGATTACTGATCATTGTTATCATCATGTATGTTGACTGATGAGGACAAGGTTGAATTAGAGTCGAGGTGCACTTATTTTGTGTGTGGCATTTATGTGATTTCTATTATTAATTGACACGTCTTAAGTTTATAACAATAAAATTAAGAAGGGTTAAGTTTATTAACACGTGTCAATCAATGATAGACCACAGAGTCGCCACACATAAAATAAGTGCAGAAAAATCAAACTTGCAATGTCATGAATCATCGTGATCATGAATTAATGGCTTTATTCTTGTATTGGATGGGATGTGATGACATGTGCCTTATTCCTGCATATAGAATATCATGTTGAACAATCACGAAGATGCATTTCTTCCCAATGTTCAGCCTTGTTGGAATAAAATTCTTTTTTTCTTTTGGAATTTTGGGATGAGGTAGCTTATTCCTTTTAATTCTTTTTAATCACTTTTTATAAATCAAATGACGATTACATTGAATTTATTATAAAATATTCTTCTTTTAAGTATTAATCCTTAGCTCTAATTTATAAAATTTCCTTTTATGTATTTCTTTTGAACTGTAGAGATATTTGAATTTAAATGTGATTAGTAAAACACGTTGTTGTAACCAACTTGACTAAACTTAAATATTCGCTAACGTGCTCATCCAATAATACATCACATATGAACAACTAAACTAATAGTTTTTCAAAATAAAATCTCAAGTTTCTGATAACGGACGTGATAAACGACATGCATGCATGCATTATTGAATTATAGATATATGCGAATAAATTAAAACACTATCACATATCAGTTAGTACTTAGTATAAAGTACTAGTAAAACCCAAAAATATATAGATCATAACTTTTGAAGGTCGGTCCTGTACGTTCGTTATTATTAAGTCAACTATATTGTTAAAAGTCCCAATCCCTATATATTCCATGCATTTTCATGGAGGGACCATATGAACAAAGTGGAATTTAATTGGATAAACTCTATCTTTCTCCGCGTCAGTGAAACAACATCGGAACAGGGGAGTCGAACATAAAAATTCAGGCGCAGGTTAATCATTTGAGTAATAGTGTTCGATCCCTTACTAATGTTCAATGTCAAGGCGCCCCTCCAATCAAAGATTTTTCGATGTGCCCAGAACACGAGACAGTACACCACATGTAATTGTATAATTGGAGAAACACTTGAAAAAAAAAACTTTCCACCACTTGTATAATAATAACATGTGGCGTACGCTCTCTGTTTTCCCAGTACACTGAAAAATCTCTTGCTCCAATCCATACCATAATATCTATCTAGCTAGGGCAACCAAGTCCCAGCCAGATCTGACTTTAACAAATTGACCAAACATATTGCAAAAAATGAGTGAACGTAATGTATTGATTACTAATATTAACATTTATTAGTATATCTTGATGCTATCAACCAGGACCGAAAGTGTGTTTGTGGGTTGAATAATAACTTAATATACACATGTGTATATGATTCTTATTCAAAGTTTTTCAAACCCTGTTTCATCGTACGACATAGATCTGAATTATGATTTATTGTGTGATAAAAATATACTGCATGCAATTTGTTTATAGCATATAGTACGGCGGTTGAAGAATACAAGAATTTCAAGTCGAAATTGACAACTTTAATATATATATTTTGACATCGAGTCTTTTGTGAAAAACACATATCTGCTTAGCTTTGCATGTAGTAAATGCAAGTTAGATGATAATATCGGTATAAAAAGTGATCCGATGACCAGTCTAAAATCTTAACAGAGTCACCATCATATGCAAATCATCACAAAGGGGGCATTTTTCTTATCCAATCCAAATATTTTAAAGCTACTTTCTCTTTCTTATCCATTTTTCTGGTTCTTAAATTGTTTCTCCTTTTATCTAAATTAAACAAATTCTCCCCCACATCCTTTATAAATAGCCAGGCACATGAACCTCAAAGTCCACCATCCGCAAGCTCCACAAATCATAATTATCTTCCTGTTTTACGGTTTTCATCATTTCCTGTAACTCAGCTGCATTACTCGTTCTCTAAGAAACCAATTATTGTTTTTAGTGATGGAGAGTGTGAGAGAGTTGGCTTCAGAGAAGGCTGCTGTGATCTTCACAAAGAGCTCCTGCTGCATATGCCACAGCGTGAAGACGCTTTTCTACGAGCTCGGAGCAAGCCCGGCGATTCACGAGCTAGACCGATACGCCAATGGGAGGGACATGGAGTGGGCACTGAGAAACCTCGGCTGCAACCCTGCTCTTCCTGCTGTGTTCATAGGCGGGAAATATGTCGGCTCGTCGAAAGATATCATATCCTACCATGTCGATGGATCTCTAAAACAAATGCTCAAAGATGCACAAGCCATCTGGTTCTAGCTAGCTAGGGTTTTAGCTACCTAGTAGCTATATATTATCACACAGGAAGCTTAAGCTTGCTATACTAATGTTCTGTAGTTTTAGTAGTAAACACAGAAAAGAATCGCAATTCCATCACCACGCTTAAAGAAAATGAGTATTGAGGTGTAGTTTACCTTCATCTACTTTGTATGTAATTTAACTTCCCCGACAACATTCTCTATATATGAAATGAAGTCAGATCATATGAAAATATGAAAAGTATCCTGGAGAATTTTGAAAATTTTCTCTAACTAAGCATCTTCTACTAATTATTGACCATTAGAAGTTTGGGTGGTGCTATCCACACCCCCCTTTTTATCTTCCACACACCTTTATTAATTTATGTCTTTTGATCCTCTTCAATTCATTTGATCCGATGGTAATAAATTGAGAAGAGTGAAAAGGTAAAAAATACTGTGTGCATAGCACCACCCTAGAAGTAATTGAATACTGCATTATTTTCCATACCTGCCAAATCAGCAATAATAGGTCGAACTTCGACAATTGATTTACATAAAATTTGAAAGAGAACTGTTTTTTCTTTTTTTTCATTACAAAATATATAGTCATTATGCACTCTTGCCAATTGGTTTTATAGTGGAACCTCAACTTTCTTTAGCCTTAATTTTGTTCATTAAAAGGATTGCAATATGACTATTTCTATTTTGGAGTGTGAATAGCAGCTTTAATTGGCAAGTCCTTTTATGTATTCTAAATTTTGTTGTTGACTTAGGCGGCAAGTAATATGCACCCGAATCAGTGCATAAAACTCAAGAAATATATTTGTGAGTGTTCAAAGAAGATTGTTCCATGCAAAGCTATATGGTATATCACTTTTTATCATCATCAAGATTTCTGAATATTTGATCAATAATATTGTTAATTTCCCAATATTAAGAACTTATCCACTATATATACACACATAGATATGTATATATGTATATATGTATATATTATAAAATGTGCTATAGTTTTCATCAATATCACTTGGCTTTAACAACTGCCAACTGACTTTCGGCACACCAGGTGCATGACGCTTTTACGCAAGATGCATCCATATACAACCGAGGATATGTTCCCTTTATCTACATCTCTCATCTCGGTTACACAGCAGAATCTCTCGAGCTGCTAAAGGATCAAAGAGGACAATGATAATTAGATGCCCTGAACTTTTTGTGCCTCGTATTCCTCCAAATCCAATTGAACAAAAAGTTCTCCACTATGGCCTTCAGAATAAGCAATTTATTTACTCAATGATATATATAATCTGATCTCTCATTATATTCTAACGGTTTCCTCCAAGAAGAGGAATTAATCCTCTTCATCTCTACTGAAGGGGAAGTTGTGCGATGTTTCTTTAACGTGTGGTCATCATAATGCCTATCCACATACATGCGGAGCATAGCAAGTTTGGAAAAAAAACAATATCAGAATGTGTATGAACAATGTCTCAGCTCGCACGTGCCCGCCGGACCCCTACGTGCCCTTACGTGCGAAAAGGAATCGTGCAGGTTGGTGGGTGCAACAGAAGAGAATCACACAGCACCGAAGGCCATCTATCTCATTCCCATCTTTCTGCACAAGGATTCAAGGGAAGGTGATTGCAGAGAATCTGATATTAATTGACCAGCTACATTATAGAAAATTTCTCTACTTTTGTTGTGTCTAGAGACAGTAGTGAGTATTCATTTGGTCCTTGTTTGCGTTAGGGATCCTCCCGGATCCCCTTCCACCTAATCCACTTAGTGTGGGATCTGGGCCGTTCAAATTTGATCCAACGACTACAAACAGGGAGCCTCTTTAAAAGTGATAATAACGGTAGCCATTGGATCAAATTTGAACGGCCTGAATCCCAAACTGGATGGATTAGGTGGAAAGGGATCCGCGTTAAATCTTCACTGCCTGGAAAGAAATGGTGCATTGGCCATCCACGTCACATACTAATTTCACCACTCAATTATATCTAGTAAACTAATTAATTCACTTCACTCATGTGCAAAAGACATATACACAGCTCTCGCAAGTCGCAAAAACATCTGCAACTTGTTCAGTCTAATAGTTATAGAACATGCTAGTCTTTATCATAAAAAAGTAGCATTTTTCTATTAGGGCATCTAAGTAAAGACCATGTTCCTTTGAATGTTCTTGTTGTTCAAAGGAAGCATGCAGTCCACACCTACTGCTATCGCTATAAATAGTCCAGCATGAGAGCTCAAATATTCAAACAACCTTAAGCCTTCAAACACTTCTCTCTCTAGCTAGCCTATCTAATTCTCTTCTAATTCCAAAACCCAATCCAACCATTGGATCGAGTTCAGTCCAAATTCGATCTGATGGTTTTGATCAAGTCTTAAGTAAACAAGCAGTCTTAGGTAAAACTTTGCCATATTTCGTTAACTTACTTTTCCATTCAAGGAAAAGGTTTGCCATATTGGGAAGATATTCGTGATCAAAAGAGTTTTCCAAGATGGACAAAGTAATGAGGTTGGCATCCGAGAATGGTGTGGTGATTTTTAGCAAGAGCTCATGTTGCCTCTGTTATGCAGTCAACATTCTATTCCAAGAGATTGGGGTGAGTCCTGTGGTTCATGAGATTGACCAAGATCCCGAAGGCCGGGAAATGGAGAAGGCTCTTACAAGGCTGGGGTGTACTGCGCCTGTGCCCGCAGTGTTCATAGGTGGAAACCTCATTGGATCGACCAACGAAGTCATGTCCCTCCACCTAAAAGGCCAGCTGATCCCACAGCTGAAACCTTACCAGCAGCAGACTTAATTTGTCTTAATTAATTAACTACTCAAATATCGTGTTGAAAAAAAAATAAATAAACTGGTTCAAATTAGTACTGTAGTGAGCTTCGTATTCAAAAAGTCTATGTAGTGCTTTCTTGTTTTTTCCTCAAAATACTTATGCAGTGTTTCATGTGTCTTATATTCTGTAAGATTTGATCAGCTATAGCTTGTAAACTAGCCATCTGTTTCCTATTTTTAATGAAGTAGTTTTATACGTCTTGGTGCACCATTATTTAAACACCATTGTGTACGGTGAAAGCGCTCCCATGCACCCAAATTTGAATCTTCTTCTCCATTAGAGCAATTTAGAAGATATACGGTGCTGTTAGAAGAAAAATTATATTTAGTCTAAATATTGCAGTAATGCAGACTGCAGAAATAAAATACAAAGAAAGAATGAAAAGCTCTCTTTCTACAACTTGAAACCAAAATTTAAGTGACTGACCTCTAACTAATTAGTTTATTGAACATGATTAAGAAATATTCTTTCTTCTTCTGCCATTTTTGCCTCCAGTCAACCTACATATAGAATATCCTGTGAACAAAGTATACTACCTCGAAAATTCTCTGATAATATCTACAGTACATTAATTAACTCGCTTTCATACCGTATAGTAGTGACTTTTAATTACCTTTCAAATTTATTTCAAGTAAAATGTGATTCTTTTTTCTGAACTTGTGATAAACAAACTGAAATACACACTTTGTTTAACATTATAAGAACAGATCGATGCATGCAACAGAAAAATCGAAGCAAAGCAGATAAATTGAACTTGCTGAACATCGCCTAAAATTCAGAGCTTGTAGAGGGAGACAAATTAATAAAATCTGACTTTTGCAATCCAATCTTGCCTTCCCTCAAATGGGAAGGGTATAAAGAAAAGAAAAAGAGGTCTATTTTTCTAAGCATAGATTCTTCAACTTTATGACAGATAAAGAAAGGTATTACATTCTTTACTTTTACCCACTTCGGTTCCTTTTATTTTATTCTCTTCTTGCTCCTTTCCCTCCAACGATAGACTTGGGTTTGGCAGTCAGTGTCATCAACCTATATCATTCTTGTAATGGAAATAACAGTTTCCACATATTATTAGTGCGGGAGCAAGATAGCATTCGCATCTCTGAGATATATATATATATATTCCTTTTCGGAGTCACTGTCTCAGACATATCCTTCTCACAGAGAAAATAATTATGACAATTAGTAGTGCAACTTATACATACAACTAGTACTATTCTGACATTCGAATTCCAGTAACTTGGAAGGTGTAGAGAAAATTTACGAAGAATATGATGGTAATTCATATAGCCAAACGATGAATAAGATATTTGGGAGCATCTAGCCCAAAACTAATTGATGGGTGGAGAGCTCTAAGATATCGCGTGACAATGAGGACATGAGAGCATCGGGCTCAACAAGTGAATAGTATTCTCTAGTATACCATATTAGAATGTGAGCATCTAACTCAGTTGAAAGTGAATGGAGCTGGAGATCAGATGTACTTTAAACTATTATGCAAGGTTTTGATTTCCTGACATAATACTAGGGGTTTAGAGTTTTAGTATTAGGGTTATTAATTAGGATTCACATGCACTATGGCATATCAGCGGTGGGGATGAGGCTTAATGCATATATATGTTAAGTACAAAGACAGCTACAAGCACCTAATTTGTGGAGTGAATGGTCCCCCCTCTCTATGTCATTTTGCAGGTTAGACTCCCAGTTGCAATGGTCCTAGCCCTAGACATCTCTAACAATTTAAACTCCTAGGATCAATATGCATATATGTAGAGAAATTGATCGAAAAATTATACCGGAATAAAGTACTCCGTGAAGATTCCCCAATGGAGTGAGACAAGCACATGACAGTAAAATCATTTGAGTGAGTGCCGAGTGGTGGCTGCCCCAGAAAATCACTCTAGAACAAAGATTCATTGTTGCCTTTTGATGATCAATCACCGTCAATCTTAATCTGGAAAATCCAAAAGAAAACGGTATTATTGTTTTTAATTGGAAGCAAGTGGAAATTAGGGCAGGCATGAATTTGCCGCACCTGGACTTTGGTGATGCAACTGTATCTAGGGTTTGCAGCCATGGCCTGCAGAATCCAATTCAAAACTGGTTGCATTTATGGTCGGTTGTTTTAGGGTTTCGAATCAGTTGAATACCCCTAAGCTGTCACCGCTAAAATATGCTATTTTAGTACATTAGGGTTTATAAGCGTAAACCAAGAAAGTATCGGGCTGGGGCGACTTGTAAGGGCAACTTACATGAAATAGGTTTGCACTTGGCTTAATTAAATAATACAATGTTATGTGTTAAAAACATTACACATGTCATTATTTAATTGGAAAGGAAACGGTGGTGGTGAATCGTTCCATATAAGTCTTTCTCATGACTTGCACACAAGGTCAAGCCAATAGTCGGATTCTAATATCCTATCAAAGTAGGACTATCAGGTTCAACGATCACGTATATATGCTTTCTCACGTAAAAATTGATGCCATGCATGAGAGAATGTGTTGGGAGGATTCGGTGTTGGAGAGAGATCTTGCTACTTAAAAAATATCTTAGATGTCTCCATCCATCGATCTCCAATTAATTTTGTCTGAAGAAACACTTTGGACCAGATGCCTCAAGGTTTGATAGAAGAAATTGTCAAAAAGAATAGGCCTCTATTGTTAAAACAATTTTAATGTGGCAATAACTAATTTATGTGTTATAATACTATAGACGACAATTGCCTCAACACTAAAATTAACACAATAACGACTTTGATTATGAATTTTCTTAAAAAATTAAGAACAACGAGTGACAAGCCACATAATTACTTAGCAAAATCATATTGGTGTGGTCCATATGAGCTACCCTGAGCACTACCCCACACGAGCGTTGCCCGGTTAAAGTAATCTGAAGTAACTAACAGTAACGAACTCGTATATTAGACCATTTCTCAAACCAAGGGGACCTCCTCCTAACCAATCACGACACGACACGTCACTATCCTTACGACCAAACGAGGGGTATATTAGTCATTCGAGGCTGTCCTATCTGCAGATCACAGCTAGAAATCGTTTACAGTTTCATTCTTTTCGTTCCAGAATTGATTCTCTTACCTCCTGTTTGGTTGTCGAGAAAATGAACGATTACGACGGAAAATGTGAGATTTCTCGGATCTTTAATTTGCTGTTATTACAACAATCTTGATCCTACGAATGTGAAAACTTTATTCTCGTGCTTGATAATTTCGACAATCACTGTAATGGAGATTTCTGCTTGGAATTTTATATATTTTATTCGCAATTAGTTAAACAGATTTGCATGCTAGGATTTATTTGGTAAAAGATCATGGCAGGATCGCACATTTTCTTTTAATTTTTTTATAGTCGGATTGCATTTCGGAACTTGTGTTGCGAATTTTATGAATATTTAAGAGAGATGGATAGATTCGGCATTATATCATCGTGTGCAGAGATATTGATTCGATCGAGCAATTGAAGCACTTGGATCATATGAGGTTCTTACTTGGTTGGATTGGTCCCCAAGCCCTTGATTCGGATGTACAGATTTTTCCAGTTCTTTCAAAGAATCGATCGTCATTTGCTGAATTCACAGAGGTAAGAATCGCGTTTTCTCCACAAGATTTTGGTTTTCGTTTAGACTACTATGCATTGTTGAGTCTTGAATTGAAAAATAGACAATTTGGATCATTGAAACACAATGTTGAGTGAGTGGAGGTCATAAATGGTCCCAATTAAGGAATTGGGGAATCTGACTTTTCGTTTACACTATGCATTCTTTGAGTCTTGAGTTAAAAAGATAAACTGTTTAGATCGTTGAAATATAATTACAGTCCTTGGAAAAGCAATTGGGGGAGTCTAAAGTCTTGAGTTAAAAAGATGGACGGTTTGGATCATTGAAATACAATGATACGTCATAAATAGTCCTCGGAAAAGGAATTGGGGGAGTCTGAATTTTCGTTTACGCCAGGCATTCTTGAGTCCTATTTGTTAAAGATTAATAGCAATCCTATTACTTTTGTAGTATTGAATAATCTTTTTCGAGAAAGGGATTTGAAATCACAATTTGCTCTGTTTTCTTCAGGTGGGTTGGGGGAGGCTGAATTTTACGAGTGGAGGAAGTTGTCGGTTTGGGGTTTTGAGTTTGGAGAAGAACGAAGGAGAAGGGGAGCATATGCTATGGGGCAAAGAGGGGAGCATATAGCACTCAAGTTCCGGATTTACGACGGGACAGATATAGGAATCAATACTTATGCACCATCTATGACAGTATCATCTCTTAAGAAAAGGCTACTTGCTGAGTGGCCTCATGGTAAGAAATTTGCCACACACCCTCTCTCTCTCTAATTTGATTCTTCTTTGCTCGATGAAATTGGAATTTGATGAATTTGATTTGCTGAACATTGGAATTTGATGAATGATTGGCTGAAATTGGATTTTGATGAACTTGATTTGTTTAAGATTGGATTTTGATGAACATTATTTGCTAAAGATTGGATTTTGACAACTTGATTTGATTCTTCTTTGCTCGATGAAATTGGAATTTGATGAATTTGATTTGCTGAACATTGGAATTTGATGAATGATTGGCTGAAATTGGACTTTGATGAACTTGATTTGTTTAAGATTGGATTTTGATGAACATTATTTGCTAAAGATTGGATTTTGACAACTTGATTTGCTAAAGGTTGGATTTTGATGAACTTGATTTGCTAAAGATTGGATTTTGATGAACTTGATTTGCTAAAGGTTGGATTTTGATGAACTTCATCTGCTAAAAATTGGATTTTGATGAACTGATCATGCGATGAATAGATACGCTCATACAAAATTTAGCTACGCTTACCGTATGTACACATGTTTCGATCACTGCAGCAAAAACAGTAACACCGAAGTCAGTAGACGAAGTAAAAATCATACATGGTGGCAAAGTTTTAGAGAATAGCAAGACACTTGCTGATTCCAGAATAACCACCGGTAACCAGACCGGTGAGGCTGTGATCATGCATGCAGTAGTACAGCCTCTTGTACCCAAAAACAAAAGGACAGGTTAATTTGTATAAACCCTCCTTTGAATTAAGTTGTTTCATCTCAAATGCAGATTTACGTTGCATTTTTGTTCGTAAAAACGTTGAAGTATGTCTGATCTTCAGATCTTGTATTGTTAGTTAGGAAATATTTGGGTCTCTGAAATTTCCTGCGTGTTCATGGAGGATGATCGGTGCCTAATTTCTATATGGGATGAGTTTTGTGCAGGAAAAAAACAGAAAGATATGCAAAAGATGAATTCATGCTCCTGCACCCTCCTTTAATCTGGGAAGCAGGCTCTCTGCAGCTTCGATTTCAGCGGACTGATCGCGTTCGGTTTTCTCAAATTTTTGTAATTTTTTCCTTCATATTTGATGATGCAGTTAAAGTTTCCTTTGTTACCTAAAGTTATTGCTCGGTTCGTGTCAAACACTTGTTACCATTTCACGTGTTATCGTGTGGTAAATTTTGATGTGCTTTCACTTGGAATAGTAACATTAGGTGACGTCGTTTCAAGCACGCCTAAAAGTTACTTACATATATAAGATTTACCGTAATAATTTGTTTACTTATTTTCAAGAGTGTTGAAATTATTTTAATTCTTTGAATTCTCTGCATTTACTAGCATACTAGTAGTAAAATTTTGTCGCCTTCTAACTTTTCATGTGTTCACTAATACATATGAATTTCACATAATAATCCGTAATTCAATTACTAGAAAAACAAAAAATGCAATAAAAAAGAGGTTACCATACCCATTCCGTTACCTCATGTTTCCAACTTTTCTTTTGGTACCAGTAGTACTATACTATAAACTAATTTAGAGTGCGGAAATGAAATTCAAACTCGGATCCATTGGAAGCGTATCCACTATAGCCAATATGGGCATTTTACCTGCTAAAAATAGTATTGGGTGTGCATGAATTAGGAATGGGTCCAATTCCCAACTGTTTCGATGTCTTCTTCTTCAAACTTATAAGTCAGTAGACAAAAAATAATGCTTGGCTGCTAAAAGAAGAACAGCAAGTTCTGCTGAAAACCAAATTAAAAATAGACACGTGTCTATTTGTTTGGAGTGATGTTGGTTCAAGTTTTGAATTCTTTAATTGTTTGGCCACATGTCCATTTGTGATTGGTCACTCTTGCCTCACATATATTTGTTCATGCTCTCAGTGTTTTGTATAATCCTAGTGTTGATTATTGTTGGTTTTGATGGAAAACATGATTTGGGTTTCGCAATTCATGTTGTTGGTTGTATGCTCCGTTTGCAACACCGAACAACAGGTTTGATTTTCGCTGTTTGTATCGTGTATTTGAATGGTTTTGAACCTATCAAGTGAGGTTTGTTTTGCTTGCATTGTAATCTATTTCCAGGTTGCTCAACTTTGTTCCAACTGCGTTGTCAACATGGTGGCAGGGGCGGATCTACTAAGGGACGTGGTCCCAGGACCACCCGGAAGTCAGAATAAGTGGCTGTAAGGACCTTCGAGGACCACCCGAGTCTTGGTGTGTGAAGGTAATGGCGGCTGATGAAGAAGAACCAGGAGGCAGCCTGAGGAAGAAGAAGGAGAAAAACTGCTCTTTTTTTTCTTAACCCTCGACTAAACGGTGTCGTTTCATCTATTCATTTAATGAGTATTTGCGAGGTTGTTTGTTTTTGGCCCTTGGCTTATAGAGATTTATCTATTCATTTACTGAGTATTTGTGAGGCTGTTAGTTTTTGGGCCCTAACTTATAGAAACTAATGCCGCATCACTTTATTTATGTCTTTGCTTTTCTGTTTTTTGTTGAAATTATTTCCTTTTGGTTCTCTACCACCTTCCCTCATCCTCCTTCCCTTTTCTAGTCTAATTTTTCATTGCTGATCAATTCATCTTGGTTGTCTATGTGTTCTTCTCTTTAGTTCCTTTTTTTTTTTGTGTTTTCATTTTCATTTGTTTCCTTTGTTTTCTAATTATAGAGGATAATTCTACACTTATTTTACAGTAAGAGAAGAAAAAAGTTTGAACCTAGGATAGTGGGTTAAAGAGGAAAGCCCTAACCCACTTGAATTATTTTCTTTGTTTTAACCAATAATAAATGTAAAAGTAAAGACATTTAATTAGGTATAAAATGTTGATATTGAAACCTTGTGATCCATTTTGAAAATGACCCCAAATTGTAGTATGTAGCACATAAACTGCATTTAGTCTATGTAGCTTGATATGTTGTTTGTACGAAGATTATGAATGAAAAGTTTGTTGGTAGTTTATTGTCTAGTTTGTTAATAATATTTTCATCTAATTTTTTTTAAGTTTTTATATTGGGACCACCCAATGTTAAAATCCTGGATCCGCCACTGCATGGTGGAGTATTATTGCGACATTTGCAAGTTCTTCGATGACAATGTAAGATTATTAGCTTCATTGCAACGAGTGTGGAATTTGTAGTTTAGCCGATTGATCATTATCTGCCGTTTGTTGATTTCTGTTTTTCGTATCATGTCCTTATTTCAAGCCAAACCATTGCTGTCGTTGAATTTCGATTATCAAAATTGGTGGCCTGTCTTTCAGTTAAAGACTTCATGCAAGTAACCAATCACTTTAATGTCCTGCTTAGTTACAAGTTCACGATATACATTAGGCTCGGCTTTCTGTCTTTCAGTTAACTTAGCCATTGTATACTGACCTTGTGCATCTACATGCCTTGTAATTGGTTTTCATTGATAAGGGTCTTCGATCATTGCATGCTATTACACATCATTTTTTGGCTAAAAGAAATGGATTTTACGTGCACTGTTTCATCTCCATAGCTCTACTATTACTCTACTGTTCCTAGTTCGAAACATACAGAAATTGTCAACTTGCAATCGCTTTTATATTTTTCAAGTGAATTTTTATACCCGAGTGTAAGCGTATATCTACACTAAACCAGTTTTGTGAACAAATTGAATGTAAAAATTTTCACTGCTATTGCTATTTTCCAGGTATCCATTTTTTGCAACGATTGCAACACAACTAGCCATGCCACCTTCCACATTTTTCGTCGGTTTTGACTAGAACAGTCCTCTTGTGCCTGTGCCACTTGTACGCCAAGCGCATGAAAGAATCCACAGCTGCAGTAATTGACTAGGTTTCATCGGTTCATCCAAATCATTGATTTGGCCTGAGCTGAGATAATTTTTCGTGAAATGTCTTTTTACTGTAATTGCCTATGAGCAGTTTGTCATGCCTGCCTCGTGAAATCTCTTTGCCTTTTGCTGTGTAAACTTTAACCTGTATGAGAGAAGATAGAAGTTTGTCACATTTGGTTCGTGAATTTCGACCGCCATTCCTCACCTGATATTACAAGATGATGTCTGTCATTATACCTCGAGAAGTAGAATGAATTACAACTCCCATTCCGCATTGTAATTTTTAACGTCGAACAACTCAATTTATTGCTTTATCTTACCCCGACTATTGATGATCCACGTAGTGTGACAGTTAGAACGAAAAATTCATCCTCACGCGCCGGTGGCTTAAGGACTTGGGCGACAAGGTACTGAGAATTACCCCCACCCCCCACCCCATAAGCTAATGAATTGGACCGACCTTGTTAGCGAGATGAGGAATGAATATTGATGATCCACGTTGTGGACTGCGTGTGTGAATCTTCAACTTTATGATATGTCGACCATTTTGTAGAGACGTGATATCAACAACACATCATAATATTGAGAAGGGATGTGATATCCACACACCCCATTTTACTTCTCACACACCTTTTTAATTTTCAGCTGTCGGATAGGATGAATTAAAGAAGATCAACGGACAAAAATTATCAAGGGTGTGTGAGAAGTAAAATGAGGTGTGTTAATAGCACATCCCTATCGAGAAATTATGTATATAGAGTATAATGTTTGTTATTCAAATATTGATATCATATCTTTTGATTCATGATATCATTCATTACATCACCTACGGGGTGTTTTGTATTCAAATTTATATAGAGTTTTGTAGAGTATTTTTATTGAGTAATGCTAGAGAGATTAAATTTATAGACTAAATTTTGAAAACTAAAGGACATGAAAGTTGATAATTGGTTTATTACTTAAACGTTAATAAACGTGCTCATTCATATTAGTGACACATTCTTTAGTTTGCAAATTTAGTCTCTCTAACATTAACTTTTTTTAATGCGGTAGAATTTTGTAGATTTCTATTGACTTATGGAAACTCTATAAAATTCACGAACTTTTTAATGATAGACTTTGAAGATTTTTGAGAGTTTATGCTAAACTTTTGTAGAGTTCAAAAGAATTTTATAACCTTTTTTATGATAGAATTCTATTGACTATTTAACCTCTTCGTCTTTATTTTTATTTTTTTTAAAATTGAGAAGTCAGATAGAACACTTAAGCAACTTTTCAAGTGATGACGAAAATTGTTTGACATGTGAAACAATTCTTAACTCATTAACATTATGATATATATTTTTAATACATATGTTCATTTTTGCCCTTATGGTTTGCTCTATTGCATTTTTATTTTTGTAGCTTCATTTTGTTAATACCGTCATTCTATTTCGTCAAATAAACCAAAATTTCTTCCAATATGAGTGTTCAAATGGGGAAATGTGCAAATATTGAAAGAAAAATGAACTTTAGTTGACAAATTGAACTGAAAACGAAACTACAAGAAGAAATATACAATAAAACAAACTACAGAAATAAAAGTGAAAAATTAAAAAATTAAAATTTAACAGTTAAAACATCCAAATACCGAATATTTCAAATCATCCAAATTTTTTTATCTACAGGGACTACAACTCAAACGAGAGAGAGATATGTACTCACTATTTTATGATTTTAGTTCAATTTTTTATTTGTTCTTTTTGAACTTTTTCAAAACTATAGACCGTCGATGGGACAGTGACTCAATCACAGTCCACATGAATAAGAGAGACGTCACCCCCAAAAGTTGGATTCGGATTCCATCCGGATCCAAATTATGGTAATCCTAAGCATTCTGATATATTAATTATTTATCGTACATCATACAATCATAAATTATTTAAATTTTATTATTTAAAATTAAACATAAATAGTAATTAAAGAAAACTAATCGCAAGATATACTAAATGTGAGTATCCTTAGAATCTCCATAAAAATAATCTGGAGGGGATCCTCATCCCCAAAAGTTTACCTTTTACCTGCATCGTCTGCTATAAAGTATCAAACTGTCGTATATTTTTTTAGTGTATGGTAAACATGGCTCAATACATAAACCTAATAATACTATCAGCTGCAAACTTGAAGAAAAAGAATTTAAAACAAAGGAATTTTAACGAAAAACTCTTGGTACTGTTTACTTCAACGAAAAATCATATTTTTACATTAAAAAATCAATCCTGGTACTATTTATTTTACCCTTTATTTTATCTTATCGTTAAAACTCAAAGTTTTCAAACCATTTTCATTAGTTTTTTTTCAAAACAATTATATTATGATACTCCATATCTTCGGCACACTAAAAAACATATCTCCAAAAAATATCTCCAACTAGCAACTTTCAAATCCAACTTTTTTTCTGAGAAAAAACCAGTCATAATTACTGCAACTGCTAAGTGCTAACCAAAGTTGAAATTTCACTTAAGCAGCCACAAATCAACAACCTTATTTAATATTCCTTCTTCTTCACCAAGTAACGATAACTTCTCAAAATTTAGAGAAAATAAGAAGAAGAAAATTCATATAAAAGGGAAGAACACAAAAAACAGAGAGATTTATACAGAAATCTGAAAACCGAGAAGCCAGAATAATTTACAGAGGGAGCAATGAATGGAGGGACGAGAAATGAAGAATCTGAAGCGACCCAGAAGCGCGTCTGTGATTACTGTGGGACTTCAATGGCGCTGCTGTACTGCAGAGCCGACTCAGCCAAGCTCTGCTTCTCCTGCGACCGTGAGGTCCACTCGACCAATCAGCTTTTCACAAAGCACACTCGCTCGCTGCTCTGCGACGCATGTGATAAATCCCCTGCCTCCATTTTTTGCACGACGGAGGGCTCTGTTCTGTGCCAGAACTGTGACTGGGAAAGCCATAATCATACGTCGTCGTCGGCTGCGATGGCGGTGCACGATAGGAGGCCGCTGGAGGGCTTTTCTGGGTGTCCTTGTTTGAGTGAGCTGCTTGCTGTTGTTGGGTTTGAGAATATGGATAAAAAAGCTCTGCTTTTGAGTGATGAGGGTGTTGGCGGCGGTGGCGGAGGTAGTGGGTTTTGGGGATGTAGGGTTGGTGGGGTTGATGGGTTTTCGGATTTGGAAGAAGGGTTTTCGGACTTTCCAGTTTGGGATACTCCCTCTGTTGTTAGTCTTGATGATTTGATTGTTAACAATCCGGCTTACAAATTTCAGGCCATGGGAGTTCCTCCTCTGCCTAAGGTCTGTATTTTAACCTCCTTTTCCTTTGTTTTTCTTTTCGAGAAAGACGATATTCCAAGCTACTCTAATCTCAGAAAAAAGGGATTCAACTCGGCGCACTACTTAAACCAACTGGCCTAATCCACGTCTGCGTATTTTTAACAATTTTTATTAATTCTTCTATACCTTTAGAACTAGGATTTCTTGTTGGTGTATGACTATTGAAACCATATATCCGTTACTGCAATTTTGACATGGTTCAGGATATTGTTGTTGAATCAGAATCGCAATGCTGCGTGCGGTCAGCACAAGGAAGAGATACTTCATCAGCTTCGTGTGCTTGTCAAGTCGGAACCCAACTTGTTTAGTGAAGATGTGGACGTTAAATCCCCTAAGGGATTCCAATCCCTCGCGTCCGAACAAAATGCGCAACCAGGACGTTTCTTCACAGGTTTTGAACATGATGCAGAGCCAACTGCGTTTCCTGCTTATGGGGTGTGAGCCTATTATATTCTGTTGTACTTTTAGTTTGCAGTTGAAAAATAGTTAATTGTATTCCTATCCTGCAGGCCCGTGAATCGCAGTGTAATGATTGCGGCAAGGCAGAAAATCATGATTCGTGCCCGAAAACATTGCTAAGGAGCTACCTTCAGGACTGCGGTGTAGTTCCTGACAAACATTCGTACAATGATGGCAGTGGAAGTCGTTTTAATGAGGGTTATGGAGGGGAAATGAACTCTGGAGCCTCTTCAGCTTTTCCAAAAGTTGTTCCACATTGTCAAAACAGAGAGACCGCTCTCTCGCGGTACAAGGAGAAGAAGAAAACAAGGAGGTACATCATCCCCTATTCCCGCAAGCATCTCTTCTTGGTTAGAAATTGCCTTTAGACGATTGCGAAAATTGTTTTTAACCAACGAGATTCTGAAATATATACTTCACTCGGTTACATTCTGTAGTTGTTCGTCAAGTTTTGGGATATGTTTGATTGCAGTAAAGAAAGATTTAGATTTTACATCTTTTTTGTGCTCACTTCATATTTACAACTAAAAGTTTGGAACTAATAGGTACTAACACGACAATCTAGTAGTATTTCTCTCCTTTAGAGTAGAATATCGTTGAAACTCAAAGTGTTTATCCAGTTAGATTCTAGAGTTGGTTAAAGCATTTTTGTAAAGTTTTGTGCTCACTTCATATTGACAACTAAAAGTTCCAACAGCCACCAACACTACGGTCCCCCACTCCAGTAGAATATCGTTGTATCAGAAAGAAGAAGAATTTAGAACCAACACGATGTTTGGGCAACTCACAAATATCACGTTGTACTTGAAATTCCAAAATTTATATTTAGTAATGGAGGGCTTTTCTTTTTGTATTGGAAGACTTGTTGAACCTTTTGTGGGGGATCATCCGACGTTTTGATTGATTGATGGAAAAGTTCAGAATTGGGGGAAGTTATGAGGTTCTTTCATCAATGGTTGGCTTGTCTATACATTATTTCCATCTGGTGGTGGTTGTGGTGCAACTATAACCTTAACTCAATTATTTATGCACCTCCATTTCTGACCACCATCTTTGAACCTTGGTAATTGACATTTATGTTGCTTGGAAACAAAAACCAGGTATGAGAAGCACATCAGATATGAATCGCGGAAGGTTCGAGCAGAAAGTAGGACGAGAATTAAAGGACGTTTCGCGAAGATGGACCGCTGAAAGAATGGCAAGAAAATGTGACATTTAGACTAAGACTTCTCTTTCCTCCTACTCACGCATTGCCTTCGTCTTCAAACAGCTTTGACATTCAAATCAGATGAGGAATAGATGAAAAAAGTTTGTACTGAGATTGGCTCGGATTAGAAAAACATTTTGCAAGAGTCGACAAAACAACTGTTATGCAGTCCTAAGAAAATTAAGATGCTATTATAGTGATTAAGGATTGTTTATTATTATGGTCAACCCTAGCCGCTCCAGCTTTTCTCTCTCGTAGGAAATCCCTCAAAATCCCATCCTTCGCCGCCGACTCCTTCCTTTGGTTGGAGTCAGCCGGCTTTCTCTTGCTGCTACCTCTTTTTTTTCTCCTCTTTAGCCCGTTACCCACGCCCTCAGTCCTCCTCCCCCTCCGCCCTTTTCCCTCTTGCCGCAACCCAACCCGTTACCCACACCCTCAAGTCCCCCCCCCCCTTCCCCTGTCAAGCTTTCCCTCCTCTGGTTTTCTCCTACGATGCTTTATTTCTGTTTTCCTTTTGGCTTTCTTTGAGCTTTGTCTCAATTTTCTTCAGTTTTGTCTCAATTTCCTGAGCTTGTTTCATATCGGAACCTTTAGACACCTCTCTTGCTCCGATGCTTCCTTCCATTGAGTGTCCACAACTACCAACCACTGCTACCAGACCCCTGGTGCTTCTCCTTGGTGACGTGCTTGGGTTTTGGATGGTTGTTAAAGTGTTTTTTGCACTATTCGGTAGGATTATGGGAGCGTTCACTGCATTGGTGGCTCGCTCACCCCCATTTTCCGTTGATCATGTTGCTCTGTTTTTTTCCTTTTTTTGTGGTGGTGGCCTTTCGATGGTGGCGCGTCAGATTCGATGGTGACTGCTGGTTTCCTCTTTAATTTTAGGTTTCTGTTGTTTTTCAATTATGCTTTTTGGGCTTTGTGTTGTATTTACTTTTTCTTGATAGGCTTGTATTTAGGTTGTGGGATGCCTTTTGGGCTCTCTTTTCATTGTATTAGTCTTTTTGTTGAATGGAAAAGTAACTTAGCTTGTCCAAAAAAAAAAAAAAGATTGTTTATTATTAATCTTATGTTTAGGTTTTGATGTTGTAGTTTCTATCCTTTGTTTGCTAGTTTCTGCAAAATGTAACATCTTGTACTTGTATTAGGCTCCTCCTTTTGCAGTGATCGAAAATGTGCAAAGCATCTCATGTTCAAGTTATGTAACTTCAAAGACGTTGGTTATGCTAGTGGGTCGGGACAGTGCGCCTAATCTTGCGCATTTGCTTTGAAATTTATGGATATGTTGGTTTTGAAAAAGTAGAAGAATAAATACCAAAATGACATTAAATCCAAAGTTGAAGCGTCACCATTGACAAACACAACTTGCAAACCTAAGTAAAGATAAGTGAGGACAATAAGACGCAGTGGTGGGTGTCTGGTGCTGGAATGTCCCACGTTAGCTAGATAAGGAGATCCATGTGATGTTCTGCTGAGATGAATTATGGGGTTCTAGTAGGGAAGTTGCCTATGCCTACATCAATAAGGAACGTGCCCATCATCACACCATGAATCTGAAATTCGGTCTTCAGGCGAAAAAGTTTTGGATTCACGGTACTATTGCTGATATGTCGTCTTTTGGAAGAACCAATTGTACAAAGTAACGCGAGCTTTGGTTTGAGCATGGGTGAGGTTGCCGGGGTAGAAGGGCGGGTCAGCAGAGTCACGGTGGATCAGCCTCACGGTAAAGTCTTTGGTTTTATTCCCAAGTACAAGAGTAGAATAGTCGTACTCAAAAAACAAGATTGCACGTAAAATGTAGAGAAGGCTTATTGGTTTGGCCATGCCACTTATTATCTGATCAGTCGGCTTCTATTTATGGGGTTGTTTGATTGATTAATTCATCTAGCAAAATCGTAAGGATTGACGTGAAAATGGAGTCCGTATGCCAACCACCTAACACCTGTTGAGATTGTCCCACATCAGTGAGGGATAAAGTTTGTTATGTGCTTATATGGTCTTGGGCACTTTCCTCCTCCTCTTTTATTCGAACTTGATACCGACAACGTAAGATAAACTTACACAAACGGAGTTATACATCTAGCAAAATGCCTAAAGAAAATCTTTAAAGTTTAAAAGTCAATTTAATTAATTATCTAGCAAAATGTTTTCCCCCTTCTTTTCTCCCTTTCTTTAACGTCCAAATCCACAAGCATTTAGCTGTATTAAAACAGAATCAAAGGGTCAATTTTCTTTTTCAAAGAAAGTATAATATCTCATACTAAGTTATTAACTAAAACTTTTAAGACATTGTAGGAACAGTTCTAATTCAAGAGATATCTTCTACGTCATTTGATATACTCTGGTCTACTGGTATTATGTTCGCTTGTAATTGAGAGATCTTACGTTTGACGCTTGTAATTGAGAGATCTTACGTTTGATGCTTGTAATTGAGAGATCTTATGTTTGACGGTATATTGCTTGATTGTTGTTTTGGTGATAATTAAATGCATATTATTCTAAAAACGATTAACATGATGGTGTCATGCATGATACACTCAACTCACTTAGATATATGACAAAGTTCTGTGCCAAAATGCAGCTTCCCGTTTGTGGTGTCGTATATGATACGATGATTTCTTTGTTGGAAGGCTCCTATGAGACAACTTTGGTCTGGGCTCCGGTGCATTGCCGGGCAAAAGTATTTGGTTCTGGCGTCCCCGTCTAGTAGAAACATATTGTGAGCCGGAACTTGAAGACCCGAACCATCACTGAAAACAAAGGTAGTCATAACCGTTTTGAAGAAAGTAGTTTGTTAAGGTTGTTTTCAGTGCGTTGAAAGCAGCATTGTTAAGTAGCGATATGTCACCGCCTGAGTCTATGATGGTTCCGGTGGTGCCTGCTGCCCTGTGAGCGAAAACATCTGGGGGTATACGAAGTCGTTTGTCATCAAGGCTTAGGTCGATCAAGTTTACGTAATAGTAACCTTCCCCCGGATAACGCACCAAACTTCTTGTGAACATGCCTGGTTTTCGAGGAATGTCATCCCCGAAACGCAAGAATGTCGAGGGGGGAGCTTGACCAGCTTGGCCAAATAGTATGGTATGTATTTTGGGGTCCTAGTTGCGATGTCATCCCCGAAACGCAAGAATGTCGAGGGGGGAGCTTGACCAGCTTCGCCAAACGGTATGGTAGGTATTTTGGGGTCCTAGTTGCGATGTTGCCAATGCCTACGTATTTTGGGGTCCTAGTTGCGATGTTGCCAATGCCTACGTCAACCAGGTGTAGGAATTTTTAGATCGTCGGGCCCACCCCACTCTAACGACACCAATACTATCCCCAGCTTTACCACCTACCCAATCCGTCAAGTGTGGTATCCCCAGCTTTACCACCTGCCCAATCCGTCAGGTGTGAGATTTTACCACAAAAGGCTTCGGTATTAGTTAGTTTTTGGATCAAAACTTGAACTTTGGGCTCAGGAAAGGGGCTGGCCCAAAAGGATGCCTAAAGGAAGAATCGGCCTAAGCCCATCCAAAGCCCAGAAAGCAGAAAAGGGTTTTTCTGACTTAGTGCAGCTCATGAAGACCACTTGCTCACCTACCCAAAGGCCAAGTGGTATAGACTGACCAGCTATACAGCTCATAAAGTACTTTATAATGGCAGAACAAGTAAAATAGCTGATGAGTCACTGCCTCTCAAGTTGCATTCGGGCAAGGCTACTGCTACAAGAGGCTAAGCTGAGTTGTCTATAAAAGAAGAAAGAGAAATCAGGATTAGGGACACTCAAACAAACAAACAAATGCAAGCACAAACTCTGCTCAAAGCCAGATTTGCCTTCAAAACGAAGTTGTAGTCAGCCCAAGCCTTCATCCCTCTCAGGATAAACCTTCACTTAAACCTTTGTAATAGCTCTGCTACCCTGTTCAACCTTGCTGTAGTATCGATTTCTCTTTGCAAACTCCTCTCCTTACCTCTCTCTAAAGCTCTCAGACCCTTGATAAGCCACAAAGATAGGAACATGCAAGACGACCAGGCTTGCCCGACAAGCCTTGCCCGATAAGTCTTGCCCGATGAGCCTTGCCCGACAAAGCCCGACAGTGAAGCAGAAGCCCGACAGCAGCCCTCAACCGGCGTCAACCTCCCGGGGAGCTGTGCGCTCGTCGGCCAGGAAATGTCCCCGACGGAAATTCCTGATGCGAACATAGTTTTGGCAAGCCCGGTGGGATACATTTGATCAGAAGATATATGTCAAAAATGCCAGAAGATTTGCAAACCACGCTGCTGCAGATGTTGCAAAGATTGGAGAAAGCCTCCACAGGCTCCAGAAAAGAAACAGACTTGGTTCCTCCCGAGGGAAAAATACTTAAAACCAGCCAGCCAGAAAAGGTGGCGGTGGACAAGCCTGCAGTTCCCTTCTCAGAGGCCCCTATAAATATGATCAGTATGGCATGGGCTGAGAAGGGAAAAGAAAAAATCACAAGGGAAGTGGAGGAAGGAAAACTGGCTAAAAAACCTACAGGAAGGGTAATCAAATCGCCCGAATATCCAAAAGCAGCCATAATCAAGGGGATGGTTATGTGTAGTAAGTGCCAATGCGAGTGTGAGCTCGAAATTCCCCCAGCTGGAATCCTCATCGATCATGAACTGATCAAGAGGAAAGAAGAAGATGAAAGGAGATAAGCCCACGAAAAGATCAAGCAGGCTACAAAAAAAGACACTTCCCGGAGCGTTTTTCAATGATTAGGAGGTGATTCCCAACCCAAAGCTTTATCAGAAGTATTTCGAAACCATGAAGCTTCTGAAGAGGCAGAAGATATGGAGGCCAAAACACGGAAGAATGCAGATCATCCTCAATATGGCCATATGGGGAGGGAAATAAAGAGGATTGATGGGATAACAAATCCTGACAGAAAAGGAAATCCTACCCACCTCGGGCGAAAATGGTACGTAGTCGGAAAGAATGGACAGCCTACCAAACAAATGGGAGCCTCTATGGTCAGAAGAGTTCAAAGGCAGCACAAAACCTACATGAATTCCCTGAAGACCCCCGCAACATCTGAAGCCTCCCAAAATCAAAAATTGGAGAAGACATCATCTAGGGGAAGTAGTCAGCTCCGCTAGAGAAGTAAGAAAGAGGTGGAAAAGGCCAGTAGCAAGACAGAAGGCGAGGGGAATCACGTGCCGCAGAACCAACACCCTGGGAAGTATAGGATCTTGAGGCGAGCTTAAGAAGATCTAATCATGGTACCAACTCCCGGATGGAAGCCGGATGGAACTGTTTCATTTGAAAGGAAACCACATTCTCTGCCATTGGTAGATCCTTTTGGTGAAGTTCCAAAGCAAACGCTGTATGCGGGCCTGGATCGACAAGAAAAGGCATTGGAACCACTACTTCCAGCAGATGCGATGGCTTGGTTGGATGAATTCATGGACCAGATTGGGAGCAAGAAAGAAGATCTGCCCGAGCCTAGTGATTTTCATATCAACATGGCGTATGTATTATCCGCCATGTTTGGTGCCAGACCTGATCAGCCCTCTACTATGGAGGGTGATTACTTGACAACTGAGCCAATGATGGCACATGTCAATGTGGAGGTAGTCGAAGAAGGAGAATCGGGCAAGGCTGAATCCGTTGAAGCGTCCAAAGATGGTCCTTTCAGGATTTATACAAACGAAATGGTGTTTAGCCGCCCGAA
Organism: Malus sylvestris; assembly: GCF_916048215.2. Taxonomy (NCBI): domain Eukaryota; kingdom Viridiplantae; phylum Streptophyta; class Magnoliopsida; order Rosales; family Rosaceae; genus Malus; species Malus sylvestris. The sequence goes on along the minus strand of NC_062270.1, from coordinate 39,809,879 downwards.
CATCTCGTTGGCCAATCATCTGAAGCCCATATATATTACTGCTCATTTGGAAATGGTGCCCTTCAAAAGAATTTTAATTGATAGGAGAGCAGCTGTTAATGTGTTACCAGCCAAGCAAATGAGGAAAATGGGAAGAGGCACGGAGGATCTTATTCCTACAGACCTCACGGTCTCTAGCTTCTCGGGCGCTATCACCAAAACTCATGGGATATTGCCTTTAGAAGTGGATTTGGGATCTAAACAGATCATGTTGGCATTCTTTGTGGTGGACTGCACCTCCACTTATGGAGCCTTACTCAGAAGAGATTGGATCCATCAAATTCTAGCCATACCCTCCACTCTTCATCAACAAGTGGCTGTTTATCATGAAGCGGGCACAGAAGGACCAGGCTTTTGGGAGATGGTAGAGGCCGAATCACGACCATTTCTCCCCACAGCTAATGTTGCGGAAGCAAGTTTCTACAACCCCAACGTAGGAATCTTGAAATGTTCAGGAGCTGATGAGAACGGCCGCCCTACCAAGGTGACGGCCCAAAAGCTTTTGGAACAAAGAATGCTCCTTACTAGAGATGAGTGGGATAGACCTTGTATCATCCCAAATCCCCTACACCATCAATGACTGAACAAAAGAAGAAAGATCAAGTAATGGCAGTCAGATCCCTGATTAAAAGACTGTTGGTATATGGGAAGGGAAGAAGGCAAGAAAATGAGCTCTTGGACAAAGAAGAGGAGGAATGGCAGGTAGGAGCTTCAACCAGCCAGCATGAAAGCAAGGAGGAATCTTGCAGAGAAGAATTGGAAAGGGCTATTCAAATGGCCGAGTGCATTTATGACCTAGATGGGCCAGACGACTTGCCCGAGAGCCCGGAGCTAGTCAAATTTTTGTGTGCAGAACCGGATAAGCCACCACCAGAAGTCCAAGATCCTCTGGAAGTTATTGATCTAGGGACAAAGGAGGATCCAAGACCAATACAAATTAGTGGTTTATTGGGGGTTGATGATCGGGCAAAGATTATCTGCCTTTTGCAAGAATTCAAATACTGTTTTGCTTGGCATTATACTGAGATGCCAGGTTTAGATTCAGCCTTGGTGGAACATAGAATGCTCATCAAGGAGGGATATAAACCTGTTAAGCAAGTACCACGAAGGATGTCAGAGGAGATAGAAGAAAAAGTCAAAGAAGAGATTGAAAGGCTAGTAAAAGCTGGCTTTATCTGCCTTTTGCAAGAATTCAAATACTGTTTTGCTTGGCATTATACTGAGATGCCAGGTTTAGATTCAGCCTTGGTGGAACATAGAATGCTCATCAAGGAGGGATATAAACCTGTTAAGCAAGTACCACGAAGGATGTCAGAGGAGATAGAAGAAAAGGTCAAAGAAGAGATTGAAAGGCTAGTAAAAGCTGGCTTTATCAGACCAGCCAAATATGTGGAGTGGTTAGCCAACATTGTACCCGTTTTAAAAGCTGTAACAAAAGCAGTACGATGTTGTGTGGATTACAGAAATATTAATAGCGCTACACCAAAAGATGAGTATCCCATGCCCATGGCCAATTTATCCATAGATGCGGTAGCAAAACATAAAGTCTTATCTTTTATGGATGGGAATGCCGGGTATAATCAGATAAAGATGGCTCCAGAAGATATACACAAAACAGCTTTTAGGTGTCCCGGTCATGTGGGGGCATATGAATATCTGGTCATGCCATTCGGGCTCAAGAATGCTGGTGCAACCTACCAAAGGGCAATGAATGCCATCTTTCACGATCTAATTGGCCAGAGCATGGAAGTATACATCGATGACATAGTGGTGAAGTCGAAGACAGAAGAGCAGCATCTGGAAGACCTCAGACAAGCATTAACAAGGATGAGGATCCACAAATTAAAGATGAATCCAAAGAAGTGACCATTTGGAGTAAGAGCGGGCAACTTCTTAGGATTCCTGGTGCATCAAAGAGGTGTAGAAGTGGACAAGAACAAATCTCGGCCAATAATGGAGTCACCTTCACCCACCAACAAAGTGCAACTCCAGAGGCTACTGGGCAAAATTAACTTCTTGAAGAGATTCATTGCCAATTTAGCAGGCAAGATCCAGCCGCTGACTCCTTTACTAAGATTGAAAGATAAAGAAAACTTCGAGTGGGGACCACCACACCAACAGGCATTTGACAGCATCAAGGCCTATTTAACTTCTCCACCAGTGTTGGTGCCACCTCAAAGGGGAAAACCCTTGAAGCTGTATATTTCTGCCTCAGAAAAGTCAATCGGGAGTTTGTTAGCCCAAAACAATGAAGGCGGGAAGGAGCAGGCAGTGTACTACCTCAGTAGAATTCTGACCGAGGTAGAAACAAGATATTCCCCAGTAGAGAGATTATGCTTGGCTCTATATTTCACTGCCAGTAAGCTAAGGCATTACATGTTACCTTGTCACGTGCACATCATCGCCAAGACAGATGTGATAAAGTACATGTTGTCAAATCCAATGCTAACAGGAAGGATTGGGAAATGGATTATAGCATTATCAGAATTCAGTTTTCAGTATGTACCCCAAAGGGCAGTCAAAGGCCAAGCAATTGCTGACTTCCTGGCCGAGCATCAAGAATCTCAAAGTGAGGTAATCAATATCCCAGGAAGCCTGAAGGTCACTATCATTTGGATCCCGCCAAGAAAAGATATCTCGGGCAAGGAAGAGTGGGTCCAGTAAGAGATAAGAAGAGTGACTGGTCTCTGGATCACTCCTTGGAAGCTGTATTTTGATAGATCTCACACTCAGAATGCTTCAGGAGCAGGAATTGTGATTGTAAACCCTCAAGGGGTTTATCATTATTACTCATTTCTCCTGGACTACCAAGGAAATGCTAATAATCAGGCAGAGTATGAGGCCTTAATAATTGGTCTGGAAATCTTGATGGATCTGGGGGCAGTAGAGGTAGAGGTTTTTGGAGATTCAGAGTTAGTAATAAACCAGTTAAATGGGGAGTTCAAGTGCAGACATATTACCATGACGGGGTATTACTTGGTGGCTACGCAATTACTGAGTTTCTGTGATTCTGAGATATCAGTCAATCATGTTCCCAGGGGATCCAACTTAGCGGCCAACGAGATGGCACAACTAGCCTCAGGAGTGCCAATACAGGAGAGAATATATGGGGTAGATGTCGAGATCCAAAGAAGAAACATTCCTTCTATCTTAGAAAGAGGATTCAGTCTAGATATAATGGTGCTAGAAACTCCAGATGGGTTATTATTGAAATGCTTGGAACTTGCTAGCAACCAAGTATGTCTTATGGGCTAGCAACCAAGTATGTCTTATGGGCGAGGAACTTGCTAAGGAAAACTCCAGATGGGTTATTATTGAAATGCTTGGGCCAAGAAGAATCCATGAGGGTAATGGCCGAAGTACATGAAGGAGTATGTGGAGCACATCAGGCTGGAACGAAGATGAGATGGTTGCTTAGAAGGTATGGTTATTTCTGGCCCGACATGGAAAAAGATTGCAAGTCTTATGCCCGAGGTTGTGAAGAATGTCAAAGGCACGGACCTCTCCAGCATGTGCCCTCGGTACCTTTAAATCCAATAGTCAAGCCTTGGCCCTTCAGAGGATGGGCGATGGACTTCATCGGGCAAATCTATCCAGCTTCTAGTAAAGGGCATACTTTCATAATTGTAGCAACGGATTATTTCACCAAGTGGGTGGAAGCATCAGCAGTAAAATCCATAACTTCAGTCACAGTCAAGAATTTTATTGAGACCAAGATTCTGCACAGATATGGGGTGCCCGAAACTATAGTAACGGATCGTGGGCCATCTTTTATTTCAAAAGAAGTTGAGGAGTTTGCAAGCAAGTACAAAATAAAGATGATCCAGTCCAGTCCATACTACCATCAATCAAATGGCCAGGCAGAGGCCAGCAACAAGATACTGGTCAACATTATCAGAAGAATGGTGATAGATAGTCCATAAAAGTGGCATGAAAATCTGGGGAACACTTTGTGGGCATACAGAACTTCCAAAAGGGCAGGAACAGGGACAACTCCTTATGCTTTAACTTTCGGGCAAGATGCAGTGCTCCCCGTGGAGAACAATGTAAGTTCTGTCAGAATTCAAAATCAATTTGGATTACATAGTGAAGAGTACATCGAAGCCATGTGTCAAGGAATTGAAGACTTGGATGTAGCCCGAATTGAAGCTTTGGACCAGATTCAGGAAGGAAAGAGAGCCGTTGCCCGAGCTTATAACAAAAAGGTAAAGATAAAGTCTTTTAAGGAAGGGGATTTAGTCTGGAAGACAGTCCTCCCTCTAGGAGCTCAGCTCAGGGGCTTTGGAAAATCGAGCCCGACATGGGAAGGTCCTTTCATTATTAGTCACGTTTTGGATAGAGGAGGATACTACTTGGCGGACCTTGAAGGAAACAGGCAGAAACATCCCATTAATGTTAAATTTTTAAAGAAATATTGTCCTACGTTGTGGGATGTTAAAGATTGTTATATTGAAGATGATGCAAGGTAATGCAAGCTTCAAGATATCAATGTGCAGTTATCAATCATTCAAGAAGACGGAAAGACAAGAGTTGCTGAAATAATGTATATTTCATTTCGACAAATTGGTGAAATTTACAAAAGATTCAAAGCCGACGTATTACAATCAATTCTCCTTCTGGATGCAATGATATCATCAGCTGATTTTCCGATGTCTTCATGGATGGAACCCGATCAGGTGATCGGGTTGTACGGCCAAGACACGCCTGGTAGAGGATCCTCAATCAAGACCATCACTATATGTGATGGTGAAGCCCGACTTATTACGGTAGCAAGCAGGAAAGCAAGCCTTCGTGAGGAAACCACCTGACCAAGGGTGTTGGAGATAGCGGGGTGTTCGACCAAAGGTGTTGGAAATAGCGATTATTTGATGAAAACTCTTTTTCTCACGGAAAAGGAATTTTAGGAAACTCCACTTAAAATATGAAGAACTCATTCCACAGTTTTGGAGGAAACTCAGAAAGAAGAAACACTTGGGGAGAATGAAAGTTGAGTTCGATGATGGTTTGTTAAGAAAGCTGGCATTTATAAAGAATATCAGAGAGTAGTTCAAGGGTTGTGGGAAGATCAAGAGACTCCGGGTGCCATTAATTTCATCTAGAAGACACAAGTTCCAAGGGCAAGGGTGCAGCTGCATGCAGCTATTCAATCAATATTGGCGCCTGGAATTCCAGGCTAAATATCAATTGAAGGGGGCACTGTTTGGATCAAAACTTGAACTTTGGGCTCAGGAAAGGGGTTAGTCCAAAAGGATGCCTAAAGGAAGAATCGGCCTAAGCCCATCCAAAGCCCAGAAAGCAGAAAAGGGCTTTTCTGACTTAGTGCAGCTCATGAAGACCACTTGCTCACCTACCCAAAGGCCAAGTGGTATAGACTGACCAGCTATACAGCCCATAAAGTACTTTATAATGGCAGAACAAGTAAAATAGCTGATGAGTCACTGTCTCTCAAGTTGCATTCGGGCAAGGCTGCTGCTACAAGAGGCTAAGCTGAGTTGTTTATAAAAGAAGAAAGAGAAATCAGGATTAGGGACACTCAAACAAACAAACAAATGCAAGCACAAACTCTGCTCAAAGCCAGATTTGCCTTCAAAACGAAGCTGTAGTCAGCCCAAGCCTTCATCCCTCTCGGGATAAACCTTCACTCAAACCTTTGTAATAGCTCTGCTACCCTGTTCAACCTTGCTGTAGTATCGATTTCTCTTTGCAAACTCCTCTCCTTACCTCTCTCTAAAGCTCTCAAACCCTTGATAAGCCACAAAGATAGGAACCTGCAAGACGACCAGGCTTGCCCAACAAGCCTTGCCCGACGAGCCTTGCCCAACAAAGCCCGACAGTGAAGCAGAAGCCCGACAGCAGCCATCAGCCGGCGCCAACCTCCTAGGGAGCTGTGCGCTCGTCGACCAGGAAACGTCCCCGACGGAAATTCCTGACGCGAACAGTTAGACTGAGGTAAACATATTTAAACCACTTTGGTTTTCTTCACCCCACCAATGTGGGACACTTTAACACCGGGAAGGATCCAAGCAAACCATGAAGCTCAAACTCGGCTTTTGGGCGAAATTGTTGGGGACTTATGGTGGCATGGCTGATACTTTTAGAAGAACAAATGGTATAAATGTACATAGTACGCGCGAGCTTTGGTTCGACGAACAAGTAGGTCAACGGTTTGAGCACGGGTAAGGTTGCCCGGGTAGAAGGGTGAGTCGGGCGAGTCACAGTGGATCAGCCTCATGGTGAAGCCATTGGGTTTATTTCCAAGTACAAGAGTAGTACTACTGATCAATAGGAACAGGCTTATTGCTTTGGCCATGGCTTCTATCTTTTGGGTGGTTGTTGCACCTCAATTTAGTGTGTGAATTGTCGATATATAGATGTAGCAATATGCTTATAATTAATATGAAAATCTTTACGGTCTAAAGTAAATTTAATTGATTGGCTTCCTGGATCTTCTTTAATTTAATTTCTATCTTTTGCCTTTTTCTTTTCTCCATTTCTTTAAATTTCAAATCACAACCATTTAAAGATAATGAAATAGATCAACGAAGATTGTCTAATTATTATTACTGAAAATATGACTTTAGCCCTTGAAATTTAATTTTCTCCACATAAAACCCGTCATAAGTTTTGTTGATGCACAAAATCGGTGAGGATTTTGGTACAACAGAAAGTGTTAAGTTTGTGATTTTCGCTAGATTGCTCCGGTCACTAGTGTGGATAAGTAAGTAAATGGATAGGGACAGGGAAGCAAATACAAGATGTACGTGGTTCACCCAGATTGGCTACGTCCATGGAGTAGAAGAGTTCTCATTAATTGTGAAGGGTTTACACAAGTACATAGGTTCAAGATCTCCTTTAGTGAGTACTAATGAATAATTTAGTACAAATGACATTTGAAAATATTGTGAGAGAATGATCTCTATTTATAGAAGAGAGTTTCTAGTTTCATTCTAACATTGACACGTGTCGTGTTGTGATTGGTTTCTGATGTTGACACGTGTCGCGCTATGATTGGCTTCTAATGTCGACACGTGTCGCGCTGTGATTGGCCTCCTGGTTTGAGGGAAACTCTTATAGGTCCTTGACAATATAACGTTGACCGGTGCTCAATAGTTTCGGGATTGATCAAGTATGGTACAAACAGTGCTCCCCTAAGTTCCCGAGTGAAGGAAGCTCCTCGCTTGGGGACTTGCAAGATCCAAGCCATTGAGTAATCACAAAACTTCTAAGTACCGAAGTGTGGTATCATTTTCACTTGCCTTATCTGTCTCATAGGTAGATGTGGCATCTTCTCTGAAAGTATTTTTCCTCCATCCAGGGGTGGTATCTTTAACTGATGAAGATGCACAAGGTAATGTATCAATTTCACTTGAAACTTACTTGTAGTTTCAGGCTTGGTCAAGTGCGATACAAACCTTATAGTAGGAGTCCCCCAAGTTGCCAAGCTAGGAGATTTGCCGAAAGAGGTAACAAACAAGGTAAGCAATCAGACTTCCAAGCAAGCAACCTGGATCGGAGGTTCGACTTCGGCTTCCGGTTGATTGTTCTCCTTCTCCTTGTTTCGTAAACAGCAACAAGGATAAGGAGAAGCAAATGGAGAAGAAATGATATGAGATACTTTTGCTTTTGAAGAAGTAACTTTCCACAGGCTTATTCTTGAACTGAGCTGGAGGGTTTTCTGGTTTCCTCCAGAGTATAAGGCCAACTCAAGAATTTGAGGGTCAAAATAAGTCCATCAAATCTAGAGTACGTTCGACCCTGATGATATGGGATACTTTTGCTGTTGACAAAGTAGTAGATGTATCAGCACGTGTTCTGTTATGCTTGTCTCCACATGCTTCCTTGTATCCTTCTCACTTGCCCTATCTGTTCTTCAGGCAGATGTGGTATCTTCTCTGTAAGCATAAGATGTTGAAGATAAGTACTCGAGAGCAATGCCAGGTAAGTAATCAGGCAAGGGGTTCCAGGCAGTCAGTTCTTAACTGGAAGCTTGATTCCAAGTGCTGACTGATTGCTCTCTTTCTCCTTGTCTTGCAGGTAAGAACGAGGCCAAAGGAAAAGACAGGGAAAAAGCATGATATGGGATACTCTTGCTTTTAACCCTAATGATATGAGATACTCTTGCTCTGGTGTGGCTTGTTTGCAGAGGTATTATCGGGAGGAAACAAAGCTGAGTATTTCGAGAGATTCTGCTGAGAGTGCCCTCTTGGATGTGAAGAAAAGTTAAGCATTTTTTTTATTTGCAGGTCTGCCTGGCTGTGGAGGATAGAGGTCAAAATATATAGGAGTCTCCCTAACAATAAGTAGTAGTGTTATTCATTTACCCTTCTTGGTCATAGCAATGTAGTGGGATCTGCAAGCTTCAAGTGTTTTAACTTTGTCAAAGCACTTTGAAAAAGTGGTTTGTGGTATCTAGAAAGCTGATGTTGTGTGTGAAGATTGCTAACAAGCTTTATCCAAGGAAATCTGGCTTTCGAAGTTCAGAGAGCGGTGCCTCTTCGGTTTTCGAACAAGCAATCTTGTCGGGGATCTGGCTCTCGAGATTCAGAGAACGGTGCCTCTTCGATTTTTGAGAAAGCAATCCTGTTAGGAGTCTGACTCTTGAAATTCGGAGAGCAGTGTCTCTTCGATTTTTGAGAAAGTAATCATGTTGGGAGTTTGGCTCTCGAGATTCAGAGGGCAGGGCCTATTCAATTTTTAAGCACGTAATCCTGTTGGGAGTCTGGCTCTTAAGATTCGGAGAACGGTGCCTCTTCGATTTTTGAGAAAGCAATCATGTTGAAAGTCTGACTATTGAGATTCGAAGAGCAATGTCTCTTCGATTTTTGAGAAAGTAATCCTGTTGGGAGTCTAGCTCTCGAGATTCAAAGGGCGGTGCGCCTCTTCGATTTTTGAGCACCTAATCATGTTGGGAGTCTAACTCTCGAGATTCAGATAACGGTGCCTCTTCGATTTTTTAGCAAGCAATCTTATTGGGAGTGTTTTCTCGAATGTGAGTAAAGGTTGGGCATTTTTGCCAGTCTGCCTTGCCACGGAGCATGGAGGTTGTCACACATTGGGACTTTCTAGTTATCAAGCAGTGGTGTTGTTCCTTTACCCTTGTGGGTAATAGTAGGGTAGCTGGACCTTCAAAATTTATGTGTCTAACCTTTGTCAGAGATCTTTGGCAAAGTTATCTATGGTACCCGATGAGCTGATGTTGCGTGTGGAAAATGGTGCCTCTTCGAAATCCAGATAGTGGTACCTCTTCGATTTTTGAATCAACGGCCCTGTTGCCCTTTATTTTATAAGGGCACCAATTGTGTGCAAGAAGTACATTCAGAGAGTTATTGCTTGCAGGAATTTTCCCCTTACTTTAGAGATTTATTGCACCTCATTTCTCCTTTATCATTTTTGAGAATGTCTGGCCCATCCGACCGTCGTTTTGACTTGAACTTTGGTGAAGAGGCAGTCATGCCTTCTCAAGACAACATATGGCGCTCATCCTTCTTATCCCCTACTGGTCATCTTATCGTTGGGGACTCTGTGATGAAGAATGATATGACCGTTGCAGTGGTGGCCAAGAACCTTCTCACTCCCAAAGATAACAGACTACTTTCCAAACAGTCTAATGAGTTGGCTGTTAAGGATTCTCTGGCTCTTAGTGTTCAGTGTGCAGGTTCTGTGTCTAATATAGCCTAACGTCTATTTGCTCGAACCCGCCAAGTTGAATCATTGGCGGCTGAAGTGATAAGTCTCAAACAGGAGATCAGATGACTCAAGCATGAGAATAAACAATTACACAGGCTCGCACATGACTATGCTACAAATATGAAGAGGAAGCTCGACTAGCTGCAGGAATCTGATGGTCAGATTTTACTTGATCATCAGAGGTTTGTAGGTTTGTTCCAAAGGCATTTATTGCCTTTATCTTCTGGGGCTGTACCGCGTAATGATGCTCCAAATGATCAATCTTCAGTGCCTCATCCTTCTGGGATTCTGCCTAATACTGAGGCTCCGAATAATCACCCTTTGATGCCTTCTCTTTCTGGGGCTTTGCCGACTGCTGAGACTTCTCCTAAGCAACCTTTGTGAATGCTCACTCTTGTTTGTTTATTTTGATTCATGTATATTTACATATTTGTAACTTATCGGAGATATCAATAAACAAGCTTTGCTTCATTTCAACGTATTGTGTTAAATACACCAAGGCATTCTTCACTAAATTCTTTGAATTATTCCTTTTATTGAAGCTTTGTGAGTGAAATATGTAGGTTGAGGTAGTACTCCCTTAATTTCCCGAGTGAGGAAAACTTCTCGTTTAGAGACTTGAAAAATCCAAGTCACTGAGTGGTCGTGAGACTTGCGAGTATCAAGGTGCAGTAGCATATGGTAGGAGTGCACTAAGTCCCCGGACGAGGGAGTTGACGAATTAGGCATTTCCTTTCTAAGTGGTAGCCCAAAACTCCTTCTTCATATATATTTGTTATGAAAGTTGTTAGGCCCAAAGAATAGGAGGCCTAGGCAATTTTTTTTCAAATTTTTTTTAATTTTTTTTTTCGAATTTCCGAATTTTTTAATTTTCGAATTTTTGAAAAAAAAAAAATATATATATATATATATTTTAAAGCTTTATAGGTGAAGCTTTGGTGTTAAAGCTTTGTAGGTGAAGCTTTGAGGTTGAAGCTTTGTTGGGTACCATGAATTGATTTTGCTTCACACTATCTTGATCAAGATAGTGTGAAGCTTTTGTAGGTGAAGTTTTTGTGTTGAAGCTTTGTAGGTTAAGCTTTTGTGGGTGAAGCTTTTGTGGTGGGTGAAGCTTTTGTTGGTGAAGCTTTTATGGGTGAAGTTTTTATGGGTGAAGCTTTTGTGGTAGGGGAAGCTTTTGTGGTGGGGAAGCTTTTGTGGGTGAAGCTTTTGTGGGTGATGCTTTTGTGGTGGGGGAAACGTTTGTGGGTGAAGCTTTTGTTGGTGAAGCTTTTGTTGGTGAAGCTTTTATGGGTGAAGCTTTTGTGGTGGGTGAAGCTTTTATGGTAGGTGAAGCTTTTGTGGTGGGGGAAACTTTTGTGGGTGAAGCTTTTGTTGGTGAAGCTTTTATGGGTGAAGCTTTTGTGGTGGGTGAAGCTTTTATGGTAGGTGAAGCTTTTGTGGGTGAAACTTTTGTTGGTGAAGCTTTTATGGGTAAAGCTTTTGTAGGTGAAGCTATTGTGAGTGAAGCTTTTGTAGGTGAAGCTTTGGAGTTATAGCTTTTGTTGGGTACCATGAATTGATTTTGCTTCACACTATCTTGATCAAGATAGTGTGAAGCTTTTGAGAATTTATAGTTGTCATCCATTGATGAAGCTTTTGTTGGTGAAACTTTGGAGTTGAAGCTTTTGTTGGGTACCATGAATTGATTTTACTTCATACTATCTTGATCAAGATAGTGTGAAGCTTTTGAGAATTTGTAGTTGTCCTCCATTGATGAAGCTTTTGTTGGTGAAGCTTTTGTGGTGAAGCTTTGTTAGGTACCACGAATTGATTTTGCTTCACATTATCTTGATCAAGATAGTGTGAAGTTTTTAAGAATTTGTAGTTGTCCTCCATTGATGAAGCTTTGTTGAATTTCCCTTTTTTTTTTCTTTTTTTTTTTTTTTGGAAACTAGAAATTTGAAAATGTGGGAGAGACAACATATACAAATTTTGCTTCCACATTGTTGAGCAAGAGATTGTGATGCAAGTCACACCTTGTAGTAGTTGAACGTTTGGATGAACCATATAAATTGAATTTGCTTCGAAGGTTTGAGAATTGTAGTTGCCCTCCATTGATGAAGCTTTTGTTGGCACCATAAATTTGTTTTGCTTCACTGTCTTGATCAAGAATGTGTGAAGCTTTTGAGAATTATGGTTGAACTCCTTTGATAAAGCTTTTCTTGGCACCATAAATTGGTTTTGCTTCACACTATCTTGATCAAGAGTGTGTGAAGCTTTTGAGAATTGTGGTTGAACTCTTTCGATGAAGCTTTTGTTGGCACCATAAATTGGTTTTGCTTCACACTGTCTTGATCAATAATGTGTGAAGCTTTTGAGAATTGTGGTTGCCCTCCATTGATGAAGCTCTTGTTGGCACCATAAATTGGTTTTGCTTCACACTGTCTTGATCAAGAGTGTGTGAAGCTTTTGAGAATTATGGTTGAACTCCTTTGATGAAGCTCTTGTTGGCACCATAAATTGGTTTTGCTTCACACTATCTTGATCAAGAGTGTGTGAAGCTTTTGAGAATTGTGGTTGAACTCCTTCGATTAAGCTTTTGTTGGCACCATAAATTAGTTTTGCTTCACACTGTCTTGATTAAGAGTGTGTAAAGCTTTTGAGAATTGTGGTTGCCCTCCATTGATGAAGCTCTTGTTGGCACCATAAATTGGTTTTGCTTCACACTGTCTTGATCAAGAGTGTGTGAAGCTTTCTACGAGTTGTAGTGTTTGCATTGTTACAGAGGGGAAGTGTCTGAAGCAGATGCAAGAGGGCTGAATAGCTTGATCTTCGTATTCCATGCACTGAAGTTGCTGTTGGCTTGCAATAAGACTTTGTTGGTGACTATAACTCTTGTTGGGCATAAGTGCTCCCCTAGTTGAGTTGTCAAGCTTGAGGGTTTTTTATTATTTGTGAATGCTAGGAGTTCACATGTACAAGTTGTACCACTCGTCTTCTGGTAGGTGGAATGAATGGTGAGTTGCTTTCATCACTTGGTTGGTGGTACGAAGATGAGTTCCTTTTTCACCTGGTTGGTGGCATGAGTGGCAAGTTGCCAAATGATATTAGAGTACGGGTTGTACATTTCATCACCTGGTTGGTGGCATGAAGGAGAGTACGGGTTGTACATTTTATCACCTGGTTGGTGGCACGAAGATGAGTTCCTTCTTCACCTGGTTGGTGGCATGAGTGGCAAGTTGCCAAATGATATCAGAGTACGGGTTGTACATTTCATCACCTGGTTGGTGGCATGAAGATGAGTTCCTTCTTCACCTGGTTGGTGGCACGAGTGGCAAGTTGCCAAATGATATTAGAGTACGAGTTGTACATTTCATCACCTGGTTGGTGGCATAAATGAGAGTACGGGTTATACATTTCATCACCTGGTTGGTGGCATGAAGATGAGTGTCTTCTTCACATTTCATCACCTAGTTGGTGAGAATAAGGGCAAGGTGTAGAGGCACATTGTAGCAAGTGTCGAAGACACAAAGTATGCTGAACCCTTTCGAAACACAGTTGGCTTATGTATGGATGTGTTGGAATGTATGATGTTTATGTATGAATGTGTTGGAATGTATAATGTTTATGTATGAATGTGTTGGAATGTATGATGTTTATGTTGATTGATATGAGTGATGCTTATAAATGTTTTGCTATGCATGAAGGGATCCATGCTTTTGATATGTGAATCATGTTGGTTGTAACACTTAGTATCACATACTTTGTGTCAAAGTATGCATGTTGAAGCTCTGAGTTGGAGTATAAGGGTAGGTCAGCGTAGACCAAGTGTTCCAGTGCTAACGCAAAAGACTCAGAAGAAGTTGTCTGAATTCCCTCTTCTTTAAATATTTACCGAATGGCTTGTGTGACAAAAGATCTCAACCGGTTGAGAGTCAAAACATTTGTAATGTGTATGCCTTCTTATAATAGCATTTCCTTCAATACTTAGTCCTCCACTTTGAAAGAGTGAGGCTTGACCCTATAGTCATAATAGTCGACGGTACGTTCACCCCTGGTTGTCTTGATAAGAACTTTTATCCCTCTTATTGTAATGGGCTTGCTGAGAGTAAAAATCCTTCATCTTACCAATAGACAGATATGTTTGGTGACTTAGCAAGTAGCTAAATGAGGCAGAAGATGATGCAATAGGTGTCTGAATGGCCAAGATCTCCTCACTTGGTAGAACTTGACTTCCACTTCCCACTTGTTGATAGGGGTTAACCATATGGGGGTTCCCTTGGTATGTCCTTGCTTCAGCGGAGGCATGGTTGTAAGCATGTTCCATCACCTCAGAGTAAGTCTTCCAAGTGTTGGCATTGATCATGTACTTGAAGAAACAATCACGTAGGCCTGCTGTGAAGGCCTTGAGGGCGGTCTTGTCATCTACCTCAGCGCAGTGAGAATACTCATAGCTGAAGCGACTGGCATACTCTCGTAGTGACTCGTCCAGCTTCTGGTGAATAGTGTACAAGTTATTTGTAGAATGCAAGCAATCGATCTGGAAGATGTGTTGAGAAACAAACAGTTTCCTCATTTCCTTAAATGAGTCTACTGTCTCAGGTGGAAGACGGTAATACCAGTTTAGAGCTCCGCCAGATAGGGTGGAGGGGAAGAGAAGACATTGTTCCTTGTCGGTGTGCATCTGATATGCCATGGTGGACTCAAAGAGGTTAAGGTGTTCAAATGGGTCCTCCCTTCCAGTATATAGTTGTAAACCAAGCTTTTGTTTTGTCTTCGCTTGAATGGGGGTGTCGAGGATCCTCCTTGTGAGAGGGCCAGGCATGGGTTAGTTCCAGTCAAGTATCTCAGCCTGACGTTTAGCCTTCAACTTGTTTACTTTTTCAATGAGCTGTAGGACAAAGGGGTCTTGAGTGAAGCCATGTACTACTGGAATTTTCTTTCGTAAGTCTTCATCGCCTCTTGGAAGTAGGAAAGTTTGAGCAAGGGCGTGTGTTTTTTTCTTGGACTCGCCATACTGACTTCTAGAGTGAGTCTGTCGGAATACCTCAGAGTCCCCTGTACCTTCATGTTCCTCTAGGACCTGTTGTTCTTTCCCTAGATTGGCATCGGGCTTGGGTCGTGGGAGGGGACCGAGTCTTTTAGAAACCCTTGGGTCATTGATCTTCGAGCATATGTGGAGGGGATTCTCTCAACGTTGCTTTAAGAAGTCTCGGCAGTCACGATAAACGGCTTTCGATCCTTCCAACCCTTCTGCAAGGAGGCTTCTTCCTCCACTTCTCTTGTTTCGGGTCTAATCATTTGGGTTGAGAGAAGTCTCATGTTGATCAACGTTTTGATGATTAGCTCGCTCCTCATCAGGGATACCCATGTCAAATGGAGGTGACCCTCCGTGTTGGGGGGTATCCAGATGATGGTTGATGTCCACAAGGGCAACGAGCTTACGTGTTTAAGTACGCCTAGTTTCGTAGAGCGTCTCAAAGAGCTTCTCATATTGCTCCTGGAAGACCTCATTCTTCATTACTATCTTGTTGTTCTGAGCTTCTAGCTCATCGACTTTAGCTTGAAGAGCAACCATTTTTCCTTCCTTCTTTTATTGCTTTGCATTAGGTGCAAGAAGGGTGTCGTTCTGTGTGTTGTGGCTTCCTTCGCTCCCTATGTTGGAGAGGGATGCCTGGTCAAAAGAGAGTGTACGAATGGTGGAAACCAGCTTGGCAAAGTTGAAGATAGTGGGAATAAGTGTTGTTCCCACAGACGGCGCCAAATGTTGATGCACAAAATTGGTGAGGACTTTGGTACAACAAAAAGTGTTAAGTTTGTGACCTTCGCTAGATTGCTCCGGTCACTAGTGTGGATAAGTAAGTAAATGGATAGGGATAGGGAAGCAAACATAAGATGCACGTGGTTCACCCAGATTGGCTACGTCCACAGAGTAGAGGAGTTCTCATTAATTGTTAAGAGTTTACACAAGTACATAGGTTCAAGCTTTCCTTTAGTGAGTACTATTAAATGATTTAGTACAAATGACATTCGGAAATATTGTGAGATAATGATCTTTATTTATAAAAGAGAGTTTCTAGTTTCATTCTGACATTGACACGTGTCGTGTTGTGATTGGCTTCTGATGTTGACACGTGTCGCGCTATGATTGGCTTCTGATGTCGACACGTGTCGCGCTATGATTGGCCTCCTGGTTGGAGGGAAACTCTTCTGGGTCCTTGACGGTATAACGTTGACCGGTGCTCAGTAGTTTCGAGATTGGTCAAGTATGGTACAAACAAGTTTTTTACTCAAATAAAACCGATTAACTAGATTCCACATCAGCAAATTCATTAATTATATTTAACTTTACACATTTAAAAATTTTCGATGCCCAAAACACCCCTATTTGAATGTTTGATGGACACAATTAGTTCCATATAGATTGTAAGGGAGAATTAATGATTTTACGAAAATAATAAATAATAAATTTATTGCCTAATATATAATAACAACAAAACATACCTAATATATGTAATAATACATGCTTAGTTAAGTCAACAAATTATATTTTACATATAAATGTAGGTAAATTATTTCACACACATATATATAACAACAACAAAAAACATGCATGGTATACGTAAAAATTCATGCAAAATAATTTACCTACAAAAAATGTTATTTGATTCAGTGCACCTACTATTCGAATTTTAAAATGTTAGATTGCTTAAAAAAACAAAATAATTTCCCCACTATATGTAAAATACATGCAAAATAATTTACCTACATAATAAAGCAAACCCAATGTATGCAAAATAATGTACCTACATAAAAAAAATATTATTATTTTATTCAATACTATTTTACCTATTATTTGTACATATAATAATAAAATGTGCCCAATATATATGATGATACATACAAAATATATGTTATTTGCTCATCATAAATTTACATATAGGTAAATTAATTAGTATAATATGTTTGATCATATTGTAGTACTGTGCAAACATATGTACATACATATATATATTGAGCTTGTGATAGTACTATACACATTGGAACGTATATATGTATATATATATATATGTGTGTGTGTGTGTGTGTGTGTGTGTGTGTGTGTTAGGGGTAATAATATGCAATAAATTATTTGTTCATTGTAATTAAGGTGAGTAATAATATTTATTGATTTATTTTGAATGTTGTGGTACAAGTTGTAAATATTTTGTATTAATAGGTCAATTACTTTCCTACATGGCAATCACTTTTAAATTTGGGTTTTATTTGAATGTTTATAATTATGTGGGTTTTTATATGAGAAATAAGAGTTACAATGGTCTAATCTAAAAAACTCTTATTATTATTACTATTGAACCAAAAGGTAAACAGAAGATGAAGAGACTGCATTTTAATCAAGCTCGATAGCTCGATCAAGAATTCTTATCACAATCCTCAGGGGTAAATTTTAGTTGCCTCCCATTAAGATCATATATGAATCTGTAATTCGCTTGCTGCAACGATCCTATAATAATACGAACATCATTCGGCATGATCGCCAAACACATAACCCCATTCCCGGGCGTATCACCGTCCAACTCAATAAATCCGTCCTCGTGTGCGATCTCAAGGTTAGCATTATTTTCAAAGTGAAAGGTAATAGGAGGCAGGTCCTCGAACCCCAAAGGTGGCGGCGGCGACCATTTATAGCACAAGTCGAGCTTAAGGTCAGAAGGACTGGGAGCCCTGATGAAGTCATGAATCTTCGAAAAATAACTCTCCAAGAACGCAATCACTGCATCATAAGCAGGCCTAATGAGAGAAGTAAATGTACTGCCATTGTCCATAACACAGCCACCTTCTTGACCCTGCTTGCGTATAGCAAACACCGATGGATCGATTTGAAGCCTTTGTTCATCCACGCTTATGCCCTGCAAATTGACGTAGTAATAGGGTATGTCTTGAAGGAGGACTAATGGTGTGACACTGCCGCTGCCTGGTGGCGGTTGGGGGATGTCCGCACCAAATCGGAGATACGTTGTAGTGTGCAAATCACGACAGAGGCAGAATGAAAATGCTCCTTGAATAAGATTGGAAATTTGGACTGGAAACGAATTGGGAGTATATCCCAAACCCAAAACTCCCGAAACCTCCCAATCATATTGTGTGTTTTTTGCATCATATGCACAGCCGAACACTATGCCTTCAATGGGCTCCGTCTGCCCGCTGGTTGACAAAAAATGGAAAGTTTCTCCTGCAAGCAACCAATCAAGCAAAATCTTATCAAGGGTCGGAAAATGCAAAAATATTTATACATATAAGAATCAGTAATGCTCTTTTAGAGACACAAAAATGGCATATTTGTTAATAGATACTCTAAAAGCATATGTTATGTAAAAAATAATGGACAGAGATCCTCTTCAAATCTCATTTTCCGGAGCCCAAGGACTAGACAATGCAGATCACTCAAATTGAATCCGATAGTCTCCATTAACTCATTCCACTGATCACCTCACACAAACCAAGGGCTCCGATTTCTTTTTCACACAAACCAAGACCTGTATTTCCTAGTCCTTAAGCTCCGGACACTAAGGTCTAAAGAGGATTCAAATTAGAAAATAATATTCATTCAAACACACAAATTGACCTCTATTAGAGAATGTCATCAACTGTGTTAGCTTTGTGTGTCTAAATAGCTTACTCTGTAAAAGGGTTTGTATCTTAAATCGTTAAAAGTAGACAATCACTCTTGCACCGAGGTCCCAACATGTTGTTTGTATAAAAAGAAGAACGTAATAAAAAATTAATATTGCGAGAAGATTATCATGCCTGCGAGAATGGTACGGATGGCGGAGCTGCTCAGGTACGTAATGTCTTGGGAGCAGAAATCCCCGACGCATTGGCCTGGTTTGCAAAGGGGATGCCGACCGCAAGGGAGAGGCTTATAAGATTTGGACTGGCTGTTAGGGTAAGGGGGTGCCTTGGTATGAAAGCATTCGTTTGGAGGCTTTTGACAATCCTCACAGAGATTCCATAAGAGGCTGCTCCCGGTGTCGATGTACAAGTAGAACGATTTGAATGGATCCGCAGGAAAAGCCTCGTCGAAAGTGCCAAGGCCAACTTGTATAGTGTAAGTTGCAATAAGCTGAAATTGGAGCTTCGGACGGATCAAATCGTTGGTCATCGTTTGATTTGTATTAATATATGTGTTGAGGGCCGATGAAATGGTAAAATCGAGGTGTTGAGCTCGGGCAGCGGATTGGTTTACGAGTCTCCGAATTTTTTCCGTATAAGAAATATTGCCAGGATAGAGAGGTGATGCTGGTGAATGAATGTGTATGAGTCCCATGGTCAAGCCATAGGGTTTGGCTTCAGTAGTAGTAGTAGTACTAGAGCCACCCCAAACTGAGAACAGCAAGAAGCTAGTAGATAGGAAGCTGCAAACAACATCACGAACTGCTTTCATTATCTGCGTCATGGGATTTTGATTAGGGAGAACTTGGTAGAAGGCTTAATATATTTTGTCTGCAACTCCAAAGCTGCTTAAATAGTATACGAATATCTAATAGCCATGGTTGGTAGGCTGCATATTTGTTAGGTTTCTTAAAACTTTTTTTTAAGGAAAAATTATATACTTCTCCATATGAGCAGTTTTTTTCCTTTAATTGCTTAAATTTCCTTATTAGGGTTTATCAAATAAAGAAATATAACGTACTTTTCCATATTAGCATAGCAATTAATTACCCTGCATAGTTTTTCCTTTTCTGGAATTACAGATGATGCATGCATGTCTTTGAAAAGATGCATGTATTGCAATACTGGTTTTGAGTTACATGTATATTGGTTGGTAAGACGCTTTATATGGAAAAATGAGGGTTTTTTTCCATAAGAGCAGTTTTGCCTTGCTTAAATTTTCTTATCAGACAATTATCACCCAAAGGAATATATATATTATTCAAGGATACTCGCTTGTGACACACGTTTATGTGGAACCCACTCTATAATGTATTTCAACGATTCAACTATCTATCTTTTTTGTCTTCCCTCAAGGATCATATTTACCAAAAATCACCCAAATTCAAAATCATATGACCATTGGATTAAACTTAATGTTTTTTTGCAGAACCGTATTCGACCATTTTCTTTATTACAAATGAATGTCTTAATGTTTTGAATTTGTCTATTTGTTTTCAAGGATGATCTATGAATGATGTGCTAAAATATAAATGCTTCATATCATTAAAATACATTACAAAGTAGCCTTTTAAAAGCATGTATCCCCAAATCTTAACCCACACACACACCTTTATACAAAGGGATCCCCATTTTTTTTTTTAATGGAGATTAGGTGTGGGGCCCACTCCACATCGAATTTCAACGATCCGAACCATCTATTTTGTAAGTCTCGATTCATAGATCATCGTTACAAAAAATCAATTTCATCCGAAACCATTTGCCTATTTAACTATCAAGGTCAAATTTCATTGTTTCTTATATAACAAAGTATTTGTTCATTTCTTTGAACACAATTAGATGTCTTAAATATTTCCGATTTGGCTAATATTTTGCAAGGATGATCTATGAGGTACAACTTGAAAAATAGACTATTCAGATAGTTAAAGTTCGATGTAGTGTGGACCCCACAATTAATCCCTATTTTTATAAAAAAATTGGGGATCCATTTCCTTAGAGGCTTCCTACACACACACACACACACATACATATATATATATATATAGCGGAATGCATATATGTGCAATGAGGCAAATGACGAACCATGCACGTCTCTAGTACATACCAAAGTGGCTTAGAAGTATTAATCAAAGGATAAACAACAGAAAACATTGAACTCAATATTTAAATTTTGTTTTTGTAAATTTATGAAAACTGCTAGCTAAGAATAGCAATATTATTGGTTTAGTGATTTTTATCAAATTGGAAGATGTCCCATATTTGAATCCCCCTCTTCAGCCATATCAAAATAAAATATAAAAAAAATTCTACTAAGAGAGTATGAGCAAGGGCGGAGCCAGCCAGTGGCTGCCCTGAAATCTAGCAGACCCCAAATGTGAAAAGATGATTTTAGTGTTAGAAAAAATATGTATTATGGAATATTAAGTCTAATGTTGCACAAAACAAAAATCTAGCCTACCGTTAGCACTTAAAATTTCGCTCCATAAAAGAGACTCGTGAAACGAAAGAAATCAAGATCCAAATTTCGAACCAGGAAAATTTCGTTCTATACTACAAGGAAAATAAATTAGCCCGCATACCCAATATAAATCCTAGCTACAACCTTGAGCAAGAGGGGTTTCTGTTTCCTTTTCCCACTCTGGTATGATTCATGACATAGTTATTAATCACATATTGCTTAGAGAAATTGAAGATTAAGCCTTGTAGGTATTTTCCAGCTTCATCATATTTGTCGGTTTTAATTTACCCAGAAGAAACCTTTCGTTCTTTTTATGGTCTCTTACTCGTACCAATATATTACTTGCAAGTAAACTTCTTATCTTCTAAGAAAAAATAGTTAATTGCTTTCTTGAGTAATTTTTTTTTTTCTAAGTGGAGATCGATTAGGCGAGAAAGATATACAATAACTTGATTCTTCGTACACTACCAAAAAATAGATGTTTAGGGAGGAATTGTTTCGTCACTTGAAGTCCTCATTTCGTCCGCGGAATGTTTTTACCAAGAAGATGGAGCTCCTCACAAGATTCTCGTTGTAGCACCCTCAGGAAAAGTCTACAGTGCCGACACTGGTGAAGCTTTTCGTTCTTAAAAGCCTTCAAAGCGCCAGTGAAAGCAATTTCCTCGCCGTATGATAGAAAACACAAGAAAATTGAAATTTATACAACAAAAAGGTTATTTCCTCGCTATATAGTAATTGTTTCAACCATATCAAAATAATAGGAATTTATTTACGAAGTTAAAATCCTATATAGTTTTAATTAGACTTTGCAGAGTATATTAATATATATATAAGATAATATATAGATGATATACAGTTATACACACACGATAGTTCTAAAAGACTGCATTTTCTAACAAATTAAAAACATGACAAACAGAAAGACGTACACTTTCTAACCTCTACGCTGCAAGAGGCCCCTTCTGTTGTATTTATAGTTTGTTTCAGGGCCACTGCGGATGCACTAGATTACAAAGAAAATCCAGAAAGACCAACCAAAAAAGGAAAAGTGTAAGAGAAGTGTATTGGTATAAGTTAAATACCCACATACATGCATATATTTATATGGTTATATATGATTATGAAAACTTATCATTGGGCTCGTTTGATATTTACTTCGTTTTGAAGACAAAAATATAGAGAAAACAAGGGATGAAGAATGAAAATAAATCTTGATAGCGAAAACACAACTGAAAATAGGTTTTGGTTCTTATTTTGTGTGCTTTTCTTTGTTCAAATATTATCTCTCACATCGTCTTTTTTCTTTATTTTTCCGAAGATTCTGTAAAACCAAAAACTAAAATTGAAATAATTTTAAACGTTGTCTTAACATATATAGCAGTATAAGAATTATGAATGAAATATAAAGTAAGCCCTTATCTGAACAAGAAAGAAACCTAACAAGTTAAGTGGACATGCATTGCATGGCTGCTAAAAAAGGTTTATGTGAAAATAAAAACAAATAAACAGAGTAATTAGCAGACGTTGCAAAGTCGTATCTGGCATGCACTACGCTGCGCATAACACAATTCAAGAAATTGTGCTGGTTTTTCAACATTTGAAGGGTCAATATTAAATCAAGCCGCAAATTCTCTCTTTTCAATGTGGAAATTTAATTACCTAATTAAAGTTGCCATTCCATTATAAGCACGATTAAAGATTAAAGATATAGCTTTTGCAGATAAAATCTTAACTGGCATATGGCAAGACTCACATTATTGGGTTAAATAAGTTGCCAACTTCTCACATGATGCGTTAAAAAAAAGTAGCACACACGACAATAATATCAAAGTTTTGGATTTCATTTTATGATAGATTAATAGTGTGATAGTTCGCAACCGATACGTTACTATTATTCAATAGCTTGTTTTTACATGAATAGATGACATGATTGATATTTTATTAAAGACAAATACTTATTTCACTATAGCAAGATTAATAAAAGAAGCTTCCATGGCACAAGGATGTTACCATGGTGTTATTATGTGACAATGGAGGAAATCTTGACAGTAGTATCTCCAGCGTAAGTCAGCTTCTCTCATTTTGCAACTATGATATAGTATTGTACTCAAAAAAGGAAAAAAAAAAACTATGATATAGTATTAATAACTTATAACATCACGTAGCAATGTGGCTGTCACACCAAAACTACAATCAAGACGTGTAAAATGGATACTTATTATGTCAGTGAATTGGAGCTGTAACATCCCACATCGCCTAGGGGAGTGGATCCTATAAGCCTTATATGTATATTCTCATCTCTACCCAGCATGAGGCTTTTTGGGCTTCGGGTTTCGTAGGAACTCTGAAGTTAAGCGAGTTCGAGCGAGAGCAATCCTATGATGGGCAACCTACTGGGAAGTTCTCGTGTGAGTTCCCAGAAACAAAACCGTGAGGGCGTGGTTGAGGCCCAAAGCTGACAATATCGTGCTACAATGGAGTCGAGCCAGGGATGTGGTGGGGACCTAGGCTGGGATGTGACAATTTGGTATCAGAGCCAATCCATGACCGGAATTGTGCCAACGAGAACGTTGGGCCCCTAAGGGGGGTGGATTGTAACATCCCACATTGCCCAGGGGAGTGGATCATGTAAGCCTTATATGTATATTCTCATCTCTACCTAGCATGAGGCTTTTTGGGAGCTCACTGGCTTCGGGTTCTATAGGAACTCCGAAGTTAAGCGAGTTCGCGAGAGCAATCCTATGATGGGTGACCCACTGCGAAGTTCTCTTGTGAGTTCCCAGAAAAAAAAACCGTGATGGCGTAGTCAAGGCCCAAAACGGACAATATCATGTTATGGTGGAGTCGAACTCGGGATGTGGTGGGGGCCAGGCCAGGATGTGACAGGAGCATAAACATAATAAACTGCTTTAATTTGGTATCATACGCTAGTATATTGAGTTGACAAAACGACCTCTTGTTCATGTAAGAATACAAAAGCTAAGCGTACTCCAATTGACAATTGGCAAGCAAAAGTTATGTAGTGATCTACAACACACGGCATATATACAATACAATGAATACATATAACAATACATTTTGCATAAAGGCCTTGAAACGTAACTGCTAGTGGCCTATCAGGTATCCAATGTAAACCCTTTTGGTTTTGTTGTTGCAAAACGCTCTACTGTTTGCTTCACGAAACCTCATGGCTCAAGCTCCACGAAACTGAGGCCAATAACAAAATATTAAACTCCAAATTTATTGAACTCTAAATTTATGTCACCTCATATTTTTTGTACAATGTTTTATAATATTGGCTTGATAATTAACGTTAAACTGTGAGATAACAAAGATTTCATGAAGAGTCTCACTTTTAAAAGAGTTTCCTTAGCATTTATGTTCTCGAAGATTAATTAGTACGTCTAGTAATTAGCTAGCCAGCTATGAGCTTAATTTCCCAATTAACGATGGAGCTTTCCAAGCTCACTAATTCCTTGCCCAAAACCACAAGACACCCAATCAAACCACACAAATACAGTGTGTTCACAGCTAGCTCCCAAATTCCAACAGTTAGCTAACTTAACTCATCAAATCGGTTTCTTTTTTCTTCTTCTTTTCCTTTTCCTTTTCCCTTCTACTCTCTTGTATATAAACGCATGCTATGCAAGAGTTATAGCAAGCTCTGAGTGTTTGAGTTTTTGGAGAGCCCTCGGCCTCAAAACTCTCTCAGTCATTAAAGAGCTTCATCAAGCCAAGAATGGCAGCCCCTGATGCTCCTCTCTTGGCCTCAGTTTTTGGCATTCTAGGTAGCCCTGGCTACTAACCCTAGCCCCTAGCTTATTAGTTTCTAATTTTTCTATCTCCCCTTCCCAAACTTCCCCAGTAAATCTGAATTTTTTTTCTATTTCGTCTTCGACTTGGTTTCAATTCTAAGTTCTCTCGATTTTCTTTTTTCTTTTTTCATTTCTACAGGTAACATTGTGTCCTTCATGGTGTTACTAGCTCCACTGTAATCCCTCTCTCTCTCTCTCTCTCTCTCTCTCTCTCTCTCTCTCTCTCTCTCTCTCTCTCATATATGCATATGGGATTTTCATGTATCATCTGTAATTGTTATCTAACTTTCTTTTTCCTTTTTTTTTAGGCCAACATTTTATAGGATTTTCAAGAAAAAATCAACAGAGGGATTCCAATCTATACCTTATGCAGTGGCACTGTTTAGCGCCATGTTGATGCTCTACTATGCCTTCCTCAAGGGACATGCTTTCATGCTCATCACCATCAATTCCATCGCCTGCGTCATCGAAACAAGTTATCTTGTAATCTACATGATTTATGCACCAGCAAAAATCAGGGTACATAATTATAATACGCTCTATCTTGTAGGGTTAGGTGCGATCCGATTTGGCGTACCTATAAAACATTTCACGTTCAGCTTTTATTTACTCGCATACAATTTTGTTCTGGTTTTGCAGATTTATACGGCTAAGCTACTTACCCTTTTCAATGTGGGGGCTTATGGTGTGATCTTATTTGCTACTTCCTTAATCACAGATCCTTATCTGAGGATTAAAATAGTTGGGTGGACTAACGTTGTGTTTTCTGTATGTGTATTTGCTGCTCCTCTTAGTATAATGGTAAGAGAATTTATTCACACTAAGCCTAGTATTTTTAATGTTAATAAATACGGATCAATTCACCTAATTTATCATCTCCTTTTACCATTTTCAGAGGCTAGTTATTAAAACAAGGAGTGTGGAATACATGTCCTTCCCTTTGTCGTTCTGCTTAACTCTATGCGCTGTGATGTGGTTCTTCTATGGCCTTCTACTAAGAGATTTATTCGTAGCGGTACGAATTCTCAGCTCCTTGACCTCTAAGTAACATATGTGATGTTGCACTATAATAATACTGCCCCACTGTTTTAAAACTCTTTTGCTTTTTTTCTTCCATGTTTAGGCACCAAACATCCTAGGGTTCGGGTTCGGGATTGCGCAGATGATCATGTACCTAGTGTTCAAGAAATCAAAGAAAGCCGTCTTACCCCAATATATTCTCAAAGAGATACCAAATGAAAATGGGGTTGCAGAAAATGACAATCAGTTGAAAGAAGAAGACACAAATGACAGCAAGGTTGAAGATGTTTGCTCGGAGAGCATGACAAGCAAGGTTGAAGATGCTCGGTCGGAAAGCATGACAAGCAAGGTCGAAGATGCTCGGTTGGAGAGCATGACAAGCAAGGTTGAAGATGCAACTACAGAACAAAATGAATCAGTTGTGTGATGACTTAGAGTGGATGAAATACCTAATGATCCACATGAATACATTTAGAACTGCCATTAGGGTTTTGATATCCTTAAGGCCACTATGGATATTGCAAATTGGAACAGCTGCTGTTCTTCTAGTTCTAGCTAGCCAGTTCCCCATTAATGTTTCTATCTTCTCTCTCTTTTTCTTTGCCAATACTATTATTGGTTTGTTCTACCATGTGGCCCTTTCGTACCAAAGTAATTGCATACAGCAAATAGAATGGAGAAAACCTAATCTGATCACAAATGTAGCGATAAACCTAATCTAGTTAACAAATGCTGTCAACTTAATCTACTAAGTAGGCAGACACGTACCCTTACGAAACATATTGCTCCAACAAAAAAAATGATGATAAAATGTTAACATCTTTCATAATCTAATTAACAATACTTTTCAAATTTGAAAGTTCCGCTGGGAGAGACCATGCATCCAAATCATTCTTTATATTGTTGAGAGTATTGGAGTAGAGGAACTTTGGTACAATTGGAGATTTGGTCTCTAAACTAAAAATTTGTGAATATTTGTTCATGAAGTTATAAATGTAGAGCAATGATATTTTTGGCTAACTCTATTAAAACTTCAATCTATTTTTTGCCCAACATTATAAAGGGTTTAAAAGGGCAAATGCGAGCATAGCAACATGCTAAAGAATCCGTGGATGTACCCAAGGGGTTGAGCGGATGTGCTCCCTATGCACATTGTTCGTCTGGAGGAATTCTTTTGGGCTAACTTCCTTTTGAGTCCAAAGTTCAAGTTTTAACCCAAACACACATGAGATCAAATCCTCTATTGAGCATCTTCAACAACCTAGCTAATGAGGCTTTCTGGCGACTTAAACAAAAAAAAATATGGAGAAAAACCAAGCTCCAACAAACTAGCTATCTTAACTTCGTAAATAGTAACTAACAAGATTAGCTAGGAGGGAAAAGAAAGTTAAATTTTTGCTAAACATTAAAAACTATAAAAAAAAAGCTAGTATTGTTGGGTCAGTTGGCTAGCTACAATAATAAAAATGAACTATTATTAGCACTCATAAATATCTTATTCTACACTCTTTTTTTTCTAATTATAGAAAATTCTGAATTCAAAATGAGATTTTAGGAGTGCCAGTAACAATTCCCTAATCGAAATTTAACTAATATTGTTGGAGATTCTCTGCATATCCCTTTCTTCCGGACCAACAAATCATAGCCGTCGATGCAAATCCAGCGGCTTGCAAATAAATTTGTGCCTAAATTTGTGTTGCCTGGGCAAATCCTCTGCAAGTCTCTCCCTTGCACTTGCACTAGAGCACGCTTTACTTACCCCTAATCTGCAAATTAGGGTTTCCAATTCGTCCTCTTTCCTCCCCAATTCCTTTACCCATTTCTCAATACTTCCCTAATTCCGCTCAACAATGAAGAATCAACACCCAAAACACGAAGGAAACAGAGAGAAATTCAGCGGCTCGAGATCGAGTAGCATGAAGAAGAAGAAGAAGAACATGAGGAGGATGGGCGGTCAAGGCCTTTCGCTCGAGGCCTTCGCGAGTGCCAAATCGAACAGCAGCTACTTCAACCCAGCTTTGATTAGTATGGAAAAGCCCTCTCCTTTGATTTCATTTCGATTTGTCTTTATTTTTTTTCAATTTTTATTTGTTTCTGTATCAATATTTTTCCTGTTTATATCATCTTCTTTCAATTTTTATTTACTTTTTGCTTGGTGGGTATGATTTATTGTGATTTTAATGAATTGGGTTGGTTCTGTTTATTGTATCAGAGAAGCAGAAGGAGCTCTACAAGAACTCCAAGTATGTGAACAAGTATAAGAAGTCACTGAAACAACAGCAGAGCAATCCTCCGTTGGCGATAAGCCGCTTCGAGGTTTGATTTCTTTGGCTTATGTTTTGTTGGATTTTATTTGAAATTAGGGACAGGGATTGTGTGTTATGAAAACCCAATTACACTCTTGTTGTGAAAACATTATTTGGAGATTGAAGTCTCAAGTTGTGTATTGTTTCGGTGTACAGGAGGAGATGGAAACCGAAGATGGTAAAAGGGAGAGCAAAACGGGATATGTTAGTAAGAAGGAGAATGAGACTGAATGTGGTAGTAAAATGGAGAGTGGAGCTGGAGATAGTAGTGAAAAGGAGAACGAAACTGGAGGTGGTAGTAAGATGAGTAAGAATGACAAGAAGAAAAAGAAGTACGGTGCTCGTAGTATAATGAAAATGTATGAGATGAAACATGAAGATGAACAGAAGGAGAGAATGGAGAGGGAGGCGATTATTCAGGCAAAGAAGGAAGAACGAGAAAAGGCGGAAGCACGAAGGAAGTCTTCTAGGGAGAAGATGCTTAAGAAAACGCATAAAGGTCAGCCTGTTATGAAGTACAGAATTCAGCATCTTTTGGAGACTATTCAAGGTTCTTCGAAGCAAGCATAGTTTGCGTAAGTTTTCGAACTTGTTTTGATATTTGGATAATCATAATTGTAATGTTGCTGATTGAATTACTACTCGAGCAATGGAAAAACAGTTTTGATACCGTGAGGGTAGTGAATCGGTTCTCTACATGTTGTTGTGATAGTTTTTTTCATCATTTTCTATGAACGTTTAAACGCTTAAGTATTGTTTATTTACTCGGTATTAAAACCTCATCTAGCTTGCAACCAGAATAAAACCCGTTTAGATGATATGTTACTACTGAACCAACCATATACCGAGCAGAACACCATCTCTATCATCTTGTCACACACACAAGCACTCGGAAATGAACCGAGCCTGTGCCAAAATGTTCGACTGAGAAGATTTCAGTGTCTCTGATGCGCAGCAATTAGAGAGCGCTTCGGAGGTGGTTTGCAGATGAACATGAGTATAACTGTATGAGAGAAGTTGTTCGTTTCGGAGGCTCGCTGCTGGTTTGCAAACTTGCAATGCTAGAGCTTCCCCTCCATTGTGTTTTTCCAAAGTTGAATTTCCTCGATATCCATACAAAACATGTTCTCCAAGGAAAACGTTAAAACGGGTTACCAGCTTTATTTGTGTACCCTGTTTAGAATGTATTTAGATTAGAAAATCATGCTTAAAATTTCTTGTTGCGCAAGATATATGAGGATTGTTCTTGAAAAATTTAGTTATATTATTCCTGGAAATTTCGGAAACTCAAAACATAATTTATTATTTTAGTTGAATTAATATGGTTACTTAAATTAAACTACCTCAAATAATTTTTCGAGATGTAATCCTAATAATTTTTCAGATAGGATTTCGAGTGACACGTGTCGCTAAAGTGATGAACTCTCCATATTTCTTGTCGATATGTATTCTCAATAATTTTTCGGATATGATTTCGAGTGCCACGTGTTGCTATTTGAGTAACTCTCCAGATTTCTTATCGATAAGTAATCTCAATAATTTTTCGGATAGGATTTCGAGTGTCACGTGTCGATATGTGAGTAATTCCCCAGATTTCTTGTCGATATGTAATCTTAATAATTTTTCGGATAGGATTTCGAGTGCCACATGTTGAGATGTAATTTATTGTGCGAATTTTAGATAAGATTCTTATTTGCGTGGCACTTATTATCTTCATCTTCAAATGTCCATAAATAGGGTGGATATTGGGCTATAATTCACACACCTTCATTTTTGCCCTCTCTAATATCTCTTTCAATTCAATCTCCTTCAATTCAAGTTTGCAATGAATTCCAACTTTTAATCCTTTTCGCATTCCAAACATTGAAACTAAGAAACGAAGCTATCAAAATGGATCAAACAACCTTTTCTTCATAAACATGGCTGCAAAGGTGATATAAAAGTATCAATCCACGCAAAACCTAACGACAAAATTCATCACCAAAACGATCTCGCTCCAACTATTTCTTGTAATTTATTATATGAAACTACCAACTTTAAGCTTCCTTTCTGAGTCCTCTCCCTTCTGAATCTTCAAAAACCTGCAGAAAAGTCATCTTACAATTTCAATTCTGACAGATCCCTATTCCCACCGTTTGCTGCTCCGTCACCGTTGGCTCCGCCGTTTCCATCCGACTTCCCACCGTTTTTGCAGTTAGAGTTCCCAATACCGTTCTTGCCGTTGGACTTGTTGTGTGCTGCTCCGTCGTCGTTGGACTTCCCAGAGTTGCTTCTCGTCGCCATTGGCTCCGTCATTTCCCTCCGACTTCCCACCGTTCTTGCCGTCGCCATTGGCTCTGCCGTTTCCCTTCATCGACAGTGCTAGAGGACGGGGAGGAGAATGATACCCCTTTGGGAGTGAATGTTTTACAAGATGCTCTACCACCTCTATGAGGTATTTAATCTTAAGTGAGTTTTTTCTAGATTCCAGAAGAAGATATTCAAGGCGGTCATCCACCTTGAAAGAGCAGATATCACCCTTCAGAATGCCCTTCAAAGCTTCATTCACCCCACCTTGAAAGAGCTTGTGAGATGAATGAAGCTCTTTAAGGGTGAATGAAGCTTGTGATATAGCCAAAAGTATTGACCATATCTACTTGTGAGGTGAATGAAGCTCTGAAGGCAATTATGAAAGGTGATACATGCTCTTTCAAGGTGGATGACCGCCTTGAATATCTGCTTGTGGAATCTAGAAAGAAAAAAAAAAAAAAAAAAACTCACTTAAGATTAAATACCTCATAAAGATGGTACAACATCTTGTGAAAGACTCCCTCCCAAAGGGGTGTCCTCTTCCTTATCCCCGTCCTCCAGCACCGTCGAATGAGGGAAACGGCGAAGCTAATGGCAACGGCAAGAACGGTGGGAAGTCAAAGGGAAACGACGAAGCCAATGGCGACGGGAAGGGCAATTCTGGGAAGTCCAACGGTGACGAAACATCACACAACAAATCCAACGCCAAGAATGGTAGTGGGAACTCCAACGGCAAGAATGGTGGGAAGTTGGATGGAAATGGCAGAGCCAACGGTGACAGGGCAGCAAACGGTGGAAATAGGGATCTGCCGAAACTAGAACTGTACGATGACTTTTCTGCAGATTTTTGAAGATTCAGAAAGGATGAGGCTGAGAAATGAAGTTTAAAGTTGGTAGTGTCATATAATATATTACAAGAAATAGTTAGAGGGAGATTGTTTTGGTGATGAATTTTGTCGATCGATACTTTTATATTAGCTATGCAGCCATGTTCATGAAGAAAAAGTTGTTTGATCCATTTTGAAAGCTTCGTTTCTTAGTTTTAATGTTTGTAAACGGACGGCCAAGATTATAGCAAGCCTATAGGTTTGATATAACATATAACATTTTCCTTCATTCACCTCTATGTGATGAATTATAAGGGAGATTTTTAACATTGTCGTGAACTTATATTAACTCATGATATTTTATCAATTTTAATTTTTTACTAAATTAATATAAAACCTATTTTCAAAGCCGTGAACTTATGTTAATTCACAATATTTGATCAATTTTCAAATTTTATTGAACATATTTTCGTGTCATTTTCACCATACAAAGACTCATCCTAATCCTACCAACAAAAAAAAACCCCAAGTAGAAACTGGAAACTGATGAGACTGCATCCACAAATTTTGAGTTTCTGAAATTTCCAGGAATAATATAACTAAATTACTCAAGAACAATCCTCATATATCTCGTGCAACAAGAAAGTTTAAGCATGATTTTCTAATCTAAATACATTCTAAACAGGGTACACAAATGAAGCTGGTAACCCGTTTAACGTTTTACTTGGGAGTCCAAAGCTTTTGGGCTGTACTACAAAGTCCAAGTTTAGAGCACTCAATTCGAAGCCCATACCTTAATCTTCATTACGTTTTCCTTTACAAAGTGATGAGTTGGGAGACGTAGATGTTGGCGTAGAGATGTACTGGCTAGAGTGGGTGTGCTTCCTCCTATGCGCTTGAGTATGGATCATCGTCTCGCCCAACTTGATTAGTTTAAAATAGAATATTGACGTAGACGCGGACGTAGCTATATTGGCTAGTGAAATGGGCTTGCTAGATAGAACCCAACAGGCCAAAACCCAAACTATTTTACCCCGAAGTGACCTGATCCGAATATGAAATTTTAATATTTTTTTTTTTTTTTTGAACAAACGATAATATCTACATTAAGGGAGTGTGAAGAAGTGGGCTAAGCTTCACACTGAGCTAACCATAATAAAGTGGTTTAAATTCGTCTTTCGCGAGAATCAAACTTAGGACATCTCACTTACAAGTGAAGAAGAATACTACTATGGATTATTGTTGGCAAGTGAAACGGGTCAAAACCTAAATTGTTTTACCCCAATGTGACCTGATCCGAATCCGTAACTTTAACATACTTGGATTCCACAGTATTCACTTTCATCCCTTCTTTTTTTTTAACCTTTCCACGTCACTCACTTGATTTATGTTTTGGGATTTGAATTCTCTCCGAGGCAACTGGTCGGGATCCTCCTGACCAATATTCGTGAACCGTTGGATTTTTATCCAACGGCTACAAATAGGGAGGCCTTCTAAAAGTTATAATAATTGTAGCTGTTAGATAAAAATTCAACGATCCACGAACACTAATCAGAAGGATCCCGACCAGTTGTCCCGGAGAGGATCCAAATCCTACGTTTTGGGCAGCAAAGGATCTGAGTTGTGGATTGCATTGCAGGTGCAGTAAATAATTTGGGTACAAACTTTAAAATCAATGGGGCCAAGCCACATACTGAAAGCCTGAAGCATTGCAACTTTAACTGAGGGCATTTTACTGCTTTTACATCATGATACAACCAACGCTTACTTCGATGGATAATATCATGATGGGCAGGGTTGATTGGGGGTGAAACAGTAAAATCATAAGGTCAGAGAGTGACGAAATCACCAAAAGAATAGTGATAAAAAAATAAAAAGGAGGGGAATAAAAATGATGATCTTCAATCAATACCCTCAAACGTGTGGCCATCATCATCCAATAAAAGTATCTGCCAAAACTTTGATTTGCCCCACATTCACTCACTCATCTCATGAAATGAGGTTATTTTCAGATTTCTATGTTAAGAGCAGTCGGATTTTAAAAATCGAACCACTCAACTTGAATTATGCGGCCTACATTAGCATATTTCACTGTGCCACTTGGACCACGTCATAGAAACTAAGCTCTTGAATGGTTTAGATTTCTCTTGAACGATCCAAATTATTAAATCCGTCGACTCAGGACACAGAAATCCAACAGGGATCTCAACTCTCATCTCATGATCTCAGTCGTTCACCAACTTCTTCTTCTTCTTCTTCTTCTTCTTCTTTTTTTTTTTTTTTGACAAAGTATGATTTTGTTCTATTAAGTTTCACTTTAGTCACTGTAGTAGCGACTTAAATTTTTATTGTTTATAAATCGTGTAATTCAAGGATAATGAATTGAGTTAGTCAATTTTCGTAAGAAATATGAATTGAGAGGTATGTGAGTGAAATTTGTAAACTTCTAAAAAGACTAAGCTACCATTACATCTCACACGCGTGTTAATCTAAGTAATTTTGGTAATAAAATTTTGACAAAGACAAGTGATCTATAAACTATAACAATTTGTCAACTTCACTAAAATTGTCATATCCCGATCTCGAGAAAACACTCAGGACTCCTTGTTGACGTCAAAACATCTAGCGAAACAACCTACACATAGAAATTCACCTAAGCATCAAATAAAACTATGAAATAAAACAGGATCAAAGAAACCTACTTTGTAAGCATACACCACTCCAAATCTCTCTTCCATGGTCTGTCATTTTGCTAAGTGAGGACCACACAGTAAAATAATGTGCCGATTAAGAACATAGATTCCGACAATTTAAACCACAAACGCCGTGAAACTTCCTCCAAATTATACATACCAAAATCAAACTTTGACCTTATTGTTTTTATTCTTTTGTTTTGTGTTCTGGCTTCGTTTTGTTCTTTTAAAACTTTAGGTCAGTCTTCAATAGACCTGTAAACGGGTCGGGTTTATTGGGTTTGGGTCGGGTTGAACCCGACCCGTTAAGTTAACGGGTGACCCGAATCCAACCCGTTAAGCTAACGGGTCACCCGAATCCGACCCGTTAAGCTAACGGGTCACCCGTTTCACCCGTTAACACCCGTTAACAATTATTATTTATTTTTTTTTGCATAAAGTTTATTTTTTGTTATTAAGACTTTACTAAAATTACTAAAATATCCTCAACTAACGGGTGCTAACGGGTGTTAACGGGTCCTAACGGGTCTAACGGGTTGACCCAAAGTGACCCGTTATTTAACGGGTTGTTAACGGGTTCACCCGTTAGCGACCCGACCCGTTAAGCATCCACCCAAATACAAATATTAACGGGTTGGGTCGGGTCGGTTTAACGGGTTGGGTCCAAAATGCCAGGCCTAGTCTTCAGTATGTGGTGGGGTTGATGGTGTCTGTGTTATGTTGTTTTCAATCTATATGACCCTATCATCTCTACTATGTATTATGAGGTAAAGAACCTCTGCAGATTTCTGTGTTCGGGACATGCAGATTCGGAAATTTGGACGGCTCAATCTAAACCTTGCATTTTTCATAGCTCATCCCATTAGTCTACTTCACAGAAAACAAAGTCTTTAAACGGTCCATTTTTTAATCCAGATGTTCTAAACACAAAGATTCAGAGACAATCGCAACTCTTTATTATATATGTAGTCTCTCTATCTCTCTTGTTAGATTATCATATTATTATATTATATTTAGAAATTTTGTTTTGTTTTTTTTAGGATAAACTGTCATTTGACCCATTGAACTATTACTCCAGTTGAAATTGACATCCTGAACTATTTTTTTGGTAAATTAACCCCCTGAACTATTTGAAATCAGTTAACTAATCCCTTGTCGGTAGATTCCATCCACTATTTTATCAAATTCAAAGGAAAATTAGTGTTTCCTTCATCAATTTTTACTTGTCAACTATAACCACCAATGAACTTATAACATTTGAAAACAAAATAATGTGTAATGACAATGTGAGATGGTCCATTATGTAAACATTTGGTTTTTTTATGTTTTTGAATTTTTCTATGTCCATGTGTCAAAATTTTATTGGCAATTATAGCTGACAAGTAACAATTGATTATAAAATGAAAAATTTGCCCTTAAATTTGACGAAATTGATTCTACAGTCTAACGGCAAGGGGTTAATTGACTGATTTTAAATAATTAAGAGGTTAATTTCCTAAAAAAATAATTTAGATGATCAATTTCAACTAAAATAATAGTTCAGAAGGTTAATCCCCAATCTATCCTTGTTTTTAGTAATTGAGATTAATTAGTGTGGCCAGGCAGGGGGGGGCTATCTGAGATTCTGATGTTCAATGGAAAGAGAGGAGAGAGAGAGAGCGCGTGAAAGAAGCAAAAAGTTGTGGACGCCATCCAATGTCACCGAATCTATCACATGGCTCTACAGTCAAGTCTCTCTCTCTCCCTCCCTTTCTCTCTCCTCTCTCTCTCTCTCCTCCCTACCCAATAAGATTAACCAGAGAGCAGGCCGAAGAGACCATTTACCGAAGGAGCTTGCTTTTTCTTACCCAACTCCCTTTCTTCTCCTTTTGCCATATTTACACAAGAGAAGCTTTACCAACATTAGGGTTTTCACTCTGTAAATTGGTTTGACATACCGTCACAACATCTCGTGTTTGAACACTCTTCCAAGTTTACACTTGCACCAGAGACATCACTTAACACAGTGACTAAATAAACCTCTGCAAGAGCACATACTAGGTTTATACTTTCTTGAAATGTTCCCTATGAACGACGTGATGAAAGCGTTACTACCAAACTTATCTAAATTCGAAATGCTACCAAACTTGTCTAAATTCGAAATGCTACTGTAACAGTATCTCTCGATTGACGAGAGATAGCTCCCGAAATTAATTTCTCCCATCAAAGATGAGCTCCAAGAAAGAAACAAGGACGCATCAACAATACAAACATTACAATGGATGAAAAAAGGTAATACGCAAAAATATGAAGCTTTATTTGCTGAGAAGGCTAACAATGATAGATTTGTGTCCGCAAGGCAATTACTTCCTGTTGAAAAATAAAGAGCCACATAACAAAATGCATAAAAACATAAGCACAAGTCTGCATCTGCTAGCATACAAATGGTGGCTACGCCCAATCGAAGAAAAAAATGCATCTCTGTTTCAGTTCAATACATTACAACAACAGGAGTTTCGAGTTTTGAATCTTTATTAATCGCTAACTGGTATCCCATAGCTCAGCCAATGGTAAAATGATGGCGATCGAGCTCTCGAGCCTCTGTATACCTCTCCTCCCTACCCCCGCAGCCTCACGTTCCAATCAGAGCTGCATCTATATTAAGCTACCGTACCAATGAAATTAAATGCGAAACAATTTAAGTACCATATATTAAGCGTGTACCTGCCGCCGCCCATCCAGTACATCCAAAAGGTTTGAATCGTGGGGATTCGTCCATGTCAACATTCAAGTAATCCTCAACGTCGAATCTTTACCCATGGTCCATACAAAGCCAGGCATGTCAAACCTAGGCCCTGCAACCGACCTATAGATGTAGAGCTTCTCAACGGGAGAGTTCTCCGGCCTGGATTCTGGGTGTCCCCTCTCATCAATGACTTCCACATTAAGCCTCGGCAACTTCTGGCCTAGCAGCTTACATGCTCCATAACTCACTGAGCAAGAAGACATCCAAAGGGATCGCATTGTCTCCAGCTTTGCAGCATTGGCCAAAAGAGCCTTGTCACCAAAAGGACAGTCCCTGATCTCCAGCTTACGAAGATTATCGCACCCAGACAATATATGATGAAGCCCCAAGTCACTATCTCCGGCAAAGGCTACAGACAGCATCTCCAAATTTTTACCATAGGTTCCGATATAATCAAACACTCGATCAGTTAGTAGACCAGAGATGGACAATCGTCGGAGATTCTTGCAGTTCTCAACAATGGCCCCAAAACCCACATCAAGAGGCTGAAGGGTCAGGTAGTCGGGAATTTTGGGCTCAATTATACAAAGACGAAAACATGTAAAGTTCGGCTGATTCCTAGCAATGGTGATTAATGCATCATTGGACATTTGCCGGCAGAAGTACAGAACTGAGTGGAGCTTTGGACAGCCCTCAGAGACAGATATGAGGCCCTGCTCTGTCAAGGAAACATTTGGTTCCACCACAAATGGATCTGAAGGGAACACCCTCAACTCTCGTAGATCCTTGCAAGATTCCGCCAGGGCATTAAGGCCAACATCTTCAATGTAATCCAATACCTGTAGTCATGTCCTTAATTAGCTACTAATCCGAATTACAATTTGAACATATTTGCATCTGTAAGCATCGAACCCTTTAACCCTAAGAAAAATTAAAATTTAATTAAACTGACAGGAGACTGAAAACATTGCATAAAAAAGGACATACCCAGAGGCGCTGCAGATTCGGGCATTCGCTAACAAGCTTTACAAGATCCGCGCTTTGAATATTGGAATAACTCAAATTTAGTGATGTTAGCCCAGGGCAGATAGAATAAATAGCCGTAAGATACGGTGGTACCACATCCCAAAATCCAGATAGGCTCTTGAGTTCCTTGCATCTTGAGAAGGCACCTGATAGGATTGTGAAGATATCAGGCCGCAACTCAGCCGAGTACGCCCCTGTGCCTAACTCACTCAGCCTGGGTGCCTGGCGAAGTAGATTGGCTAGCCTGTCAAGAGGCACAGAACGATTGAGCCGGAGACTCCTCAGGTTGGGACACCTACCCACCAGGCGCTCCAGGGCAGAGAAACTCAACTCAGACCCTAGGCAGGCAATGTTGAGGGAAACTAGTGATGTGTACGTATCAGGAAAATGGCTGAGCCAATGCCCACTTAGGTCCTCCACATCACTCTCATGCAAGTCCAGCTCCCGCAGATTCCTACATCAGCAAAAAGCGAATGAGTGCATCCATAAGACAAGGTAGATATATCTCACAATTTAAGCCCAAAAAAAATGAAAGAAAATTTTTCTAAATTAAGCAATTGAATAAAACGAAACAAGACTACCTACAAAATTTAGATTACCGATAATAATTAGCAACTCATCAAATGACGGCGACTAGACTTCTAAATTTGTTCTACTTTTCCACAAACTAAAGTTTACAAGAAAAGTAAGTTTTCTATTTTTCACTGAACCATCACCACCACACAAAAGTTCACACTTCTTTCCAAACCCAGCATTCTTACAAGTAAAAAACATGCTACGAGTAATCTCCCAAAAGCAAAAGCCAAAAAATGGGAAACTAGATCAAAAGAATCTTCGAGTAGCAAAGAAAAATAGAATCTAGTGGTAAGAAAACAAAAGTAATCCACACACCATCCAAAGAACTACCATCCAAAATTTTGAAAACAACCTCACATCCACGGTACTCCATATCAAACAAAGCAGCCCAGATAACAAGAAAGTAAAAAGTAACCCAATTGATCTTGACTAGATTTTGCACATCAACCATTCACATAACAAGAAGCCCCCACTCAGATCTATCAGAACAAAAGCAGAAAATAAATAATTCAGATCCAAGTATGGTAACCAACTGGGACAACCCAAAACTGGGAAATCAAATCCTGCAAACCACCAATAAAGGCAACAATGTGCAGCTCAAAACCCACCAAATCAGATCTCTTTACACACATTTACAGACTTAACACTCCTCACAGAGCAAACATGTTCAAATACAAAATCTAGGGCAAGAAATTGAGCATTTTTGAATCATGGGTGTTCTACTATTTGAGTAATCCCAGTTCATGTGCTCGTGCTGTAAGAGTAGAGTGAAGAAATCTCACTCGTTTCGCTATCAAAACTCGAAAGATTCAAACTTTAATGCTTTTGAACTCTTAAATCATCCTCAGCAACCAAAAGGAACCCACAAATTGTTCAAATAAACAAAATAAGTAACTTAGAAACTAATCGAACCCGAAATTTACAGCTAAAGTAACACAGAACAAGCAAAGCTCAAGCTTTCATTTCCCAAACACAGTGCAAAGCAAAGATACAGAAGCAAAGCGAGAAACCTGCAATTGGCAGCAATGGCGGCGAGCCCGTCAGTACTGAACCCCTCACAGGACGAAAGCACGAGGAGCTTGAAATTCTTGAAGGACTTGGCAATCAGCTCCAAGGTCTCGTCGGTGACTACCATCCTCTTGAGCTTGATCTCTTCGAGCCAAGGGTAGGCGCTGGCCATGGCGGCGATCCAGGGGTACACGTACCCACCCCAGCCTTCGGGGACCAGATTGAAGTCAGCGAAGTGAGGCTTTCCCTTGAGCTCGATGGATCTAATGTCCGGGAACCGCCTGATCACCATCCTAGGGCTGACGGCGTAGCAGTTCCCGATGAAAATCCGCCGCCTGCACCACCGTTCGATCTCGTACCACGACTTGCACACCGTCGAGATCGAGTTCCGGTCCTGGTCCGTCTGTATGAATGAGAACACGTGCTCCAGCACCTCCTCGGGAAACGAGTTCGCCATTTTCGGCATTTCCCGCAGCTCAATCTGGTCGAAAGGGCACTAAAACGACGTCGCTCTTCTGACGTATCTGGATTCGAAGCAGCTGGAGAAACAGCGAAACAGAGAAGGAGAGACGAAGCAGGGGGAGTGAAGCTACGTCGTTTAGATTAGATCTGAGACTCCATTAACGAGCTTATTCGTTGCAGAGTTGCAGAGGAGAGAGAAAGTAAGAGAGAGGGAGAGAGAGAGAGAAGTAGTGAGAGAGAGAAAAAGTAAGAGGATAAGGATTTTATGTTGAGCTGGAGTGAGGTTAGATTTTAACCGGGGTTAAATTTAGTGGTGGGGTTCTGTGCGACTGATGCTGGTTAACGGTTGAGATGACAATACTTGTGGGGTGGGAGTTGAGAGCCGTTGGATTGCGCGGTGGCGGTGGGGTGGTCTTATCCGCTGGGCGACCAAGGGCAGCCGCAGAAAACGGGTGTACGCAAAGGGGGTGGAGCCCGGGGGGCGTCTCAAAGCAAACGAAGATTTTGGAGTGCATATTATCTGTGGAAATAGGGCACAATTCCGATAAATCGTGTAAACGTCACGTTAATTAATAATTTTATCTCGTTTATATGTTGATTGAACACGTATGCATGTGGTTTTCAAAATGTGACAAATAATGTATGAAACCCACGTTAATTAACGGTTTCGCTTTTTGTCAAACTGATTTTATTTCGTTTGTTGTTTATTGAATTCATCACACGTCACATCATGTGATATTGAATTGTAGTAGAAATATGTTTAAGCCTAACGGTATTCGAGGAAATGAATTGGGTTAAATTATATAATAGATCAGTCTTTGTTATGTATCGTCAAACTTTTAAGTGGAGAACACCACTAATTTGTAATGCAAGTTATGCAACTAGTCGTTGCATGACTACTTAGAACTACAAAACTGATACGTTTGTTAACGTATTCGCTCCTATTATCTCTTTTTCTTATGCAAGGAGCAATGAAATGGTGGAATCGAACTCTTATAACATATAATGTACAAGTACGAATACTACTCTTAAACCAATCGGTAACACCGTAGGTAATTATCCAGGACGAGATCAAATGGGGTTGAAGTGAAGTGTGGTGATGGTCGTCCAATAATTTGTTATTATTTCATTCTAGTAGGGGCCATGTACCTTTTTTTTAGTTACAAATTTACAATTATCTAATGATATAAAGATACGTGTATCATGTAATATTATTATGTATCTATTTCGCCGATATCAATTTTATATAATTATGTGGAGATGATGTGCGCCATCTTAAAAAGAAAAAATGGGTCTAGCACACCAACCACATTAGTCGTCCAACATCCTCATAACTGATTTTCCTTTTTTCTGTAATATAACAAGTTGTTCAGCTGGATAATCAAGCGCTCTACCAAATTAACGAGTCCTAAGATATTTTAAAACCAACCCAAATTAATCTTCAATAGGAAGTAGGAACCGTCATGCAAAACCAATTTATGGAGTTGTGTTAATGGAAACATATAGCACCAAACTTTGTTTTGCATGCAAAGATTAGATGGGTTATAAGCCATCTTTTTCAATTTTTGGTACACGTCTTGACCTACTTTGATTTCTTAATTGGAATTTTATGTGAACTATAGTTGAAAAGAGAGACAAAATATATTGGGGCTAAGGTGGTCCCAGGACCACCCGAAGTTCAGAAAATATACATATAAAGGTCTTTCGATGACCTCCGAATGTTTGGTAAAAGTCTTTTTTTGTGCTGATCAAGTGTTTAATGTAATCTCTGCTAACATATCTTGACAATTGCATCAACAACACTAAATAGATCACTCATCAGATTGCTCCAGTATATGAGAGATATTGAGCACAATATAATTTGGCTGACGACAACAAGCTCATCAAGTACTTAACAAAACAATCTCAATGAATAACTAAATCTCTTTTTTGTGCGTTTCGCGCTCTATTTATATTTAAAAATCTCAAACATTTAACAACACTGAACTCTAAGATTTGAATCCTGAATCCGTCATTAGTGCATAACACCAAAAACTCATTTGCTTTTAAGAACACCTGCATATAAAATAATAATGCTAATAGTATCCTTACTTATTATCCAACCAATAAAATGGTCAATGATGGGCAGAACATTTGTTCAAATGTACAACAAACAACTGCACGTTGCATCTTAATCAAGACCATACGATGTGGCCTTTTCCCAGTGTACTGTCCGATGGTAATATATACCCATAAATGAGTAACATTACATTACTCACCTATAAAAGCATCTAGGTAATTTACTTTTTTACCCAAAATCGGTAAGCGCCCCTACAGGTTCACCCAGGGCCGCGTACGTACTTTTACATGGGCCTTCTCACAAAAATTCTGAGTGTACGAAATTGCCCGCTTTGGAATGCCCCCCAATTACATTCGTTCCCATGTATATGAGGGGTACTATTGTCAGTATAAAAAGGACATGGTATTATTTCGATCCACTGCCTCGGCGTGAGCTCAGTGAGACGTGTCCCTTTTAATTTTGACTTAGTACTGGTTTGGTACTGAAGTAATTTTATAAAAAGTGTATAAAAAAAAGTTGAACTCAAAAAGATGTTTGGTAAACACTTAAAAACAGCTTATTTTCATAATTTTTTGTGAAAAAAAAAACTGAAAAATGTGAAGCAGCAAAAATGAGTTTATTCGCACAGCACAACATAAACAGTATTTTTTTTTTCAAAGCACAACAATATCAAATCAGCCCTTAAAATCGGGTGTATTTTAGTTCACTGTCCTTAGTAAAAAATTGATAAACAAATTGTGTTTATTGTGTTCTTGTTGTACATGTTATTTTATCAAATTGTATCGTGTCAAATCTATTATCTTAATGAGTTTTTAACAAATGACCAAATAATGATCTGATTCGTTAACATGTCGTGTTGTTGGTACCATGCTAACAAATCATGCAAGAAATTGTCATGCATAATGTCTAGATCTTACAAACGATATGTTATAAGGTGTTCATAGGTACCCCGATAATGAACGAACTAGTTAACGAGTGACTTGATAACGATCTGATTCAATTAATGGTGACTTAATAACGATCCAACTCTTTATCTACCGACCCGAAACTTGTTATTTTTGTCTCGAGTTAACAAGTCATGCAAAAAATTGTCATCTCTTCAAGTGGTGCTAATACTGACCATTCTATTATTATTGGATAAGTTTAAATTTTGAGATTTAGAAGTATTTACTTAACAGACTTTAAATTTAAATTTATCTAATGATGATAAATAGAGGAGTGAGCATCACCATCACTTGAGATAAATAGAATAGTGAGCATTATCATCACTTGTAAATGATGAGCGAAACTATTTTCTTTAAAATCGACGGCCCATAATTGGTGCTTGTCAAGAGAAGATCTCAGCCCTTGGTTCAAGCTCGTCTTTATTCAAAATTATCTTATTAAAAAAGAAAAAAAAAAAAGCGCTTAGAAAAAATATATATTTTGAAAATTCGCTCAAAAACTTAGGTCTTAATCAGTTAATTTTTTTTTTAATCCAATAGTTTAATGGTGAGCTGGCCTGCAAGCAAAGTTGATTTTCAATGGTGAAAAATCGTGATTAAGATATTAAAAAATAATTAATTAGTTACAAAATCAAAGGAATTAATTATTAACCCCACGCATGGTTCTCCGAGAATCTCTCCTCTTCTCGAGTGTACTCAGCTGCATATAGTTTTGCCCACTTATTCCACGATCATGTTAATGTTGATATTTTTTTCAAATTATATTACATAAATTTGATATTTGAAAAAAAAAAAAGTTTAGTTGGTGTCTGCATCACGATATGCATTATTTTGAAAGCTGGGAAGACTCATAAAATGATTTCAGCTTTCTTCTGACAATTATTATGTAATTCAACAACATTAGAAGTTGAGTTTAAGACGTGCCGTGTGAAATACTGACTTAAAATTCAGCTCTAATCACTAAACCTCCACCATCTCTAGGATTCCTCAAAAAAAAAATTTGTTTTTTTATAAAGAGAAAGATCAACTCTACACCTTCTTCAGTGCAGATGTAGAATTATAATATTCCAATCTTATGACTTTGTTTTGATGTTTCGGTCTCATTGGTTGATAGTATATTTTTCTGAACTACCATTAGGTGATCTAGTGAATTTGAAACGAAATTCAGAGTTGTATTCCACACAACATATTTGAGGCGTAAATTCTAACATTGATGAATCACACAATGGTGATTAGGAAAATGCTAAAATACTTATGTGAATCATTAAAACATCTAGAAGAATAAATTGTCGTAGCAAAAACATCCATTAATCCCTTTAAAAATATAAATATTTTTCTGTATTTTTTATTATCTTTACCTACTAAGGTTACGATGTATTATTTTTTGTCCCACAAATGAAGTTGCAGTCCGATGTCGATGATTAATTAGAGAAGAACATTTAAGCAGTGGCAGTACTTGTATGAGCAATCCAAAATTTGTGACAGCTGAGCGAAAATATGTATAAAAAGGTCGTACCCAGTGCACAAGGCTCCCGCTTTACGCAGGGTCTACATACAAGTCATTGTCATTGGATAGCTTAACATGTTATATTTTTGAATTGTCCTAGTCAATGAGCATCAATCGAGGTTAATCATATAGTTTAAATGTTAGTTGGTAAATAATATGCATGTTAAATTATCGAAGGTTAGGTGAAAAATCGTCTACATAAAGATAATACACATTCCGATTGATCGAATTATTAATTCTAATTGTGTTACTGTGAAAAAAAATATATATTTACTTAGCAATTTGTCCTATTTAGATATTCAGGATCAAGAAGTATATTATCTATAGATGTTGTTCATATATGAAGCTTGTGCATTTTCTTGCAACAACGGTCATTCGTTTGTTTATGCATTATAGGTTTAGAAGGTTATTATTACATCAGATAGTCTAACATGTTACATTATTAAACTATCGAAGTGAATCAAACAAGTTTTACAATATAATTTAAATTGTTGATTAACAAATAATATGCATGCTAGATTGTCTAAGATCAAGTGAAGGATCGCCGAAATTAGTAAAATACATTCAATTGATCGGTCTATTGATCCTAACTGTGTTACTCTAAGTAAAGATTTTCATTGAGC
The DNA here is from genome assembly GCF_916048215.2 of Malus sylvestris. Classification (NCBI taxonomy): domain Eukaryota; kingdom Viridiplantae; phylum Streptophyta; class Magnoliopsida; order Rosales; family Rosaceae; genus Malus; species Malus sylvestris. The sequence goes on along the minus strand of NC_062270.1, from coordinate 39,765,160 downwards.
ATTTCATCTTATTCAAATATTCACGACAAAAAAGTATTGTCCATGTAGTTTTGGTTCATATATATGAAACTTTTATATTTTCTTGTAGCAAGTAGGATCGAGTAGGGTTTTCAATATTTTCATCGAGAGTCCGAACTATGAGCATTTCCAATCAAGTTCTCTATGATCAAGGGGGTATATAAAAATGTAGGCCCTTAGCTTACATGTATAAGTGTAGGTCCCTATCTATAGCTACGCACTTTTTTTTTTTTTTTGTATCACTATCAACTTTATTATTGTCACATGGGTCACAAATTTTTCTCTTATTATTGTTCTACTGTTTTTTCCTTTCCCTCGGTGGCAAAATTAACCTAGCACAAGAAATCATTTTTTGATCGTCATATCAAATGAATTAAAGAGATGAAATGACAAGAATTAATCAGATATGTGTAAATGATAAAAAGGACGTGTAGGTAGCACAACCCTAGATAAAATAGTGAAATTAATCTAACAATAATGCAATATTTCAACATTTTTGTGATGTTTCAATTTACAATATTTGGAATCCGAGATATTTGAAGGTCGCACTGATCTTTCACTTTTATTGATAAAAAAAACCCCTTAACTGTAAACTTTGACGCTTCACTTTTAACTTTGGGATATGATTTGAAAAATGTAACACCAACTTGCAAAAGTAATTAAACACTAACTTGCAAATGATGAGATGTGTCAAGACTCAAGAGCAATCCTTAATGAAATTTAAGGAAACACTACTAGGTAATTAATGGCAAGAATATTACCCAAGGCCATCATTTCATGTGCCATTATTTCAATGATATCTTGTTCCCATCAACTGATACCGATTCATATCATATATATTACCCTTCACTTGATTGAAACCCTAATTTCGTTTTGTTAATTAATCACCTTTGTGTATTAGCATTTCTTATTAATTAGTAACTAGAGATGAGTACTTTTTAGGGAACTTTAACGAAAAACACCCGGTACTGTTCACTTTAACGAAAAACCACATTTTTACACTAAAAAGTCAATACTGGTACTATTCATTTTACCCTTTATTTTGTCCTTATCATTAAAACTCAAAGTTTTCAAACCCTTTTCATTAGTTTTTCTTACTTTTTAATTAGCTAAAGCAAAAGCTACCTCTCTCTCTCTCTCTCACTCTAATATTTCATGTACAATTACTTGTACATGCAATCACCACCCAAAAGTCTAAACAGTATGCCTTATATGATTGATCTCCTAATTGTGCCTTCGGTAGCTGAAAACTCAAGCATCTAGCTAGATCGGTGGCTAGCTATTGGCCACCAAATAGAAAATTAAGCAAACTTTTGTTGACTACATTTTGAAAAAGAATAAAGGTCGATGTATCCATTTCTCCGTTTAGATGGCGGGTGGTGGTTGTTACTTTATGTTGTACTCATACTTATGATTTGACATTGTTTATTTATATGGAAAATTAATGAAAAGAGTATAAAAACTTTAAGTTTTAATGATAAAGACAAAATAAAAGACAAAATGAATAGTACTATAATTAACTTGTTAGTGTAAAAATGTGGTTTTTCGAAGTGAACAGTACCGGAAGCTTTTCGTTAAAGTTTCCTTATTTGTAACAAACGTTTAATCCACTCACATACGCTCTTTTACTTTGATTAAATCACTTTATAACTTTGTCACATTTCGAATTGGGGTATGGCTCCCGCACTAAATCAGTGAGTATTAAAATTATTATGATTTTTGACTTCTTTTTGTCCATTAACATATATAAATAGTTACAAATTATATGAGTCACCCATTATTTATATCTTTTTTTTTTTGAAACTGAGAATGTGTGCATTTTTCATAATTTTAAAAAGTTGTACTCCATATTGTGGATCAAATAATACAAACAAATAAAACAGAAGAACTTCTAAATTAATGCGAACAAATCAAGGCTGCTAAAATGTGTCCAAAAATATGGATGCCAATAGTTTCAAATGATAATTGTGTTCTTGTAGCCTTCAACTATTGGCATAAAATACGCAGATAGATTCTCTACAAAAAAAAAAAAAAAAAAAAAGAAGAAAAAAAAAAGATGCAAAATCTGCTGCCCATTAAATCCTAAATCTACAAACCAGGCAAAAGAAGAAGGCCACATCATTAGTTTCGTCTTGCTCATACCCAAGATTGAAGAACACATTCGGGTTCTAATCGGGAGTTGGCTCCTCACCGATTCCTGTATTCTGGTTTCACCTCACACCAAAAATATATTTTCAAAAAATGACCGTGAATAGTTTAACTCAGACAAATTTCTATTCTCTCCAAGTCCTCACTTTCTTATTCACAATCTTTCAATTGTTAAAATGATATATAAGGACTGTTACTATAAAGAGTACTACACCCTTGGTTGTGAAATATTGATTACTTGTTAAACCTTATAGATGTGAATTGCGTGAAAGTTGAAAACTCCAAATTCAAGAGCCTTAAGAGTTTTATAAAACTTTTTTGTCTAAAAGTTCCCCCTGATTCATTAATATCCTTACACACTAGACCACCCTTCTCCGAGAGCTCAACGGGACCACCTACCACTGGTCTTCGCCCGGAGGGGTTTATTGCACAAAAACGCCGGGACGGGGGATGATTATACAACTTTGAAAAGGTTAGTTTGGCATTTAGAGAAAAGGGCATATATAATTAATTTGATGCTGCCATATAACTAGAGGATAAAGCTTTCTAATAGCATATATGCAAATATGGCCATGAAAGTTAGCTGGAAGTAGTGCCTCCTTAGTCCCACTCTCCAAATTTGAAAGCAGTTCATAAGCTTCCACCATTTAGTGCATTATCAAATGAAAATATTTTCCTCATACTACAAAGTGTACCATATATAGTGTAGTGTCTCTGACCCCATGAATTTCATTAGTGGTAATATAACCTGCACTTGTAAGGTAACCCAAAAAGCAAATGCCTAGTTACGGCACAGCAGACGCAACAGAGAAGCACCCAAGCACAGAAGCCCAATAATTGTGGGAAATTAACTTGGCTTCTCAATGGATGAAGAGGAGTTCCTCCTCAAGATGCCTTGTTATCGATTTACGAAATTTTGTATTTATAATTAGAATCGTTCATACTTTAATTATTATTTAAAGATCTACTGTGCAAAAAATCAATAAAAATGAGATCATTTAATTTTCAAACAGCATAAAAACAAATGTTCATTTGGATTAAAAGTATATAAATCGTTTAACTATTTGCTATAATTAATTAAATTAAACGATTATATTTAAACTGATTATTTACAAAATAATTTTTAATATAAATAATCCCTGTTATAAGCACAAATTTCGTAAGTCGCTAGAAAACCAACTTCTATCATGAAAAATCAAGTTAATTCTATTATGGGTCCCTTATGAAAACAAAACAAAGAGCTCTTTCTGGGTTTAGAGAGAGTAGAGGGTGGCAAAAGTCTGCCTGCCCTAGTGTGCCCCCGACCTGCACTGTCCAATCAAAACTTCAGTGACTCTCTCTCTCTCTCTGTAACTTTTTTATCTTTCTACTGTCTCTGCATGGTTTGACGCAAGAAAGAACTCACAAGGAAGGTTTGCAAAAGTGACGGTTTTTGAGTTTATCTGTTTATGCAACGTGATATCGACTTAACGTCATGTTGCAAGTTATTATCTTCTTGTTACTGAAAGATAGTCTTAGTAGCATTGTTTGTCCAATAAACACTAACTGTTGGTGTTCAAGGATCAAGATCCTCTCTTGAGCTAAAGGTGAGGATCATCCTGAGTAAGCTCATCAGGCCGTTCAAATTTTATTCAACGGTTACAAACAAATGACTCCTCTAAAAGTTATAATAATTATAATCGTTGGATAAAATGTGAACGACCTGATATACTTGCTCAGGAGGATCACCTTTAGCTTAGGATCCTGATCCTGACGTTCAAAATGAATTACTTCTCTAATAAACGCTTGACACGAGATATGAGGCAAATTAGTTCCCGACTTACAATTAACACCGAACTAGTTACCCTCTAATCTAATCCTCTCCTCTTAGCTTTTCTACGTGTATTAGTACGTAGGTGGCGACATCTGATTGGGTTGCTTTTTCTCTCTTTTGTATTTAACAAACTATAATATTTACATAAAATGGAAGGAGGAGTAGACTAAGTCTCACACTTGATCAACCATAATAATATAGTTCAACTTCATTTTTTAAGAAAATCGAATTTAAAATTTCTCACTTATAAATAATAAAAAATATTATTAACCCGTATTACTAGGTAGGGAACGATTTTTTTCTCTTGTTAACTTAAATGGTAGACTGTGGTTTAGGTAGGTCTATTGCTCTTATCATTTGAGGGAAACGTGTCTTCTTCTTTTTCTTTATTTTCTATTACTCTTTTTCACAGTTACGTACTATGGAGTAGGCTTTTGATTAAAAAAAAAAGCTTGAATTTTACCTAATTTTTCGGCCTTACCATGCGTGCTGCCACCTGGCGTAGTGGGTATCATTTGACCAAATTTCGTACGTGTTTATGTAATACACGATTAAAATGTGGGTTCGAGATTATCTTAAACAAAGATGATCAATTTGTCGTTGTCAACTGCTATCCCTTTCTATGGAAAAATACTAACTCTTGATTTGTTAATTAAGATTTTGGCACGTCTGTATAAGTTAATTAAAATTTTAAACGAGTTTTTTTATATACTTAATTTATGTAATAATTCAAAAATCAAATTACTGAAAAAACAGTAAAACTTCCAAACTATAGGCGAATGCATTTACAATTGAGTTCAGCAGAGCTTTTTTTTTTCTTTTTCTTTTCAAAGTGTTGTTCTGTGTTTGTACTATGCAAGATAATTTGAAAATGTGTCAAATTATAAATTGCAAGTGAAATGTAGCAAATTAAAAACAAAATCATTGTCTAATACGTACTCATTGCTGACATTTTTCACCCAACCTTTGCAAAAGACTGGATTTACTGGTAAACTAAGCATATCTTAACTGCATGGGCTATTGAATGTTTTCCACGACATAATTCAAAGGTGATTGTCACTTAATACTATGGTCTATTGATATTCCTCTTCATTTGTAAATGAGGTTCGATTATGATCAAAGGTGAATTTGAACCACATTATTACTAGCCTATTATGAGGCTAAGCTCATCCCGTCTTCTTCGTGTAAATAATATAGTTTATTCAAGGGTGATTGTGAGAGTTCAAGTCTAGAATGACAAGCCTTCGATAACACAATGGATAAGCCCTATCTAAGAAGAGTCTCCCAACTTTACTTGACAATAACTACATACATACACGTCAATCAAAAACATGATTTTGACGAAGTACTTGGAGAGAAACGATTACAGTACCGAAGCTAATTTATAGAATTTGGGACGAAAGGTCACGGCAATCTCTAGTTTACGTGCAAGTAGTTTCGCTTTAGTGCACACATTTTTTTTTCGTATACCACTTGATTGTTTCAAATTCAGCAGCAACTTCGGTTTCTGCTCAATTAAAGATGAACGCGTGTTTAAATAATTGAAATTATAAACACAAATTTGACACATGTTCATTTATGGTTGGATAAAAAAAACAGAAGGAGAGTTTTAACAAAACATTTCCGGTACTTTTCACTTTTAACGAAAAATCATATTTTTACCTTTCTTTGGTACTATTCACAACACCTTTATTTGTTATTTTTCTTTAAAACTATTTTTTTTTTAACTTTTCCTTAGTTTTCCTAAAAATTAAATGATCATATCTGAAAAAATATACAAAAAGTGAAAAATGATATACAAAAATCGCTTCCTAATTATAAACCTGTAATTAGTAAAGAGACAAGAAATGCACAAAATCCAATTGTATGGTAAAATCTTAGATAGCTTAAGTTGACATGCACAATGAATCATATGTAGGGAGACGGTAAATATAAATATATATTGCAATAAAGTTGCTTAATATATGTAGGGTGATGTTGAATTAAGATCTTTTTTGCGATCTCTGTGTTAAGTGTCGACGGATCAAAAAATTTGGATTCTTCAAAAGAGAAAAAAAGAAATTTAGATTGTTCAAAAGTTTGACTTTGTGTAAAGTAAGATAGAGGATTAGACTAAGAAGGATCGTAGAAATTAAATCGAGTCATCCGAATTTTCTAGTCCGTCAACTCTAAACGTAGAGATTCGGAAATGATCCGAATTCGAAGATGTGTGATGTTACCAAAAAGTAGCGGCACCATGTTTTCCATCTCAGCAGAGCAGCCTTCCTAGAAACTTTCTCTGCAGCGTTTGTCTGTGCAAGATGACAAACTAAGATTCGGCACCCACAGCACGCTTGAGCTGATGGTTTAGACTTCCAAGTTCAAATCATTAGCCAATAGTCAAGAGATATTGCCTTGTGCAAATCTTGTTTTAATTACGCTTTATAATTTTTTTTCTACAATGCAACGGAACATTGAGTATCTCAAAATGAACAACGATATTGGGGAAAGAGATCATTTTCGGATTTCTTCTTCCTAATCTATCAAATTAAAGAATCTGAACATTGAAATTTGATCTAACGACTATAAACAAATGGTCACTCTAAAAATTATAATAATTTCAGCCGTTTGATCAAATTTCAATGGCACGAATTCCCTGATTTAATGGATTAGGGAGAAGGGACTCGAAGAGGATCCCTTTCTCGATTTGGATCCCTTCCTCGATATTGGAATGTTAAAATCTAACTACTAATACAAAAAATATAATAATAATAATAATAAGGGGGAAATTGTAGCCAACTAGCCACACCCTCTTAATTAGGACATAAACTAAGTAGAACAATACTTAGCTCCTATATGTAAAGAGTTATTTATCTTTACATGACGACATACATCATTTCGCTCTACATATGTCATAATCGGAACTATTTATTTTTCTTCAATTTGTTTTGATTCATATGATGACTAATGGTCTCCAGATCAATATAAATTGTTTATAATATAATCAAAGTGAATTAATGGTTTTGCTTGTTACATTTGTATGGTCAAATATAACACGCTATTGTGTAAAAGAAATAATTCCTTAACATATAAGAAGCTAATTAATGTCCAACTAATTATACTACACAAAAAAAGGCAACATCACAAAAATGGTGCATGAAAGTTATTTTATTTCTTTTTATGTTAGTAATTTTAGGTTCTAGTAGGTTGTGATGATTTTTTTTTTTTGGGAATGGACCATCTAATAGTTTCACCACGGTAGTCCATATTTCTAAAAGCTAATAAGACTCATAAAGTTATTTAAACCTTCACCTGATCATAATCATGTGATTCACCAGCGTTAGAAACCAAACTCAGAACATGTCTTGTAAAATATGGCTTCAAATATTCGTCTCTAATCATTGGACCACATATGTTGATATGTTGCCATGACTTCTGAATTATCAATTCCATCTGTAGGTTTCGAGAAGTTTATGTCATGGGCCAATTGCACTTTTTGGTTGGCTGAAAATAACTTGCTAGCTGTCGTGGTCCTAAATCTTAAATCCTCAAATTAAAAACCTAACCAATTTATGAACCGATGGATCTAGTTCAATTTATTAACCTAACGAACGTACCTTTTAATATTTAATTAAATGGTCCAACCAAAGAGTAGAGTGGACCACTAATCCTTTCTCTTTCCAGAGGATACTTTATATCAAAGCTTTGATTTGTGACATTTTGGGGTTTGTTCTTCTTTTTGTGCCCTATTGGGGTAAGGCCTCACATTCATATGTGAAGGCCCATCTCCACAACCCTCACATATCTTGGCCCCATAGCCCATATCATACATGGGGATCTTAATCAACATTGATGCTTTCTAAAGCTTTTGAATACTAAGGTCGACTGTATGAATCATAGAGTGTAATTGACCCAGTTTTGCGCCCTAAAACTCTTGAAAACTAAACAAAAAAAATTGCAACTCAAAAAGAAAATTAGATCAAGCTTGTAGACTTGCATCCTTTTTCTTCTCCATAATTTTTTGTGCGTGGTCATATCACTGCGTGACATAATAACGTAATGAACAAATCCACTTCCGTTATAGCAATTTAAGGTTCACCTGTTTAAGTATAAATTCAAGTACTATCTTAAAATTTAGGTGAACTTATAACATCATGTCGTGCTTCGTAGTTTTCGGGAGTATAGAGACAAAAAATCAACCAAATTCGAGAGTTAAAGAAACGAACCAACTAGCTCTTAGTTTAATGATATTTTTTTCGGTTGTTATCACAAATGGTGGGAGTCTCCAACTTGCTACTCCTTCTCCAGAGCTGTAAAAGAGTTTGACTTCTCTTATCTTAGGTATAATTTATAGCAATACTCTTCGTTTATGTATTGCAGATACTTATTTCATCCTTCATGTTTTGACTTTCAATCAATTTCGTCCTTACCGTTACGATATGTTAAACTTTTCGTTAGTGTGTTGATGTGACACATGGACATCATAGAGAATCTCTAATTAATTATCCCCAAATGTATATGTGTATATGTATATATACACCACCAAGGCTTCTGCCACGACAGTGTAAGATTAACCAAAACCCTAATCGGAGTTCACTCGCTGTGTTTTCGATCTCAGCGTGTTCTGAATTTTCGAAGGATCCAATCTTTTATTTTTGTTCAAAATAAAATGTCGTCGGTTTTGTTCGATTAGGGTTTCAGAAGTAGATTTTTGGATCAATCACTAGATCGCTGCCGATGATGAGAAGCATGAAGGCCACAAGCAACGACGACGTTTATGCGCATGTGTGTGGATTCATACTTCCTACACATGGTCGTTCGTTGGGATGAGGAATGTGCCAATATGCTAATCTGAGGCCCCCTTTTCCCTTCTCTTACTTTTAAACTCTGTTTTATCAAATCTTAATGGACTGTTTGGTTTCCGAGAAATTGCAAGAAAATAATTCAACTTTATTCTTCTGGTTGAAGAATTTAAACTCCATGATGTTTCAATAAAACACGTAAATCACTGAACATTTTTTTAATCTTAAAACGACTTTGTAGAGTCCAAATCTAGCATGAATTATACCCAAACCGATGTGCCTCCTGGCTAAGGGTGAGAGAAAGAAAGAAACATACGACGAGGACACCGTATTACACTAATATAGCGATATTTCAAGCCTCGTGTGTCTCAATTGTATGTAAGTTGTGACCATGTGAGATTTTGTAGTTTGTTACTATTAAGTGTCTAATAGTTGAAATTTTGTTGCAATGATCCCAATATGTTGAATTGATTTCATCGTGGTTGGGTTTCAGTGTTCGGATTCTAATTTCTTTGTTCTATGGTTCAGCTTAATTGGAGCTTCCAAATCGCGCATGATGCGAGTTCACTCTTTTTATTGTTGTAAGTAATGTGGATTAGATGCGAGTTTGACTTTTTTGTTGTTGTAACTAACACCTCAATTAATAACAGTAAGTGACCTTCATGCTTAAATAATTTCACCTCATCCAAGAACTGCAGTGATCTCAAGGGCGGGGGATGATCAATCCCACTAATTCTGTGTGGCCAAAAGTATCAGTTGTTTAAAGAGTTGTTTGTGGTTTGTTACTTAAAGTGTCAAGAGGTTCAAATTTCTTATCAGGTCAATGTGTTGATTTCATTATGCTTATGTTTCAATGGGTGGATTCTAAATTATTGCTAGCTTCATTAGGGCTTGCAAACGGTGCACGATGCAAATTCACCATTTTCATTGGTGTTAGTAACATATTTATTGGTAACACAACGTCGACAACGATAGGATACCCCTAATTCATTTTGGCCGGGGTTGGATGGAGGATATCCAGATTATGATCCCTATGGGGCTTGTATCGAATCTATATCTCCGACTGACTTCAGCATCTGAGATTGCGCTAGTATTCACTAAGGAAGCCTGATGGTGCTATCTAATAGTGTTTAGTTTATGGACCAGTCATGCGGATTGACATTTGTTTAAATTGCTTGATAGGTCCGCATGCACGTCCATAAACTAGACACGATTACAATTGGCTCTATCGACTCGAATGACTTGATTGTAAGTTGTAAGTATAGAGCAGTGATTTAAGTTAGAATGGTAGGTAGAAAGATTGTGTGGTTTGACTTGCAGGTTTGGCTGTAAGAGTTGTTAGAAGTGTGTGCACATGAACTTCGAATTTGCTTTGACTTCGAGGGTAAGTAAGCTCTCAAACCGCCTGCCTACCTGCATCCGTTCCCCATTTCCCACTTCCCACGTTGATTATGTTTAAATATAGTCAGCTGAAAAACTTGTTTAGTTAGCTTTGGTATTCTATTCTTTATCAGGATTAGCTACATCTTTGCACTCCTACTTTGTTACCTTGATCGGGTGGTGACTGCCGTGGTGCAATTGTGAGATAAAGAGTTAGCTATGGGGCCTGGAGGACCTGGTGGAGGAGGAGGACCGGGTGGTGGAGGTGGCTGGGGAGGCCCAGGTGGTGGCGGTCCGGGAGGAGGTGGATGGGGAGGCCCCGGGCCTGGAGGACCTGGCGGATGGGGCGGTCCTGGGCCTGGAGGACCTGGTGGCTGGGGCCCTGGCCCGGGGGGCCCTTGGGGTCCTGGTTTCATGGGAGGACCTGGCTTTTTTGGAGGGTTTGCTGATGGGTTATGCAGCATGATATCTTCTTGGTAATTATGATTTCTAAACACACCTCTATTGCATTTTTGTTTCTGATCATGATTCTTATGCACCAGTTTGATGTTTATATGATTTTTTATTCTTTATACTGCTTGCAAAGTATATCATTTCAGCGATTTTCACACTTCTCAATTAGCATCCCAAACTCTACTTGCGAATGCATAAAAGACGAGTGTTAAAATCGCTACCCTTTAAATATTCGAACTTCAGAATTGAATCTGAAGTGTATTCTTTGTTCTCATTGTTGGTGGAAAATTGGAATATTGCAGCTTCTACTGCCTGTGCTGCTGTTGTTTGCTGCAGGAATGCTTCGGCGGCGGTCCTCGTGGTGGATTTGGTCCTCCCGGAGGACCCCCTCCTCCCTTCTGAATCTTGTGATGCCAATTTGTTTTACCACTACACTGTTTATCTTATGAAGTGTGTTATTTGATTCAGTGACCATGGTACAGATTGTGAATTCTGAATCATTTTATTAAACTATTACTTTAAATAATCTTGTTCTTTAATTTCTTCCAAATTGATGATGTATTGATTGAGCAACCATGCTACAAAATCTACCAACCTTTATGTCAAAGGAATTATGAGATCATAGAAATGCGTTCAATGTCTTGTTGAAGATGCTTATGTAGAAAGCGCTTCTGCTCGTAAGCATTTCGCTACAAGCACATAATTTTTACTGAAAATTCAAGTGCTATCAAGTAGGTTTAGTGTTATATCTATCGAACGTTGTTATAAGTGTCATTTTACGAAGCACTCTACTTCTTCTGATCGATGAGGCTCAGAGGGATCTAGCACTGCCTAGTGCCTACAAGTTATAAATATTAAGGAAAACTAATGAAAAAACTTGAAAACTTTGAGTTTGAACAATAAGGACAAAATGAAAGGTAATTACTTTACGATTATTTCCTCCCCAAGTAGCAATTGATGCGTATTAGACAGGACTCGTGAAACCATCCTCAAACATTCTCCAATACTCGTCATCACAATTAATTAACACATAGCTAGCACCTAGTAGTCACCCATTTGGGCCAAATGCGTACCATTACCATCCCCACCTGTTTGAGTTATGTCAATGAGTTGTAGTCTATACCCCAAAAACATTGACGTTTCGGGGCACGTTTTCGAGTTTGTAAGACTAATGAGGCTCAGGAAGAACTGCCTATAAATTATAATTTTGACTATTTACACCAAAGTAACCCAACGAACAATCAATCCCCGAGTTACAAATATTACTCAACGATTATCTGCTCGCCGAGGAGCGATTGATGCATGTTTTCATTGGGTGAACCAGGAGCATAAGGAACGAACCCTCTACCGCCAAAGACAGGACGCATGTAACCATCATCAAACTTTCTCCAATAGTAATGGACAGAACGAGTTGGTGTCGTCAAGAACATGCGTAGGCTGGATGGACGGGGCATGGTATCACTAGACATACTTGACTTTGAATCTTCCCCGTTAGCGAGGAGGAGCGGCATAGCCAGAGACATCTCTGACTCGGAGGACATCAAAATGCTATCAAACTGTTTCTGTTGCGGCAACAAGAGCCTTACGAGAGGCTTAGTCAATAATCCGCACACCTACAATGGCCAAATACCGATGGAATTAACGAATGAACTCATGAGAAAATAGTTAATCATATGAACTGAGAAAAAGTTCAGTGATAAAGTAACATACCACATTAGTGAAGAGAACTACTGTGATCGTACTAGTGATCATGACTGCGTTTCCACGCTGTTGAGTATGCCCTGACATTGTAAACTGAAAAAGCACAGCATAATATGAACTTCGTTACATTAAAACACAACTGCAGATGAATAACAAGTGCTCGTACTTCACGTAGCGTGCAATCAAATTACAATCTGTATAAACCAAATAGAATACCGGGTGGCAGTAAACAAAAACTAAGGAACACGATAATTTTGATCTTATCCTTACCCAGTTATAGGCAAGAGCCACAGATACAGCACCACGCATGAGTCCTGCCCACCATACCGTCACCTGTTTTATGTCAACGAGTCAGTCGCTAAGAAATTCAAGAGGCTGAAACTTTTTGAAGTAACAGATACGGAAAATAGCTAACCTGTTGCTTAAACCCGATTTTGTCAGTCTGTGATCTCCTGGTTAAGTTTGATAAGAAACATAGAGGAAATACAAAAGCCGCTCTTCCAACCAGAACCAGGCCAAGTAATATCGAACTGACTCCAATTGATGTCCCGGGGCTGTAAAAGAAAAAAAGAAATAATTAAGCTCGATTTGGACAAAAGAGAAACGCATGTCTGTTGTAACGAGTTATGTTTTATAAATTATATGATGTGCTTGTATAGGTGTTACCTCTCTTTTACGAATTTCCACTTCTCCATGTCCAAGGCATCCATACCAACATATAGAAAGATGAAGATCTCAGAAACAAACGAGAACGTTGCAAAAGCATGCCTGCAGTTGCGGAAATAGCATGTGAGAAACAGACACAGGACATCTTTGTCCAAGTTCTGTATATTTATATACATATAGATGTGTGCATTGTATGAGAAAAAAGAAAACCAAGTTTCGCTGCTATGGCAAACTATCAAAGGCTATGGCAAACTATCAAAGTTGGCTTACTTGGTTGTAACTCTTGAACTTTCAGTTACATTATGCCAGGTATAGTGTGACATAACAAGCCCGCAAAAGAAAACGGTAAGAATGCCACTTAGGTTGAATAGCTGGAAGATGAACAAAATTGGTCAGCATCGTTAACAGGGGTGCAAATGTGTCACGGACTCACAACTGAACAAGAAACAAATATCTGAAACTAAACTAGATGGAGCTTTCAGTCCAAGAGGTTAAATCGAAATCTTACTTCTGCCACCATGTATGACAAATAAGCCATTAGAATCATAAGAGCAACTTCTCGATCAGTCGAGTGCCTGCCAAGGTACAACTTCTTTATGATGTATGCACTAAGCAATCCAACCTGCAAGTTGATATCATGCATGGAAATTGATTTTAAGTTACGTTTCATGAAACGGAGATTTACATGTGCGCTCTTCATAGAGAGAGAGAGAGAGAGAGAGAGAGAGAGAGAGAGAGAGAGAGAGAGAGAGAGAGAGAGAGAGAGAGAGATAGAGAGACTCACTGCTACACCAAGCACCATGCTTGCGAACAAGAGAACTAAGAAACTGCCGCTAAACTCCATGGCAATTGTTGAGTTGATGTGAGAGAGATCAAATTTCTGGATTGCGTTGAAAAGTGCCACAGACGTGGCATCATTTACAACACCTTCTCCAAAAACTAGACTGTAGAGCAAAGGTGTCTCGTCTTGATCAAGTACTTGCAGGGTGCAAACTGAATCTGTAGCCGAGAAGATTGCTCCAAGTGCTACAGAAGTGAAACAAAAAATAAGAGTACACAAATGGCAAACAAAACAACGAATTTTTCAAACACAAAACAAATATGAGCCCAAACCGAATAGAAGTTTATGTAGATTAATATGAGAAAGTAACGAAGAGATTACCAAGATAATCCCCCATCTCGAGGAAACCAATGTCCAATTTTTTGAACAACTGCATTGAACCTGCATCAAGATCATAAAAGTTGCAAACATTATAAACCATAGCTTTTGTGCGTTTGTCTTTTAATATCAGCCTTATCATGGCATGCTAGGATATCTAACTAACCTAGCGATATAATGACGAATGATACCAAACTTCCAACAGCACCCAACAACGTGATTGTCATGAAGTTCTGAAAAAACCTCTTCTTTTTCACCTGAAATCTGGTATATATGGGAAAAGAATGAAACCAGGAAAGATATGTATAAACTCTGGTCACAGAAAAATCATTACAAACAAGCCACAAGGGAAAAGTATCGATAACAAAATGTCACTTAAACGGTTTGAGCATAATGAACCTTCCCACCTGCTGAATGTATTGCCCAAGACAAACACACACACGCACAAACACACACATGCGCGCGCGCGGGGATCACAATGAGAAGGCATAGACATGAAATAGAAACGAAATACATGGCTTACCCGGCATTAAATATAATAGGCGGCAGAAGATATATAAAGAAGAGATCTTCATTAAACACTAAGATGTGTGAGCTTTTGCCTTCGGTATTTAGTAGAATAACAATTCCAGTACAAAGACCCTGCAACCAACAATCATCCACAAATTTCAAAACAATTAGGCAAAATCCAATTCTAAGGGATCGTTCGGGACTTTTTTTTTCTATATAAAAAGAAAAACTTTTGCTCATAAGCGCTTATGCTAGACTAGAAACACATTCAAATTCTTGTTAAAAACCTAAGTGCTTTTCCAGAAGTACTTTTAGTTTTTCTAGCAAACCTAATTAGAAAGAACTTTTGGATTAACGCCTTCGAGAAGCAATCCCAAACGGGTTTTAATTCTAAAGCATAAAATTTGAGGAAACTTACGATGAGAAGCGCAGTTACTGATTCGGTCATCCATCGATTCTTCTCCAGAAGATGACCGATCAAAATGCATAAACATAGGAGCACCACGAACAAAGTGATCGAATTTACGGAAGCTTCACTGGCGGCCGATCTCACCCCCAATCTCACCACAGCAGAGACCCCCATCGGGTCCCGAAATCTAAACGAAATCCTACCAAAACCTCCCTGCGACAAAAAATTAAAAACTAAAATCGCACATTCGATCGTATATATACACTAATGAAGATTTTAACCAAACATTAACAAAAAATTAACGAAATTCAAACACGGAGAACAAATAAATTCACTAATTTGAGCCGAAAATTAAGTTCGACTTTCAAGTAAAGCATAAGGCTTTAAGACGTCAAAACGAAAGCTTTCTTTTCTTCCTGAGTAATAAAACTTTCTTTTCAAATTTTCTTCCACTTTCTCGGAAACCAAACAGAACTCAGAAAATAACATCGCTCACCTGTGATCGCAACCCGCAGCAGAAGGAGAGAGGATTCGAGTTGGGGTGTAACCGGAGAAGGTGAAGTTTTAGAGAGAGAAGGAGTCAAAGAGTTGTGGAGAGGGAGAGAGTGAATGCGAAGGAGGGAATACGGAGTTTTTAGAGAGAGAAGGAGAACTTGAAGCGAAAGACCGCGAAAGAAAGGAGAGAGAGTAGCATTTATAGGGTGCGGCAGGCGGGTAAGGTGCAGCGGGATATTATGGACCGTTGGATTAAAGTGGGACCGAGGATCAAACCGTGTTGTGCAATCCACGCGATGGGGAAAGTAAATATTCCCCGCCAATTGGGCAACTGACAACAACTGCCGGTTTACATGCTTTTAACTCGGTCTTTTTTTGGTCAACAAAGTTTTTTTTAGTCGTTGTTGTTGTTATCAAGAACAACAACTCTTAACCCTGTTTTTGTAGGATTTGGATCCTCTCATGAGCAGGGTTCGGATCTCCCCTCCCTCGCTCCGCTTAGGGGAGGATCCAAATCCGTGAAGACCATTAAGAAAAAGGTAACAAATTAATTAATAAAAAACTCACCCTTCTTGTTGTCGGTTTCCCAAATCTATTTTTTATATCCTATTCCTATTTTT
This sequence comes from Malus sylvestris, assembly GCF_916048215.2. NCBI lineage: Eukaryota > Viridiplantae > Streptophyta > Magnoliopsida > Rosales > Rosaceae > Malus > Malus sylvestris. The sequence continues at coordinate 39,749,007 of NC_062270.1, read as the reverse complement.
TTTGTGTTTTTTTTATAAACGATAACGTTAATGAGTTAAGTTATTAGTGGTTAAGGAGAAAGGGGATCAACGAAGATAACTTGCACTGTAATGAATAGACATATGTTTTCTGCTAGTGCGGTATTATTGACGTAGTCTAACATTCTTAGTCATTTCTTGACTAATTAAATTGCTTAATTATGATTTTTCTCCGAGTTTCCCAAACCACTAAGTGGCATAATATTGTTTATTCTTAGTTTTCAAATTCAAGAACTTCATTCTTTGGCTAAAAGTTGTCTTGGTTTTATCAAATATTTTTATATGTTTTGATAGGTTATATATCAACAACGTGAATACAAGGAGGGATTTTAATCGATAAATTTATAGCTCCGTCCTTTATTTCACCTACAAAAGCATTAGAGCAGGAAAAACATGCATCACAATAAATTATGTGCAATATTTCGTTGTATTATCTTTTGGGTTATTATGTTGTGGTAATTATGTTTTGGCAAGTGGTCCTCTATCACAGTGAGAAAAGAGTGTTACTTCTCAACCACGGCGTAGGTTCGAATCTCGTCGACTGTCTAATCTACAATCTAATCTAAAAAATCTATCGTTTGACAAAAACGAAAAAAAACATTATGTACAAAATATCAATGATCTTATATATGTAATCAGTTCTGATTAAAATTCATACCAATATAATTCATTAGAATTCTAATTGAATACACTATCTTAAAAGAGTTGAGTCAAAAGTTATAGAGAGAGAGAGAGAGTAATACGATTGAGAAAAAATAGAAACTTGAAAGACCATAGTACAAAGTAATAGTGCTATTTCTTTTTTGTTTAAATTTTTTTTATGATAGATCGGCTTATATCATAGTTAATACTTGTACGCTATTATTAAGCACTCATAACCTTTCAAATGGTCGAGTCACATAAATAATATAGTAAAATGTCAATATCTACTTACTGTAGCGACAATACTTGCACTTCATTAAACGTTGAAAACCTTTTAGTGATCCAATTCAAATAAACAAAATAGTGAATTTGTCAATATCTACTTATTGTACGACAAAATATGTGTGCCATTAAGCATTTAAAACCTTGCAACGGTCGAATTTCCAAAACCAAAATAATAAGAGTACATCAGTATCTACTCATATTACGACAATACTTTTGTGCCATTAAGCGCTCAAAACCTTTTAACGGTCGAAATGAATCTAAACCATTTAAAACCAAATGCAAATGTGTTCAAAGTTCAAAGAGGGGACTTTTGCATGTACCACTCTCCATTCCATTATCATGTCAATTTTGTTCACATGCCATTTTGATCTTCAATCCATTGTTGGATCGGGGATAAACCAGGAAAACCAAAACCCATTCGGACTATCCAAACGCATTATTCAAATCCATATATGACTATCCAAACCCGGAACCAAATTCGATTCGGACAACAGAAAGTATATGGATAAGGAGGGAGTGTATTGGTAACAGAACCCACTATCTGCCATCACTGTGGTCTCTCAGCGACAGCACTCACCCAGGCACAAGAGCACTGATCACCAAACCCTAATTTACACCCTCCAGCGCCCAAATTCACACCTATCTCGCAAATGGGTTTCGGTCCCTGACAAAAATCTGCTCCTGGTAAGCTGGTTTCTGAGGCTTGTCTGGCTCAATCTCTTTGAAAGTGTGAAGCTTTAATGGGTTATCAGAAGTGTTAAGACTTTCAGTTTCTTTTGGGGTGACTTTGTAACTGTTGAAAAGAAAGATCTGTGGGAAAATATCAAATTTTGATTCGATTTGGCGGTTTATTGTAGTTTATCTGTACTGGTTCTTTTCAGTTATTGGATTTATCAGTGATATATGTGTGTGTATCGGTTGAATCTGGTTCTCTAGATCTATAAACAGTGTATCAGTGGCTGAAGATAAGAACTTGGGATGATTGATGGAGTGTGGATGTAACATTTTTTGGTGAATTATACTGATTGATATATCATTGGAGGTATTGGAGAGAAGATATTTTGTATTGAATTGTTAATGATTGGCCGCTTTGGCTGAAAGTATAGGACTTTGGCAGTTTAGGCTTCTGGGTTTTGTTTCTTAGGCTTGAGTAATTTGTATTTCGGGGTGAAGTTTGTGTTTTTTGTGATGAGTGTGGGATAACCTGGAGAGGTTGGAGGATTTGTAGAAAGTTTTGCGGTTTTGAGTTTTGCTAAGGCAAGGATAAAGACGCAGCGATGTCTTTTAAGAGTATGATTCAAGATATGAAGGGTGAGTTGGGGAGCATTTCGAGGAAAAGCTTTGATGTTAAATTTGGAATGAGATCGAGGTCTCAGCGGGTGGTTCAGGATACCTCCTTCAGGATTGATGCTTTGAAGCAGAGTTGTTGGGCAAACATGCCGCCGGAGCTTTTGAGGGACGTGTTGATGAGAATAGAGGCGTCTGATGATACATGGCCTCCGAGGAAAAATGTGGTCTGCTGTGCTGGTGTTTGCAGGAATTGGAGAGAAATCATGAAAGAGATTGTGAAATCCCCAGAAGTTTCGGGCAAGCTGACATTCCCAATCTCTTTGAAGCAGGTTTGTGAGACTGGCCCATATCCGGCCTAACAAAGATTCTTGTTGTTTTCCAATTGTGCTTCATAATGTATATATTTTACCTTGGTATGATTCATATAGCCGACCCCACTTAGTGGGAAAAGGCTTTGTTGTTGTTGTTGTTGTTGTATGCTTCTTGGTGTAACATGGAATTGATTTTTCAGAGTAAGTAAAATATCCTTATACCATACGTGACAATGCTAGCTGGCAAATTTTGACATGCATATTCATGAATCATGATGGACACCTGAGTATGAGTATTTCACTTGGTAATGGTTATAACGCTCATGTTTTTGTGATCTCAATAATTTGGAGGACCAAATGAAAAGTTTTAATATATAGGATAAGCTGCAATGGACTGGCTCGAGTGTTAAAATGTGTAACATTTTCGACTGATTTGAAAGTTTTCCAAAGACTAAAACATTCTTGTGATTGATGTGATATGTAAAATTTGGCATATCTTCTTTTTAAGGTTTTTCATAAAGCTTTTTCCTTGATCAATTGCTTATTACTCGACAATCTTGTTGTTATCGTATCTGCCCCTTCTCCATTGAAATAACAGTTGAAGTCTTGGTTTACATTTTGCAGCCTGGTCCAAGGAACTCCCTTCTGCAGTGTTATATAAAGCGGAGTTGTAGCAACCAGACATATTATCTTTTTCTGGGTTTAAGTCAAGGTAGTTACTGAATATTCTGGCCTGTGTGATTGTGCTTGTCAAGTTTTTGTTTTATTTGGTTTTCTATGATGCTCATTGTAAAGGTTGTTAATTATTTGATTTCGGGTTTCATTAAGTGGGGCAGTAGCAATTTACTTGCTAAAACATAGAAAACAAGATTAGGTTTTCTAAAGTCTTCTTTTCGGATGTAAATATTAATTGTTTTAGCTTTCGTACTTGCCAGCCTCAACTGATGATGGGAAGTTTCTTCTTGCGGCAAAAAAATGTAGACGCCCAACCTGCACAGACTACACCATCTCTTTGAATTCTGAAGATGTGTCAAAAGGGAACAGTGCCTTTGTTGGAAAGCTCAGGTATGTTCATCAGGCCTGTAACATGACTATTTCTTGATCATCTTTTAAACCTAAGTTGATCGTTCCATTTTCCTTTAACAGATCAAATTTTCTGGGCACTAAATTCACAATCTATGATGCGCAACCTACCAGTAGTGGAGCCAAAGTCACTAAATGTCGTTCAACCAGGCTTGTAAATAAAGTCTCCCCCAGAGTTCCTGTTGGCAACTATCCTGTGGCCCATATTGCTTATGAGTTGAATGTCTTGGGTTCCAGGTACGAGAAACTTTTTTTGAAACTTCATGGTCTTGCCTTCAAATGAAATTAACGTTGAAGACAATTTACCGAAAGCATTAAGATTATTATTTTACATAACTTTCCTTTTTCTTTGGGGGTTTTTATGTGAGTAACATTTTATGTAAATACTGTCAATATCAGAGGTCCGAGGAGAATGCAGTGTGTAATGGATTCCATCCCTGCCCGTGCTGTTAAGCCAGGAGGCGTGGCACCTACACAGACTGAATTTCTGCATGGCAGCCTGGATAGTTTTCCATCCATCCCATTTTCCAGATCAACATCAACCCGCACAGAGAATTTCTCATCTCCACTAGAGTCTGGTGAGAATGAAGGCATGCTAGTTTTGAGAAACAAGGCCCCTAGGTGGCACGAACAACTCCAGTGCTGGTGTCTCAACTTCAATGGACGAGTAACAGTTGCCTCAGTAAAAAATTTTCAGCTGGTTGCTTCTCCGGAAAATGGAGTTGCTGCGGGCCAGGAGCATGAAAATGTCATCCTTCAGTTTGGAAAAGTGGGTAAGGATGTATTCACCATGGATTATCGGTATCCAATCTCAGCCTTCCAGGCATTTGCCATTTGCCTTAGCAGCTTCGACACCAAGATTGCTTGCGAATGATCGGCAAGCAGGTTGCAATCTACAGTCATAATGCTTGGACTCGCAGTAGTTTGTAGTAGTTTTGTACTTAAATCAAAACTTTTTTCGTTTTTCCTTCTTTTTATTTGTTTTCGGGTATGCTTTTTCGTGTTCTTGCAAAGTCTTTCGGGGTTAAATTATGGCTTAAACATCTGTTTCCTTTGAACTAGAATATGATGGACTCCTCTCTTTCTGATTTTGTGGGAGTTTGAATAACAGGTTCAAAGAAGAGATGGGACACCATTCTCTGTATTCCTATCCCGTGAATCTTGGATAGGGCTCACTTGGGTTAAGGGTAGGCCTGGCAAACGAGTTGTGTTTGTTGGTGTTTGTGTCGTTTTCGTGTTATATTCGTTATTTTAATGGGTCAGGTCGTGTCGTGTCAAATCCAGTATTTTAACGGGTTCTTAACAGGTGACCCAGTAATGACTTGATTAGTCAAGGGTTGTGTCGTTTTGTATCAGGTTAACTAGTCATACCTAATGTTTAGACCTGGCAAACGATATCTTATTGGGTTTTTAACAGATAACCTTATTACAACCAGACATGTAACGGTTCTTAATGGTTTATCCGATAACGATCAGACTCGTTAGCAGGTAAATTCGAAATCTGTTATTTTTGCAAGAAATTGCCAAACCTAGTCAAAGGTCCAAGGCAAGAAAACCAAGTCATACCTTGGGCCTTACTTGGGTTAAGGGCCTAATTTTAAGTAAGGGCCTAATTTTACAACACTGTCCTTCTGACCCAATACATTTGCCTTGAAGTGAAAGCCTCTTTGGTTTTCCCTCTTTTCATCTCAAAGAAGTCATTACAACTTTAATCTTTATACTGTGTTTAATATTTCAACTTTTAAGCTATAAATTGAAGAGTTTTTTTTTCATTATGATAATCTAAACTAGTATAATTTACTAAGAGAGAAGTTTGAACTTGGGTGCAAAAGGAAGACAAATTGTCGTTGCCTAATATATAATGTTTTTTCGTTGAAATGAATTGAGAGTTAACATTTCAGTGACAAATCGAATTACAACTTCTGACCAAACTAGCTTAACTCACATTAGCTTTGCAAATTGAAGGTTAAGTGGCATCCAATTGGACCTTGACCAACAAATTAAAAATAAAAGAAAGATAAACAGATTGCACAAATTCATCCCATTTGTGAAATATTACATCAAGGCCTAACTAGGATGGAAATCTTATACAAGTACACACTATATAGCTGAAGTTTAGGACATTTAGAATCTTCATTAGTGTTGGTTAACCCTTTGACAATATCTATTACCATTATCAACAACATTTTGAACATATAAACGGTTTATACATATTATGAACATTGTATCAACAATATTTACACTATATATCTATATTATATCTATGAGAGCAGATTCTAGGTACCATTTTTTTTACATAACTTTTGACACGTGTTTTTTTGGGGCCATTCTATAATGTATTTTAACGAACATAAATCACCTTGAAAATCCGAAATAAATATGTAACTGAAAATCCGAAATAAATATGGGATTGGCTAATAATTGTAACGACTAAATAAAAATTCAAAGCCACTAATATTCCCACAAATACGATATGCAATATTCATGCATCAACGGTTCATCGTTTGCCTCATTCACAATTCAAATTTTTTCATAAAAATGTAAATTAAATTCATCAAATAAATAATAATATCATACCAAATATTTCATTTACTATAAACTATAAAGCAGCAAGAGCAACCTTCGATCCAATTCCAAGGCACACTTCATTTGAAGCAGCAAGAGCAACCTTCGTCTAGCAGATCATGGCAGTACTGGCTTTAGTTTACAAACTGTCAACTAGTTTGTTCTTGCTGCTGTCACTACTGTGGGGTGCTGCCATTGCTGTATCATCCAAACCAAATGGCTTTAGCGTCGAACTCATGCACATCTTTTCACCAGCATCGCCTCTTTACCCCGGCAACATTTCCTTCCAAGAAGAAATGCAACGACTCTTACAGCGATCGGATGTGCGAATGCGGCACATCGATGCTACCATTGCATCAGCCCTAACCCTAAGCAATAACATGTCACAAACTGCAAAGAACCAGCTTGATGATGAGTTTATTCGTCCGCAAGTCGAATATTACCCTATCGCCTCTTACATTGTAGCAGTAGGCGTTGGCACTTTCCCAGACGCGAAGTTCCCGGAGAGACCATTCAAATCATACTACTTGTACATGGACACTGGGAGCAGCCTCACCTGGGTACTCTGCGCGGATTGCGAAAAGCAGAAGCCTCCGAGATGCTTTAAAACCAGGGAACCCCCTTTCCCTAACGGCGAATCCCAATCTTATAAGCCTCTCCCTTGCAACAAACACCGCTTTTGCACACCAAACCTGTGTATTGGCGATTACTGCTCCGAAGCCACAGGTTACGTGGGCGGCACCCATATTACTGCCATTCTTGCAGGCATGACTGCTCTCACTTTTTTCCTACACTTGTTATTTATTTAATTAAACAGTTGTCGTTCATGAGATTTAGTTTTCGACAACTAATGTGACATGTAACATGACGATTGTTGGGTCGTTGCAGAAGAAACTTTCACGTTTTTGTCAAACAAAGGGCGGCCCCTGCCTATCGAAGACATAGTGTTTGGTTGTGCACATGACACAAGGAACGTAGACTTTGGCAGCCAGGAAGACTTCAAGGTAGCCGGATTTATGGGTTTGGGATATTCTCCTTCTTCATTTCCATTGCAAATATCCCATCTTATTCAAGGAAAATTCTCCTTCTGCCTATCACACAACCGAGAGATTCCAACATATCTCAGATTTGGCGGAGACATACCCGAACCATCCAGCGGCCTACGCGTCACGAATTTAGTCCTCATTCCAGAGATACCCTATTACTACGTGAACTTGAAAGCCATAAGTGTGAATGGACAGAAGCTCCTGATCGATCCATCGGTGTTTGCTCTACGATCCGGGGGTTATCAAGGAGGCTGCCTCATGGACAATGGCAGTTCAGTTACTTATCTCATCACCCCAGCTTATAAGGCATTGGTAAAATTCCTGGAAATGTTTTATATGAGATATCCAAACTATGTTAGGCATCTTGGCCCCATTAATCCCGCGTTCGAGCTTTGTTATAGATGGGCGCCGCCGATCGTTCCCCTCCCTGCTGTTACATTTCACTTTGAGGGTGCTGACCTTGAGTTGAAAGACGAGGCGTTCATAACGCTGGAGGATCGAGATGGGAGCAGTATTTTGTGTTTGGCGATGATGGAAAATACAGTTCGTACTATAGTTGGATCATTGCAGCAAACAAATTACAGATTTATATATGACCTTAACAATGCGCTGCTCAAGTTTGTTCCTGAGGATTGTGCCAAGTGGTCTTGATCATTAGCTCAAGCTTAGATGATCATGCATGTCTATCTCTCTTTTCGTTGAAAATAAATTACGTGCTACAAAGTTATCAGTTCTCTCTGAGTTCTTTGGAAAACTTAGAGGGTCATCATGTTTGTTCTTGATCTCATAGAGTTGATGAACAATTTTGGCATGCAATTTCAATATTAGGATTTTTTTTTCTTGTTTAAATTTTCTTAAGAACAAGCTACTTAAATAACCGAGTAAATTGTAGCAATGGTCCCTGAACTTTACTCAAATTGGAGCAATAGTCCCTCAACTAAAAATCCATTACCATTGGTCCCTCAACTTATCAAAATATGTAGCTATAGTCATTTTCATTAATTTCTTCAAAATTTTGTCAAAATATGTTATGTTGGAATAACCATTTATTTAATTAGGATCCCTCAACTCATCAAAGTGTGTAATTATGATCATTTTCGTCAACTACTTAAAATTTTTTGTCAAAACGAGTTATGTTTGAAGGACCATAGCTACAATTGGGATAAAGTTAAGGGACCATTTCTCCAGTTGAATTAAAATTAAGGGACCAAAGGTAATGGATTTTTAGTTGAGGGACCATAGCTGCACGTTTTAATGAGTTGAATGACCAATGGTAATAGATTTTTAGTTGAAGGACCATTGCTCCCATTTGAGTAAAGTTCAGGGACCATAGCTACAATTTACTCTAAATAACCAGTAAAAAAATAGTCCCATTCAATCGTCAAAACTTAAAGATAATTTTTGTAAACAATAAAATAGTCAAATCTGCAAAGATTATTTCCTTTACTGACCAAATCTGCATAAAATCGGTCAGATGAGAAGGAAAGAGATCATCTCCGGATTTCTTTCACCAAGGCAACTGGATCAAGTGATCCGGATATTTGAAATTTCATCTAACGGTCCATCTGTTTTAATCCCTTAAAAGTTATAATAATTTTTAATCGTCGGATAAAATTTCAAAGGTTCAAATTACTTGATCTGGTGGTCTTGGTGAAAGAGATCCGTTATGAGAAACCATTGGAAAGCTTAGGACGTCATTTTCAAAGTTGTAGAAGGAGGGTTTTCCGAGAAAAGGCGTCTTCAATGATTTATTGGTTAAATAATCCTGAAATGTCAATTTTGTCTGGTACAGTGCACTTAGGCCCCATTTGTTTGACCTTCTTAAGTTTCACTGGACTAGACTGGCTTACTAGTCCAGTGTTTGGTGCAAGCGGGACAAAGTTTAATGGGACTAAGTCGGACTCGTGCCGACTAAGTCCTTCACTGTGTGGTCTTAGCGAGGCCCCTCAAAACGTTTGGGATTGCTAATCCCGTCTCCGAGCTTGCGTTGTGTGCAACAGTGTCGTCTACAAGCATGCCTCTCTGCAACCCCATTTGCCTCCATGCCCAGATCTTAAACCCAGATTTGAAACCCAACCCACCCATGCCCATATTCAAAACAAAAAAGCAAAATGAAAACAACAATCCCAATAAAAATTCTTCTCTCTTCCCAGAAAATTCCGAGGCGTGAGAAACAAAGGCAGCAAAGTCCATGGCGATGGGTACCGAGAGGACGAACCGACGAAGCCTCTGCACAATTTCAGCTTGCCGTGGGATGTGAAGTGGTGATGTTGATTATCGATGGCGAGTGGGATGAGCTTGCCATGGGATTTGAAGTGGGTGTAGTTGATTGTGAGAGGAAGTGAAGAGTGAGAGAGAGAGATTGACAAAAGAAAGGGGAATCCAGAAGTTTGAGAAATGTGGTTGGTTTGTGAGCTGGTTCTCTTCTTCCAATGGTAGAAGATAGTTTTTTATGGAATGACATAATAATATTTGTTTTTTAAAGGCAAAAGTAAATTAAAAATGTCAATTGGCTAATGTTAATTTTCAATAGTTTCCAAAAAAAAAAAATCCACTATCCTGCTTCTTAGTCCGACACTGCACCAAACGCTTCACTAAGCTAGTCCAGCTTAGTCTAGTCTAAGTTAGTCCAGCTTAATCCCTGCAGTTAGTCCAGTCCGAGACAGTCTGTCGCAACAAACGCACCCTTATACTCTTTAATCACCATGATCAAACAGCGTCAAATCTAAGGATGATTTTTTGACACAATAAACTTTAATGTCTTCAGAATCCACCCCAATTGAAATTACTCAAAAAACTTCATCGTTTCGCTACTTTTCCATCATCGTACATATTTCTGCTCCTGTAATCAAAATACAAAAAGAAAAGTATCAAGAATCTCCAAATGTATATATAAAATAATACAAACCATATTCTTGTATGACTGTTTGATATCTAGATATTAATCTTGGAGATCTCTTATATAAGGAAGACAACTAAAAGTTTGGCCTTTTTTTTTCTCCCTAAGTTTGGACTTATCTTTTGGTCAAATATTTGGTTCCCAAACTGTGGATTCATGTGCAAAGTTGACATTCCCTTGTAGTACACCATTATTGGCTAATAATTAGGACCTAATTTGAAGAAACAAAAAACTCATGAAGTAAACTCATGCATGTGTCTAGGACAATTGTACTGTTCATCCATGTTCTGTCTTTCCATCTTTTCCTTTATGAGGAGATGAATCATCCCCTCTCAAACTCAGCATTCTTAAGCAACTTTGAAGTTAATTAGTATACACAAAAAGAAAAGATGATGAAACCCTAATCACACAAATTGACCTCACAACTCATGCAACGGTTAAAACCATGGCTTAAGCCTAAAGAGCCGACCTTTTTAGAGTTGTTTGGGAATTGAACTTAAAAATCAAGACGAATGTCTTGATGGGCTCGCTTCATCCATGATATGTTCATTGTGTTGTGGTTGGCTTCCATTTATTGAACAACTAACATTGTAAAAATAACCATTCACGTACAAAAAATCTCAGATGTATTGGTTATACACAATCATGTGTTTATATCTTTTATCACATATCGCGTGAGACGTTCAGTCACAAAAGAGAATCTACTATTTTTTCTTCCAAAACCTTTCTTCAAACCACACTCATACAACTAGTGATAAAACAAATTTTCTTGTCCTAGTAGAATCTAAACCAATTTTCTTATCTCCTCTCACACTTTCCTCTGTCTTTCTCTCTCTTTAAAAAAGTCAACACAAAGATATTGACGTGATTTAATTGTAACCGTTTAAAATAAATGAATATAAGAAAAGAAAATTTTACAGGAAAAAAAATCCTACTCCCATAAATATAGAAATGTATGCAAATAAAGAAGTATATGTAACCATGGTATGGTGGATTATCTCATACAGAGGACCGTTACACTGCCCTCTTTGCATTCATATTCTTCTGCTGCTGTTGGGGCCCACACCACGCTCCCCCACCCTTGATACACTCAAACTCCACCTAGGATTTATAATTTATACAGTCAAATCTTCACAAAACCCTCAATTTCCCAAAATGCCCTTGGATATCATTGAAAGAAAAAGACAAAAGGTCGGCAATTTCGTAATTGCGAGAAGATATTAAATTTGTGTCCGCCTTTTAGGGTATGAAATCTTGTAATTTTCCCCGGATAAGACCAAAAACCGAAGGGCATGCATGTATGTGTCCGAACGGGATTGGTTAGGAAGAAAATCCGAGGAGTATATGGTGACAAATAATTTCGAAGGTCGAGGAAGTTGTATTTAAATTCGAACTGCATCCCCATATTTGAGAGAGGAGAGAGAGGAGAGAGAGAGAGGAGCTCCCTGGAAATTTAACCAGAAACACAGGTAATATTTCACTGTCTGAGTTTGATTTTTCATGTTTTGAGTTGGATTTTTTATCAAATTTTGCTTCTGCTGTTGTTTGAGTTAATGGGTTGGTTAAAGTTTTAATTTTTTTTTTATATTTGTCGAATTAAAATTTCACGTTTTGGTTATATGGGGGGTTTGGGGATGAACTCAAAGAACAGTCTTTTAACTGTGGCGGTATTACAAATCAATCGACCTCAGCTAAGCGGATAAATTAAGACCGTGTTTATGGGTTATTGGCTTAAGATACCGTTACATAATATTCGGGTGTAGATAGAAGCTAGTTGTGAAAACTGAGTGTGCAAAGTTTTGAATTTGAAGGTGATATTTCACTCTCTGAGTTTGATTTTCATGTTTTGAGTTGGGTTTATTTTTTTTCAAATTTTGTTTCTGCTGTTGTTTGAGTTAATGGGTTAGTTAAAGTTTTAATTTTTCGAATTAAAATTTCGTTTTTTTTGGTTACTGGGGTTTTCGGTGAACTCAAAGAACTCTCTTTTAACTGTGACGGTATTATAAATCAATCGCCTTCAGCTAAGCAGACAAGTTAAGATGTGTTTATGCGTGATTGGCTTAAGATACCGCTAGTTGTGAAAACTGAGTGTGCAAAGTTTTGAATTTGAAGGTGAGAAAAGTGGGAAGAAATGACGAAGCAGCAGACGACACACTGGTGGTTGTACGACAGTCACAGCATCTCCAAACGCTCCCCATGGCTTCAAACCACTCTCTCTGGTACCTATTTTTATCCCTACTTTTCCTTTTTGCTTTTTCTAGATCGAGATTTGGGGGTTCTTTTAGATGTTACTGTACTATTTGTGACCGTTGACACAGTTCTAAACTCCTCGAATTTGAAATTCTGATTGGTTAGTTTTATAATAATTGAGGTGGGGAAGTGGGGGGACCCTATAAAGTTTGAAACTTTTTTGTGAGATTTGAGTGAGGAAAGTTGGGAAAAATGGTAGGTGAGATTGGAAATTGATTACCCAATTGGGGTTTTTTCAAAACAAAACATGTGGGTTTGTTCTCCTTCATTTCTGCTATCGAATCAAATGAATTGAAGAATATCAAAGAAAAAAAATTAACAGGGAATGAATGAGATTTGAGTGAGGAAAGTTGGGAAAAATGGTAGGTGAGATTGGAAATTGATTACCCAATTGGGGTTTTTTCAAAACAAAACATGTGGGTTTGTTCTCCTTCATTTCTGCTACCAATTTGAGAAATTTGATGCTAAGATTCATGGACCAGCTTATTGAAATTGTTTACTCCTTTCCCAATTAAAAAAATAAAATAAAAGAAATTGAAAGTGCACAGGATGGTGGTATCCATAGACTCCTTTTTACCTTACATGCACCTTTCCCAATTTTTGGCTATCGAATCGAATGAATTGAAGAATATCAAAGAAAAAATTAACAGGGAATGAATGGGAATTAAAAATAAGTGCGTAAATAGCACCACCCTTGTGCATCTGAATCCAAAAAGGTGACTTTTGCAATTTTGTTTTGTCCCTTAATTTTATGTCTTTAACTCTTTATTTTTTGTGTTTCTTGGATCAAACAACTTGTGTGCCGACCTATGTTTATGATATCTCCTTTAGTAAACTATTATTTTTCGAACTTATCGACAAGTTGTTTAACCTCAAACTAGGTTTTGTAAGATAAACTCTGCCATTGACAAACATTCTGATTTCATACAGAATAATGTAACCGCTCTAGTTTCTTACACCGTGACCCGATCTAGGAAGAGAGGTGTATGAAACGGGCGCAGGAAATTTCTCGGGTGGAGGGATCCTACACATGACAGAATCGTAGACTAGGAACTAGAAACACTGAAATTATTAGCGTCATGTAACGGTGACAACAAAAAAATTGCTCTAGGGTGAAGGGATCCTACACATGACAAAATCGTAGACTAAGAACTAGAAACACTGAAATTAATAACGTCACGTAACGGTGACAACAAAAAAATTGCTCTAGGTGGAGGGGTACCCCATTTACAAATGATGGAATGGTTGACTGGGGGGAACTAGATGAGATAAGGGTGGGGAAATTAACCCTGGAGGATGTACTATATCTTATCATCTTTTTTTTTTTCTTTTGGTAACTATCTTATCTTATCATCATGTGGCTCTAGTTCTTAGGTCATATGTAAAGTCAGAGTTTTGATGATTAGATACAGTGCAGTAGTGGATTCTAATTGTGGTCCTCAGTGCTGTTACTGTGCTCCACAGAAAATTGTTGGACTTCTGTTTTTTCTATTTGCCTTTCAGGATTGATATTTCTCTGTAGACTTTATGTGCTGTGGTTATGTTTGTGGCCTCATCATGTTTTGGACTCACTTGAATCTAGTTATTTCCAAAAGAACCTTATTAGGCACATAAACATCTTCCATTTTTTTTTTAACACAACCTGTTTGGTAGTGCTTTTAAAATAACTGAAAACGTTTTTAGAAAAAATGTTTAGGGTTCCGTAAGTTAAGTGCTTTTTCATAATTCACTTGCCCTTTTACCAAGGACTGATTCCAAAAACATTTTCACCAAAAACGCTTTCAGTCATTTAAAAAACACTCCAAATGAGCCATATGTTGTATCTTAAACTATCCTAGTTTAAGGGGAGAGAAGGTCCAAACTTGGGTACAATAGAGGGCACACCGTCTTAACTAACTAACCTAACACACATATGCGGCACCTAATGTAAATCTATCAATGTACCCACATAATTCTAAGTGAAATTGTATCATTTACCAATTTGTTCATGTGAACTATTCACTTCACCAGATGATGTTTTCTTTAGGGGAAAATTGCTGGATGTTTATTTTTTTTCAATGGCAGAGCTGGAGCACAAGACGGATGCCATGCTAAAGCTGATTCAGGAAGATGCAGATTCATTTGCTCAACGTGCAGAGATGTATTACAAAAAGCGGCCGCAGCTGATCAGCATGGTGGAAGAATTTTACCGCATTCACCGTTCGTTGGCTGAGCGGTATGATCAAGTGAAGTCTGATACGGGAACACGTCTGCTGACAACGTTAGGGTCTCCATTCTCTTCAACGAAATGCCAGTCTGAGAAGGCGATGAGTGTGGTGGATTTGAGCTTCGATAGCCACTCCGAAACCTGCTGCGATGAACCTGAGGAGGAGTATTCCGAGTCTGATGTTGATGATCCTGAACCGGAGGATGAACCCCGAGTTGATGAAGAAACAAAAGAGAATGCATTGAGCAGGATTAGCGAAGACGAGGTGAGGAAATTGAAGGAAGCAATAGCGAGGCTCGAGGAAGAGAACAGAACTCAGAAAGATGAACTGAAGCAGAAAGATGAAGAAAAGAGAGAGGCCATGAGACAGTTGAGTTCAGCTGTGGATTCGCTCAAAGAGTATTCCGATTCTGAAGTTGATGATCCTGAACCAGAGGATGAACCCCGAGTTGATGAGGAAACAAAAGAGAACGCATTGAGCATGTTTAGCGAAGACGAGGTTAGGAAATTGAGGGAAGCAATAGCAAGGCTCGAGGAAGAGAACAGAACTCAGAAGGATGAACTGAAGCAGAAAGATGAAGAGAAGAGAGAGGTCATAAGACAGCTGAGTTTAGCTGTGGATTGGCTCAAAGAGGAGAATGTGGAGCTGAGAAAGAAGTGTTTCGCCAGAGAATCGCCAAATACTTCGAGTCCTGCCGGAGAACCACCGAATAATTCGAGTCCTTTCGAGTTCAACAGGTTCACCGGGACATTTTTGAGGAAGCTGTTTAACAGGTCTCCAAGGTCTCATGGAACAATTGTTGCACTCTAGATGTTGTGTGTTTACATGTTTGCAGTTTGTATAATTTGTAGTACACAGTTTAGGTAGATGTGTCGATATGATGGGGCATTTCCTCTCTAATTTAATCCAATTAGGAACTCTCTCAAGTGTTTTCTTTGTATTAGTTCTTACATTCATGTGGTGTTCTTGTGTTAATTTCATTGCCTGTAACTGAATTATTGTCATTATATATGGAACAACTCGCAAATATCACTATTACGGTAGTAATTTTTCCCAGAGAAATGTTAAGGGGAGTTAAAAGCCGAACTCTTCATGGACTATCTCCTACATCATTTATTTAACACGCTGGTTTATAATATATTGACGTTAAACTTTGAGATGACAAAGAATTTATCAAGAATCTCACTTTGAAAGAATCATTTTAGCATCTCTCTTTTCCCAAATAGCACTACTTACTGTAGTAGATCGACAATACCGACAATATAAATAACATATTGACACTTTATTTATGCAATATCAAGGCTATCAACATATCTTTGACAACATTCAGTATAACGAGACTGTTTAATGCAATGATTAGGGAATATTTACCGCAATGATTAGGGAATTGATTTTTCCACACTTGTTTTCGAGAACGGATCAACTCCAAAGCTAAGCAGCCGGAGCCTCCTCATCAAACAATCTGTACCGCATAAATTGAATTCAACGGTTTCTATTAATTCATTTTCCTGGCACACAACCGACGGTCCTGATTGACTTGCACATCAATCAGCGGCCTAGATTGTTTGATGAGGAGGATCCGGCTGCTTAGCTTCGAAGAGGATCCGTTCTCCTTCTTTTCTACTCGTCTTTATTTTTGTCATTTAAATTAAATAAATAAAAGAAAATTAAGAGATTTAAATAATAAAATGTGCATGCATAAGAAAAAAAAGAGGTGTGAGGAAATCATTTTTCTCAATGATAGTGCTGCTTAAGAACGATAATTAACAGTACGATTTGAAAAGTAATTATGCTTTGAGAGGGAGGTAAAGAGGCAGAGAATGGAGAGATTTCAATGTACCCGGAATACGAGACGGTACGTCATATGTTATTATACAAGTGGAATAAAGTTTTTTTATGTATCTCTTCACTTGTTTAATGACACATGATGTATGTGCTCGTGTTCTGAGCACACTAAAAAACTCTCCAAAGAATGACATGAATCTTGAGAATACATGACCAAAATTACAACTTTTATTTTTCAAACACTCTTTTGGATACAATACTATCCTAATCACAATCCATATGAAATTAACAATTCCACCAACCTGCATTTACCAAACATCACACTAAATAACTATTAAACTGAAAGAAAAAAAATATAGTTTACAAACATAAAGTGTAAACCACTAGTTACAATAATTGAATTTCCCCACCACCATTTCTCCTTTTTTTTGTTTTCCTCCGCAATCATCACAAGAATCTGCATTACACTTACACACCAGACCAAACCAGCAAGCCAAGAAAAAACATTACATTTATAGGCAGAGATGAAGTGACAGAAACTGCATGGGAAACTGGGAGAGAGCCTGATGGAGCAAGAGCCAGGTCTGGTTGATCAGGAGCAACATCGACGTCCGGGTCCGGCGGACTCTGGCTCGATGGGATAGTGGGGAGAGAAGACTCAGAGGGAGAGAGAGGCACACCACCAGGAGATGGAAACAATGGAGAAATATCAGGAGATGGGGTTGGAGAGGAAGAGAGAGGAGCACCTGGGAGAAATGCAGGTGCGGCTGATATGCTTGAAAACTGTGTTTCTGGTTGGGATTGTAAGGCTAGTGAGGAGTGAGAAGCCATGAAAAGTATGAAGAGTGCCAAGAATGATGACCAAAAGAAAGCCATTAATGAATGTATGATTGATCAAGTTCACAAGAGTAGTATGGAGCTTCAATAAATGTGTGTTTTTGGGGATGAGAGAGAGAGAGAGAGAGGATGGAAAGAAAGAGTAAAGGAGTTGAGGAGAGTGTAAGGCTTAAAAGGGTGTAGTGAGAGAGTGGTGGGGGGGATAGAAATATTATTGTGTGATAATGGAACAAAGTTACATTGTATAACCAATCAACGTCTTAAGTGGTAAAAGAACAATTAACTTATTAGTTGGGTAACTGATTAATTAGTTGGTTATGTTATTTTCACAAATAGTGATATCGTGTGCATTATGAATTTTATTTATATGAGATACAGAAATACAGTAAAATCCGTTCTCTTGTAAGAGTACCTTACCCAAGTTTCTCTTTGAACTATAAGGTTGATATTTTCCAATTTTAGAATGTAACATCAAAATCCGCTGAGATTATAACATGTAAACTGATTATATATACTATGTGATTATACTCCTGTGTTATATAATAATTACATAGTGGGGACAGAACACAAAGTGCCAAATATAATTGAAAGCTGGCTTTGGTATTACAGATCTGTATGTTTTGCTAAGGGACAAGCTTTATTTTTTATGGGAACTTTAACGAAAAGTACTCGGTACCGTTCACTTTAACGAAAAACCACATTTTTACACTAAAAAGTCAATCATGGTACTATTCACTTTACCCTTTATTTTGTCTTTATCATTAAAACTCAAAGTTTTCAAACCCTTTTCATTAGTTTTCCTTATTTTTTATTATCTCTGTACAGCATGAGGGTGAGGTGTCCATCTTTTTTGCCATTAAAATCTGCAGCCTGAGTCCGTGGATCTACTATTAGGGTTTTAAACCTTGTAACGTAGACTTTGCAGCAGTAACTGAATGACAGTTTTCATAATTGCATGCTACGTTGGTAACTTGTGATGACTACAAACGAGCAAGTTCATACTCCTTGTTTATTGGTTTTTCGAATATTGCAAATTGCAATCCAACACATATACGTATCATTCATATTTACTTGTATATTACAGTCTGATACATAAACGAAAGTTACTTATTATAACAATAATCAAGCTATATCTCATTAAATGTGATCGGTTGTATGAATCTTAAAACATTACTACGTTTAGTTTTGCACCAAGTTTTTTGCTAGCTCCAACTACTCTATATCATTTCTTAAAATCTCTTTCTAAGTCTTTCCCTACCTCTTTTGCCTTGACCCTCATTCTCATAGTCAGATTTTCTAACCGGCGCATCTGCAAGTCTTTGATTCACGTGTCCAAAACACCTCTATCCCTTTTGCAATCCGACACAAACACCTTTATATCACTGATGCTTACTTGTATGTTACAATGTGATGCATGAACGGAAATTACTTGTTACAAACCACAAAAAGAAAAGTTTCGCGTGTCAAACTTCGATTTCTTACTAAGGGGTCAGCTAATGATCAAACAATGATGACCGATTGTGATTCTGATTCCATTCCAATTGTTGTTCTGGGTCGAAGTCTCTGGGTTTGTTGTGTATAATATTCTGATCATGGATCTGCTTTTCTGGCCATTAAGCATGTTTTTATCCCGGTAGCAGGTAGAATATTAGATATAATAATTGGTTTATTGATGATGAAGAAAGAGTGAGCATGTGTGTAGAAAGTAGACTAATGGGCTGTGGTATTTTGGAAACATATTGACAGACAGCTTAGCAGATCATGTGGTTTCTCTTTGTTTGCACCCTTTTTAAAAGGGTTTTTGCTCATAGCCCTCGAGTCTTATTATTTGTTATTTTTGGATAAATTTAAATTTTAAGATTTGTGTCTGTCCACTACAGAGATTTCAAAATTTAAACTGATCAAACGGTGATAAATAAGATAGTGAACATCACCGTCACTTGAAAATGGTGAGAAAAAATATCCGCCTTCTTGAAAGTGCAGCTTCCTTTTGTTGTTCGATTAATATCTGTACGTTGTGGTACCAGTGATAATTTCAAATACGGCATATATGTAACACGATTTGAATAAAATATATACAACTAAATCTCAATAGGTAATATGAGTTATTAAATTATTATTTTACATCATTTTGCATTTACCTCTAGGTCTATGAATTAGTTATAGGGAAATGAGAAATGCTAAGGGGTACTATCTTAAAAGTGAGACTCTCTAACACCTTATAGTTAAACGTCAATTCCTGTCTAACATTATAAAACATTTGCCAAAAACATAGGCAATCTCACTTTTACATGGACTTAACTATTAATATTATACTGTAAGTTCATGTCATATCAAACACAGACTACTTATGTAATACATGCAAATTAGTGACACCATGTGGTAATTTAACTGTCATACTAAAAAATATTTGATCAAACAATGTCGTAAAGATATCAAAAGCAACAACTGCGTGGAAATATAAATATATATATATATATGTAAATTTAGAAGCCCTGCATCAAATGTTGAGATGGCCGAGTTGGTCTAAGGCGCCAGATTAAGGTTCTGGTCCGAAAGGGCGTGGGTTCAAATCCCACTCTCAACATTCTGTTTTTCATTTTTTTCCCTTCTTTTTGGAGGTTGCGGGAGTCGGGAGAAATGTCTATCGTCTGCAGCATTACCTTACTTTGCACTGTACTAAAATAATGCTGAAAAACCAGCATCACAATATTTATACTGGGACATCATTTTTTGATTGAATTGAATTTCAAAATATATAATAAATGGCATTTCATTATCTTTATTACAGTAAATAATTCAATTACAAGAAATATTTGCCACTCTAACTGAAGCAACAACTTATGGATACAAATTATCAAAAATGTCACACTTGCTAAGAAATTACAAAAACGAACACCTTGTAACGGCTGCGCCGCCGCGGCAGAAGCCAATCGATAAATAGTCGTTGGCCGGCGAATCATAACCACCATCTTTCTAGTTTTCTACTGATAGCTTCTGCTTCTCCAAGATGTAAGCAATGATAATTTATGCCCAAATAATTCCATCGAACCCGATTTCCAAATTTGAAACTGGACTGTCGCCAATATCCTGATCAACTGCTTGGTTGTCCCCAAGCGAATCCACGTAGGGCTCCGACAGATCGGAAGATCTTTCGGATGGAATCCCATAGTCTTTGAGAATGCAGGATGATGCAGCAAGAGCTGCTTCCCTTTCCAAAACGGTTATGTAGTTGTCTTCAAACTCGAAGACTAAGTACTTGTCCTTGCATGCTGATTGAGAGCACAGAAAAACCGTGAGCACTGGAGTGGGGCGATAGAGTGAAGAGGAAGTATTTGAAGGGACATTACGACTTACAATCTACGAGGTAGGCCAAATGATGAATGTTCCTTATTTGAGTTCCGTTTAACTTCAAAACCTGAGATCAATTTCTTCTGTTAGTTTGGGCAGCGTTGGCGGAGAGATGTAAAAGTTGTGTAGTACAAGTAACTTACCTGCTGATTGCTCATGTCTTCGTACCCAATGTTTACTTCATTTGCCAAGACCTATCGGCGCGAAAGACATGAGAACAGAAATTCCAATAACATACAGAGAAACGACAACACAAACTCCACATTGACGCACATTGCTCAGGGAAAATCTACGCGACTAACCTGTGATAGGATTACAATCTGTTCCCCTTTGAATCTAGCCAAAGAGTAGCGCGCCTTTGCCAAGAGTTTAAGCTGACCAGAAAGGAAACCAAAAACTAATCAATTTTCAAACCAAAAGCGGCATACTGGTTAGCAAACGAAAAGGAAATAGCTAAACGTGAATTTTGTGCTTAAGAGCGTGTGGAAACTTACCCCTATAGAGTCTTCACACTCCTCACTGCAGAAAGAAACATAAGAAATGGTGAGTTTATAATTAACACAAGAGGTTAATAGTAAAAAGATAATTGCACATGTTTCTGAGTGACAGAAACGAGCACGACTTACTCTATCAGTGGTTCTGAGAGGGGGGTAAACACCAAACCGGCAATTATTAAGTAAGAAGGCTGACCTCCGTCGATATGAAAGGGAACCTTATCGGAAGACAAAGAACTCGAAAGAATCAGTATCAAGATATTTAAATAAATTATGGGACTGATGATAATTACTTCATGGCATCGCAAAAAGCTCCGAATTTCTACTTACCAAATGCACTCGTGGGTGCAAAACTGCTTTAACTTTCATATATTCTCCAGCTCTAATAATACCAATATCTGCAACATCGCCCGCAAATCTGTATAGGAGCACTGTTAACCCATATTTGAACAAATTGTAACATGAACGCAATTACTGAAACAATCAGAAAGTAAAAACAAATGCAGTGTTTAACTGAATTTCTTGTATAAGAACCAGGGATTTACTTTTGGCTAATGAGGTAGCGGAATGCGATGCGCTCATTTGATCGAAAGGGTACTGTTCCTTCACACCCTACATGAACATCATCAAAGCTTACAATGACGTCCCCCTGAAAAAACACAGGAACCATCAAAGTTCGTATAAAAGATTCAAAGTTGTTCAGTGTGCTTTAAATTCCAATAAATTTATAGTGAAACGACAGACTCTAGTAGTAGCAAATGTGGCTAAGTTAACTCCAACTTCTCATACATCATTAGCTTTTGACTCCTCAAAACTAGCTTAAGAACCTTTCCCATTCAACACATGCGATTGTTGTTACTTTATTTCTGGTTCTAATAGTTTTTCACATCATATTTCCGCTCCCGTTTCATCGTTTATCTCGAAGATATGTGAAAATATGATACTGCTAAAACCTAATGGTAACACAAGCTGTAGCTTAGAAGCACCAAAAAGTTGCTTAACCATTCCATTGTGGACTGTTTAACAAGTAGAGTTACAAACAGCTACAGCAATCACTCAAGAATTCAAATAGCCAACATACCTCCTTTAATACATTATGTGCATCAGAAGTGGGTTCAACTCTTCGGACCAGTACACCCTGCACAAAACAGATGTGATGAGGACAAGCCTAAGAAAAATCAATAGCTACTAAGCCATCGTTATAATAACGTGTTGAAACATGGCCTGATAGTATATTCTAGTTTCTACTTGAGTAAAATCCTGCATGCTTTACATGGTCCTCATGTGCCCTTGACTGAAAGCCTTTGCAATTCCCTTGCTCACAAGATTATATGAAAACATTTTCACTGCCAATCCATCTCTGATTCTTATTGCAAGAAATCATTTTAGTTGATGAAAGCTTTGCGCATATTATACATACTTTTACTGACACGGTTACACCAACGGATCCAAGAAACACTTGACCAGACAAAGAGACATACCTCAATAGACTCTACTTTCAGGCACGCCTTTAATGCTGGATTCTCCAACTTCTGCAACAATACACCAAGGCAAGGGAAACCTGAAAGTCAAAGCCAAATTATTGGGATAAGTCCACAATAAGTTGGCAGGGTCAAGCTTCAATCATAATAAGAAGCGTAAAGGTGAAATTAATTGAAAATATAGCAGTAATACTAACAGGCCACCAAAGAAAGCAGTAGGTATTAGACAGACAAGTTCAACAGGTATTCAGATCATTTGCTTTAGTTACATAACACTTGGCACTTAGTCACAGTGCAAGAAAAATACACATGTAAGTATAACATATATTCATATATGGATAGAGGCATGTGTGCACGCATAAGAAGATAATATTTACAGAAAACATGACATTTACAAGATGACAGGAAAGAAAAATGGAAGCACGACCTAATCCTTTGAAAAGACCCCTATTACAAGGTAACCAAAACAAGTTACTAGAACCATGGTTCAAGGATGAAGGGACACTATGAAAGTCGGCAAACTGAGTTGATGTTACAGATATACATGAATCTAAATTTCCTATATACAATATATGGGATATTTATAATTCTACTTTCTTGATACTTTGGAAGAGCATTGATGAGCAGTGTACAAAAAATTCAACACAAGTCGAAGTCATATACAATCCAAAGTTCATATACCACATGCATCAACTAATTTCCCTTCACACAGATGAAAGCTGGTAAGACTTTATTACCTGTGTACTTCCCGTTCCTCTCATAGTCATCCAAAAAATGAGACACAACTGTAGTAGGAATGACATAACCAATATTCTCAGCCTCCTCAGATCTGTAGACCTAAAGGAATTGTCTCTTAAAATCATATAAAATAAAAGTTTTCATGTCACATTATTGCCTATACAGCTAAGAAATCTAAGACCAAGTAAGCAGGGATAAACAAACTTTGACAGCAAGCCAACAAATTTACCTGAAATGCCACACCAATGCACTCCCCTTTATCATTGAATGCAGGGCCACCACTATTACCTACAATCTAGCAAAGTATAAGCAATAGCTATGACAAAAATGGTTATAATGTATAAAGAACGATGGTAATCTTGAGGCACCTAAATAACTTTCAGAAGAAGGGACTGTTATACTTGTAAATTTGAGTTATAGACTGACCAGGATTTATTGCTGCATCAATCTGAATGCCCAGCAAATCAGATGACCCATGAGCATATGATGTAACCTGAGGATATAGTTATTAAATTGTAAGAACTCGATCCCGCATATTTGTGTAGCACAGTTTAGATAGGATGGAATATTTATCTTTTAAGGATATCAACTGAATATCAGAGCCATATCTATCAACAAGAAGCAACAAATCAAACAATTACATTCAGGTAGGGAAAACCAACCTCTATACGCGATACAACCCCCTTAGTTACTGAAATGGTATCCCCTCCAAGGGGATATCCTACAACAGTCACTGATTCCTGTCCATATAAAAGCCACAGATAGAACACTTTAAAGGAACAAACCAAAATGATCTAATAGCAGAGCTGTAGAAAATTCCGAAATGTAGAAATCTAAACCTTCGTATAACAACCTCAACTTCTGCAGTTTCAAAACTGAAAGGGCTGACATTATTTTGAGGGTGTACGATAAGGAGTGACTTCCGTTAGTTACTGTAACATCACTTGAAAATTTAAATCTAGATTTCGACATGCGGGTGGTCAGTTTATCTTGTCATATTAATAGTTTCAATAAAAATTTGGATAGAGGGGATGCACGTGCCTTCTGAAATCCTGAAATTATGTGACAGAAGTTAATTAACTTTCACACACTGTTTGCAGTCACACCCTCTAAGCTCCACAATTAGTATCTCAACTAACACATCTAAACTAACCCAAGTCTCAGAAAGGTCCTCTGTTCATGTTAGTATCTACACTAACCAGATATGATATCCTGACGTTAATTTACCTTCCAGATGATGCAAGGGCTATTACAAGTGCATATAACCAAATTGTAGATAGCATTGAATAATATAGAATAACTCACTATCTCCAAGAGACAGGAGTAATACCTGAAGATGTGGCAAGCTTCCCAATTGGAGTGGTTCTGCTCCTTTCCAGAATTCCTCACTTTCTACTGAAAGTAAGGCTATATCACAATCAACACCTCTGGCCAAAACCTGCAAATTAAGTCACTAGTAAAGCTAAATCATAATGCCCACTACTAATAAGCTGCAACATCATATTTATCTCCAAGATATCATTAATTTTCTGAGGGTGAAATACCTTAGCCACATATTTGGTATCATCCCCTCTTCTCTTCACTTTGACCTGCATTTGTAAGGAAAATAAAAACATGATGATGATGAAAACAGTAACAATAAATCAGTACGTATTATAGAAAAAGATATGACCGTGCTAATGAGACCCCAAACCCTCAATGTAAAACACATAAAACGCAAGGTAGACAAAATGTGTATGCCGACTGAATCCAAAGTTGACATGTGCCCGACAAGTGCGCGTAGAAAGGCAAACCTATTCACTGACCAGGTAAATTTTTAATAATTTTGCATTTCTAAACTGCTAAGTAAATGATACTAATGTACCTTTTTTTACTAATCATTCACTATTAAGGATGAAAAGTACCTGAGTATAATGCTCAACACAGTGGGCATTTGTCAAGAGTTTCCCGTCACCAATCATAAAAGCACTGCATCGAAAGATTCAGATTATAAGTCTGTTAAAATTGCACACAGGCTAGTGAAATGGGTTAACAAGATAAGATTTCAAAACTTGCCTGCCTGTACTTGTATATTGTCTTTGTTTTTGCCAAGGAAGGGAGTAGTCGGGCGCGGTATGGGTGCAGTAAACCTAACCAAATAATTGTTAGCGACCAACCGAATCTGTAGACTTTGATATTAAAGTGATAGGATTGATAAACACCAAACTCCCATAGATCACCAGGACAACAACGGATAGCAAATATTTTGTTTGACAAAACAAGAGATATTTCATTCCCGAGCTTCTATAAGAACCAACATCCCAAGCTCAAAATAATTTACACACTGAAGAGAAGATAGTCATCAGTAATTGGAAAAGCTCAGCATCTAAGCGACCTAACGTGCACCACAAAGCTCGATATACGGATATGTTACTCCAAACATGAACTTATGCACAAACTATACCCTGTAAACATTCTCAAAGATACAACTTTCGGCTTCAATACTACTCAGAAGACATAATGCATTGCAAATTAATCTGGAAAAAGGGTAAACAAAATTTACCTTAACAACGGCATTGAGAAAATCGGCATCCTGGAGACTTTTCGGTTCAACCTGAATCGAAAATCAACAGAATTTCAAATTCAAACACTGAGCATTTTTCCAAACCCGAAATTGAATCATCACAAAACGAATTCAGTGCAACAATCATCAAACCTGCTGCTCTTTCTGATTAACTACAGACTCCTTCCGCTCTTTTCGTTGCGCTCCGAACCCTCTGTACGCCACCGATTGAGATTGCCCCTTCTTCCCTCTGCCATTTCCGCTAAACTTATTGGGAACGCCTTCTCCCTGCATTTCCCAAACCCAACACAATCACAAACTACTTAATTACCAAAAATAACCGCACAAACGGCGCGGTATAAAGGTTAGGATTTTACCTCCGGTTGATATTTATCAGCGGACGACGGAGGCGACGACGGCGAGCCTTTTCTCGAACTGGAAGCTCGTTCTCTCCTGCTCCGACTGACGGGCTTAAGAGCTTGGCACTGGTAGCTGCCGGAACAGAGCCACGTGGCGAAGAAGGGTTGGACGGAGACGAAGGAGCGGATTTTAACGGTGGAGGTGAGCGCAGAGAAGCAGCAGTTGCCGACCGCAACGGCCATTTGAAAAATGGAAGCTCGGAGCTCGCCGCTGAAAGGAAGGTTTTTGGAAGACGAAGTTGCGTTTCCTTATCCGTAAATAATTGGACTTTTTCGGGCGTGGGTAATTTTGGCGCCTACGGGTTTGAATTGGGAGACTGCCGGCCCGTTTATATTTGGGTTTTTTGGTCCTACTATTACAAATGGGCTTGAGTTTGTGGTTACTTGGGTTTTCAAATTGGGTCCGAAAATATTTTGAGTCGTTACGATGCCCTCTCATGGGGTTGGCACGGTCCGGTTTAGGTTAGTTTCACATATAAATTTTGGTCAAACCAACTGCCATTTACGGATTTGATCTGGTTTTAATTCACATTGAAAGTAAACACCGAACCGAACCCAATTATTGTTACGCAGTTTGATTTCGCCAGCTTCATGGTGTTCGACGCCCATGACTTGGCATCTACGCCATCCGTGAGCCGAAGCACGCGTAAGGCCACCATTTCCCCCCTACATTCCCAAATGACTTAGCGAGGGGAGGGGACGCATAAGATTGTGTGACGCCCAGGCAAACATGCCCTCAACCTAATAGCTTCGGACGAAACTTGCGTTTAGAGAATTGATGGTGAGTTCACACCAAGTATCGTAACTCGTTGCACTCTTCATCAATGCGTGAATCGAGATCTCCTTTATCGGAAGTTGTTTTGACACATTGAAGATGATGATGCCACTCGTATGCCCACCTCGGCCTAAGCCCCATCCTCTTGCTTTGCATTTATTAGCTTCTGATTAAAAACCAAGATATGAATTTTTAGTGCTAAACACATAATAACTAAGTATTGAATTCATCAATTAAACGAGTCGAAGTTGAGACTTCTCACTTACGAGTAGACGTTGATGTTGCATTGGGATGTGTTCTTTTCTAGGCTATAGGGTTGCGTCTCGCAATAGCCCAATTGATTAGTAAATGGACATTACGCACGTGTCTAGTTCTGAACTGCCTGGTGTTGTCAGGTCTGGTTCATCTGCAGGTGGTCGGTGGGGCCACCGGTCGGTAATTGAAATTTGAGACGATGCAGACGTGGGCGGTTAACGATGTAATGGAGCCCACTTTTCCATTAATTCCCCGCATGCTGGGAGGACGCGTCCCTATCACCGCGTTAATTGCTCATGTCTCTTCCCGTCATTTTCCACGTGCCTCAGATATTTATATTTCTCATCTGCTAAACACTCCTCCGTTAACCTTAGCCTTGATAATTTTTGTTTGCATTGAAAAATAAGTTGCCAATGCTTCTTTTTTTTCTTTTTTTCTTTTTTGAAAAGAAAATTTTGGAAACCCAATGAGAGGTGAAACGTCAACACATTTAAAATATAAAGTTTTAACGAAACACTTCAGATAATGTTCACTTTTAACGAAAATGACATTTTTATTCTAAAAGTCACTATTGGTATTATTCATTTACAACACTTTTTTGTTATTTTGATTAAAACTCAAAGTTTTCAAATCATTTTCATTAGTTTTCCTTTTAAAATATGGAATGAGAATCCTTTGTGAGGATCCCAGGGATCCTCTAATCGTGTCCATTCATCTTACATCGTGTGATCATAAATTATTTTAAAATTTTTATTTAAAATTAAATACAAATAGTACCTAATGAAAACTGGTCGCACGATTTACGATAAACGGATATGATTAAATGATCCAAAGAGGATCCTCATTCCAAAAGATGAGTGTAGTAGAAATGAAAAAGTTTCGTTGGATGTATGGGCACACGATAAATAACAAGATTAATAATGAGGAAATTGAGGTAAAGTATGAGTGGTTACAATTGGAGATAAGATAAGAAAAAATCGATTAAGGTAGTTTGGACATGTGAACCAAAAACCTAAAAAT
Organism: Malus sylvestris; assembly: GCF_916048215.2. Taxonomy (NCBI): domain Eukaryota; kingdom Viridiplantae; phylum Streptophyta; class Magnoliopsida; order Rosales; family Rosaceae; genus Malus; species Malus sylvestris. The sequence goes on along the minus strand of NC_062270.1, from coordinate 39,720,714 downwards.
ACTCTGGTTAGAAGATGCGATTATGAGACAGATGTTCAGGACAAAAAGTATATAAGAAGATCTAGGAAGACTTGGTGCTCATAAAAATCTTGGCGCAAAATCGGACGCAATGACATATTAGAATTCATACAGCTGGATCACTTAATGCAATAAGGCTTTTTGTTGTTGTAATAACATTTAAATTTCGTTTTTGTTGAATATTTAATGTTTGGTGATACACTTTTAAGTACAAATGTGATACAAATGTTTATGTACTACTCTATTGATTAAGAAAATGCATACATTGTCTAATAATAAGTATGCAGTAACGAATATAATGAAATATATTAGAGGATGTTATTTAGTTTATAAAATTTAGTCTACACATTTAGTCTCTTTATCATTACTATTATCATAAATATAGTAATAATGAACTACAACTTAACAAAAGTTTCTCAAACTCATCTTCAGGGTCGACTTTGAGATTTTAGGATTATGTGTGAAAGATAGTAAATGAGCCCTTGTATTAAAACTCTTGCTACAAAGCTAATTTATATGTCTATAGTTGTATTAATAAGAGATCTAAATGAAGTATTATTACTTGAGTTATAGTTCAAATCAACAAAAATCACAAAAAATATTTAGCGTAAAGCCAACTGAACCAAACTAGAAACATAAAATTAAAGTGATTTCTCTTATTCACATGCAGAACCTAGAAAAGTTCTAAAAGATGAAGTTTTTTTTTTTGTCACAAACTAAGTTGGGTTTTATGTAGATGATATCATCTTTTAAGGGCCTTTAAGATTGAGAGTCTTGTGCAAAGACACCTATTGTACACAGTGGCGAAGCCAGAATTTGCGGAGGGGAGGGGCGAAATTCAAAAGAGTGCAAGATTCAATCGAAGCAGTTGCTTTCATATTGGAGATGCAAAGTTTTGAGTCAATATTCATAGCAGAAAATAGTCTCTCCACCAAAACGGTTGTAAACAATAATATCAAAGCCAATGTAAGAAGCTTAAATTGGTTAGGATTAGATCCTAAAAAATATTAGGCGCTAGTCAAATAGTGGACTGGGACTTAGTAGTTAGGTGCCCAGGTGAGATCTAGGCAGGAGCCTAGATGGATTTAAATTATCGTAAAATAAGCATTAAACAATATTTACAGTGTTTTTAAATAGTAATACAATATTTATAAATAATGTGAAAGTTTAAGATAAATACGGTGAGAGTCTTAAAAGAGCAAATAAAAATACATACAAGAATTAAAAAAAAAAAAGAGAGGAAAGAAATGGGTTAATAAACCACAGTATTTTAAGCGGGATAATACTTGGGTCCTTACCAGGAAGGATCCAATATACTGAAATTACATGTGGCCCAATCACATAAAATCTTGTGTCATTTAAAGTTTCCTCTAAACCTATAACCAAACACCCAACTTTAAGATTGCTCCCGTAACCAAACAATCAATCTCTCTCCTCTCTCCCTCCTCTCTCCTTTCTCGTCCTGTGCTCATGCCGCAGATCCCATTGCTTCAAATCCAACCCGAATTTCTCAATCAATCTCTCTCCTCTGTCGAACTGAATCCTGCCCACTCATACCCAACCTTCTCCTTCACCATGGCAGTAGTTACGCACCTGCTCACTCGTTGGTCCCGACTTGGCGCCGCTTCTTCCTCCCTTCCCTATGCCATGTATTCCGACGAGAGCGGAAGGGCTGAACCAGCGTTCCTAAGCGTGTTTTCCGGCGAAGGGAGTGGCGGCCGCCACTCCTCGCCCTCACGTAGCTTCACCACTGATTGTACATCCTCATAACCGCGCCATTGCTCATCAAAACATGTATTGCGTTCAATGTTGTTACCACATTTGTATTGTTAGACCAATTGATCATGTCTTAGACACCTTAATTAACTTTTAAGTCTAAATGTGAGTTGAGAAATGCTAAGGAGACTCTCAAAAGTGGGACTCTATATGGATTCTCCGCCACCTCATGTTTTTTTACACAATTTATATGCCAACATTATAAAACTTTGTGCAAAAACATAAGGTGGCGCCTTGGCGGAAAGTCCTACTTTAAAAGAGTCTCATTAACATGACTCATGTTAGTTTATAAAGATGTAATCCCATCCCATTAAACTACCTAGAATCTATACGGGGGAAAAGGATCCTCGCCATATCCTTTTCCTAGGGATTCTAGGGATCCCGTGATCTGGACCGTCTATCGTACATCATGCGGTTACAAATCATTTTAAAATTTAAAATTAAAAATTAAATATAAATAGTACCTAATGAAAATGGACCGCACAATGTACAATGGATGATCCGGATCACAAGATCTCTAGAATCCCCAGGAAAAAAATATGGCGAAGATCCTTTTCCCTATATGGGAACCTACCTAGAATCTATACGAGAACCTACCTAGGCTGAATGCAACTATGTTTTGAAATTTGCACTTGTTGGACCGTCCGCCGCAACAAAATTCGTACCATCAAGATCATCTGAAATGTTCATTTCCAAAATTCGTACCATATCCAAATTCGTACATATCCAAATTCGTACCATATCTAAATGTTCATTCATGCAAAATAAACCAATCAAATCATAAATTATTTAACCGTTTGACATTTAGCATCACGATTGTTTATGTATCTTATTTTAATCACTTGTATTATGATATTTGATGTATCGGTCATATTCTCGGCACATTGAAACATCTTTTATGGAACACGAGACAGTACTCCACATGTTATGATATAATTAGATGAAAGTTTTTTTTATGTGTCCCTCCATAATAACATGAGGAGTACCGTCTCGTGTTCCCGGACAGATTTTTCAAAGTGCGGGTCTAACTACTTTATATTATAACACTTGATATACCAGATCATATTTATGATACAACTGAAATATTTCTCATGTTTCGAACATACTGAAAAAATCTCTCGTATTATGCAAACATGTTAGCCACTTCTTGTATTATGATAATTACAAGCCAACAATTAACAAAGGGAACATATGATACATTGAAGCCAAGCAGCCTGTCTAATTACGCCAAATCCCCATGATTAGCCGACGCTTGATCTCCATGACCAAAAAAACAACACAATATTTAACTAATTAATTAATTAATTAACTGATTAACCAACTAATTAATAAGTAAAGGACAAAACAATTAAGTCCAGGACCGCGACACACAAGCGGGAAAAGGCGACGGAGAGAGAGATGCATGAGAGATTAGAGAGCATGCAAAAGAGCGCATCGGACTCATCGGCGTAGATTAGCTAACATCGCCCAGCCAGCACAGCTCGGACAGAGAACGACTCGTGGAGTGTAGAACTGTGAGGAGAGAGAGAGAGAGAGAGTGTGTAGATAGATAGAGAGAGTGAGGAGGGGGGGGGGGGGGGAGAGAGAGAGAGAGAGAGAGGGAGGAGCAAAAAGGGCCTGGCAGGTGCAGGCGTACCGAATCACACAGGCATTAGAGAGAGAAAGTAGAAAGCTTTTCTCTCTCCTCTCTTGCTGCTTCCATTAAACGTTACAACAAACCGAAAGATCAACACCTCTCTCACGCCGTCGGCATTTTTGTAGAGAGAGATAGAGAGGAGAGAGAGAGAGAGAGAGAGAAGCGGCGTGAAACGACCGGGGTGTGTGGTGGTGTGTGAAGTGTGATATAGCAGTGGAGGAAGAGAAAGTGTGATCTTAGAGGGAGAGAGAGGAGAGAGAGAGAGGCCGTTAAAGGAAGCAGGTCACTTTACGGTGGACGCGGGTACACCCGATTCTCAACGCCTATTTGTCCTCTTCCGCTCTAGCTCCCCCTACTAATTTCTCACCATTTTTTTCTATTTTTCTGAGTTTTTCGTTCTGCAACTTTTCCCATTTTACAGACGGCGGAGAGAAAAAATTGATAAATAGATATGGCACCGAGAACCACTGGTGTGGAAGGACCACCGCGGACCGCCACCGTGAATGCTGGAGAAAGCAGCGGATGTACCGACGCTGCCGCCTTGCCGGCAGCTAACAACGACCAAGGTGTAGAGCTGAACCGGTGTCCTCTTGCTTAATTTGTACTGTTTTAGTTTTTGATTTTTAATTTCTAATTTTTAATTTTTTTTTGAAATTAATTTTAATAATTTTTGTTAGTTACTAATTTTAATTTTATTTCCATTTGTGACCAATATTAAATTTTAATGATTTTTTTTCGTTTTTAGCATAAAATATGGTTTTTTTATAACTCTATTTTTTAATTATTAAAATTTGAATCAAAACCGCAAAATCTTCAATGGGGTTTTGATTTTTCAGAGATATCAAAAATAGGGTTCTCATGGTTTGAGTTTTTCCCCAATTTTTTTTTAATATTTTGTTTTTGTGTTGTTATGATTTTTCCGTTGAAACCAGAATGTGATTTGAATTTTGATGTTAGGTGAGAAAGATGATTTGTACACACACCTCTGGTATGCGTGCGCCGGGGCAAATGTTTACGTTCCCCGCCCCGGCGAGAAGGTTTTCTACTTTCTTCAAGGTCATATGGAACAGGTTCTCTTCCTCACCCTGATTCCCCTTACTACTTTTTCTTTTGTGGCAGCTCCATTGTCCCCTGGTCTGTTTTTCCCTAGTAAATTGTGAAAAACCTCTAATGCACGGATACTTCTGTTTGGTCTCGTATCTCGTATTCGATATTTGATTGGATACGATACTTGCCTGATACTCTCGAATACTTATCTGACACGTATCCTAATTGATGGACACATATTTGACATGATGGATACGCGTATCCTACATTTAAGATACACGTATCTGGCTTTTAGGATACATTTACACTTTCAAAAAAATGTAATGAGGAGGAGAAAATTAATAGAAGACACATATTTGACATGATGGATACGCGTATCCTACATTTAAGATACACGTATCCGGCTTTTAGGATACATTTACACTTTCAAAAAAAGGTAATGAGGAGGAAAAAAATTAATAGGAGACATCTATAATTGAAATGTGATGAATACAAAGAGCTTCCCTCTAATTAAAATCATGAACACGACTCTCACACTTCTTCTTCTACTGTATAAAGAGGATTAGATTTCGAACTTTTATTCTCTAACAACTCAAATGTACTTAAATTTTGAATGATGAATTATGTTTTAAAATGTATAGTTTTATTGCTATATACATTTTTATTTGCCGTATCCATAGCGTATCGTATCTTAATTTTTAGAGATTTTCCGTATTGTCATGTCATGTCGTGTCGTATTGATGTATCCGTATCCGTATCCATGCTTCATAGTGAAAAACATTCACGCAACGGGAATGTCATTATAGTACAAGTACAATGTTATAGTGTCACTCATCTCTAGCGTACGTAACTTTCTTTCTTACTGTTTTGATGGTCCATTGAGAATGAGGGCATGAACATTAAAATGCGTCACGGATTATGAACTTCAGTTGATCCTTTCGATTTTTCGTGTGAGGAGTTTCAAATGGATGACATGTTTGCTTGTTGATCTAGAACAGGTTGAGGCATATGCAAACCAAGACGGTAAAATGGAAATGCCAAGATACAATTTGCCTCCCAAGATCCTCTGCAATGTTGTATGTGTTCAACTCAAGGTAAATCAGTTCTCTCTTGATGTGTAACAAAATGTGCAATTGAAAATTCAACGGCTCGCGATTGATCTGAATTTGGTTGTTGTCGGAGTAGGCTGAAGCTCACACAGACGAAGTGTATGCTCAAATCACCTTACTTCCTGTGACCGAGGTTCGCTGATGAGTGCTCAGATGACATTTTTTACGGTCTCATTGGAAATTTACATTATTTATCCGCTTTGGAACTTCCTATGACATTTTGGATATAACATCAACATAAGTGTACTGCTTTGGCACCTTGCAGCAAGACCAGCTAAGTGTAGAGGAAGTAAATACTCCACCCTTGCCTCGGCGAACCAGTACAATATCCTTTAGCAAGACACTTACCCCGTCAGACACAAGCTCCCACGGTGGATTCTCTGTTCCGAAGCGACAAGCTGAAGAATGCCTTCCAGCTCTGGTTGGTATCCTTGTCTTTTCATCGAAAATACATGATACACATTAAGTAATCAATTGGATAAATGCCTTAATAAATTTGAATTAGGCGTCTATTGTTTCTATTACTTTGTATTATGCAAGTGTCATCGGCAGTCTTGCATCAGTTCATCACTTTTTCCACTCATCTCTACCACATAATATTTATATCAAATAGTATGGTTTAGAAGCTAGGTCATTTAAATGTTTCAAATGTTTTGCAGGACATGTCTCAGCAGCCACCAGTACAAGATTTGGTAGCAAAGGACTTGCAGGGAAATGAATGGAGCTTTCGCCATATATTTCGAGGTATCTTTAAATTCAGACGCTCTTGAACATTCATCTGTGAAACCAACTTTAGTGCCATTATTAGTACTTCTTTTGTAGTAGTTTTAGAAAATTTTAAAATTCCTCATTGCGCCAAGGCGAAAAAGAATGCAATTTCCATGGTTGGCGGCTGATTCTGTGCAATACATTATGCAAAATAATCCAACTGCAAACGAGTTTCTGCTCATGTAATCAGCTTTATGGTTTGCTACTCATGCGTGTTTTTCGCTTAACTTTCCCAACTGGATTCATCAGATAAGGCTAATCTTTAACTTATGATTCATTCCCCATAATGTAGGTCAGCCAAGGAGGCACTTGCTTACTAGTGGTTGGACTACGTTTGTGACTGCAAAAAGACTTGTTTCTGGGGATGCATGTATCTTTGCCAGGTATGCTCTCTGTCTCTCTCTCTCCCTCCCTCCCTCCCTTTCTCTCTCTCTCTCTCTAAGTTATTCTTACTTCACAGAGGAGAAAATGGAGAACTGCGTGTTGGCATATGCCGTGCGACCAAAACACAAGATACTGCATCGGCTTCTCTCATTTCTGGCCACAGCATGCAACATGGCATACTCGCCAGCGCTTTCCATGCCATTTCTACTGGTACCATATTTACTGTTTACTACCGTCCATGGTAAGCTATTTGATCCTATGAGCTAATAACTTTTAGTTTGAATGTGTAAAAGTGTCATTGGGTACTACCATACACATTTTCTTATGTTTTAAGCATGAATCTGTTTATGTGTCTGCAGGACAAGTCCTGCTGCATTCATAATTCCTTATGATCGATACATGAAATCAGCCGAAATTGACTATTCCATTGGAATGAGATTCAGAATGTATTCCGAAGGTGAAGAATGTGCAGATCAGAAGAAGAGGTAATCAAGCCATGACTTGCGAATGCAAGAATGGATGGATAAAAGTTCCACTAGACATTGTTGATTATATATCTACTTTTGCCCCCCTTAAACACCTGCGATCTTTAGAAAGAACATGTTATTGTATGAAACAGGTTGGAAGGAACTATTATAGATATCGAGGACAACGATTATTTGAGGTGGCCCGATTCAGAATGGAGGTGTCTGAAGGTACCCAAGTTCCGTTTTCTGACCATTTCAATCTCATAAATAATTCTCTTAGCATCTGTTTCTAATTGTTCCATTTTTTTATGTGTCCTTCCAGGTGCGATTAGATACCGCATCAGATACCTGCTTCCATTCTGAAAGGCTCTCTCCTTGGAATATCGTACCTCTCAAACCTAACAAGAGGGCACGTTTACCTGATTTGCCATCACCCGGGATTTCTAGCTTGGCCAGGAACGGTCAGTAACTCTTATATATCTCCTCGCGGAAAGTTTGCCTAGATTTCATAAACGCTTCATTCTTCAACTCAGTTTTAATGGAATTTAGCTCAGGATTCTTCAACTTATCTCTGTTTTTCTCCTATTAGGCTCGTTGCTGATTTCAGTTGAGTCCACACGTCCAAGAAAAAAAAAGGTCTTTCAAGGTCAAGAAACTAGTGATCCACCTGCTCATGAACCGGGTACACCAAAACAGCTATTACAGTTCATTCCACCCCCAAATCCTGACTGGGACTACACACGGTTGGGATTGGAAAACAATCTCAACGTTCCAATGAACGACTCATTTTATCAATGTCCTGGCAGTCCAAAAGCTCCAAGCCTTACTAACCAATGGCCACCAATGTTTGGTTTCGGAGTCTTTGACAGTGGCGCGTGTAAAAGAAGCATGTCAGTTCCAAATATTTGGTCCTCGAGGTCCCAGAAATTGAGAACCTTCGAACTGATGAGTGAGACTCAATCGCCACTTGTCCAGCCCAAGACCACAATGCTTTTTGGAGTCAAGATAGTTACTAGTTACCCGGAGCTTCCTTCACCCCAAGTTGCCAATTCTATTGAACTTTATAGTCCTTGTTCTACTCCTCCAATATATCATTCAAGTGTTTCTGAAACAATCCAGCTGTCAGAGACATCGAAGAGTGTCTCTGGTGTTCGTTCAGAGAAACAATGCAGGAAATGTTGCTCTGTCAGTAACAGGAGTCGCATAAAGGTACATTATGCATATAACGTCTTCTGAGTTGCCTTTCCGAACAAGTAGAGGAAAAATTTATGCTAATTGAACTTAAGATGTATTTGTATGTTTACTTAACAAGCAAGCATCCGCATAGGGTGGATTGGTTGCTGAAGGCTAGCTAATCCTGACAAGATTTTGACGCTCTTTCAGGTGCTCAAACATGGAGCTCCTGTTGGAAGATCGATTGATCTCACGCGCTTTGATGGTTACAATGAACTCATTCGTGAGCTTGACCAGATGTTCGATTTCAAAGGAAGCCTGATCGGTGGAAGCAGTGGATGGCAGGTAACCTACATGGATGACGTCGGAGACAGGATGCTGGTAGGAGATTACCCGTGGCAGTTAAGAACTAGAACTTATGCTGTGACTTAAAAGTTTTCGATATCTGTTGTGCTTTACCATCTGATCTGTTACTAACTTGGTAATCACGCTACATAAGCAGCGAATTCCTGTCCATGGCGCAGCGATTGATCATCTGTCCAAAAAATGAAATCGACAATCTGAATCCAGGCTCCCTGAATGCAGTATCCGTCTAAGGATTCGCTAAGAGGTCACATGTGTTTATCTGCTCAAATGAGATTGCGCGCAAGACAGCGAACACATGGTACCGGCAAACATGTCTAATTGAAACACCGATGAGCGCTTTGCGGTACGTATGCCAATGCAACCGTGACAATTTGCAGTTCAAGGGTAGCAATGCAGATTCAGTATGCATATTGTTTAAGTTAAACCAAAAGCATAAAAATATCGTTGGTTGTTGTTTGAAGAATGCTAGTGTTTTGTGAGACAGGGAGCCTAAGATTTTACCATTGGATGGTTGTTGTTTTTTTAAGTTGCTTGAACGTATGAAGTACCAACGCCTACAAGTGACCTATTAGATGGTGTATTAAGCAAATCAGACGATATAATACTCATTAGATGATGTAATAGACCTTCGAAGTGTCGCACAGTCACATGATCCGAATGATGGACTCTAGAATTTGCATAAGTTTTTAGTAAAAAAGGTCCTTGAGTTTGACACAAATCCTCACTTTGTTCACTGACGGTGAAAATTGATAGAAGTGGTCTTTGAGTTTGTCCACCGTAAATCTTTTTGATATTTCCATGTATTTCCATGAAATATCTTTCGATATCCTCACTAAGTGGAGGGGTTGGCTTGACAAAAATGTGGTTAGGCGATCGTTCACGTGACAATTTAATGAGGGCATTGACAGATTTTTTTTATGGAAAGCACCTTAATGAGTTACGTTAGATAAATTCAAAAGCCACTTCAATCGATTTTATTGTCAGGGATCAAAGTATAAAGTTATGCCAATCCCACAGACTATTTTGACTAAATTTTTTTATGACATTTCAAATGTTCATATTGACTACGTGTTCATAATATAGCAGGATCCTCGTTTATAGTTTGGGCCCCCTCACATCGTAGTACCCACAGGCCGACCCTAATCCAAAAGGATCAAAACTTTACAAAGTTTACAGCCACCAACCGTTTTCTCACCAGACAAAATCCAACAGAAACAGAGGAAGAAAATAACCCAGGATTTGGATCCTATCGGATCTAGGGATCCTCACATCTTAGCTATTTATAGATGTATATCCTTTGTCACTCAGCATGAAGCTAATGAGAGATACCAACGTAAGCCCTAAGAACGAGCTCTGAAGTCCACTAGATTTCGAGAGAAATCTCAAACGGTTGTTTGATTAATAATTGATAGATGATTACAACAGGAGCCAGCCAATGGCTTAAATAAAATGATTACAACACCTTGGAATAACTCAAGAACGACATTAATTGGATGACAAATGAAAAGTTCGATTTTTATTACAGATTTTAAAATGCAGTTTTGGGAGTCTAAACGGTCTCGGATGGCGAAATTCCATCGTACATTACAGCAAAGCAGTGAGTTTAAACCACAACGTCGTTTTCTTTCCAGAAAAGTGCCATGAGCCAAAATTGGAACATGGACGCCAAATATGAAAATTCCCGTTCCGTCTGTCCATCTCCTCTTCAATCCACTTGCTATTTGTTCTACATCACTTTGCAATTTGCAAATAAGTAGTGACAATGAATGAATGCTTAATGCACCTGATCTGGTGCAGGAAATTCCAAATTCTTGAAAGATGTAAAACCTCCATCAACAACCAAATTATGGCCACTAACATATTTAGCCTCATCTGAAGCTAGGTAAAGTGCAGCGTTGGCAACGTCGTTGGGTTCGCATTTTGCGCCGGCCAAGACTCCTGCACTGTGCGTTATTTCCATCAGCCGTTGTCTATCAACCCCCGGGAAAATTTGAGTCAGTTCCTCGATCACAAACGGGGTTGGAATCGCAAATGGCGATATGCTGTTGACTCGGATTCCATGCCTGCATAGCTCTGAAGCCACGGACTTCACAATGCCAATGACAGCAGACTTGGAGACGGAATATGTGTGCTGTGCTAGTCCTCCCATCAGTCCCGTCACGCTGGCTGTGCAAAGAATGGAGCCGGTTTTACGCGGGATCATCACGCGCGATGCGTGCTTCATTCCTGCCACGACTCCACGCACGTTAATGCTCATGACACGGTCGAATGCTGCTAGGTCGAGATCCACCATGCTCGGGGGTGTGTAGCAGGGTACCCCAGCATTGCTGTACATAATGTCAAGCTGGCTATGTTCGGAGATGGTGAAATCAACGGCGTTGGAGATGTCGGACTCTTTCGTAACATCACAGGCAATGAACGTCGCGTTTGGACCGAGCTCTTTCGCCGTAAGCTGGCCGAGGTCCTGTTGGATATCGGCAATGACAACTTTGGCGCCATTGCTGATGAATTTCGATGCGGTTGCCTTACCTATGCCGCTTGCTGCTCCGGTAATCAGTGCCACTTTGCCTACAAGCCTGCTTTGTCACACATGAAAACAAATCAACAAAAGGGCAAGCAGATGAGAAATGTAATGGAAATCGAAAAAAGGGTATTCGGGAATTTGAACTATTCACCCGAATACCTATTCGATTTCGCCTACCTCCCAGCATGGGATGAAAATCTCATATTGAAGCTCGGACAAGCTGAAAGAGCTCTTGAAATGGTGACATTTTTTCTGCACTCAAGTTCGAATTCTTTACTATTAGATCAGATTAATTAGAATATTGCTCGAATTATAAAGAAAAAAAAAGGAAGGAGAAGCTTACCTGAATGCAACCTTGAACATACTTGAAGGACAAAGATGGGGGTTCTGATATTTGAGCTCAACTGGTTCGACTTGCACCTTTTGAGTGAATTTCTACCCTTCAAATCTTGGCCAGCGGTTGATTTTATATGCTTTTGGTTGGGGTTGGACCGACAAGTAGGAAGAAGGTAAGGAAGGAAGACTCAAGAAAAATAAAGCATTCTTAATATATTGGTGCACATGTGGACGTGTGGTCCAATGACTTCGTTACACGTGCATGTGACACATGCATTTTGTTTCTTTGTTTTTGGTACAGAATTTTGCATATGATTTTGTCACATCTTCAACAGTTTCTCTAAGGTGGGTGCGGTGCATATGATTTCTATGGATTTTTGTTGAGTTTTAAAGTGAGAGATTTTGACCAGATTTTGGTACACTTCTATCAATTATTATAAACTCGTTAAGATTTCCTAGACTTTTAATGTATACCTTTTTGAAAAAGAAATAAATTAATTGATACTTTTGCAAAATTGTAGTGATTTTATATGAATTGCCATAAACTTTTCAACGACCAACTTATTAATAAACATTACTATTTTTAAGTTTTTATTATTGAAATGGTGATGATGGACATGACAAAGTAGTCTCATAAGGTGATGGTGGAAGTGTCGTTTCTTATGGAAAACTAATGAAAAGAAAACTAATAAAAAAAAGTTTGAAAATTTTGAGTTTTAACGAAAATGACAAAATAAATGGTAAAGTGAATAGTATTAGGTTTGATTTTTTAGTGTAAAAATATGGTTTTTCGTTAAATTGAACAGTACCACGGGTTTTTCGTTAAAACTTCATTTTTAATAATCAATTGCGACCAAGAAATTACAACAAAATCCTATTTTCTCTTTCCAGATTATAAGAAAGCCTATAAGATTGGAAGGTATGATTTTTATTTCTTATTTTGTCTAGAAAACTAATACAAAAGGGCTTCATAAACTTTTTTGTTTTTAATCCAAAGACACCTAACTTTCTTTAATTATACGGACAATGGGCGGTGACAATTTTGTATATAAGTTGAAGTTTTTGGCGCAGTGGTAGTATCGTAAATAAGTTCGAATTTGGGCGAGGTTGCACTGTCTTAAGCAAGTTGAAGTTTGAAGACTGATTCTTAAGACATTACCCTTCATGACCTTCGTCCTCATCCACATTTCTTGCTGCGCAAGAAGTATATATGGAATAAATGTCATCCTCGTACTCCCCCACACAATAACGTTAATGAGTTAAATTGTTAGTTATTAGGGGGAGGGGGTCTGTGGAAAGCAAACATGTACCAGAGTGCATAGACATGATTGTTTTACGCTACTATGGTAAAACGTGTTCTAGATTCAGAACTAATTAATTATGTTCTCTGTTAGCTTTTGTGATATTGAATGAGACTATTGTTTTACTTCTCTTGTAATGTGTGATCTTTCTTTTTGATACTTAAACTTTATCTTTGTTTCGGTATACATTTTTTGTCTCTTTGAACGGTACCCTCCATTAAATTGATAAGTTTTTTTGTCAATGCGGTGCAACTGGCTTACACGGCCTATATACGAGTCTCAAGCTCACCACCTCATCAATTTATAATAAATTATCATACAATCAATTCAAACCAAAAGCACAGATTGATACAATTTTAATACCTTAAAGTATGTCGATCACAAAGGAAAAACACATACACAGGATGACATGGAATGATGAAGTTTTTGCCATAATTGTTTTGGGTTTTGACTGAAACTGAATTCCTTAGTTACCATTCGGCATTCGTGTATACGAAATAGTATGTCGATTTTCAACATGTAGCATAATTAACAAATTAAATTTAACTTCGCCAACAAAAAATAAAACCCAAAAATCAAGTTTTTAAAAGGCTTCTTTTGACAAGTAAATTAACTTCCCCAAAAAAAACAGAAGAAAATCAGTATGAAAGTCAGACCAGTAGTAAGGACGACCTAAAGCCAACAAGGCTTCCTGCTTTACGAGGGTCGACAGAAATGTCCAGCGTACGCAGCCTTACCATATCTCATCTTTTAGAGAGGTTTGATAGAACATTTTCGGGTAGATCCATACCCCTTTGAATTGCCGGCTTTCGGGTTCTTGAACACGATTACTGGAAATAGTCTCATTGAAAACAAACTGAGGAAGGCCATGATACTGCTTTAGTGTCCCACACGTAGATATCGAGGCATCATCTGCCAACCCCAGCTTCTTCTTCATGTCCTTCGTCTGAAAATAACTGTCCTCAGTATAAAAATAATCCGGCGATGGCCTGCATTCAGTCACTTCATTGCTAACTTCAACTAAATAATCACGATTCCAGCTCAAGTCTTTAGCAAACGTGATATAACCACTCTTACTGTCTAGAAAATAGAATTCTCCGTTGCGATAAGCAGCGCATTTGATTGTATCAATGGGACGATCGTACTTGTGTTGTGTCCATTCATTGGCTCCACGGTGAAGCACATTCAGCTCAAATTCTCCATCACTCTTCCGGCTCATGACGCAAACCATGCAATCTTGGGAAGTTGGGGGAGACGAAAATGCAGCAACATGATCAGAGAGCTCTGAGGCTGGGAATTTCGGGAGGTCTATTTTCATTGGAACGAAGGGGCGAAAAAAGAACATTGAACCTCCTGGTTGGAACAAAAGAAGCCATCCTTGGTTCGAGGCAAGGCAAGTTGTCGTTCCATCAAGTTGTGGAAGACATATCGGGTACTTTTCACCACTTTTTTTTACCAATAACTGGCTTTGAAGATCAGAATCTTTGTTAAGCTCATTGTCCGTGATCCCATAGAGTAGAAACCAGGGTTTAATATCCGGTGCAGGTTCGACTTTGGCTACGGCTGTGTAAGAAGCTGAATTCCAAGCCTTGCAGACAGTGCGAAAACTTTGAAGCTCGTCGGTGCCTAGACGGTCTGCTATGTCCGAGACAAGTTCAGGGGGAAGATCGGACCATTGGCCTTCGTACCTTTTGGCACAGTTGCTCATTGCATATATATGGCTGCTACTGTCAAGGGCCCCAACTACATATGTTACAATTAAGGAACATGGCAAAAGACAGACCAAACACAACAAGGAGCATGCATGTGAAAAAGAATTACACAGATTAAAGCGAGGCACATTCTTTATCTGTAAGTATTCGTAATTAATTGGTTTTTGGATTAATGATTCATAGCATATACCTAATTTCACCAAGAAAAAAACACGTAAAACATAAAAGACATCATCAAAATTCAAGAATGTCAAGAGTTTCGTTGAACCCGAATTATTGTAATAGTACATGGTGTTCAATTTCTCTCAATTCAAAGATAGGAAATAATTTCTGCAAGCCCGAAATATACCCTTATATCTACTCTCCTTGTTTCTGTCCATAGATTCTGGATTTATTTTATCTATGCAAAAAGACCAGAGAGAAAAGGGACCGTACGGACAAGATGGATGTGTGTAAATCATAATTAATAGTGATCGAACAATGTATAACAATGTTCATACCTCTGGGATTTAGGATGAAGAAGCCCTACCAGAAAAAGAACAAGGTCAATCGAAGGGTTGTTAATGGCACAAGAGTATTACTATACCATTTTATAACCACAACTCGAGAGTTCTAATTTCAGTAGTTCACTGCAGCTTTTCATTGCCTTCTTGAACTGTAAAAGTAAATAATTAAATAACTAATATAGCTTGCTTAAATGGATAAATAGACAATTAGAGTTGAACCCAAATGTATCAACATATTTTAGGAATAACTCACTGACGTAGGATTAAAGAAGTTGCTTTGACGTATGATGCGTGCAGTTTAGAGGCGTTCGGAGTTGTTTAGGGTTCAAAACAACGTTTTCATTAGTTTTAGGGTTGTTTTGTTAGTTCCACTACTTTTACATTGTTTCGCATGTTAGATTGTGAGTATGAAGTATGTTTGAGGATTAGCTATAATATTGGATGAATTCTTGAATGGAAAAGTCTTGATAAGGTGTTCGTATGAATCCTATTTCTTGTAGGATTATGAGTGCTTTTAGTGTTCCTTTGGGAAAAGTTTTTGGATCCTGCACTAATTGATCTTGTACACTCATTGTGTGAAAATGTTTTGTTTTAGAGTTCAACACTAATTCTAATAGGAGAATGAGTTGGATTAACGCTATATATAACCTCAATCACTGCTCTTGCAAATATTACGGCTCATCTTGTATTGAATACCTATTGTATTGTTCAAAGAGCTTTCTAGTTTTGCTAAAGAGGAGCAGATTGTTTGGTTGTGAAGCTACTATGGCTTCTTCGAGTTCAAGTTCTGCAGGTATGTTTTTCAACTGGTTTTATATTTGAGTTTATAGTTCTGTCATTCTGTTTGATTGTTGAAGTGTTGGTGATTTATTGGCATATCAATGATCTGTGATATAGTTCCTACATCGCATTTATTTCCTTAGAATTTAATTTGAAGTTTTCTCCTGCAATGGCTTATGGTTTTCATCCTTCTCCTCCTCCATCTCTATCCACTAATCTGTCATGGAGGTAGTCAATCTTTGAATTCGTAGCATATGTATTATAATATGAATTCACGACATTATTGATATGTCATGGATTTCTGATGTAGAACCGCAAGTCACAATGTGACAGTCGCGATGAAATTACTAATTAAAAGGGGACAGATTTAATTGGTGAGGTTAAGTTGTCAAAGCACCCAACTTTGTCTTGGAAACTACTAACACTTTCTGGTAAACTGAAGCACAACAATGGTAAGAACAATGGTGAGAAGCTAGCGTTCGATTCCATGATTGATGGATGAAGCACTGATCAAATTTTTACCAAGTGAGATCTGTTGGAGAGGTTTGGTAGAGTCTAGGGTAGGTCCATATACCCCTTTGAAGTCACATTTTGTCCATTCTTCCGCATCATCATCGCTCGAAAAATAATTCGTCTCGTTATAAACAACACTCTCCGTGCCATTGAGTGCTTATTTTGATTAGGAAGAATGTTAAACAGTACTAAAAGAAGAAAAGTGTTCTAGCAATGGCTACAATTATTTCGGTAAAAGTAGCAAAACCAAGTTCACCAACAAAAAAATAAGCAAGACCCAAAAACCAATATCTGAATTGATTTGATCTAGTAATTGATAAATATTACCAAGTCTGATCACTTGGAGAGGTTTGGTAGAACTTTGGGTAGATCCATACCCCTTTGAACTGACGGGTCTTCGACTCTCGATCATTTTTACGATTACTATGTTGAATTATGACCAAATGACAAAACAACTTTCGGCTAAATAAAATAAACAAAAAGAGGTAGAAAACGTTATTATGTTTGTTGAAAAGATAAAAAGGGTCATGATGATGTTTGTAGAAAAAAAAGGTAAAGGCTAGCAAGTAGCCTTATTATTGGTTTTGTTTTTGGATGCTTTCTTATAGATGAAAGTGTGCAGCCAAATGTGAGAGAAGGGTGAGCACCATTTGTTTTAGTAGCCCATCTTTGAGAGAGCAAGGCAGCCACATAGTAGCAGAAAAATAGAGAGCACATATTGGTTTTTTCAGTAGCTTCATTTTGGAGAGAAGAAGAAAGTGTGCCCTCTCATTGTTTAGTTCTCACTCCATCAAAATGTTATTTGCTGTAATAGCTTTGAACTTTGTATAGAGAGGAAATTATTCATTATATTTCTCTCTATTTGTTTCTTTGGTGTGAGAGAGCTATTGGGTGTATTGGGCATTTGGGTTGTGAGATTGACAACACTTTGTAAACTCTCATTTGATTGATAGTGGATTATTGGATGAGCTCCTACTGCTCCGATGACGTACTCCAGTTAAACTGACTGTTGATGAACCTCGTTAAAATCTTGGTGTCTTTAATATTTTGTTCTTGCATTTCATCTTGATATATTCACAAAGAACCTGTAGAAATATATGAAAATTGTAGATGAAGTTAAAAGAATAAACTCAAAAAAGTATCCCAGTATAGCAAGAACTCTTGGCTGGTGGGGGTATATTTGTCCTTATGATTCAGCTAAAAAGACATTAAAAAGGGAACAAAAGGCAAGAACTCTTGGCTGGTGGGGGTATATTTGTCCTTATGATTCAGCTAAAAAGACATTAAAAAGGGAACAAAAGGGGCATTCCGAGAATTGAACTCGGGACCTCTCGCACCCTAAGCGAGAATCATACCACTAGACCAAATGCCCACTCGCTATTGGTTGTCAATTTAACCTTTTTAACCGAATCTGTCGTTATTTCCCTCCAAAACCCTTGCTAAAATCTACCACCCAGGCAAACATACCACTGGCGGTGTGTTTGTCTCATGAATGAGATCCATTTCGAATTTTTGTGTCGAAGTTGGCAGACTGAAAGATTACGAATGTTCGAAAAGGAGAGAAAAAGATACGGGGCGTCAAGTTTATGGATTTTTATGAAGTAAGTTAGTGAGATTGGCTAATAAAAATCATAGGATTGATATTGAATTGTCCGAATCTTTTGATCGTGGCTTCGTGTATAGAAGTTCAGAGTGAATCTCTATCAGTTGTCTCATTCACTCGAGTTTGAAGTAAACGTTCTTCTTATTGTGGATTGAAATAAATTTTTGTATAAAAATCAAAATTAAGCATTATCAGTTATCTTTACGTATCGAAACTCGCTATACATAAAAGTCAAACTTGAAATCTCTTATTAAAATTTTGTAAATTAATTGCTAAACTAGAATAATTTAAAATATCAAGCTTTGATCTACCAATTTTTTATTTTGGAGAAATTTTTAATGTATCGAGAATACGATCTAATATATGTAATATAATAATATAATTAATTAAAAACTTAATAGAAAAAATTCAATAAAATTATATTATGACACTTTATATATCGATCGTTGTTCCGCTCACTCAACTTTTATTCCTGTTTTGAGTTTTCCCTCCAATTAAAACCTTCTGGCTTCCAACCACATTAGGGTTTTTGATTTGACCAAAAAGAATTAACATTTTCCATTTCAATTTCTCTGCTAAAACAGCCATCTCAGTGATGAAAGAGTGATCTGTTCTCTCCTTCTCAGAGCCTACAACCCCTCTTGGGCTATGGCTGTTTCTCACACCGGGACCCAGAGTTTGGATCTTCTGTCTCACCCATCAGGTAATCACTGCTCATCTTCATATCAATTTCTTCACTTTTCGTCTGTTGTTTGATTCATTTCTTGCAAACCCATCTGTAATTATTGTTAAGTAGAGTTTGTAAATTGTTGATTAGAGTTTCTGTTGGGTTCTGATTAGGATATGAACTCAAGGGTGTTGATGAAGTTGATGAACATCAGCAGCAGCTACAATTTCAGGACACCGTGCCGCTTGAAGATGCTTTTGTGCCTGACAGCCTTTCGATGGAGGAAACCCAGTTGGTCGATTTTTCGGATTTTTCCGAAAAGACTAGGACTGGTGTACATGAGTACGAGGAAGAAGTTGTGCTAGACAGTGAGGACGATGAAGTGAATGGAAGCAGAATAGTGAGTGTTAAATCCAATGTGTTGTTGGATCAAAAGCTCGGTCCTCATCGCGAGCAATTCGCTGCAGGTTAGCTTTCAGAGTGTTCTTTTCTTCTTTTTCTGTGTTGTGTTTTTGTTCATGTTTTATGCGGAATGTGTGATTAATGAATCTGTGAGGAAGTGATTTTGAGAAAGCACTTTTGTTGGAATACTTAGTGGAATCGTGATTTTATATGGAGCGTGTGTTTGATGTATCTTTGAAGAATTGATCTTAAGAAAAAAAACACTTTTCTTTGAATACTTTGTGTGTGTATTTTATGTGGAATGCGCGAGAAAGTGATTTTATGTCGAATGTCTGTTTAATAAATCTGTAAGGAAGTGATATTGAGAAAAGCACTTTTCTTTGAATGCTTTGAAGGACTAGTTTCTCCGATTAATTTTGGTACGACTGAAGGGGAAAAGGATGAAGGATCTCCGCCAATTGCGAGGTTAAATTATATTGACTCTCAGGAACCTGGGGAGTCAGCCCAAGCCAATGCACTTGGTTTTGTGGACCTTTTTGTGTCATTGAACGACGTTTTGGGTGACTCTCCGAAAATTGATGATCACAAGAAACCGGTTAGGGAGAAATCCCCTCCTGTCTCAAACACAAAGGGGTTTCAAAGGTTGGCTAGGATGAAGTCTCAAGTTGAAATACACAAGGCCTTTGAATGGGTTGATCTTCCTGAGGAGCGATGGGGTGTTGATCTCATTAACAAGGAGATCAATTCGTCTTCTGATTTTCGAGAGTGCAAGCAGAGATCCGTTGTACAGAATCAGAAAGTCAGGCATGGTGGTGGTGACAAAAAATGTATCAGCTTGGGCGGTAAGAGCAAAGAGAAGAAAATAACTCAGGGCCTCCATAAGGAAATAACAGAATCGGAAGGGATGATTGGAAATGAATCTGACAATAAGTCGGAACAACATTTGAATGCGAAATCAACAGGACTGGAGGAGGAAGCTAGTGACGTAAGAACAGATATGGTTGACATGTTTGATGTTGGTTTTAACACTCAAATTGCTGCTGAAGCTATGGAGGCCTTAGCATATGGGGACCTTCCCGACTGCAATTTTGCTGATGCTTATCAAGGTATGGAGAAGACAGCAGATGTTTCACGAGGTGCTCCAGAGAATAAAGCGCTTTTGGAACTTCCTCTTCGAAAGAGTGATGTTCCTGATATAGGAGGCATTAACAAAAATGCAAAGCAAAGAAAGCGTTCAACTAGAACAGTAAGGAGAGTAGCTGCTTCATATCAAAGGCAATCTTCGAGTTGGGAGTTAGATCCTCACTTGGCAGCACAAACAAAAGGGAAAAGAAGCAGATTCTTTTCTGAACATTGTAGTAATTTTGCTGCCGCCAATGGAAATTTTTGTAGACAATCTCCTAAGCATACCAAGCATCAAAAGGTAGAGAGAGCTACTGGAGGTAGGTCAGTAGGGACTGGGGATGAACCTAAGAATCCAGGAGAAAGGGTGAATGATGTTACAGGGGACTGTATTATTAAATACAGAAGAAGGAAGAGACGTTTAAATGCTCATCCATCTGAAATAATCAGTGGGAGTGAGGGCGGATTTAACAAGCGAGTAGAAAGCATGAATAAAGTTACGAAGGGGGATATTATTACATACAAGAGAAAGAAGAGTATCAGCCCCAAAGAAAACTCTTCCAAATCTTGTGTTTCGTCTGAGCGAGATAAAAACAGAACAACCAGTACTTTGAACTTAGAATCATGGAGCCATCCAAAAGGGAAAAGAACACGTCTCAATGCCCGAAGAAATTCTTGCCTAGCTACTTTCCTCTGCACTTCATTTCCAATAGTTGATGGAAAGGACAGCACTTCCCGTTTTGATGAAAGGCCAGAAAGCAACAACAATATAAAGGGAAAAATACACTCATTGGATAAAGATTCTGACAGATCCTTGCTAGCATTACAATCCAGGAAGCTAGATGCCAGAGATCCTACATCACTGGTAGACGTAAAAAGCCATACCTCAGTAGTGTCATCTGGTTCAGAATATACTGCTCAATCTAACTCTACCACTGGCATAAACGTGGGATCATCCAAACATGTGTCTGATGGTCATCACAGAAGGACATACAACAAAAACTTGCCCAAATCG
Organism: Malus sylvestris; assembly: GCF_916048215.2. Classification (NCBI taxonomy): domain Eukaryota; kingdom Viridiplantae; phylum Streptophyta; class Magnoliopsida; order Rosales; family Rosaceae; genus Malus; species Malus sylvestris. The sequence goes on along the minus strand of NC_062270.1, from coordinate 39,699,489 downwards.
TCCCTTTTGAAAGAGCTTATTGGACTAGGTGTCCCTGAGTCAACACCAGATTACGCATGGAAAGACTTAAGAAGGCGAAGAAACATGGCATATGTTCGAGTTCTGTTTAGCCAGCACTTGGATGATGCTATCATTAAGCAACAGAAAAAGGTAGATACTGAGTTTGTATGATTTTGAGACAGCTAGATGATCCACATCTAACGTTACCTCTTTTTTTCATAAAAGGTCATCGCACGACTGGGCCTATCCGTTGCATCATGTTCTACTGATGCAACACACTTTGTAGCAGATCAATTTGCACGTACAAGGAACATGTTGGAATTCATTGCTCTTGGTAAACCAGTGGTAACTCATTTGTGGCTTGAGAGTTGCGGGCAAGCAAACTGTTTGATTAGTGAGAAAATCTACATTCTGAGGGATGCCAAAAAGGAAAAGGAAATAGGCTTTAGCATGCTTGTTTCACTGGATTGCGCGAAACGGTGTCCACTTCTAAAGGTAAAGCATGCGCTTTTGTTCATTTAAACTGATAACCATTTTTCTTTCATCCATGTTATTGGGGTGTTCCTATATGATTGTGCTTAAGTAGCAGGGTCGAAAAGTCTTCATCACACCAAACATAAAACCCGATAAAGAAATGATGATTAGCTTGGTGAAGGCAGTTCAAGGCCAGGTATCTGCATTGTCATTACATACGTAGTTTAATAGTTAGTGTCCCTTGAATGAACTTTTAATAATACAAGATGTTCCTCAGCCAGTGGAGAAGGTTCAGATGTCTGCAGCAAAGGATAAAAAGAATTTCAAGGACGTTTTGATTCTTTCTTGCGAAGAAGACCGTGCGGTCTGCCTGCCTTTTCTTGAGCAAGGTACTAGCATTCCATTCATTTATCCGTCTTGGTTAGTAACTTAAGACTCTTTGTAACTATCATGCCTCTCAGGGGCAGCAGTTTACAGTTCAGAACTTCTGCTAAATGGTATAGTTATCCAGAGACTGGAATACAAGAGGTGAGTAATAGTAACACATGAATGTAATATTCATGGTTTGAAGTTATCCACGGAATTAATTTCGAAGATTATTACTTAGCAGATTGTAAGTAACTTGTAATTACGATTAGGCGATGCCTACTTTGTGGGTAATCTGGCTAACAAGTTCTTGTTTCTCTAATACTTTGCTTTGCAGACATCGGCTCTTCACAACTGAAGTTAGAGGAGTTGTCCACCGGCCTTAGGCCCTTCCGTGTAGTGAAGAAAACTCTGTAAAGTCATGTAATTATTGTTGTTTTCGCAGTTTTTGTTCAGAACTTTTCCAGATTATGAATCCCTTCGGGATTGTGGTGAAGCTGCTGAATCGCGCCGGCTCTGGTTTAAACTGGTGTACATTTTGGAACATTTCTTGGATTTCAGTGGCATTTTGAATGGTAGCTTGTGATTAGCCTCCAGTTTTTTGGTAATCTATCCTTGTTTTGAACAAAATTTAGGCCTGGAATCGATGCTTTCATCGTCGATTTCTTTTGTAAACGATTCAACCTGGTAAAGAACCATATGAAGGTTCTAAAAGACGCTAGGCGCTAATCGGATGACGAGTTGGGGCCTAATGCTTATGTGGCTAGACGGGCTCCTAGACGGACTAGGCAGATTTTAAGTAAATATATTATATTTCGTGTAAATAAATATTTGTTTATATTTATATATATATATATATATATATATATATATATATAATTTTATCATAAATTACAAAATAGAATGACATATATATTTTGAAGTAGGGGTGTGCTATCCACACACCCCACACACCCCTTGATAATTTCAGTCCGTTGATCTTCTTCAATTCATTCTATCAAATGGCCGAAGATTAAAAATGTGTGTGAGAAGTAAAATGGAATGTATGGACATCACACCCCATAATGTATGCTCATTTAAGTATTCAACAAATCTCTTATAGTTTATTAATAAAAAAAAATGCAAAATGAAAGTTATTTATTTTCTGTCCAACTGAATCACAACATAGGCTGGTTTGGACGGGTTAGGCGATCTAGGCAGGGGCCTCAGCAAGTCTAAACGTCATTTCTTAATTTTCAAACGTCTAGGTATTAATCGGGACGATGGCCAGTCGCCTAGCGCCGGATTTTTAGAACAGTTACAAGTTTTGGGAGTAGAGGGGACTGGGGGTAAAAGAATGTTCAAATGCCAACAGCATACTATCTTAAAATAACACGGTTGAGAACCACACGTTTTAAATCGGTCTCTGACTGCACATTTTCGACAAATTCCTCTTATAAATACAAGCAGTCCAAATAAGATGTGCAACTTCAAATAGAGGATACAATCATACAAGGGGTCTACAAAAATGTTAAATTGCACAATCTCCACTTTGCACGAACCATGGCAGAAGACTTCTCCAACGAAGGTGCTGCAACACGAGGCATTTTCCGGGTTTAGTAATGATTTCCAGTGATGAGAAACGCCATGGAACTTAAAAAAAAAAAAAGAGAGACTTCTGCTTTCGGTTTTGCAGTGAACTTAAAAAGAAGTAAAAACTTTCTTTTGTGCTACAATTACAATCAGTTTATCCCGCCTATAGGTTTATTTTAGTGCTTGTGCAAGCATAAGAACCATAGGTCCACAGAGGGAAAAATAATAATTTCTAAGCCGAATTCTTGCCAATACGCATGTACTCCCATAATTTTGAACCGTATTTTTGTTAAAACATGATGATGTACACAACATGAACTTTGCAAACTTGCTAGTAATAGTTAAAATCCTAACATATTGACGAAAGATGTTTTTAAGTAAAGAAATACCACATACCAATTTGACACATTACTGACTAGAATCAGGAGGTTGAGTATTCGGATTGAAACTTTCATAGCCTCCACTTGTTGGTGCTGTTGGATTGGGTTGATACATCGGAGGTGCAGCCATAGGAGGGGCACCATTAGAAGCATTTGGTGCTGCGCTGCCAGGAACTGCTGGTGGAGGATTTAAAGCAGGAGGAGGCCTCATGGGAGCATTTAATTGACCAGGCATGCTGGGAGCACCAGGTGGAGCCATCATTGGGATCATGTGTGGAGCAGGGCCGTAACCTGCCACCACCAAGAAATTTTTTTACATATCATTAGTATTAGATAGTAAGATTCTGCTGCCAAAGGTATATCGCTGGGTGTCTGACTGGAAAATAATAACCAATACAATACTGCAGCAATTGGATCTAGAATATAGCTGCATAACGGGGTAACACATCATTTCTAACGTCCATAGCCATGGAAAAAAAGGGATGCCAAATGATCGCATAGGAAAATATCGAAAAAAGATCACGTTATGCAGAAGACTAAAGGACAATACTTAACCAAGCAAGAAATACGCATTCTGTTTTCCCTGCCTTCTAGTAACAGTAGTTTCGTAAAAAGTAGGTAGCATTATTAGCAAAACATCAAGTTGATAGGAACAGAATTACATATACCACACACCCGGAAAGAAAAATTCCAAACAATAATGCAAACATCGGTTTGGTCAAGCAGCCAAAAACTCTATACGTCAAAATGCAAAATACGTGCACTAATAAATCACAGAACCAGCACTACAGTGGAATGCCAACGAAAAATAAAGATTTTACTGTAAACATTCCAGATTACCTGGAGCACTGAGTACAGGAGGTCTTGGCAAAACAGGAGGCCTAATCCCTGGAGCCATCATTTGCGGCATGCCAGGAAGACGGGGCTGAGACATTAGATGCTGACTGTAAGCTGCACCAATATTCCCGTAAGGCTGACCACCATAAGCTGCAGAATTGCCAAGGTGCTCTTTGATCCTTTGGTCAATCAAACTTTGGGTTTGTTCCTGCTCAAATTGCTGATAGTACTCCCGCACATTCGCCTGAATTCACGCATAAAATCAGCAAAATGGAAAGAAACGGTAACTTACGGTAACAACACAAAATAAGCCAATAATACCTTGTGTTTGTAACCAGCATTGTGTTGCTTTCTCACTGAAGGCTGAAAAAATAGGAAAAACAAAAACTTGTCAGCAACCAACATGATCATGATTTCACTAATTTACCATGGCGAGTTTAACCCGATATAAAAATCCCAATTTTTTTCTTCTCAACGTGATTAACTCTTGAAATTAATCAAAAAAATAATCAAGCAAAATCTAAATCTCTAAACGATATAAGAAAATAATCGAAAACACGATCCGAAAACTAAAAAAATGAGGGCAGAGAGAGTTTACCGAATCGTGGGTCAAATAAGTATCGCAGTAATCACAGTAATACCTGAAAAATTGGAACAAGAAATCGATTAAAGATTAAAAAATTCATGAAATTGGGATAGGATTCGCATAAGTGTGATATTGAATGAACGAGAAAGAGTTGATACCTTGGCATTGCTCTGAATCGCTGGAATTAGGGTTCGGGAATTGGGGATTTACTGAAACTGGAGTAATGCAAAAACCCTAGGGGACTTGAAGAAAGAAGAAGGTTCTGGCTACCCGCCAGTGCAGCTGAGAAGTAATGAATTGAAGGTTCTGGGCTTGGTGGGCTTTTGGGCCTAACTTAATGGACTTATCGAATTCACCATTTACGAGATTCGAATTTAAGACCTCTAATTTTTAAGTGAAGAAAAATATCATCAGACTGTAGAACTGGGTGGCATAAAGTCGTACTTTTAAAGTATATTAAATTACAAAAATATTAAACATATTTTTTTTAGAGTTTTACATATTTTTGTTTAATTGTATTCGTTGTTTTCGTTTTATTTGACGATACAAAATGAATAAGGATGTGTGAAAATTAATAATAGTGCGTGAAACTCATTTCTGTTAGTAAAAAAAATAAAAACATAGATGTACTTATTATAATTTCATTCCTCAAATTTTTACACTTAAATCAAATTCCTTATTATGAATTAGAATTTATTTGAAACTATTTTTATAATAATTAAAAGCGTTTTTAGATAAAAGGTTTTTAGAATCAATTTTTAATAAAAATGTAAGTAAATATTGAAAAAACACTTAAAGTTCTTTCGGAAAGAAGCATATAACTGATGCTTTTTACACAAGCACTTCAAAGTTATTTTAAAAGCACTTCTTAGTAAACATTGAACAAAAATACTGAAACGACGCGTCGTTTCCACATCCTACGAGTCTTTCCGATTACGACAGAGGCAAACCGCAAGCCATACCTCAAAAGTCGGATTTGGACGGCAAAATCCGCTCCCGAAAACTCTGGCTTTCAGGTTCCGTTACGTCGTACCTTAATTTTCTGTTTGTTTCCCGAGAAAATTTACGGAAAGAAAAACACAGAATGCGTTTCACGAAAATGAAAGCCAAACAGCCAAAATAATTGAAGGCTTTTAGTTAAAAGCTTCAATTTCCTCGGATCCCAAAAATTTCAGAATCCTCGGAGTTCCCAAATAAAGAAATTTCGCTTGGTTTTTTGTATTTTTTTGCAATGTTTTGTGATTGAAACATTCGGAGAAGATGAAAGTGAAGAACGAGAGGCAGAGTTGGGCGGCGGTGTCGCCGTCCGAGGTTGTCTATCACTTCGGCACCAGTGGACTTTCCGTTGCGGCGGCCACCGCAGTAACTCATCCTCTAGGTAATTTATGGAACCCAAAAAGTTTACTTTTTCCTCCTTTTTGCGGCTTCCAACATGTTTGTTTTGTTTGCCTCTGTAAAAATTTCACCTTTTCAGCTTATGTTGTAGCAGAATTTTAAACATTTTGTTATTTATTTGGTTTGATTCATGGGTTGTTCAAACTCCGGTTTGGTTGGTTCTGCATCGATTTATCGTTGTTTCGATTTTGATAGAGATGATGGTATTAAGATTTGGCAATGCATCAGATTTAGAATCGGAGAAATTTTATGGTTTGGCGGCCACATTGACCCGTTTTGTTACTAATTCACGTGTTATTTAGTTATGCACGATTTCTCATTGTTCGGAGTTTGATAGAGATTATGGTATTAAGATTTGGCAATGGATCAGACGTAGAATCGGAGAAATTTTATAGTTTGGGGGCCACATTGACCCATTTTTGTTACTAATTCATGTGTTATATAGTTATGCATGATTTCTCATTGTTCCGAGTTTGATAGAGATTATGGTATTAAGATTTGGCAATGGATCAGACGTAGAATCGGAGAAATTTTATAGTTTGGAGGCTACATTGACCCCGTTTTGTTACTAAAAAATTCACGTGTTATATAGTTATGCACGATTTCTCATTGTTCGGAGTTTGATAGAGATTATGGTATTAAGATTTGGCAAAGGATCAGACGTAGAATCGGAGAAATTTTATAGTTTGGCGGCCACATTGACCCCGTTTTGTTACTAATTCACGTGTTATATAGTTATGCATGATTTCTCATTGTTCGGAGTTTGATAGAGATTATGGTATTAAGATTTGGCAATGGATTAGACGTAGAATCGGAGAAATTTTATAGTTTGGCGGCCACATTGACCCCATTTTGTTACTAATTCACGTGTTATATGGTTATGCATGATTTCTCATTGTTCCGAGTTTGATAGAGATTATGGTATTAAGATTTGGCAATGGATCCGATTTAGAATCGGAGAAGTTTTTTAGTGTGACCGCCATATTGACCCATGTTGTTACTAATTCACGTGTTATATGGAATGGACAACATGGTTAATCTCTTATGGACCTAGGTACAGTGTGACTAAATAGATACATCTCTATGATAGTCTTGCTCAAAAACTTCTCGGCATGATGAACAGAGGCTGTAGATTGTAGGTTAAGGGAAAATTTGAGAGATGCAAAGATTTTATTTATCTCCACTGGTGGGATGCAGATGTTCTCAAAGTTAGGCTGCAAATGCAACTTGTTGGGCAGAAGGGTCCTCTCACTGGAATGGTATTTTTCCCAGCTCTTTTCGTAGGTGCATATCTTGATCCAATTTATCAGCGTGGATCGTGATAAAGGTGTGATGTGCAGGGCCGGTTATTTCTCCATACTTTTAAAAAGGAAGGGCCAAGATTTTTGTATCTGGGATTGACACCGGCATTGACAAGGTCTGTTCTTTATGGGGGTCTTCGTTTAGGCTTGTATGAACCTTCAAAGTATGCCTGCAATTGGGCTTTTGGATCCTCCAATCTTTTTGCTAAGATTGGGTCTGGAGGATTTGCAGGTGCAATTGCAACTGCATTGACGAATCCAGTTGAGGTTTTGAAGGTAATGCCATCGTGGTGGGCCTTGTTGAACTTTTTGCTTTCTATTTCTTGAGACTTGACTTCAAGATCATTTCATTTGCTTCCTTTCATTAGGTGCGGTTACAGATGAATCCAAACTTGAGTCCAACAGGAGAACTGCGTAGAATTGTTACTGAAGAGGGAGCGAAAGCGCTTTGGGAGGGGGTTGGCCCTGCTATGGCTAGAGCTGCTATGTTGACTGCATCACAACTAGCAACATATGACGAAACCAAGCTGGTCAAGTTCTAAGTAATTTCCATTTGTTTCTAAATCATTAATGTTTGATTGGCAATAGGAAAGTGTTCGTCTCATTTTTCTTTAATTCATTCTGACTTCAAATTTTGTCCCGACTTTTTTTTGAATGCAGACACTGATTAGGTTGACATCACTCGAAGAAGGATTCCATCTTCATCTCATGTAAGACACTGTTGCCAATGTTCTTATCTATCTCAGGTCTTTCATTTCTTCAACTGAAGTAGATTAACTTGGTGATAGTACATCGATCAAAACTAAATATATTATGCACCTTGTGAAGCTCAAGCACAGTTGCAGGCTTGGTGAGTACCCTCGTAACTGCACCCGTGGACATGGTAAAAACCCGTCTCATGTTGCAACAGGAATCTAAAAAGGCAGGAAACTATAAAAATGGATTTCATTGCGCATACCAGGTATAGATTACATAGTCTTTTCATTTCCGCTACAGTTTAATGGTGTTTTTTCTTGGTGTATTTGGATTTCTTTTCTAGAACACAGTTTATAAACACATTAAATTGGAATAGGTTGTCGGCATGTGGTTAACATTTGATTTGCCTCTGGAAAAGCTTTCACAACCTTAACAGTCGGCAGCTGTAATTGAGCATGATAACTTGGTCCTGTTTTATTTTGCGTTGGTTCGTTGTAGAGTCTATATGGTCTACACTGACTCTTGGCGTCCCAGAAATTAATTCCTTGCGTAGATCTTATTTGATGTGCTATGGTGTGTTGTTTCAGGTTATGCTTACAGAAGGTCCCAGGGGTCTTTACAAAGGGTGAGTTTCCCTTCAAGCTCGAATACTCATGCTTTTCGTATACACCTTCAAACTTTCCGATATTATAGTCTTTGGATTCAATAGAATCAGCGGTGCGTAGTTTGAATTTTCGTGTAACTACAGAGAAAACGTCTGTCTGAGTGCCTACATTAGTAATAAGGTGTTAAACTTTTCAGGAGCCTTGCAACTTTTGCAAGACTGGGTCCACAAACTACAATTACCTTCATACTCTGCGAGAAGTTGCGTGAGCTTGCCGGATTGAATGCAATCTAAGCCTCGGCATTGGCAGCCTGCAATCGCCCCCGCTTCTGGCTGCAATGAGAATTTTTTCGAATCGGCAGGTAACGCACCCCACATTCCTGAAAACTCCGATTTAGAGGAAGGGAATTACTTGTACCTGTTCGGGCTAGATTCGTCCCTCGCACAGCTCCCCGGGGCCTTGCCTGTCGGGCAAGGTTTGCTGCTTGGTGCGCTGCAATATGAGTTTGCTATTATTAGTTTGAATGGTGCCTTTGTACGGCCTTTGTTAGGCCTTGAGGCTCTCAATCAAAACTAATATAGATCTGAGCGTGCCATTGTTACCTTTGTATAACATATTGTTATTTTTTGGTTTTTAACTGGGTTGATTACTTGTGTCACAGGTTACTTAGACTTATTGATCTTACTGGATTGTTACTGATGGGTTAAGTTTGTAATAAGGTTCTTTTTCTTGCCTTGTAAACAAGGACTTTTACTCATGATATTATATGACCCAATAAAGGAAGTTCAGGGCCCTTCCAACTATTTCTTTGATTACAGTTAACACTAAAGAAGCAAGGTTAACTAGTTTAGCTAGATTAATCACAAATGAACTTTGAAAAGCAGTTGAAAATGGTTTACAACACAAACAAAGATGCATTAAACAACATATCTACTTTACATAAGTACAAACAAAAGAGACTGGGGAAAGATTAGAACTTTTTCAGGCAAGGTTCATCCTCTTGTAGCCACTTCTTTTTGTGTTTTACAAGGGTTGTAATCTTTGGGGAATGAAAGGTAAAACGAGTTTACAAAAAGGGAATTGATACTAAAACGCTGGGGAAAAGTAGCAGAGCTTCTAAAACTTGACAAAAGATGGCTTTCTATGGTAAATCTATGACTAAAAGAACAAAGTCTAGACAAACTAAAGTTTTCTGCTTTCTTGCTTGTTTGAAAGCAAAGTGGGATGCCTTTTGATTGAATGGTTGAGTGTCTATATCTCTGTGGTCTTTTGATGTTTTTATAGACATTTTAACCCAACTGTACAAGTTTTGCCTTTTGGTGATGTCCTCCGGAACGTGGTGAGTCGCCACTTATTTACCCATCCATACCCTCAAAAAGTACTTTTTGCTGGGGTGAGCTGCCCTTCTAAGTGTCACTTCTCTTATAGGCCTATTGCCTATTCCTTGACAAAAATGATTTTTAATTCTTCTTTGGTTGTTGTCTTGTCCGAGCCCAATCCTCCCTTTGCTTTTTGTGTTCTTGAGCCTTCACTCTCACCAAGCCCATCATTAAATATCCACTCAAACAATACTTGCTCTACATATTGGTTTTGTTTAGGCAGTTTTACAGAACAATGGCATAAGGTGGTTCCATGCATCATTGTCATTCCACATTTTTTCGCTCGAACTCGGTTGTATTTAATTGAACAGGAAATCTCTCCGACTTCCTCTATCATCGATATGAGATTTTAAAGTAAACTCCAGATACGTACAATCACTCGTGTCGTTTTCCGTTTTCTATCTACTGTTTGAAGTATTTCCAAAAATTGATTGAGTTAGAATTTAGAAGCCTATTAAGCAACAATATTTGTTTGTATTTGATTAGCAGGGCCCTTGATTAGAGATTTAGGTACAACTAACTTGTATGTTGACTTTAGGGAGAGTTTCTAGACCAATCCCTCGTGTGCCGACAATTGGGGAGAACCTTCCTTTGATAAGATATCACGGTGACAGTATTACATGCTCATCCTGCACTATCATGTGATTTGGTTTTTTCTACATAATGATGTTGACTTTTGATACCGATACTTATCCTTATGCGGTCAAAGCAATGTTTAAAATATCCACAAAATTGTTATATTTCCGTCGAAATATCTTAAAAACCATGGATTGATATGGAAAGAGGGGAGGGGGGTTGAAATGCAAACTTCATCTTATATCGGTGAAATTGATGATATTTTGACTATAGAAAATTTGTCGAAACTCATTGCAAATTTCAAACTTTTGATAATTTTTTTGATAATTTTTTCTCTTATTTCAACTAAATCTGAATGAATTGATGTACACCGTATTACAAATTTTCATAATGTTCATCAAAGACAATACATATCAATAGCTCTATAATTTACGTGTTAATATTTACACTTATATTTGTATTTTAAACACTGGGTCTAAGACGTCACAGACTCACAGTCTTATTGCCGATCAAATTATTCCAAAAAAGACGGCTCCTCAAGTCACCCGTCGGCCCACTTTTACAAATCTTGACCCGGGAGGATATTCCAACGTGGCATTGGGTCCTACTAACATGTGAGCTGGTTCTTGGTGGCGTCCAGTTAATAGAAAGAGGATTCCGGATTCATTTTGTAGGAATCTTTGGATCCTCGTATCCTAATTGTTTATAATATATTGTGCAGTTAATTTTTGTCAGATATTATTTGTGTTTAATTTTAATAAAAAAAATTAAATAATTTCTGATCGCGCGATGTACAATAAATGACTAAGATGTGAGGATCTTAAGATCCCCACAATTTGAATCCGGTTAGGAATCAAATCCCAATTAATAGTCTTTCTAATCATCAGCCCAAGTGGTTTTTTAAATTGCATTTTTATTTATGTGGTCTGCAAATTAGTTTTTTGCTTTAAAGGAAACGAAATTGAATCCCATCCGGATCCATTATGTGGGGATCATAGAGATTCCCACATCTTAGTTATTCATTATATATCATGCAGTCATAAATCATATATTTTTTTTATTTAAAACTAAACACAAATAATATCTGATGAAAACTGACAGCATGATCTACGATGAACAACTAAAATGTGGGGATCCCTCCACAAAGTGAATCCGGAAATGATCCTCTTCCAAAGGAAACTACCCTTATTGTCCCAAAGAAAAAAAGAAAGTAAATTAAAAGTAAAATTATACGACATGAGGGGCGGATGCAATATTTATTGAGCAACATAGCAAATTTCATACAAATTTATGATCATCGTAGCATCGCAATATAATAAGGGGAACTTTAACGAAAAACCCATGATATTATTTATTTTAATGAAAAATCACATTTTTACACTAAAAAGTCAATTCTAGTACTATTCATTTTACCATTTATTTTGTCCTTATCGTTAAAACTCAAAATTTTCAAACATTTTTCATTAGTTTTTCCTATTTGTAATTTTCACATGTAGAGTTGAGCAACTTATATAAAATAAGTTCAATGTCACGTAGTGTTTTAGTTCAATGTTACATTGTGATGTGAAGAAAAACTTACACCTGACAATGCATATTGGACAAGAGACGCCATGTGACAGTGAACATGTTCCACGTTAGTCCTTATCCCTCACATTACCTTACATTACGGTAACATGACGTCACGTGGCGATGAACTTGTTATTTGTAAGTCATTATCTTTGGACAAACTCCTCTGCTATGTTATTTGTAAATTTAAGGAGTGATTATCTTATGTCACCAATGACAAACTCCTCTGCATAAAATTTTGGGAGCATTTTTGCTCATCACCATAAATTATGATGTATGCTCATCATACACCTAATCAATTGACACGTGTCATTTCATTTAATCTTGATTAATTTGTTTCAAAATTGAAAAACTAACATTTAATGTTAAAGTTAAATAGAGTTAAGCGAAATGACACATGTCAACTAATTAGGTGTATGGTGAGCATACACCATAGTTTATGGTGGTGAGTAAAAATGCTCCCAAAAATTTTTCCGCATAGTGAAAACCAAAACAATGCATGCCTAATTTTAACTGGGAAATGGATTCTCTCCGGATCATTTCCTCCTATTTCATAAAATTAGGGAATTTGTACCATTAAAATTTGATCTAATGGTTGAAGTTATTATAACTTTTAAATGACCTCTCTTTGTAGCCGTTAAATCAAATTTCAATGGTAAAAAATGATTATCTGATTTGATGATTAGAAGGAAGAGATTTGGAAATGATTCATTTCCTTTTAATTTGATGGATTAGAAGGAAGGGATTCATAAATGATCCCTTTCCTTTTAAGTGAAAGTCAGAAAGTTTGTCTGTTTTAACGTTGGGAGAGCAGTCAGCAGTGCAAGCACTGCAACTTGCAACGTTAAAATAGTGACGTGGCAGTGTAACTGTTGGACAACCTTGTTGGAGTTGGAAGAGAAGCAGCTTTGGCGGGACAGTCTGGCGTGCTTATCCTTTTGCCGCTGTTTCAGCACTAAATTACACTCCTACCATTTTTCTTTTTGTCCAAACTACCCTCCCTACCTTTCTTTCTTTAGTTACCATCCTACCCCCTTGCTTTGCAAAAGTCTCACCAGCTTTTACTTCCAAAACACGGCAATGTCCGAACTCCTTGTGGAAACGACATTGATCGCATTTAGTCAACGACTCAAAACGCAGCTAACCCAAAATTGTAGTGAAAATGATCGTTAATAAAAAAAAAGGTTTGTATTGATACATCGAACGTCAATATATTCTTTAAAATGGTCATACGTGAATCGTTTATAACTTTTGGAACGAAATAATAAATTAAATGTGACTATAAGTGACACATTGTTACAAAAATTTCAATTGAAGTAGCAAATTGATAAATTTCAACAAAGCATATGATTCAGGTGACATGAGCAAACTTACAGTAGATTCTTCTATATGGTCGCCTGTATATCATTTATGACATGGGTAAGAAGTTTTATGTGATAAAGAAATGTAAAATCTCATCTTTTTTTATATGTTAGTCATACAAACAGTGATCTGTTCGTTGAACACTAATATATCTTTGTAACTATGGCTTATTATAATCATGTGTTATTTTTTAGCAATGTCATGAGCATGTGCTTGCACACGCACACTCACCATGCCTTTCATTTTCTGCATACAATTTTGGAAATGTCTAGAGTTGTCTCAATACAAGAAAAGGTGAAACATAATAGGGCCAAACATAGATGGCCATTGCCATGTGGGATTTAAGATTCTCTTACTATTCGGTCCATTTGCTAGAAGAATGGTCGGAGAATAACTCTTTGACATGTGATTGTTTATTCAATTTAAAATAATAAGGTCAAAATTTGTTTTCGGATTAGTTGTCTGGAGCCTAAGGACTAAGTAATCAAGACCATTCAAATTGAATATGAAAATCCCTATTAACCAATTCTGCTAGTCTGCCTAACATAATCCAGGAGCTCCGATTTCTCTTTCACACAAACTAAAGCTTCAGATTTTTTGTCTTTAAATTCCAAACAGTAAGGTTCGTAGAGCATCCAAATTGAAATAGAAACAAGGTGGGGAACTTTTTTTTTTAACACTAATTAAGTTTATACACAAATATAAAGCAAGCATATTTAAATTTATCTTCTATCCTTTTCAGATTTTTTTTCTTTAGAATATAATTAGCGTATTAGGACAATACTTCTATCTTTGAATAAAGTGTCTATATGTTCTTAGGAAAAGTAATATATATACAAAATGGTAGTGAAGACAAAGTCTTTTTCACTATTACATGTTATATAACATTTTAAGTGGTCAAATTATTATTATTATTATTATTTTTTGCTTTGCATTGTTAGTGGGCACATTGAAAGTGTTTCATTCTTTTTGCTTGAGTACTTTTAATAATTTTCAACGCATAAGAATAAACAAATTGAGCATCTCTCCATTAGAACTATGACTGCAGTTGATAACAAATTTATTTTTCTTATTATTGTGACAAAGTTGTTATATTTACGAGAAATATTTATTCTTTACATGCCAACTTGTACCATTATGGTCTCAATCATCCTTTATTATCTCTGTAATCGGAAAATCTTTTTCTGGGGTACATTGTAAAATTTTTGTGGTAAAAAAATAACTTGCATGAAACAAGTTTAGAGCCACATAATATACCTGTCAACTAAACACAACATTATTTGAGTATTCTTAAGTGATAACATCATGTAGCAATATTTCGAGCACGGTGAAAAATCTTGAACTCTTTGTAGAAGAAAATTTGTCGTAGGACAACTTGATCATAATTGTTATATTATTTTTTACGAGAAATATTTCAGTAGAACAACAACCTAATCATGTGACTAAGCTTGAAAAGGGTAGAAAGGTAAGTTCACTCAAACTCATTTCATCTGGTCTAAAGTGGCAGTCCTGTAATAAACATGAAATGCGCGGGTAAAGCCCCAGATTCTCCCTTCGACGACTCCGCGTAGGAAAAAATAATAAAAAAAAGAAGAGGAAATCTAGAGAGAGAAAATATTAGAGAGGGAGAGAGAAACAAAACAAAGAAACCGGAGAAGTTCGAGAGAGAAAGTGGAAGACAGAGAGAGAGAAGGCAGGCATTAATGGCGGAAGGAGGGAAGAAGGAGAGGAACTCGCACGGCGAGGACAGCGTGAAGCTGTTCGTCGGCCAAGTGCCGAAGCACATGACGGAGGCTCAGCTCCTCGCAATGTTCAAAGACTTCGCTCTCGTCGACGAAGTCAACATCATCAAGGACAAGGCCACGCGCGCTTCCAGAGGTTTCAAATCTCTCTCTCTCTCTCTCCCCTCCTCTTTCTCTCTCTACATTCTCTGTTCCGCTTAGCAATCTTGTTTGAGTTGAAAAATGTGCGTATCTTGATTTGGTTAGTGTGTGTGATTTTCCACGATTTGGAGGATTGTGGCGTTTAGTAGCTGAATTGGTATTTGAAACCCTAATTTCGTGCTCGGATTTGTGCGGGCATGTGTGTGTTTGCAGGGTGTTGCTTTGTGATATGCCCGTCGAGGGAGGAGGCGGATAAAGCGGTCGATGCGTGTCATAACAAGACGACTTTGCCCGGGGTTAGTGCAATTTGCAGCTCTTTCCACTGTACTTAAGTGTGCTTCTTTTGTTGTTTTAGTTAGTAGGCTCATAGCTTCGAATTTCGGAGAATGTGATTCAAATCTAAGCTGGTAAAGTATGAATAGATGATTTCGTAAGTCATTCGAAAGTGTATACAATTAATAGTAGGAAGAGTAGCTGCGTAGTGTCTGACTATTTGTCGATCGCAGATCACGGTAATTTGAACTTTTAACAGTAACTAAACTATATCCACTTACTTAATTTGAGAATGTTGATACTTGTGACCAAAAGGTTCTGCAATTAATATACCGTAGGAAAAAGGGAAATGAATAGCCTCATGGTAAAGTTCCTTTGTTTTTATTCCTAGTTAAATTGCAATAGGCTCCTTTGACATTTGTAGAGGGCTAGCAAATTTACATCAGATGAGATATGGACATGATGTTAATCCCAAGAGGGTGTTGTAAGATCGATTTGATGAAATGGGTATTGTAATTTGCGTATGGTAATGCAGATTGGCCTAACGACTACTGAAAGTAGAGTATCAGGGCATGACCATGCATGAGATATTGGCTACAGTGCCCACCCAAAAAAGAAAAAAAGAAAAAAAAAGGGGTTTAGGGTTAGATTATGAACTGATTTAATTGGCTCTGCCCCATGAAAGTTTTAAGGTGCAACCGGTGCCCTGAAAAGAAAAAAAAAGATACAATTTTGGCAAACTTCGATATGGTTATGATGTCAATTTACAAAATAGTTAAATAAAGAAGGCTGCATGCTTGTTCCAGAAAATATGAGTATCAGTGACTGGGTTACATCATGTGAGTAAAGTATTGAATTTGTCCGACATTGCAGGCAATCTTCTTTTGGTACAGTATATCCACTTGAATCCATGATTGGCAGATTGATATTTGGACAATTTTATATAAAATGTGTGCTTATGCAACTTGGCATTTTCCTGGCATAGGTCTTAGAGCGACTGGGGGAGCCTATGTAGGCCTTGCTGGACCTTCAAGTGGTTTCCCAGGCAAGATTCTCAGTTGGGCTCTTGCCTATGCCTGCTAATGCGACTTTACACAAATGTATTACTTGATAAAAGAAACATAAAGTCAACTAAAAATTTGTTGTCTGTCCACTTTTTCCTAGGCTGGTGTTAACTTTTCGCAGTTTGTGCTTTTAGTTCCTCTTGTTGTGTTTGTTATTCTCAGCTGATTCGAAGCTACCCTGTTCTTTCTGTCCAATCCAGGCATCTAGTCCTTTGCAAGTGAAGTATGCTGATGGCGAGTTGGAAAGACTAGGTTAATACATTTTCATGATTTAATTACTGATTTGTCTTGTTCCTATGAAGTTTTGTTGAACCAATGCTTATTGTGTATTTTTTTTGTTCATCCCGTTTATTTATTGGTTATTATACGTACCCTAATTATTAATCTTTGCCTTCCCCTGCAATCCAGAACATAAGCTCTTTATTGGTATGCTTCCGAAGAATGTTTCTGAAGTTGAAGTTTCTGATCTTTTCTCTCAATATGGGACAGTAAAGGACCTACAAATATTAAGAGGTTCTCAGCAAACGAGCAAAGGTATGTTTAGCCCCTCGGGGTTGGTTTATTCCTAGGCAAACACTAAAATATACTGATTGTCAACTAATAAATGAATTTTCCATGCCCTTTTCTTTTGGCAGGCTGTGCATTCTTAAAGTATGAGACAAAACACCAAGCTCTTGCTGCCCTTGAAGCCATCAATGGAAAGTATAAAATGGAGGTTTGTGTCTAATGCATGTTTTGGTGGCTGGAAATGTATATTGAAAACTGTTAATATGCACGTAGTATTGGATGTTCTGTATTCTATTACATTGGCAGAAACATTTTATTTTTTCTGATTGGAGGGGACCATAATGATGGATGATAAGCCAGCCATCAAAGATTTTGTCTAATTATCCTTGTGTATCAAATTAATAAAAAGGCTTGTATGCTTACTCATTGACTCATTGATTTGAATTTGTTCTTGACATTTGCTTATAAATACGACAACTTGGTAGTAGTATGGATCTATCAATACAAGGCTCTAACCCACTCTTATGGCTCGTGTATCAGGGTTCAAGTGTTCCTTTAGTTGTCAAATGGGCAGACACAGAAAAGGAAAGGCTAGCTCGGCGAGCTCAGAAAGCTCATTCCCAGGCTGCTAACGAGCCAAATGGTGATTCACAACATCCTTCATTATTTGGAGCCTTGCCCATGGGTTATGTTCCCTCGTATAATGGTTACGGTTATCAGGTCAGTTTTTTTCCACAATTATGTCTCTATAAACTACTTTTTTCTTTGTTTCGTTTTTCATGGTGAGGAAACCATTAGCACTTTTGTAGTTGGGCTTTGGCATCAGAGTATAATGACCTACGCTATATATGAATTCCTGACCTTATATCCATGTAGGGTCTTATGTAGTAATGGAGTAATGTCATATTTCATTTCCTCTGTAGGCTCCTGGGACTTATGGACTCATGCCATACCGCATACCTGGATTGCAGAATCAACAAGGTTTCCAAAATATGATGCCCCCCATAAACCAAGAAAATGCTTTGCATAGAATCACACCTCGCAATATTGCCCCTAGAAATTTTCCTATGCCTCCTACAAGTTATGTGGCCTCTGCTTATCATGCAGTTCCAGGTCTTCGGCATCCGATGATGTATCCTGGAGGAATAATGAGCCACCAGCCATTGAGTTCACCTGGTTCAGTGTCACCTACAGTTGTGAACATTAATCCAGCATCGCCTGGCACTAGTAAAAGCCCTGGGGGTCAGGTTGAAGGTTGTTATCTACACGTTTATTTATTTTTTCAAATTAGAAATATAGTTCTTGGTGGTGGTACTTTGTGAGTTACTCTTATCTTCTTTGATTAGGTCCAGCTGGTGCTAATTTGTTTATCTATCACATACCTCAAGAATTTGGAGATCAAGAGCTTGCCAATGCTTTTCAACCATTTGGTAGGGTTTTGAGTGCCAAGGTTTTTGTTGATAAAGCAACTGGCGTCAGCAAATGTTTCGGTGAGAATATTCTCAACTTAGTTTTGATTGCAATGCAAGTTATGTGGAAATTTTTACCCTCTAATCAGTCTCTGGTTTGCAGGATTTGTAAGTTACGATTTACCAGAGTCTGCTGAATCTGCTATAAATATGATGAATGGATACCAATTAGGGGGTAAGAAATTGAAGGTCCAGCTTAAGAGAGACAACAAACAGAGCAAACCATATTGATTTGAAGGTGAGTTACACAAGGATGCGAGTCCTCTGGTCTTATGCAAATCGGATGTATGGGAGTCACTTCATCAACATTGTAGGAGCTGATCTGCAATTATAGGGCTATTCCATCCTTCTTGTAACTTCCTCAAGGGATTGAAAGCCCTCAAACTTGTAATTCATGGTGCATACTGTGCCAATACAATCTGTAATTTGGGTATCATGAAAGTTCATTTAGTCAGTAACTATCAATTTATTCATTCTTCTCTCATGAACATCTGGATGTATACTTGATCCCTAATTCTTTCGTTTTCACAGTTCAAAGACATTTTCATATTTTCTTTCGTTTCTTATCTCATTTGCTGTATCCCGGTGACTTGTTTTAATGTGGCATACGTTGAAGTAAGTAGGTAATCAGCAAGCAGTCTTCTATTTGAAAAGGTATGTTGTATACTCATGCCAGAGTTACATTTTAGGTACAGTGGTTGTCTCTGCTATTTCTTAGTTATCATTTGAATGCTGTGCATTTAATTTATAAGTTGATGCTATTCATTTTGGTTCTTCTTTGGGTGTTCATTTTTTTTCTATATTCGCTATTTAGCATTTAATCGTAGATAGGAGCACTTGCTACTAATATATTTTTATTCCCATGAAGGTTGGTAGGTAAATTTTGATTTTTGTAGCCTACCAGTTAATAGATACTTGTCTCCCAATATGTTAAATATTTCATGGACTTTACTGCTGCAACGGTTACAATTTAAATATATCATGGACTTTGTTGCTGCAACGGTTGTGATTTAAGATGTTCTTATCCAAGTTGTATCTGGCACTATGTTATGAAATTTTGGAGATTTGGCTGGCTCATTTTCATGCGGATGTATGTTGGACTGAAGTTGAGCATGTTTTATGTCTTTAGCTACATTCACGAGTACTAAACTGCCTAAATATTGCTGTTGTTGTGGGGTAAATGTAGACTCTGCATCTGTAGTCTCAGTTTTTTCTCCTTTGCTATTAACTATCAAATTACCAGGAGATTGAGGCGTTTTCAGTAGCAGATGAAAGAATTCACAGCACCCGTATTGTAGTCCAGATTGTCGCTGATGAAGGTATGCCATAACCTTGGACACATCAATAGTTCCTTTTGAAATTTTGATTGACTTGAGTATTATTATTGTTTATAAGCATAACTCGTTAACTTGTGTTGTGGACATCATCTCTCTCTCTCTCTCTCTCTCTCTTGTTTACGCCTGTTGTACCCTTTCGTGCAGAGTCTGCTGAATGTATATGTTCCTTGATCTTTGTTGTTAGGAGTTTGGTGCTTTTATATAGATTCAAAGATTGATTTGTCGCATACCATGGGTTGACCTTGGTCAAAATAACTTGGAACGAAAAATAAGAAACGCGGAAACTTAGATCACTTGGATTGAATAATGAGTAGGGTTCAGGATGAACGAAGTGGAAAAGGTTGCCTAGGTTGAACGTGCATGTGGAGGAAGCTGGATTGAGATCATTTGTTTGTCGGGAATGTAATTATCTTGTTGATGTTGTTAAAATGCATATGTTTGTCTATCATTATGACATTGATGTGAACCACTGTATCTCTCCTGCTACACTAGCTAACTTTCTGTCCCCTTCTGTTGGATCTCCTTTTGAAATTTCGAAATCGGTACTTTGATATCTGCAGCTAGCAAAGCTTCGTGGTGCTTCAGCTCGATGCCGCATCCCACCACCATTTTATGCTCATTGATTGATGTATCTCTGAGGCCCAACGATGAATTCTCATATTTCTGTCGTCTCGTCCCAACGTTTTACCTTCCAGTCCTCCTGTAAGCACAAGTCAATTAACTTAGGTAAAAGAGTAATTGCTTTTTGTTTCGTTTTGTTGCAATCGACTTAAGTTTTTTTTACCATATGGAACTCCAATTCTGCATCTCTAAGCTTCACTGCACAGAAATGGTAGATAGATTGTATCTCACTACAGTTTATGGTAATAGCAAAAAGTGTTCTTGTGAGTTGTAAAGGTTATATTATATATGCTCAATTTAACTAAAAAAATCTCATAATTTGTTGTGAAAGAGTGTACATTATAGTTGTTGTCAAGGCCCACTTTGGTGGTGGGGAAAAAGTTATAATTGTAACGGGTTTTATACTCTTCTTTTTATGTCTCTCTCATTACGTGACGACTGATCTTCCGTCAGCAACCATCGGGTGCGTGACAACTGATCTTCCATCACCAACAAAATGAAAAACAAAATGTATTTTGTATTTGCATGAGTGGATAGGGAGTTAGGTTTTCATCTATGTGTCCGGGTTTAAAGCTCTTTCTCCCTCAAATTATTATAACAGTATCCCTCCCTTAATAATAAATTTTAAAAAAAATGTATTTTGTTGCAGTTCTATTAGATTAGAAATGTGATTATGTAAATCCTAGTAGATATGGGAATGTATCTTATATTCCTATTAGGAGTAGATTACCTATTAAATGTTGTAATCCTAAAGGGTAAGGAATTAACCTTTCCTACTACTACAAATGAAGGCAGAATGGGACGGAATAACAGACACCCACAATTACACATCTCTCTCTCTACTATTGCCTCATCTTCCTTCTCTCTGGCCTCCATAGTTGTTCAGTAAATTATGCTTACAACATATTTTGTATTTTACGGCGGAAACATTAAAGTAAACATACAATATGAGCGATTCAAAAGTGACTTGATGTGATACACGGAGGGACTCAAACGACAATCTTGCAATCGAATACTGACCTTATATACACAATGTTATATTGACGTATTGATACCAAATACCAAAATTATATCTACCAAATATTGATTACATATCAACAAACATCTTGGCAAGTTGTTTCTTTATTTTTTTTGGTATCAAATTCCAAGCTCTCTCGATCACTCTCTTGGTGCCCGGTCCCCATTCTCTCAAAGTGTCTCAATCTCCCTACTCATGACTTCCCAACATCGTTAAAATTCTCAAAACTCAAAAGCTTGATGTCGAATTCTGGGCAATATTCTCTCTTTTTTCTCATCCTTTGTCAAGTCATTACAACTCCCCTTCAGGCTTTCAGTTCCTTCTAGTAATGATGTAGTGTTGCTAGTGCACAAGAAAACTTTACTTGCACCATATTAGATACTTTTTTCTTTTAGGAAAACTAATGAAAATGGCTTGAAAATTTTGAGTTTTAGCGATAAGGACAAAATAAATGGTAAAGTGAATAGTACCATGATTGACTTTTTAATGTAAAAATGTGGTTTTTCGTTAAAGTGAATAGTACCAGGAGCTTTTCGTTAAAGTTCCCTTATCTTTTTTCTGTCTCTCTAACACAAGGAAAGAAACAAACAAAAACATATCGTCATATGCAAGTTTTTTTTTTCTTATAGACAACAAATAAAATTTGGATCCCCTTTAGACTTTAGCGTCCGGAGTCTAAGAATAGGAAATTCAAGCCCTTGATTTGTGTTAGGTAGGCCAGCGAAATGGGTTAATTCAATTTGAGTGGTCTGGATTGCTTGGTCCTTGGACTCGGGATTGTGAGATCCGGAGTGGATTTCTGTCCCAAATATTATACTTATTAATAAGTTCTTAATAATACAAAGACACTTAAGAGAAGAATAATACAAAGACACTTTTTCTATTTTTCTAGAACCGAGTATACTTTGAGTTGTGGATGGCCTTTTAATATTGAGGTATTTATTGATTTGCCTCATGAACTTGTATAGAAGTGTCAATTTCCTCTCTAAATTTTAATTTTAGCCGATTACTCCCCTGAATTGTTATAATTAGCCAATTTCCCCATGAACTTTAACTTTAGCCGATTACCCCCCTAAAATATTATAAATAGCCATCTTATTACCTCCCTAGCGTTAGATTTTAAATTTTTCATCCATCCAATTTTCCATTCTTTTTGTCCCAATACATTGTCATGTGTTGTCCATGTAATCAAAATGGATAAAAAATGGATGGATGAAAATTTTTAAAATATAGTGTCAAGGGGGAAATTGACCATTTACAAAAGTTCAGGGGGTAATCGGCTAAAATTAAAGTTCAATGGGAAAATTAGCTAATTATAAAAATTCAGGAGGATAATCGGCTAAAATTAAAGTTCAGAAGAAAAAATTAGCACCTCTATGCAAATTCAGTGGACAAATCGATAAATATGCCTTTAATACTTGTGCTCATGTGGTGTTGTACATGGTGCACTGTATTTATATGAACTTAATTATGTTCTGAACAACATTTGACTTTTGATGAGAAGCAACTTTCTGGAAAAAGCTTTTTGATGAGCGCATGAACTCATTGACTTATCAAATGAAATAATATATTGACAACTTCCTATGCCGAGAATTCTGGTGGTAGATTTACCAAAAATGGATCACAACATTACTTTACCTTTCTGAAAATTGAGTAGTGGATATAATTACAACGAGAAGCACAAACGTATGTGTATATTTAAATTTAGGGTTTGTTTGAAATTACTTTTAAAATGACTGAAAACACTTTTGATGAAAATATTTTTAGAACTAATCAAACGTAAGTGAATCCTTAAAAAAACTCTTGAAGTGATTTCTAGCAGAAACACATAACTGATGCCTCCTTCAGGAAACAATTTAAGTGTTTTTAGAACCCAAAAATAATATCTCAGAAGCGCTTTCAATCATTTTTAAAAGCACTTCTAAATAAGGTCTTAGTCAAATAAAAATTAGGGGTTTTTTAACTTTAATCCTTCAAGAATATTGAAATTTAAAATAAACCTGGTGTTAGATTACATATTAATTATAATTCATTGATGTGTCCTTAATTCAAAATAATTAATGTGCATTTTATTTAATATCTCCCATTAAATATTTAAATTTATTAATATACAAATTTTAATTTTTTTTTGACCAAAAAAGAGTTTATTTATTTATTAATTTTATTTAACATTATTCAAACTTGAAAGACTCAATTAATGTACCTAAATGTTAGTACTAAAATGTGTGTACCGAAATGTATGTACCGAAATATATGCACCGAAATGTATTATATTAAATTAATGTTTGTATCAAAATGTTTGTATCGAAATGTATGTACCGAAATATGTGTACCTAAATCTATGCACCGAAATGTATTATAATGAATTTAATATACCTAAATGAAGAAGACAAAGTACATCGAAATATATTGTATAACATCTAAATGTTTACAACAAAATATATTACGATAAATGAAATGAAAATGAAATAAAATTAATACATTAAAAATCAAGAAGAAAAAGAGAAATAATAAAAAAATTAAAATATAATTAATAAATGAGGTTATTAATGTATCAAGAGACTAAAATTAGATTTTGATCTTACTCATGGTTTTAATCTAAAAGTCATCTTTGTCAATGATTAAAATGAAGTTTTCTATAAAAATTAATAAGAAGAAATATCTTATTCATTCAGAGGAATTCTCCAACTTTGGCCAACAGTATCAGTCCATCCATTATGCATGGAAGCAAATCGCCCACGGGTTACCATATTCTATTGGATTTTTTACAAATGCACCCTTTGTTTTCTGTTGACTTTAATCACTTCATATACGATATAGGGTTGATCATAGTACATCATATATATAATTAAACGGTACTCTAATTTAATTTTAATTACGAACAGAGAAATTCGAACTTGTTCAAGCTTAACTTAGGAATAAAACGTGGATTATATAACTAAAATGTACGTACTTAATTAGCTCAGAAATAATTGTCTCTAAACGAAGAACGAGTGAGAAATAGAAGACTTATCGAAGTTGGGGAGGTCAAGTCACTTCCACTTAAACCAATGAAACAACTCCAAATACTAACAAAGTTGAAAGTTGTGCATATATCAACATCGGAAAGATACAGTTGGCTCTTTGTGATTGCAATTTTGCTACTCGATGATTAGGGTTTTTGCCGGCAGCCCGCCAGCCAGCTGCGACAAAAGTCAAGAGCATCTTATTTGCAGCAAGTTTTGGACCAAATGACAAATAAGCTCTATGTATATACGTTCCCACACACAGACGACACATTCACCTACTAACAAAAGGCATTAAAATCTCGTACTTTGATTGAGTTTCTCTCTCTCTCTCTCTCTCTCTCTCTCTCTCTCTCTCTCTCTCTCTCTCTCTCTCTCTCTCTCTATTTACGGGTTAAGATTGGAGGACACTCATTTTTAACACATATTTTGTAGGGTTGATTTTGTAATTTTATTAAGGATTCGAACTGTTTAGATTTCAATTCAGTATTCATAGATCATTTTTACAAAAAATTAGACAAATTCAAAATTATTATGACATTCATTTGTAGTGAAGAAAATGGACAATACGGTTTTGCAAAGATACATATAAAATACTATCATCTAATCTAATGGTCATATGATTTCAGATTTGGTGATTTTTTGTAGGCATGAACTTTAAAGAAATACCTAAAAGATAGACGGTTTAGATCTGTGAAAAAATTTACAGAGCTTCCCTACAAATTGTGTGTCAAAAAAAGATGTCCAAGATCGTGTGCCATATATTTGAAGGATTATTTATAGGGGTAACTATACATCGTATTTCAACGACCCAACCGTTCAGCTTTTAGATCTTCATTCAAAGATCATCTCTACAAAAAAAATCACCAAAATCCGAAACCATTTGACCTTTGGATTAAATGGTAGTCATAATAATGTTTAAAAAAAAAAACCGTATTCGTATATTTTCTTCACAATAATTGGATATCTAAATAGTTTTAAATTTAGCTGATTTTTATTTTTTACAACGATAATCTATGAATAATGCATTTAAATATAAATAATTTGGATCGCGGAGAAAAGTTACAAAGTGAGTATCACGAGATGACTCACAAATAATTATTTAAGGAATCACTGTCTAGATCTCTATATACATTTTCGAAACTTGTGAAGGCTACGGCGTAAAATTCACGTTTTAAATATGTAATGCAAGATCATCATGACCGAGCTCTCAAGTTGGACCTATTCAAAACCCTAATTCCGACTGCCTATTGTTCAAGGGAATGTAGGACATTGATGTCAACACTAACAAACAAAGCAGATTTCTAAAAAAATAAACTAGCACAGCTGTGCAGAGAAGACCAAGTACACCGACATGAAAAAATAAGGGAAAAATAGGACCCTGATTAAGTATATACTAACCTTAATTTTAATCTAATTAACATGCAACTAGTTGCTGTCTGGTCCTGTGGAGTGTGGAGGGCCAACCATTATATTTGGTTAATTAACTCATGACCTATTTGAGCAGTTTTTCCTTGTTAAAGAATAATACCAGTAGGGACTTGAAATATTATTAAGTTACTTAGAAACTCTTAATAATTTTCTCTAACAACTAATTAAGGACAGAGTTTATATTGAAAACAAAAATATAATTAAGGTGCCAACGTGGTTTGGTTGAGTTGGTAAGGATCGTTTTCTTTATTAGACAGAGCATTAGGTTCGAGTAAGAGACTTATGGTACGTATGTCATAATCCTGGAATGGGGTAGCCTTCTCTCCCTTTAAACTTTTTGTTACCCAAAAAAAAAAAAAGGCTTCGTGTTTTAAGTTGTGAGTTGGGTTGTTTTGTTGGGTTTTATCCTTTTTTGTAAAGAAAAGTTTACTACAATTTTTTAGGGCTTTTTTTTTTTTTTTTTTTTTTTTTTTTTGAGTAGCTTATCTGTCTAATTCCCTTTTGTATAAAGACATTAACAAGCTTGAATCTGATCAAATTATGCCTTACTTCCCAGTCATCAAATTCGCAAGTTTTGCATCAAATGAAATATATTTAAGATGCTTATAGAACGGATTTTGGATCGTTCAAAAAAAAAAAGAAAAAAAAAAGGATTTTGGAATATTGTGGAAAGAATAATAATATTGATGAATGGTAGGTTTTGTGAACACCAATGCGGCAAATGCCATGAAGGATCATGGTTGTTGTTCTGCTATGTTCCTTTTTCATTTTCATTTTTAATTTTATATTATTAAGGAGATGGGAAATTATTCAAAACTATTACAATAATTTAGGGAATGAGAGAGTTTCGAACCCAAGACGCATGGGTGAAAATCCAACATCACAATTCTTGCAGGAAATGGAAGAAATGGTTTTGGTAGACATATTTATCTCTAGGAGAAATTAGTTTGAAAACGATCTGCATCGGTTTTTTAGCTGTGTTATTTTATTCAAATTATAACACGTAAATTTATTTTTATTAGTATACTTTAAAAGTGAGATTTCAATAAATGTAACATTCCGGCCCGGGACGGATCACTTCTCGGGCCAGTTCCACCACCGTAGCACGATATTGTCCTCTTTGGGCTTACCATTCCCTCACGGTTTTGTTTTTGGGAACTCACGAGCAACTTCCTAGTGGGTCACCCATCCTGGGAGTGCTCTGGCCTCATTCTCGCTTAACTTCGGAGTTCTTACGGAACTCGAAGCCAGTGAGCTCCCAAAAGGCCTTGTGCTAGGTAGGGATGAGAATATACATTTAAGGATCACTCCCCTGGGCGATGTGGGATGTTACAATCCACCCCCCTTAGGGGTCCGACGTCCTCGTCGGCACACTTCCGACTAGGGATTGGCTCTAATACCATTTGTAACATTCCGGCCCGAGACGGATCACTTCCCGGGCCAGTTCCACCACCGTAGCACGATATTGTCCGCTTTGGGCTTACCATTCCCTCACGGTTTTGTTTTTGGGAACTCACGAGCAACTTCTCAGTGGATCACCCATCCTGGGAGCGACCTGGCCTTATTCTCGCTTAACTTCGGAGTTCCTACGGAACCTAAAGCTAGTGAGCTCCCAAAAGGCCTCGTGCTAGGTAGAGACGAAAATATACATTTAAGGATCACTCCCTTGGACGATGTGAGATGTTACAATAAATCATGCCGTTTATCCTCCTTATAATATGTAAAATCTGGTCAATTAGATTTGGTATATAGCTCAGTTCAACATTCAACAACCTCATTTTTGTCCAAGAATATGACTAAATATATTACAATTAACATCAGACTTTCTGCCTTATAATTGACACTTAATTTATGGAATACGAACACACATAAGAGTTCAAATTTTCTGCCAAAATCCTTTGTGACCTCTATGTGCTTATCTTATTTGTTGACATCTGGCCATACATTTACACCCTACTTAATAACACTAACTGTTCATATTATAAAAAAAATACAAAACTAAAGATGATTTAAGTCAATACGCGTGTAACTTAAGTAGATAGAGCACAAAAATGTCACATAGTACATAAGATTTGAACTCCACAGATATATCACATATGTTTTCCTATTATTGGATATAGATGTTCGAAGTGTTGGTCATTACTGATAATTATCAGGCTACACTTTTCTTGGTCGACTTTGTTTCTTTGAAATTTATGCAGCACAATCTACTAGTGCTTTTTATTTTCCCGGACATGTTTTCTTAATTATAAGTAGGAAAGTTCATCATCTATCCATACATATATTTGAACGTGGACACCCAAATATGTAGGTTTTGACTCATCTTTGGTGACTGTTCTTCGGAATGACATGCGTTCAAGTTTAAGATTTTAAACTCGTGATTAGAAAGTGAAAGAAATTCGATAAAAAATTTAGATTTGATAAACAAGGCTAAAAATTTGCTATAAAAATTAGAAAATTAACATCTCGTACTGAACGTATTTCAAATAACTAAACGTAACGCAATTTGTAAATGAATTTGAAATAATCAACTCTAAGCAAACGAGTCATTTCTGTGTTCTTTCGTTTTCTCATTCAATTCAAGCTTGACATGTCTGAGTCGTAAACAAACAAATGCAAAAATGGTTTATTTTCCATTAGGTGATGCTAGCAGGTCATAGAAAGAATTGAGTTTTGAGAGTTTTGACCAACAATTTCCTCAATAGTTTTTTGGGATTGTACTGTCAACTAATTAACAATAGTGAGAAATGAATCTATAGTAAAAAAGCAAAAGGAAACTTCACTAATAACCCACATTATGATGAAATATTTTTCAGTGGACCAAGAAGTCGACTCAGTACATCAAGTATCATAATATCTAGGGAACTTTAACAAAAAGCACCCGGTACTGTTCAC
The DNA here is from genome assembly GCF_916048215.2 of Malus sylvestris. Lineage (NCBI taxonomy): Eukaryota > Viridiplantae > Streptophyta > Magnoliopsida > Rosales > Rosaceae > Malus > Malus sylvestris. The sequence goes on along the minus strand of NC_062270.1, from coordinate 39,670,891 downwards.
TTTAACGAAAAACCACATTTTTACACTAAAAAGTCAATCCTGGTACTATTTATTTTACCCTTTATTTTGTCCTTATCATTAAAACTCAAAGTTTTCAAGCCCTTTTCATTAGTTTTCCTTAATATCTAATGGTTAAACTTTTTTTTTTCCTTCAAATATTTAACCACTTGTGTTCTAATATTTGGTTCCAAAATGAACGCCATATATAAATAATATACTAAAATATAGACAATTTGGATCGTTGAGAAAAGTGACAAAAAGAACGCACAAGGTGTTTCTCAAATAATTATTTTAGGAATTCCTCAGTGAAAGAGGACTCTATATAAATAAATAAATTTAAAATATATATATATATATATGTAATGCAGTGTTATCATGACCGAGCTCTGAAGTTGGACCTATTCCAAACCCTAATGCCGTCTGCATTATTGTTCATGGGAATATGAGACTTTGGTGTCACACGCTTGAACACTAATAAATAAAGCAGACTTCTAATAAATATATATCCTAGCACAGCTGAGCAGAGAAGACTGAGTACTCCAATAAAAAAAAGGAAAAGAGGGCACTGATTAATAAGTATATATACTAACCTTAATTTTAGTCTAATTAACATGCAACTAGTTGCTGTGTGGTCCTCTGGAGGCCAACCATTATAGTGTATATTAAGTTTATTAGCTAATTAATGACCTATTAGAGGTTTGTCCTTTTATAGAATATTACTAGTAGGGACTTAAAATGTTATTAAGTTACGTAGAAACTCTTAGTAACTTTCTCTAACAACTCAGAGCAAAGTTTATGTACTCGTTTGGAAGTGCTTTTAAAATGACTAAAAACGGTTTTAGAGAAAATATTTTTGAGTTTTAAAGCACTTAAAGTGCTTCATGCGAGCACATAACTGGGGCCTCTTGCAAGGAGCACTTCAAGTGTTTTTCCAAGATTCACATGCTTTACTAAGAATTGGTTCCAAACATTTTTTACACAAAAACACTTTCAGCTATTTTAAAAGTACTTCCAAACGAGACTTCCGTGTTTTAAGTTGTGAGTTGGGTTGTTTAATTGGGTTTAATCGTTAGTTGCAAAGAAAAAATTTACTACAATTTTTCAGGGAAGTAAAATTCTGTCGGTAGCTTGTATGCCAAATTTCCTTTTGTGTAAAGATGTTAACAGCTTGAATTTGAAATTATGACTTAACTCCCAGTCATCAAATTTGGAATATCGTGGAAATTATAATAATATTGATGAATGGTAGGTTACATCAATGCCCCAACTGACATGAAGGAGTGACCGATGATCATGGTTGTTGTTTCTGCTGTGTTCCTTTCCCAACAAATCAATTTGACAAATCTTGCAGGAAATGGAAGTAAGGGTTTTGGTATATACGTATTTATCTCTTGAAGAAAGTTAATTTGACAATGATCAAATTATAACATCAAAATTAATATATAACACGTGAAATTTCAGCTTTGTTATTTTTCTCAAACGATAACACGTAAAATTATTTTTATTAACATATTTTAAAACTTAGACTTGGTATAGCTCAGTTTCAACAATCACCAACCTCATTTTTGTCCAAGAATTTCACTAAATTAATATATAATTACAAGTAACATCAAAATTAATCAAGTGAATTAATTAGATAAGTCCAAGAGGATCTCCGTCTTATAATTGACACTTAATTTATGGAATATGAACACCCAAAACTCTTTGTGGCCTCTCTATGCTTATCTTATTTGTTAATGCTAGTCCATACATTTAAACTGCACTTAACAATGTTAACTCTTCAACATATAAAAAGTTTAAAAATTAAAAATAAATTAAGTCAATAAAATACGTGTAACCCAAATATACCAGGCACAGATATGACGCAAAAAACAAAAAAAAAGCAGAAGAACTCCACACACATATATACGCATGTTTTAATCTTATTGGATAGAGATGTTGGAAGTGTTAGCCATCACTCATAATTATCAGGCTACAAACTTTTCTTGGTCGACTTTCTTTTTTAAATTTATGCAGAAAAATCCTTGTAGTGCTATTTCATTTTCCCGGCCGGACACGTTTTCTTAATTAAGTAGGAAAGTTCATCATCTATCCACACATATATTTGAAACATCCAAACGTGGCCACCGAAATATGTAGGTTTTGATTTGACCCAAAAAAAAATTGTAGGTTTTGACTCATCTTTGGTGATTATTCTACGGAATTACGTGTGTTAAAGTTAAAGTTACCTAATTACTCATGATTAGAAAGTGAAAGAAATTTGATAGGAAAAATTCAGACTTGATAAACAAGGAAGATTTGGCACAAAAATGAGTGCATTGACGTTTTAGGATTCATACACCCAATCATACTTAGTGATATAAGGTTCGATTTTTGTTGGTATTGTTTTTTTTTTTAATTAACAAGGCTAATTTTTTGCCAAAAAACTAGAAAATTAACGTTGAACTGAATGTATTTCACATAACTAGATGTACGCAAATTGTAAATAGATTTGATCATTTGAAATAAACAACCCCATGCAAATGAGTCATTTCTGTTTTTTTTCGTTTCTCTTCTTCAACTCAAGCTTGACATGTCTGAGTGGTAAACAAACAACTGCAAAAATTGTTTATTTAATCTTGACTTATTGATGAAGTCTTCATTAGGTTTGTCAACTAAATTAAAACTGTTTGCTAGAAGGTCCAGTACTAACACGTCATAGAAAGAAACTTGAGTCTTGACCAACAATTTCCTTAATAGTTTTTAGGGATTGTGTCGACTAACAATAGTAAAAAATTAATCTATGGTAAAACGCAAAAGAAAACTTCACTTATAACCTCCTGGAAAAAAAATTCCAAAAACACGTAAGAGACTTGGTATACCAAATCGTGTAGCAAAAAATCTCTCCCGCACTACCAGTAAAAGCAAATGCAAGAGAAACAACGTTTATATTTAGTGCTCTAAAACATACTAGAACATTTCAGAACCATGCATGTGCACAGACTCAGTAAATCAAGTTGATGAAATTAGGCAGCCTACGTTTCAGACACGTAGAAGCCAACTAGGGTTAAACTGTTCCCTCCTTCTGGAAGATTAGGTCAATTCTGTTGGCCATTTTTAGCAGACAAAAGCTTAGTTGTATTTCGTTTTCTTCTAGAAGCCAGCCAGCCAATTCACATGGTTTATATTCTAGTATATATGCAGGTCTTTTTCAAAAAGTACTCTCTTTTCCATTTATTTTTTATTATAATTTTTCCATGATTTTTTAATTAAAATTAAGTAATATTATTATTCCAAGGCGACCCAGATCGACCAGGTAAGATAGGGCCGCAGGACTTTTGAGTGTCAAAACAAGACAGCCTACGTTTCTCTGTAATATATATAGGCCTTTACCCTACTTTTGCACAGCCTTAAAGGGAGTAAACTTACTCTTCATGTTTCGAATATGATTCATAATTCATGGTTTCATGTGGAGGCGAACGTGAAGGACGACATTTTCGACGCAACGACGATGCAGAAGAAGAAGAAGAACGTTATGGATGTGTCTTCTTTCATGTTGTTTGAAGCAACTGGTGATTCTGAGGCTGATGCAGTATCATCAGATGATGATCATCCCATGTTGTCTATGGCTGATGAGGATGATGCTCAATCGTGCAGTTACGATTCGTTTGATCGGAACCCTATTGCTGATGATGTGCTCAATGATCTTGATGATCATGGTCGCGATGACGATGATCGTGGCAACGATGAGGAGGAGGACGAAGAAGAAGAATGTTCATCAGTTTATGATCATCATCAAAGATGGAGGAGTGGGGAAAATGTTGGTATGCCATTGATGGGGGGACACCAGCTGAAATCAACTGTGTCCGTTGATTCAACCAAAGAGTTTGAGTTGTTGAATGAGGTGGAGAAGAGCAGGCTATTTTGGGAAACTTGCTTGGCCTCATGAGACTTTGCTTAATTTCTGAGTCATCAATTTTTTCAACTTTGTTTTCTCTTTTTTCTTCAAAAAGTGGAGTGGAAGGGGAAAATTAAGCTTGGATATAAAAAGCAGGTTTCGCAAATTACGGAAGGATTTGTGTTTAAAAAAAATAATTCCTGTATTTTAAATGATATTGCAATTGTACATAACAGATTCAGACATATGAAGACATAATTGTTCTCATCATCTCTCTCTCCAGTTCTATTAGATTGGCATTATATTTGTACGTTTGGTTTTTGTGGGTGCTGACGGTGAATCCACTTACTCGAATGATGAAATTGCGAAATGCATGGTGGCTGTGGTGGTGATGACTTGTGTCAACGGATTGAGTCTAATTGGATCATCATGTGATTTGCTTGGACTTTTTTGCTTATTTGACCTAATTGCAATTTATCTTTATGTTTATTTCTTGTAACATTTTCTTCTACCAATGAAGTTTATGTTTTACAAAAAAGAAGTTGACACACTGTTGAAAATGCGAACTGGATTCGGATGGATATATGTAGCTCAAAAAGCAGTGGTTTTCTGATGAGATTGCTTTCCACTTTCTTCAAAGTAAAATATATATTTTAAGGTCTAGTGGTAGATACAGCAGTTGTTCAACAAATTACATGTTCAAAAGAAAAGGCTAATTCCATATATTTGTTTAATTTTCTTTCCAAATATCTACGGATAATATACGTACGACATACAACAATGTCTAATGTACATTACAGATCTAACAGTAATTATTATTCTATTTTTAAGAGGAAAATGTGGACGTGTCCAATATAATGGGATACAAACACTGATGTATGTTATACATTGTTGTATGATAAAATTTTATGGGAATATATAAAATTTTGAATGCACGAAAAGGTTTCATTATGCATATAATGGGATACAAACACTGATGTATGCTATACGTTGTATGATAAAATTTTCCGGGAATATATAAAATTTCGAATGCACGAAAAGGTTTCATTATGCATATTATGAACTACAGGAACATCAGGATACTACAAAAACACATAACAAGCAGAATTTCAGAAATTATGATTCAATCTCCCCATGATTTCAACAACAGACTTCCACACAAACTATCCAGAACATGAAAGAGAGAGGTTAGAGTTCCTAACCGTAACGGTCCTAATTCTACTGCAAATCCAGCATAAGTTCAGCCCAAAGCTGTACCCTAACTTGCTAAACAAGTCACAATTCAAACGACAAGCAAGCTTTCCCAAGCTTGGTTCAACTAAATCATCTCACAAACCATTATATAATATACAGAAGAAACTTGACTGTGGAAAGCAAACTAAATCTCTAGAGAAAGTATGCGAAAATGAAGCGCTGGTGAATTAGACTCCGCTCATCTGTCCACTGTCTCTATTTTAATCCTGTTTGAACTCGAAGCTGACGAAGGGCTCTCCATTTGAACATTAGTTTCCTCAGCTGCCATACATTTCCCTGATGAGGCTTCCCCATCACTCGTAGTACTGAGGGCGGAGTTCCCATTTTTGCTGTCACAAAACGATGTGCCAGAGTCCATGTTGAAGCTCAAGCAACTTTGAGGGCTCAGATATTCCCCGCACAACTCGCCTGTTGGTTGATCTGCCACCACCAAGCTGTTTCCGGCAGTTTTGTTCTCCCCTAAGTGCCTTAAAAAACGCTCTTCTATCTCACTTACTGATCGGACTTCATCTTCATCTTCGCTGCTGTGGATGGAGTGCGCGTTTTCATCATAGTCTGATGTTGGACCCTCCAATTCAGATCTAGTATCCATTTCCTGCTGACTATCATCAGAGTCTTCGTCGGTTTGATGATCAGATGAACAAGATGACATTGGTGAATATCCTCCAGTTTCATCGTTTTCTTCACGCTCTCTTAGCGTCTTCATAATCAGTGTCTTTAGCAAATTCATTACTTGAACAGCGTGCATTAAAGCCGTCAGAGGATCAGACATCTGGTGGGGAAAGAATTTGCAAAAAGGGGTTAATTGATCAACCTTAATCATTGAGCAATACTAGGCAAAAAAAACATATTTTCTGCTGTTTTAAATTACCTGAGTCATGTTTGGAGCGAAAACCATAGCGATGTTTCGCGCATTCATTTTGTTGAGTTCTTCTTCCTCAACAACATCAGCCATCAGATTGACTGCCCAGTTGAGCAATGCGGTCTCGGTTGGCTTTAATTGCTTCACAAGCTCAACGGATTCCTCTTCCGTGTTGCATTGAAGAACTTCTTCAGGAGACAGTCCATCTAGTATTCCCGAAGGAAGTTCTCGAAACCAGGCTTTGATTAGGCCTGCCAAACAATGGACATCAATGTCATCAGGCACAATTCCCCTGTTCAATTGGCTTCTCACAAGCTCTTCATGGCTGTTCTCGGGGTTTATACGAAATATTCCTTCTGCCTGAAACTTCCAAAAGGACCAGTAAGAAGACTGATAAGGATAAAAGAACCGAAATACGAAATTCACAAATGCACAAAAAATTTCTTACCTTCAATCCTTCTTGTGAGTATAATCTCTCCTGCATCAGCAAGAGAATAGTAGGGACACTATTCCCTTTTGAATCAAAAGACAACTGCATTGACTCCGCTGAGACCCCGAACACGCTTGCACTGTAAAATTAGACAATTTACAAGTTAGACAACGCATTAAACACACAGAAATAAATCACAATGAACTTCTACTTCCCTTTGTTACCTCAATCGGAACATCTAACTCCCGTATAGCCTAACATTAGAACTTTTAGACGCTTTGAAAAATAGGATACCGGAACACGATTATAATCCCATCTAGTCCTTGGGGTAATCGCGGGTTGGGAAACTACTGAAACAAAAATTGCACATTTTTGAACAATTTTCATTGAATGGCTACTGAAGATAACTACTACAGTAGGACACACTCGATGTAATAAAACAGTTTGGTCAAGTTTAAACCCTTGCCTGGCACTACAATTTCTTCGAAACCAAGCATCTTCCTCGACCTCAAAACCCCACATAAGAAGCATAAAGAGTTAATTGAGCTGACTATGTGAGTTACGCCAATTGGCTAAGGAAATGCGCTACTTTCTTCGAGTTAGATTAGAGTAGTTTAGAATGTCGCCTTGTCGAAAGACGAGAGCTAAAAGAGCTCAAAACTCAAATACACGTTCATCAAGCCACTTACTTTAATTCTCCAAGATTTATAAAAACATCATAAAGAACAATAATTTGAACATCCTAAGAGAAACCCATGTCGAATTTCGTAAACCTCGGACTACCCAAAAACCAAAAACAAGAACTTTACTTACCTAGCACTGGGAACTCTGCCTGGAACCTCAACCTCGAACTCCACCGGAAGGCCCAGAAACCCATTGAACCGATCGAATGTGACATGGGTAACGTGCTGGACGTTCGTGGGCCACCCGATCTCCATGTTGTGGACGGCGGAGATGACTTCTTCGCCTCTTTCGACACGGCAGGCTACCATGGATTTCCTCACAGCAGCTAACAGAAGAGCAGCCAGAGAGATCTGGTTCTGCTCTTCTTCTGAGCTCTTGTTAGCTCCTTTTGCTCCTTTCCCATTTCCGCCACCTCCGCCTCCGCAGCCGCCGCCCCTCGTCAGCATCACAAGCCCTGTCATCTCCCCTTCTCTGTGTTTCTCTCTGCACTGTAAAATCTTTTGGGTGTCTCCGAAATGCTGAGACTTTTGCTGTTGGGGTAGAGAGAGAGAGAGAGAGTACAAATCTCAGTCGCAGTGTGAGAATCTGAGGTTGCTTTGAATCGCATTGAAGAGATGGTGCGAGGGTTTTTGAAGTTCCAACTTATTTTCGAAGTTCAAACGGCCACTCGTTTGAAATTTCACTTTATCTCCAGCGTTTGGTGACTTTGACCTCCTAGTTTATAGTAATAACAAATGTGCCACTGTACCACTTTGGCTTTCGGTATTTTTTGGCGACACAAATCTTGACTATGAATTCATTCAAGTCAATGGTTAACATCATTCAATTACATCACAATTAAGCATTGATAATATGATAATTTTTTTCTTTTTTCACAAACGATAACGTTACTAATTAAATAATTAGTTATTAGAAGGAGGGAAAACAGTGGAGGATCGAATCCATACCAGAGTGCATTTGCATGATTTTTTGCTCACGACGATAAAATGTCATATGCAAATTTTTACAATCTTTTAAAACGTGCCAATTTCCTCATATGCTTAAATTTATCACTTTTCATGTTAATTTCCCCACTTGAATGGACGAAGTAATTCATAATTGGATCGAAGAACTAAAATATTTGATCGTAGGATCTCATAATAAATTTAAAGAGGGTTTTTTTTAGCCAAAATAGTCATTGAGATTTGCATAAATCATCACTTTAGTCCTTGAGATTTGAAATCAATAAAAGTGGTCCCTAAGTTTGTCTATTATCAATTATTTTGGTTATTCCTTGAAAAATTAAGGACTAAATGATAAAAATACTCTCAATTTAATAAACAATAAACCAAAATGATTTGACAAAAAATGACGATGTTTTTGGCATTTGATCTTTATTTAATTGAGATTTTTCAAGGAAATACCAAAATGATTGATAATGGACAAACTCATGAACATTTCTATTTATTTCAAATCTCAATGACCAAAGTGAAGAGTTATGCAAATTTCAGATACCATTTTGGCTAAAAAGCTTTTAAAGAGTCGTTCTACCATACATCAGTGTATAGTTACATTGTATTTTAAGCAGTTCAAACTAACCTCTTAAGGCGTTAATATAAGCAATATATTATAATATTTTAGGAATTCTTCAACGTACATTCAACTGTAAAATTCAAACTCAACAAAATACAATTATATAGCATCAAATCTGACTGTATTATTTCGTAAATCATGTTTCTTTAATAAGAAAGCATGTTAAAACAATAAATATCATACATCGATTCGATCATCGAAATGTAATGTATTCCATTAAATTTACATCGAAATAATTATTACAGTATAATTTTTCTCTTGATACTTTGTTAGTAATAACGACCAAAGATGGAAGTCAAAATGTCATTTGCTCAGAAGAAATCATGTGGTCGTCGGTCCTTGGAATTTGGGAAAGAAAACAATTTGAATTTGTGAAGATCCGACCGTTGAGTGATCTGGAGGGCCCACAAGTAACGACAAGTTTGATGCGTCCATCAGTGGAGGGGCTTTTTAGGCCAAATATCGAGTGAGGAAAAATGGGCTGAGCTTTTGTATTTTTCTTTTATTTTCCGCAATTATATTGTATTAATTATTACCTTTTTCTTTTCCAATAAAATATTTGGAATTATTTGTGTAGAACATTTTGGGACCCAAAGAAGATCTTGGTTTTGTGAACATTTGATTTGAGAGCTCCTTGTTGTACTTTCAATTATATTTGGTAATGCCTAGAGAGTATAAGTTAAAATAATCGTGATATCTAAGGGTTTCGTTTGAAAATGTTTTTGAAATAAGTTAGAAAATGTTTTTGATAAAAATATTTTTATATTCTAAAAGTGCTTACAAGATTCATTTACATTTTTAGTCATTTTAAAAACATTTTCACACAAGCTTTAATATTTCCTGCATGGAAGTTTGTTATTTGTGCTTTTCTACTTTTTATTTTAAGAAATTTATGAAATTCACTTGAGAATCCAAAAAAAAAAAAAAAAAAAACTTCGGTATAAGAAAATAATTTTCACAGACTCATTAAAAATTTATAGTTCTACATACCCATGTTAATTTCTATAAATTGATCCTCTTTTATTTGTTCAATTCAAGGCTTAAAAATAAAATTAAAAATGTTGTAAGAAGAGATAATGAAACTTGAAAATCATTTCCCTTTCGAAAAATTCATTAGCCCTCAATTTTTCAAAGGCTAAATATGATTCCGTACCAAAAAACATATACAGCATTATCAAACGACTTGTAAAAGAGTCGACTCATCAAAACTTTACTCAAGAAAAACTGCATGGACAAAATTTAGGTATAAAAAAATTAAAAAAATAAATAAAAATTAAAAAAAGAGTGTCACACATGCTAAAACAACATTAATTAGAAATAAAATGCTCATCAAAGATACAAATCCATAAGCCATGGTGGTCCAATATCCGTCTAGAAAGAGAGACCCCGATTTCGAAGAATTGCAACTTAACAAAAAGATAATTTTATTAGCTCCTCTTTAACATGGCAGCCATGAGATGGGAGCGTACTGTAAGCAAGCCATGACCAATTTTAACTATCTCGGAATGTGTACTTTGTCATCTCCAGCTCAATTGGGCCCGGTTAATGCTGAAGAGATCAAATTTTTTAAATTAAATGATGTGGTTGTTGATGTTTGGATTATTACTTAAGTGTTGATTAACGTACTTATTTTTTATTGGTGACATATTTCATTTGGATGCAAATTTGATTTAAAAATTTAATTTTACTAGCATTACTCTCTTTCGTCAGGCGAGGAGAGTCTAGGGTAAAAAATGACCAATTTGATAATCATTTCGATTATCTCCTCATTATCGGGTGCAACCCAAAGTCCAAACCCGACCAAGAAAAACCTTAAGCCCAATTACGCAGCGACCCAAAACAAAAAGGCCAATCAATTAAACTCCCTTAAACTCTATAGATTTATAAATCCATTAAAATCTCTCAAATTATGAACTGAATACGAAAAATTTGGATAACTAGCCATATTTTGTACCATGAAATGATTTTTAGCCTACTTTTTATTATTCTTATAAATTTAACCAAAAATTCATACAAAAGTTCTAAATTGCCTCCTCCCTAAAGGAAATTTTGTAAAAAACATGTTCATTTGAGCAACATCTATGGCATGCAATTAACAATTAAAGGTGGAATCATGCTTGTATGTACTCAAAAACAAAACATTACCCATGAAATTCAAAGCCTAGTAGAAGGGTGAACCAAGACTCAACTCAAAACAAAGTGAGTTGAGAAACTTTATACCTTTGTTGATTCCTCTTTGCATAAGCAAAGGCTAATCACCCAAGGAGAGGGCCTTCATTCTTGCTTCTTAGCTCCATGGATTTCTTGGATGGGGATGGTTGAAATGATTATCCAAGTTCCCAAAGTTGAAAATATATAAGTCTCCACACCAAGGTAGGACTTGAAGAAGAGATGAGTGACCTAGAGGAAGTAAGATTGCTAGCTAAAATCATCTAGGGTGGCCGACCTCTTAGAGAGAAAATGGAGCTTGTGTTCTCATCTTTTCTCCAAAAGAAACCCTAAGGATGAAATGGCTATAAAGTTGCCTTTATACCACCTCACAATGGAGTGGCAAGCTTGCAATTAAGCCAAGTTCACTATCCCTCTCTATATGGCCGGTTTTCCCAAGCCTTTGGGCTGTTTTGGGCTTTTTGAATTTTGTTTGTTAAGTTGTCATACAACTTAAGCTAATGGGCTTGACGATTCGAAGCCCAATTTGGACTTTAAGGCCCAAAACTAACTCAAGGTTTAAAACGAACTTATTCGTTTGATTAATTAACATATTAATTAATTATTGCCATAAACAATTAAACCATTTAATTGTCCTTACTCATCTCCATCAAATCTTTCAAGCATTATCTTACACGGTGTGCGATCCATTAGGTTCCTTTTAGCGAGGCAGTGGGCGATTATAACTCTTTCAAATCAATTGTGAATTGAAACTTACTTTTAATTCTCCATTTAGTGATTATACACGTTTAGGGCTTCCACAAATCATGAGTGACACCTAGCAGTATGTCATGGTTACCCAAGCTAATCAGAAGAGGTGGCGAACCTATTCGGCTTAGGATTACAATGCAATACGGTCTTTCTCTAATACAATACTCTTGACCACATTGTTTGGTTTGATAGTTTATTCATGTTTACTATCCAATGTGATTCATTTACTTATATGATTACCTTGAATGTGATTTGGAACGACTTCCTAAATCTCATTCATACTCTGGCCAGAGATTCTTAATCATATCATAGAGTATTCTCCCTCAAACAGTTTGAAGGTTAGAGATCCCTTGTTGCGCATTCACTTGCCTCCATGGCTAAGTGACTTAACCCCAACTATGTCGTGGACACTATCGGATAGGGTGACTTTGACATAGTCAAAGATCAAGGACCTAACCACAAGACAACTATGATGCCTCATGTCAAAGGACTACTTTGCATTATCCCAACCATGAGTTCTCATGTGACATGAGTAAGAGAACTCCTTGTTGATCGCGTTCAGTGAACTCATTCTCTATTGAACACCTACGTACTTGTCTTAGTATCAGTCACGCCAATGACTCGAGACCAGTCACTCTCCCTAAGAAAAGACATAGCATGTACTGATCTTAACGGATTGTCAATGCCCAATTGGCAATCCTATGATTAGGAACGTTTAGGATATGTATACGAAAGAGAATGGTCTCATGAATCTAACTTCTTTAGATCGCATTCTCCCAATTACATATTCCTTAGACTTATCGTTTAAGCGTATAAAATTTATATGAGACGGCTTCAAACAATAATCTTTGCCCTTTAAATTAAACTATATTAGTTTAACATGTGAAATGTCCGTAAAGTATTATCATATGATTGGTTTTATGGCACATTTCCAACATTCTCCCACTTGCACTAGAGCCAAACAGCTTAGTCATCAATGATGATACCTCTTCTGTAGTCATTTCAAAAATGGCTAAGTAGTAGGCCTAGACAATGAATATCTATATGTTATCCATAGAAGCAACATTGAGAATAACGGCGTCACCATTATACATGATTCCTAATCATGTGGTTTAGTCTCTCATTTGAGTTCGGATCATGATGAGACCTTGATTCCATGGCTTGAGCTATCGCCCCATTAGTGTCATAGTGTCGGTACACTGGAGACACTTTCTGGTTGGAACCGAATAGAGAGTTCATAAATGAACTTTCCCATCCAAACAACATTATTGTAAGCTTCTATATGGCAATATATTTTGCATTCACAATGGAACACACTAAAGTCATTACTTTTAATGTTTCCATCCAAATATCTATTTAGTCATAATAAAGAGATATCTGATTATCTCTTCATTCATAATGAAGAAACATCCAATGATGGATTAGATTCATAATCTAATACATTTACGCCTCCATTACGTTACTCTAATTCTTCCTCATTCTTGAGGAATCCATCCTTTATTATTTCTCAAATACTTAAGGATTCACTTGACAGTTGCCATGGTTCTGATCCTGGGCTTGCATTGATATCGTCTTGTACCGATTTTGGTACAACTCGTATCAACGTTTTTCATACAATATGAAATACATAAATCATCTTTTTGAGTATACATAAATGATTCTATTTACGCCTTATTTCTTTGGGGGTCAAAGGGTACGTTCCCTTTGAGAAGAGTTACCTCCTAGTCTCACTAAAGTTGTTCTTCTGATTGAAGTTTATCATCATATAAGAGAAGCTTCCTAGCATCTTTTGTCTATCATTAGGGCTTGATATAATCCAATTATATCCTGAAATCTATCATTATAGATTTCCATCCCATGTTTATAGACTATGTCTCCCATATACATTCTATCGTTATAGAATGTTTAAAGTCATAACTTTAACGAAGAAGTATTCTTTTCATTTCCAAAATTAATATATCATATATGTCTATATATATTCAAATTTAGGAACATGATTAACTCCCACTAATCTTTTGTAAACCTAGTAAACAAAAGATTCATTTACATCTTTATGAGAAATCAAACGATTTGATCTTTCTCTCATAAGACGCTTATAGCTCCCACTAGCTTGCTAAGATTCATGATGGATGGATCTCTACAACTTACATGTCTTGTAATTCATAGTTTCAGACATATATTATCAAGACTATCTTAATAATGGTTTTGGAAACCCATATTATATCCAAACATTGAATCACCATTTAATTGTAGCTAGCAATCTTTGATTGTAGTCACCTTAAGCTACCAATTAGCTATTAAAGGTTTCACTATTTCGGGTCAAATGATACTTTACCATTTCCTTGAGTATATGTCGTATGTACACTCAATGTAGTCATAAGGATTTTCATTCTTATTTCTTTCGAATTAAGAGGTGTAACTCTATGACATAGTCATAAAGTTCAAACCATTCAATTGAGACGGTTTATAAATTCTTCTCGACCACCTTGGAGCTTGTGGTGTAAGAACTAGGTTGTTATATTTGTTGATTATCTTGTCTCTCAAATAACCCATTCTTTGAGTTCTATCTCTCGCTCACTTGCGCTTAGGCAAATCATATTGTAGGATTACAATGAACTACCCAACAAAACAACATTTGTTAGTTGGTTTATAGAAGTGATATCCAAAGGTTAATTTAAGGATATCCACAAGATAATTCTCAAACAAATATTGCTTATTAGCACACAACCCTAAATCTTAACACGATTAAGACTTATCTTTCTTTCCAACTACATCCTATGGAGTCATGAAAATTTTGGAAGATCTTCTAATTGACAATCATATTGTCTTAGAAGTATATATCCTATATATGGGTAATTGATGACATCCAACAAACTAAATTTTATTCAAGTTCGTTCTTTTCCTAATGGAGAAATCCATTATCTTATGATGCTTCTTTCCTTGATATTTTTCAAGGAAACTATTCTAAAGTGTTACCTTTCCTTGGATCAAATCTAAGGAGGTAAATACTTTAGACGTCTTACTCATCAACTTACATTATTGAATTCTTTGAAACCTTTTGCAAAGTATTCGGACTTGTGTTTATTCAAAATAAATGATAGTCCAACCGAGAGCGATCTTCGGTGAATGTCATACAACATGAGTAATATTATATTGTGGACAAGTGCCACTAACATCTAAGTGAATTAACCTCAACAACTTTATGATTCTTTCTTCATTTCCAAAAGAATAAAGATTCAAACATTTTGCCTCTATACAATTTTAACAAGAAGGCATTGGATCCGGATCTAACAATCAAAGCATCCATCTATAACCAACTCATAATTTATGTTTTAGAGGTGTCACAACTCAGTTGGGATTAGTCACTACCTTGAAACCTTTTGAGTTTTAAGCATCATTATATTCTAAACAGTTGACACTACCATATCATCTCTACTATAGAGATAATCAATTAGATTACAATAATCTAATCATTCATTAATAAAGAACAATGTTTTGTCAAACAAAACATTCATCCATTTCTCATACGAAATTACGTTCCTTTATTCAAATTGGAATGTAAAGACAATCTTTGTTTTTCCATTTTCTTTGGTAGTTTATATGAGGAAGTAAGTACTACTTGCTTTCACAGAGATTTACATTTGATTCATGTTCTGAATGTGAAGTACTTTCTCTTCTCTCATTAATCTTCTACTTCTTATTAGCCACATTTTTACAATGATTGTAAAACATAGTTACTAATACGGAATCAAGCATTCAAGTAGAAGAACCAACTGTTTTGAACTATTCAAGAACAATTTACAACACCTTCGAAATGTGTGTTCTTGACATTTGCAAGACATTTCTTGCAAATACCCCTTCCAATGTCCATCATTTCATAAAGAAAGTTTGTTCCCTTGGAGTTATTTCGCCTTCTTCATTTGACTTCTCCTTTGACTACAATAGTCATGGTCCTTGAACTCCCACTATCTCTCTTGAAACTTATTTCAATTATGTTATATACATCAAACAATTTGGAGAGCGTGTGGTTATTGTTCACTATATAGTTTACAATAAACTAAGTGAACCATTTGGATAGGGACACAAAAGTGAAGTCCTTGCCTAGTTTCTGTCTCGTGAAGTGGTTTTAACACTTCAACACTCAATGATTCAAAATCATCATAAGTCCATGTTGATGGACTATTTTTGTCAACCAACCATTATGTTCTAAACATAATTACAAACTTTCAAGAGTTGTTCAAGGCAACTCTCACTTCTTCATACAACAATTTGTAAGTGAAGAAGCATGGCACATAAAGTGTCCATACCCTTGTGCTTACTTCTCAAGTTCTTTGTTCATTTAACAAATAAACAAGCACTAGTGTTTGCATTAACTAAGGGTTGTTCAAAGCAACTCTTATTTCTTCATACAACGATTTGTAAGTGAAGAACTATGACACTAAAAGTGTCCTTGTCTTTATGCTAATCTTCATAAGTTCCTTTGTTCATATAACGAAGGAATAAGCATTGGTTGTTTGTGTTGTCCTCTTTATGATAGACTTATTTAACATATTCTTCCAATGATACATTATCAATAGGAAGATTATGAGGATGAGACTACTTAGGTACATATACAATCCATTTAAGACAATATATGGGATTGTGGTACAAAGTCTGGAAACTAAAGCATTCGGCTTTTCTTTGTCAAGTTTTGGATAGCGTTTGCAAATATATTGGTAAACAAATACATAACGAATATAAATTGATTGATCTTAAGCCATTTGATCCGGGTCTTTAAATCAAACAGCACCACCCACTAGTGTGTCAAATTTCATATCCCTCATCGGAATTCGAGAGTTTTAGAGGAAACTCTTAGTAGGGTATGAAAGACTCACCATTACTAAGTCCACCTCACAATGATATGATGTTGGCTAGCATCAATAATAATGAGAGAGTACGTTTACTCATTTGCATCTCTTGCAAGTACCCATCTTATTTGGCCTCTAGAGAATGAAGCCTCACAATGATATGATGTTGGCTCCATTGCACTTAGTTAAGTCATTCCTACCATGCAAGTTCGAGTAGGGGTTAAAGAACAACCTCACAATGATATGATGTTGATCATTCTCGTTGCTTACCTTCACAACATCATGTATGCATATAGAACTCCTCCTGAGTGTAAACACGCATTTTGTACTCCCCCATGATAGGCTGAACTCGGTGTACGAGTCACAAATGATCGGAGCCTACCACGGTGGAAGGCCATGAAAGAGTGTTCAAAGCACTCTCACGCTTATCAACTTAATAATGGTTTGGTTGAGGGTTTTAAGTCTCATCACATATAAGCATGCATTTTAATCTTATTAAAACAATTTGGTCATATTACAACTATTGATCCATGTGATTGATTTAGTTGTATATGATACTCCCACTATGCTTGTAAAATGGTTTTTAAAGCAAGAGTATATGGTAATACTAACATAAGGTTTGCATTCATTGATGGACTATATAGTTGCCTTAGGGCCTTAGGATGACTATGAACCTTTGATTCGATCCAACACGAGCCTAGTGTTGAATCTCGGTCTAGGGATGGTGATTGATTTTAGTTACGCGTTTAATCACATTAAGGCGTGTTTTCTTATTGGGCGTTGGACCCTCTACTTCATTTTCATGCATATCAAATAAAGTAAGAAATAAGTACTTCAAAGTAAAGAAGAGCTTATGCTCTTTTACAACATTTGATCAAAACAAATTACTTTAAAGTAAAGAAAAGCTTATGCTCTTTTACAATATTTGATCATATCAAATTACAACCAAAATCTAATCTACACATTCCCATGGTTCAAACAAATTTGAGACGGCATTTCACATAGCTCAATTATTGTAGGCTTAGGTTCATAATCATCATTTTTTTAATTAATTAACGCTTTAACTAATTAAACTTGAATGCAACATTTTCATTTGGTTTTTGTAACCATAGAATTGATTTAAATGGAGCTAAATGAAATGAAAATCCAATTCTCATTTAAAGATACAAAACTATTTTGTTCTCAACTAATTTGGGCCGAAAAACTATAACCTCAACTATTGGGCTATATTGCAAAACATAAACTTTTGAGGTCCCTTTGTAAAAACACAAAAGTCCACTACTTCATGGAATTACAACTAGAACCCAAAAATTTCAACAAATGCAAAAATTTCATTAAAGGAGCAAAACAATTTGTCTTTTAGTGATTTTGGGCCTTTACGTAAAAACGTAAACTTTCGGGTCAAAGTACAAATACACAAAAGTATCAAAACTTTATGTAATTGCATAAAAGCCCCAAAAGTACCCTATTTAATAGGGTGGCCTGTTTTTGGTGAGAGATGATGTCATAAAACTTTTAAATTTTTCAACAAAAGTGAAAGGTGATTGATAGGTTTGAAAAAGTGATTTCCATAAAACATGGTTCCTTGAAACAAAGAAAATGTGTAAGTGATTGGTATGATGTTGATTGAAAAATGACAAATCCTGTCATATCATTTATTACAATAAAGTCACACCAACCACCATAAACAAAACTTTATGAAAAACATCAAACACTTTGAATCAAAACACCAAACCTTTTTGTTATTGGTTAGAACATAGCAAGAACAATGAAGAACATCCATGAAAACCCATAAGAGCTCCATGAACATTTTTCACCCAAAGACACCCAAAAAACTCTCAAACTTAAGGGAAAAAACATATTACCATACTAGGGTACTTAGGGGTTCCTAATGTCACTTTAAAACATTTTTAACAAGACAAACATGAACCCAAAAATCCACCCTTTTGGATTTGGCCGAATTTCCCCAAAAACATGGCACCAAATTTTAGCTCCAAAATTCATGCTCATATGAACTACATCTACAACATTTGAGATGGTAAATTTTATAACAAAATTTACATTCAAAGAAGCAAGAATAAAGCTTGTAACAATTACAACGTTCAAATCATAAACTATGAAAATACAAAACCCAAAATGATTCACCAACTACTAGACCTAGGCTCTGATAGCACTTGAAGGAAATTTTGTGAAAAACATGTTCATTTGAGCAAC
Source organism: Malus sylvestris (assembly GCF_916048215.2). Lineage (NCBI taxonomy): Eukaryota > Viridiplantae > Streptophyta > Magnoliopsida > Rosales > Rosaceae > Malus > Malus sylvestris. Next base: position 39,652,232 of record NC_062270.1, on the reverse strand, counting down.
ATCTATGGCATGCAATTAACAATTAAAGGCGGAATCATGCTTGTATGCACTCAAAAATAAAATATTACCCATGAAATTCAAAGCCTAGTAGAAGGGTGAACCAAGACTCAACTCAAAACAAAGTGAGTTGAGAAACTTTATACCTTTGTTGATTCCTCTTTGCATAAGCAAAGGCTAATCACCCAAGGAGAGGGCCTTCATTCTTGCTTCTTAGCACCATGGATTTCTTGGATGAGGATGGTTGAAAGGATTCTCCAAGTTCCCAAAGTTGAGAACCTCTAAGTCTCCACACCAATGTAGGATTTGAAGAAGAAATGAGTGACCTAGAGGAAGTAAGATTGCTATCTAAAATCCTCTAGGATGGCCGGCCTCTTAGAGAGAAAATGGAGCTTGTGTTATCATCTTTTCTCCAAAAGAAACCCTAAGGATGAAATGGCTATAAAGTTGCCTTTATACCACCTCACAATGGAATGGCAAACTTGCAATTAAGCTAAGTTCACTAACCCTCTCTATATGGCCGGTTTTCCCAAGCCTTTGGGCTATTTTGGGCTTCTTGAATTTTGTTTGTTAAGTTGTCATACAACTTAAGCTAATGGGCTTGATGATTCGAAGCCCAATTTGGGCTTTAAGGCCCAAAACTAACTCAAGGTTTAAAACGAACTTATTCGTTTGATTAATTAACATATTAATTCATTATTGCCATAAACAATTAAACCATTTAATTGTCCTTACTCATCTCCGTCAAATCTTTCAAGCATTACCTTACACGGTGTGCGATCCATTAGGTTCCTTTTAGCGAGGCAGTGGGCGATTAGAACTCTTTCAAATCGATTGTGAATTGAAACTTACTTTCAATTCTCCCTTTAGTGATTATATACGTTTAGGGCTTTCACAAACCATGAGTGACACCTAGCAATATGTCATGGTTACCCAAGCTAATCAGAAGAGGTGGAGAACCTATTCAGTTTAGGATTACAATGCAATACGGTATTTCTCTAATACAATACTCTTGACCACATTGTTTGGTTTGATAGTTTATTCATGTCTATTATCCAATGTGATTCATTTACTTATATGATTACCTTGAATGTGATTTGGAACGACTTCCTAAATCTCATTCATACTCTGGCCAGAGATTCTTAATCATATCATAGAGTATTCTCTCCCAAACAGTTTGAAGGTTAGAGATCCCTTGTTGCGCATTTACTTGCCTCTATGGCTAAGTGACTTAACCCCAACTATGTCGTGGACACCCTCGGAGAAGGTGAATTTGACATAATCAAAGATCAAGGGCGTAACCACAAGATAACTATGATGCCTCAGGTCAAAGGACTACTTTGCATTATCCCAACCATGAGTTCTCATGTGACATGAGTATGAGAACTCCTTGTTGATCGCGTTCAGTGAACTCATTCTCTATTGAGCACCTACGTACTTGTCTTGGTGTCAGTCACACCAATGACTCGAGACCAGTCACTCTCCCTAAGAAAATACATAGCATGTACTGATCTTAACGAACTGTCAATGCTCAATTGGCAATCCTATGATCAGGAACGTTTAAGATATGTATATGAAAGTGAATGGTCTCATGAATCTAACTTCTTTAGATCGCATTCTCCCAATTACATATTCCTTGAACTTATCGTTTAAGCGTATAACATTTATATGAGACGGCTTCAAACAATAATCTTTGCCCTTTAAATTAAACTATATTAGTTTAACATGTGAAATGTCCGTAAAGTATCATCATATGATTGGTTTTAGGGCACATTTCCAACACTCCCTTCTCCCTTGTCTCTTTCCTATCTCCCACCCCACCCGTTTCTTCTCCCAAATCCACCACCACCGCCGCACCCACTTCAACTGATGCTAGTCTCAGGTATTGAATTATGGACTGCAAACTCTTTCATCCTCCCATCTTCCGGTCCATATACGGCCTTACAACTACTCTATAACATTTTGGATATCACAAAAAACCTTCTTTTACGAAAGCCTATATTCGATTATTTAAGGGAACTTTAACGAAAAACTCTCGGTACTGTTCACTTTAACGAAAAACCATATTTTTACACTAAAAAATCAATCACAGTACTATTCACTTTACTCTTTATTTTGTCCTTATCGTTAAAACTTAAAATTTCAAACATTTTTCATAAGTTTTCCTATTATTTAAAACTGGATTTGCTGCATCTTGATCAGCCTGGGAAAGACTTCTGTGTAGTAAGGTCGATTTATGCGAGAAAGGAAACATATGCTTACAGTGCTAACATTAGACAAGAGTGGGGCAATCTTCCTGCTACTCCTTTCGTTTCTCTATATATGTTTTAATTCCGACACACATATTTCTTTGCATCTGTTTTGAGAGCCTAACTGGATTTGGGAGAAGAGACGGTGTGGTTGGGTGGTGGGCAAGGATGAAGCTAGAGATCTGCATGGATGGGGACATCCGCAAATAACAAAGTCATAAATTAAAAAGTTCATGAATGTATTCAACAAAACACACACACACACACACACACACACACACACACACACATATATATATATATATATATTAATCCATAAGGTTTTTTATACAACTTATTACAATATTTCTCGACGCGTTTCATGTTTTTAAACGTTGAATGACAACTTCATTACTAATACCATCAAATCTCTCTCTATAAAAAAATAATCATGTTATCATTTATCCATTGATCTCCTATCCAATTTCTTAACAAAAACTTTACAGCTGAATATGCTCTTCCAACGATGGCAATAGTGCATAAAAGAGTTAATACTAATGTCACAAGCAACTAAAAGAGGCATCCGCCCCCGCTGAGCCTAAGCCAACTCTGTCCATGGTGGTGGGGCTATGGTGGACTGGTGGGAGTCGAAGAGAGGGGGAAGAGAGTTAAGAGACAAGGGAGTAGGGAGGGGCAATATAAAAACTTTTGCATGCATATTTGGTTAAATTTGTAAGAATAATAAAAAGTAGGCTAAAAATAATTTTGTGGTACAAAATATGGTTAGTTATCTAAATATTAAGAGTATATTAGTACGTTTACATCAAATTTTGGTTAAAATTATCATAAAATTAAAATAGCGGCGATTCTGTATTGGGTTTAAAATTTGGTTACTTTTTCCAAATTTTCCCATTGAATGCACCCAATACAAATCCAATTCCCCTTTAGATTCGATACTCTTCTTCTTCTTCGCTTCTCTCAGTCTCTCACTTCCACTGTTCCACTGTTCAACTGTTCCACAACTTTCCCCTTCCCCAAGTTTCCACCATTATACTATTCCCCTTTCCCTTTCCCCAAGTTTCTGTAAATTCCCCACCTTTCCTCCCTTTCCCAAATCCCACGCCCTCCCGGAATCCGATTCCGATTCCAATTCCAATCCCCACCCTCCCGCCACCGCCTCCTCCACCCCTATAAAAAAACCCCCCATAACCCCACCACCCATCTACAGCCGAATGGCAAAGATGATGCTCCGAGTTCGCAGCAGAGACGGCCTCGAACGAGTGACCGTGGAGAACCCACAAGGCACCACCGTCTCCGAACTCAAATCCCTGATTCAAACCCAGCTCCGAATCCCTTTCCAGAACCAGACCATCTCCACCAACCAGAACCTCCTCTTGGCGAAAACCCAGGAAGAAATCGCCCGATTCACCGACATGGCCAATCCCAATACGGCTCTGACGGCGCTGAATCTCGCACATGGGTCGATTGTGTACTTGGCTTACGACGGCGAGCGCACCGTCGCCGGGCCGGCTTTTCACCCCGCGGGCTCTTTCGGGAGGAAGATGACTATGGATGATTTGATCGCCAAGCAGATGAAGGTCACGCGCCAGGAGAACCCGCACTGTGAACTGGTGTCGTTCGATCGGGATTGCGCTAATGCGTTCCAGCATTATGTGAGTGAGACGCTGGCTTTTGCGGTGAAGCGGGGAGGGTTTATGTACGGTACGGTGTCGGAGGAGGGGAAGGTGGAGGTGGATTTCATCTACGAGCCTCCGCAGCTGGGGACGGAGGAGAATTTGGTGTTTTACAGAGACCCGGAGGAGGAGAAGGCGGTGGAGGCTATTGCTATGGGGTTGGGGATGAGACGGGTCGGGTTTATATTCACCCAGTCAGTGAGCCAGGACACAAAGGACTATACTTTGTCGAATAGGGAGGTGCTTCAGGCGGCTGAGTTCCACTCCAAGGGCGGCTTGAAGGAGTGGGTGACCGCCATGGTTAAGTTGGAGGTGAATGAGGATGGTGGTGCTGATGTGCATTTTGAAGCTTTTCAGATGAGTGATATATGTATTAGATTGTTTAAGGAAGGGTGGTTTGAGACTGAGATTGGAGAGGGTGATGATCCCAAGTTGTCCAAGATGAAGAAGGATGTTGTCCTTGGAGTGAAGGATACTAAGGAGGTGGACAATGATTTTTTCTTGGTGGTAGTAAAGATCTTCGATCACCAGGTGCGCTTCGAATCACTTGTTTTATTTTGTCTTAGTTTACTTGAACAATTGAATTGGACTATTTGTTTAGATTGTTGTTTATCTTGATGATCATTGTTACTTTTTCGGTTATCCCCCTAACAATCACAGTCCCGGTTGATAGTTGAAGCATGTCTATAACCTGGTGTGGCATTGAACTCTCTAGAACCTTGTATTGTTGTGAAATAGGCAATGAACCCTTTTGAATAGTGTTATTAAAGTCATGGAAAGAATGTGAAAATGTGGTAAGAAATAAGAAAATCGGGCAAAATCATGTTATGATGAAGGCAATTGCATAGCCTGATTCCTTATTTATTCTAGTTGTATTCAATAGCTAACTTTGGTTTTGAATTGCCTGCTGTTCAGTAGATGTTTAAGACTGGGATGTGGAGGAAATTTTGTTGCCATTGTATCCGTGTGTGGGTATTGGAGATTCCACTTTCCTAGTTAGTGTTGTGCTTTTTGCTGTTGATAAGGTTCTGAGCTGTATGGGTATATATTATAGGGTTATACACGCATTAGTTCTTCTGAACCAATTTTCCAAGAATTAGATCCCATTCCCTATACTTACCGTCGACACTGAAGCTTGGCCAGTTGACTGGATAGTCGAGGGTGCAGTGTTCACTCATATGTTGGTAGTTCGAGTATTTGCAAGTTCAATTAGTGTACAGTTTTTCTTGTTTAGTTTTATTCATTTATTTTTCAATAAGTATTTGTCATTTCTTGCCTCGAATCGGGTTGATTTCAGTAGTTTGCTTTGGTTTTGGGTTGCCTGCAAGGACCTGGGGTTTCCTGGCTTTCTAGCTCGTCACTCGAGTAATAAGATTTGGTTTAGTTGGTACTTGGTAGAACAATTTTGAATGTGCTATATGTGTATACGATATTTCCAGGACAAGAGATGAGCTCTTTCACATCTCCCCAAACTTTTGCATTTCGTATGTTATATTCCTTTCAGGAACCTGTGTTTTATTTGCGGTAAATGTGCTATAGAGTACATATCTTCAGTGGGCATTCTATTCCTCAAAACTCTTGGCTGTTTTTTGGATCTCAATCATTTAGTGCCATACTTTTGCCACGTGATCACTTTTTTCTTGAAGTTGCTTGAACTTACCTATTTGGTAGACAAGGAACAAGAACAACAATATTTGATTCAGCAAGTCCAAGGTTGTGTGGATGATAGCACTGATGACCTATTCTCGGTGTAATGATTAGTGGAAACATATTTGGGGAGGGAAAGAAAAGAAAAGATAAAATAAATTAGGGACAGAGCACTTTGATGTTTAAATAGCGCAGATGGGATGAATCCACACCAAGTGGTTAATCTTAAAAAAAGGAAAAGTTGTTTGTTATCATTAATAATTTGTGAAAGTGATCTCAGAAAGGGCTCTAGTAGTGACCCTATACGATTCACTCTACTAGGGTTCTTCAGCAAGTGTTGTTGAATATCTAAGTTATTTGCGGCCAAAGTAATGGAAATACTGGGGCGCTAGTCCTGCAGTTATTATGGATTGACAAGGTTGAAGTTATCAAAATGATAGGAGTATCGGGATGCATGGATTATAATCATTATCTGGGAAACACTTGCCGTGTACGACGTTTACTGTTGTGAGACAATAGCTAACTTTCTCTAAATAGTGGATATCACTTGGGAATGATTTATAAATTAGATGGTTTCACCTTAAGATTTATATATCTTGTACAATCACTTTGCTGCATAGGTTTACCTACTTACTGCGTTTTCCGTTTACTTGTGTTTCTTCCTGTGAAGAAGACATATCCGTTGTTCTGACATGAACTTGTATCACAATGCAGGGACCACTTTCATCATCCTTTCCTATTGAGAATCGTAACACCCTAGTGACATTGAAGGCTCTGAAAACTCATCTGGACCGTGCTAAGAATCTTCCACTTGTGAAGCGAATTTCGGATTTCCATTTGCTGCTCTTACTGGCCAGGTTTCTAGACGTTGCTAACGATGTTCCTGCCTTAGCAGTGTGTGTCCATACACAATCACCCATACCAGAAGGCTACCAGTTATTGATCGAGACTATGGCCAATACTTCTTAGTGCTGCCCTTTCGGAAACTGGTACATTGTATACCAATGATCCTTTGTGGTGGTTAGCTCCTACGCAATGCCATGCACCACCCGAAACGGTTGCTTTGCACCTGACTAGCTTACGTTTTAACATGTCTTTTCTCTGGCAGTTTAAGTTATGTATTAAAAGTTTCTGGTCTGGATGTTTATGCTTGCCAGAACTAGGCTTCAGTTGTCGTCGTCGTCGTCTGTATTATAATTTCATGATTTATAAATTGATCTTCTAAACCATGGTGCTAAATAGACCTGGCATTTTGAACCTGACCCGTTAATATTAGTATTTAGGTGGATGCTTAACAGGTCGGGTCGTTAACGGGTGAACCCGTTAACAACCCGTTAAATAACGGGTCACTTTGGGTCAACCTGTCAGATTCGTTAGCATCCATTAGCACCCGTTAGTTGATGATGTTTTAGTAATTTCAGTAAAGTCTTAACAACAAAAAATAAATTCTATGCAAAAAAATAATAATAATAATTGTTAACGGATGAAACAGGTGACCCGTTAATTTAACGGGTTAGATTGAACAGAATTCAAACCTGATAAATCCGACCCGTTTATAGGTATAGTGCTAATTGCTTATCGGTTGTCGATTGTCTCGTGCAACTTTTGTATAAGTGGTAAACTTAGGAAAGGTAGTGGTAAATTTAAAGGGAGGACAACAAATACCACTCGAGACATTTTTTCGATGATTCAACATCCACATTTTACTTTTACTTTACTTTTAGTATGCGTAATTTTTCGACAAAAACATTTTTGGAAAAGACCACATCGTGCCTTTTATATAAGAATCAAGCAATTCAGATTATTCAAATTGAATTCGACGATTTTTATGAACTTATTTTGCTGATTCGATCTCTCATTCATACAAATCAAGGGTCTGATTTTCTTATTCCTAAGACTTCGAACAGTCGGAGAGGATCCAAATTCCTTTATAATGACAACAAAGTCAAATAAAAAAAACATAATTATGTTATTTTTAAGAACTTCAAAAAATGAAAATAAAAAGAACAGTTGAAATATAAGAGGCCCTCAGATCTTGATGAAGAAAAACTCCTTTTCACTTATAGGCGGGAGATTTCTCTCTCTCTCTCTCTCTCTCTCTAAGTTAGGGCAAATCTCGTGCTCACTGAACCAGTAGCCTGTAGCCCATGGAGGAGCCACCGTCAGCCACCGCGGCGGAACCGTCGACGACTGTCCTCCGTGTAAGTTTCATTTCTCTTCACTCTCTTTCTTCCTCTCAACTCTGTGAAATTGGTTGTGTGCCTGATACGGTGCGTTTCGCTGTTGACTAGCAGAAGAGGACTAGGGGTCGGACTCAGACCACTGAGAACCCCGAGAGGACCACCGCCGGGAGCGACCAGGAGGAGCGCGAGAGCTCACCCGATGACTTCAAAGAAGCTCGTCCTAGAGCTAAACGAGGGCGACCTGCCGCTGCCGCTGCCGCTGTCCCTTCCCCCGCCGCACCGCAGAAACTCGCCGGCCTCACCTTGATTGGTACTTCAATTCGTACACTAATTATATGTAACCATATGAAACGCCATGATTTCATTGATAAATTACCTGTCCTCTTGATTTATTGCCTATTTAGTTAAATGGTTGAGCTGGATGATTTTACGAGTGAATAAATTTTGAAGGATTGAGATGTGATTGAGTTCTGAATCTATAACGATTGATGGCCCATTTCCTACTAAGTTATCATGCAGGATGGTCTTGTTAGTGATGGGTTATGACCTTGGCATAAAACCATTTGTACTCGTTTGTTCAGGACCAGAGTTCTTGTGAACCGACTCAAACTTTTGATTTTTGAATCATTCTTTATAATTCAGGTCCTAATTTCAAAGCCAAACTGTGTGAGATTTAGGATAGGTGTGTAGAGAATTTACTCTGGTGATATTTTGCAGAGGTCATCAAGGGCAATGGGAAACTTATCCCTCAAGCAGTCAAGCTTTGGGTGGAGCGATATGAAAAGGATCCAAAACCTGCTATGGTTGAACTTTTGATGATGCTGTTTGAGGTAATCCGGAAGACCTTTTAAGAAACTTCTCAACCTGAATAATTAAATCAAACAGAATGTTGCTGTTTCGGTTACTAGTTGATTGCCAAAGGCATATCTAAAGAATATTATAAAAGAGGGAAGCGCATTGGGCTCCCCCATCTCAGTTGGACATTTATTTTCCTCCTATCAAAATACTAGTCTCCCTGATTTTCCAAGTACAGAGTTTATTAACAACATGTAGCTTGTGAATGATGAGACTTAAATATGTGTAGGCATGTGGGGCCAAGTATCAATTCAAAGGAGAGTTGCTGGACGAGATCGATGTTGATGATGTTGTGGTTGCTCTTGTCGAGCTTGCTAGAAGTGTATCCTCCATTTCTTTATTGTTATGTTCTTTGTGGTTTATACTTGCTTGTAGTTCTGCCTTATGTTACTAATGGATGTCTTAGCAGCTGTAAAATGAGCTTGAGGTCAAGTTTGTTTGGTAATTGAGTCCTTTTTGTACTATAGCCTATAGGTTTGTTGTTAGTTGGTGAATTTATTTTTCACTTTTTGTAAGCCTTTCTGTTGTCAATAAAAGTTTGTTTCTTATAAAAAAAAAATGGTTCTGTCGTTTGTGATTCTCTTTTACTTGTGCTTTACTTTTTTCTGCTATCTTTCTGTTCCTACTATGAAAATAAGTTTCTAAGCTATTTTGTGGTTGTATATCAATATCTTTTTGGTCCAAAGTTATCCTTTACTCCTCTGACCTCTCAGGGTAATGTTGAAGATTACCAAAGTTCGAAAAAGAAGGAATTTAAGAACTTCAAAGAAAATCTTCAATCTTTCTGGGACAATTTGGTCCGTGAGTGTCAACATGGGCCATTGGTTGATCAGATCTTGTTCGAGAAATGCATGGATTATATAATTGCTTTGTCATGGTTAGTGCTCAAATATTTGAAGTTACTATAGTTACAGTTGCATTTATCTATTAACTAAACTCTTGTTTTATTTTTTATTTTGTGTTAACCAGCACTCCTCCAAGAGTTTATCGTCAAGCTGCTACTTTGACGGGTCTCCAACTTGTCACATCGTTTATATCTGTTGCTAACACCCTTGGTACTCAGCGAGAAACTACTCGTAGACAATTAGATGCTGAAAAAAAGAAACAAACTGAGGGGCCTCGTGTGGAATCACTGAACAAGAGGTTTTCAACGACTCATGATAAGATAACTATACTAGAACAGATGATGCGCAAGATATTTCAAGGGTAGGATATTCTGACTTAGCACTATAAGAAGCAACGAAAACTGATTCTGAGTCTTTTCTAAAAAAAAAAACTTGATTTGGTAAAGTTCTGTTTTTATAATAATCCTGTAGTTCTTTATAACAGTTTAAGCCATCATTGTAGGTTATTTGTGCATCGCTATCGAGACATTGATCCAAATATTCGGATGTCTTGCATAGAGTCATTAGGCGTGTGGATTCTTTCCTATCCATCACTGTTCTTGCAGGATTTATACCTGAAGTATCTTGGATGGACACTAAATGACAAAGTAAGTTTGTGATTATAGATTTGTCTAAAACTAATTTCCTTATGTGCTTGACAAACCTCGTGTATTAATTTTTTTTTTTCTGCTTCTAAGAGTGCTGGTGTAAGAAAAGCTTCCGTCCTTGCATTGCAAAATCTTTATGAGGTTGATGATAACGTGCCAACTCTTGGTCTATTCACTGAAAGATTTTCTAGTCGGATGATTGATCTTGCTGATGACATCGACATTTCTGTGGCTGTATGTGCAATTGGCCTTGTTAAACAGCTACTAAGGTGCCTGCCTGTGTTTGGAACTCTTTGAAAATTAATTATTCCCTTTTTACTATTTGTGTGAAAACTCATTGAATTAAATTTTTTTCTACACTGCAGACACCAGCTTCTACAAGATGATGATTTGATTCCTTTATATGATCTGCTTATCGATAACCTACCAGAGATCAGGCATGCTATAGGGGCATTAGTGTATGAACACTTGATTTCTCAGAAGTTCAATAGCTCCCAATCTGGTGCAAAAGGTTTCACTTTTTCCAACTCTATTGCACTTGTGGATTTTATTATTCTATGTTATCAACCAGTTCTCAGAACAAGTACATGTGTTGATGAAACTATTATTTGCAGGAGATGGCAGCAATTCTTCTGAGGTCCATCTTGGCAGAATGTTGAAAATTCTAAATGAGTTCTCCGCCGATCCAATTCTAAGCATCTATGTCATTGATGATGTTTGGGAGTACATGAAGGCAATGAAGGTGTGTTTTTTATTTTTGTTTTTTTGTTAAGTAGTTAGCTCTTCTGGTTCATCCTTTCATACGGTATAGTACTTTTAATTTATGTCTTTCAACCTTTATCTTTATTGAAAGTTACTTCTTCCTCCAAAAAAAGAAAAAAATCAAGAGGCTTATTCCTTGGAGAAGCTACTTGAAATATACTTTTCAATGGAAATCATTATGTTCACAAAATGTTTACAGTTATATGTCAAATGTGAACAAAAAGTAGTTTAGGTGGATTGACCTTCAAGCAAAATCAATACACTCCAGTTGGTCAATATCTTTTATTCTGTAACGCTTGGGAAAGGGCTGGCCTCCAAGTTAAATTGAGAGGCTCTAGTCTAACTTGCCAAATATTATTCACTTGTCAATTATAAGATAAAAAAAATGGAAGTCAGAGGCAGCTCTCCATATACTTTTATTGTTTCTTAGGCTGGTGGTACTTTGCAGGATTGGAAGTGTATTATCTCCATGCTTTTGGATGAGAATCCATTGATCGAGCTTACTGATGAGGATGCAACAAACTTGGTACGACTTCTTTGTTCATCTGTCAAAAAGGCTGTAGGAGAGAGGATTGTTCCTGCCACCGATAACCGAAAGCCACACTACAGTAAAGCTCAAAAAGTGCGTAAATTCACCTTATCTTTTATCCCTTTGTTTTCTGAAACACCTATTCAATTAAAGTAGTCGTTTTTTTTGTCAGTATATATGGTGTTTATGGCTTGATTAGACAAGCCTCATGAATTTTGGTGCTTTTAAATTTGGATATTGGATTGTTTTTCCAGTTACTGTTGCCTGATTTGCTTATGTCTGACTGACTCTGCTGCCTTTGTAAAATTAGTGCTGAATGTTGTGTTCTCTTTGTGTTGCTTGGTATTTGCCATGTTAATCAAGCATGTTTTGGGAATGAATTTAATAGTTGTCATGCTTTCCTTGAAGTTTACTGCCCCTTTTGTGTCTTTTCCTGCCACAAGTCTTCATGCTGGTTTTACTGAAACATACAAAAGGGGTCTTGATTCTAAATTGCATTTTTTATGAATGTCAGGAAGTATTTGAACACAACAGACGAGATATAACTCTTGCCATGATGAAGAGTTACCCATTACTTCTACGGAAGTTCATGGCTGACAAAACAAAAGTACCATCACTGATTGAAATTATTGTGCATATGAATCTTGAGCTATATTCCCTGAAGAGGCAGGAGCAGGTGGGTAGCTGATTGGTTTTTCCGTTGCTTGTTATATTTCTTTACAATGTAGTCTCAAAGAAATTGCCATATGCTTTTCCAGAACTTCAAAACTGTTCTTCAACTCATCAAGGAGGCATTTTTTAAACATGGTGAGAGGGAGGCACTGAGATCCTGCGTAAATGCTATCAACCTTTGTTCCACGGAGAGTCAAGGGGAACTAAAAGATTTTGCGCGTAATACACTAAAGGAACTTCAGGATGAGCTTATTGCCAAGCTTAAATCTGCAATGAAAGAAGTGGCGGTATATTTCAATCATATACTCTTTTCTTCCATCCTTGCCAACTGACGGAAATGTGGTAAGTTAAATGTTATTGGAACTGCAGGATGGTGGTGATGAATATCCTCTTCTGGTGAATTTGAAAAGGTTGTATGAGCTTCAATTGACAAGAGCTGTTTCTACTGATACCTTGTATGAAGATCTTGTCTCAACTCTTCAGAGTCATACAAGCAGGGACCATGAGGTTTGTTTGTGGTTACTTTATAATAGAAATCGTTGTCTGTATTTTCAGATTTTCTTGCGGTCATTCATTATTTTGCTGCTAATGGTCATTTCAGGTTATCAGTTTTCTGCTTCTCAACACGTCTTTGCATTTGGAATGGTCTCTGCAGTCAATCATCACTAGTGAGACTGTCTCTGAAGCATCTTTGTCTTCTCTATTAGCGAAACGCAATTCCTTGTCTCAGCAACTAGAGTACTTTCTTAACGGCCCTCCTGAATTGGAGGGTAATCCTGCTAATCAGCTAGCTTGCAGGGTAAGCATTGTTACCTGAATTTTTTCGTATCTCAATAAATTCATACTAGCTATATAATTTTGGATTGGATTTGGAAAATTTATGGACCAGTCTAATAAAATATTTGCTGTGCACAAGGTTTGTATTCTGCTATCGGAGTTGTGGTTTATGTTTAGAAAGACACTTTTTGCTTCAACAAATCTGGAAAGGTTGGGATATCATCCAGATGCATCCATTCTTAAAAAATTTTGGAACCTATGTGTGCAACAGCTCAGTATTTCAGGTTAGTTATATGTTCTTGATCTCATCTGTAGCTAAAAGTAATATTTCAATTTCAGGTTCTAATTTTATCTAAGATTAGACTTGTAATCTCTGGCGGAAAAATAATAATTGGACTTTGAATCAGAACAAACTACATGTAAAACTTAACTTTTTGTTATGTACTCAAGGTCTTTTCTGCGTCAAGATTGTAGGGAGACATTTTTCTATTGTATTCGTATATAAATTGTCTTTTCGATTTCTATTTCGCAGATGAGACAGAAGATGAATATGCGAACCGAGAGTATATTGAGGAGGCAAACAGAGAAGCAGTAATTATTGCTGCTGCAAAGTTGGTTGCTAACGATGTAGGTTCTAAGGTGAGGATAGTATTTTTTGTATTTGTGTATATATATATATATACACAAATCATATACTGAATGGTAAATTTCATCCTGTTAAATAAGAATCATGTGCGGTCCGGTGGGTTTGTGATTTGCTATCCTAGCATTTAGTTGCTCATGATTAAGCAAGTAGAAGTCCCAAAATGTATTTATGCCTGCTTGAGTTTATATATAAAGCTTCTGTAGGTTTTCTATAATTGATTGTTAATGCAGGAATATCTTGGTCCGGAGATTATCTCTCGATTTTTGATACATGGATCATCTGTAGCAGAGATTATTAAGAATCTCATTACCTGTCTAAAGAAGAAAGATGACGATCTTCCCAAAATTTTCTTTGAAGCACTGAAAAAGGTATGACTCGTGAATATTGTTGGGGTCTTTGTTGTTGGTGGGGGCGACAGGTGGAATGACGGTTAAATTTACTGATGTGTGCTGATATACGAAATGTCATTGTTTTTTTAATTGATTAGGCCTACCAGCGGTATGTGGTTGAACTTTCTGAGAGTGATGATGATGAATCTTCAGTAAGCAAGCGTTTTCAAGAATGTAAAGAATTGGCTGCTCGGATTTCTGGGATGTTTATAGGTGCTGCCAGGAACAAGCACAGATCAAACATTCTAAAAATTGTTAGTGATGGCATTGAATATGCATTTCTAGATGCACCGAAGCAGTTATCTTTTCTGGAAGGCGCTGTGATCCATTTCGTATCCAAATTGCCAACATCTGATATCCTGGACATGTAAGACTTTTTTCTAATAAAATATTGTCCTCTTCAGAAATTTTCGCAAGTTATACTTTCGCCATTTGCTATTAAATCTTTATGATTTCTTCTGCGAGCAGTGTTAAGGATGTCCAGAGCAGAACAGAAAATATAAATACGGATGAAGATCCCAGTGGCTGGCGCCCCTATCACACGTTTGTTGACAACTTGCTTGAGAAATATGCAAAGAATGAAGGTGTCCAAGGTATAACCAGACAGAACTCGTCTCAGTACTTTCCTCGCTAATCTTTCGTCTGCATTATGTTTACAGGATTTTGGTTTAACGAAATATTTAAATCCTTGATACGTTACAATCATCTGGAGCTTCTGATGCATGCAATTGGATATGCTGCATTTTGTTCATCCTTGAAGGCTTTGTTTTGCAAGTACGATATTCTATTGTGTTTTAATCCGAGTTTTGTATAACTGCAGATGAACAGGATGCCCCCTCTGTAAAGCGCAGGGGTCGCCCACGCAAAAAGCGTCGGGGAAAGGGACTCTTTGATGAGCAGAGTTCGAGTGAAGAAGAGGATTTAGTAAGCGCATCGGACCATGAAAATGCTCAAGATGAAGAAAACAAGCAAGACGACGAGGATGACGATGAAGACGCTCCCTTGATACAGTCATTTAGGTCATCCGCCAAGTTGAGGGCATTGAGAGTTGCAAGAGAGGAAACAAAGGCCAGATGAGGGCATTGAGAGCTTAAAAGTTAATTTCGCCGCATCGAAGCGGCCGATCGATGGTTTTTCTTTCGCTGTGCAGCATCGTTAAATTAGAATTGCAACCTGCACGTCGTACATTTGAAGGCGTATATAGTTTGTCGACTTACACGTTTGTCTAATCGTTTTCGGGTCTCCCTATTGGCTCGGTGGATCTTTATTACTGCATATTTGAGATTAATTAACCTTCCGAAGTATGTCATTACGCATAAATACATGTTCGGATCGAGCAACACTCCACGACGAGTCTGAGGATTCCGGAGATCTTCAAATCACATCCGTGCATCATGCTGTTAGAAATTATTATAATTTTTTTATTTAAAATTGAATATAAACAATACCTAACAAAAATTGACCGTACGATATATAATAAACGGATATGATTGAAGGATTTTCAAGATTTTCACAAAGAGAATCCAACGAGGATCCTCTCTGCTACACGACATAAGGAGAACTTGTACGGTAAGTTCGATGGACTAGGGTTGGTTATGGTCTGGTTCAGTTCGCTGCACGCCAAACCCGAAAACCAAACTGAATTAACAATTCAGTTTGGTTCGTTTTAGGGTACGGTAAGTTCGATGGACTAGGGTTGGTTATGGTCTGGTTCAATTCGCTGCACGCCAAACCCAAAACCAAACCGAATTAACAATTTAGTTTGGTTCGGTTTCTGATCGGTTCTATTCGGTTTGGTTTGTGCTCGAACCGGTTAGATCTTTTCTTGTTGGGAAGTTGGCTTCCTAATTCCACTGCACAAATCATCAACAAAACTCACAGAAACACCAAAACGAAGTGGAAGCGCAAGGGAGATGAGGCCGCGATGGTGACGAAAGGATCGGAATACTTAACATGAGCCAAACGTTTTCTATCAGGAAAATCTGAGATTGCTTAAAACATAGAAATAGATTACAAAGTAACAAAATTGGAGATATTGTCTTTGCCATGACAAGTGACCTCAGGCAGCTATTAAGCAAACACATCGGAAAAACATAACCACCTCGTAAAATCGAAAAAAGACCACCACAGAGGTTTTCATCTTCTTCCAGTAATTCTCAACAGAGGAGAAATTATACCCTGCATCTCCTGCAACGACTGTTGTATCCGAATTTCCTCCTCAACGGACCGTTTAAGGTTTCGAATATGGCCCTTCAACGCTTCGGAAGCTTTAATGTCCTCAGTCCTCATCTCAAGAACCTTCTTTGTCAACCCCATCAACAACCCCGAGTAACTTGGCACGGTCAAGTGCTTCTGCAAGAACTTGAGCAGCAATTCCAGCTCCTCCGAATCCAAATTCAACACGCATTTCAGCAGTTTATTCCTCGCCACCAATTCCTCCATCACCGCCACGGCATTCTCCGGATTCTTGCCGCGCAAGACAGACACCAGAGCATCCTTGTGCCTAAACTTCTTCAATAGCTTGTCATGCTCGGCCAATTTCACTTTCTTTGGCCTCATTACCACATAGTCCCGCTCGGACGGCTTCTCCCCTTGCCCTCTATGGAAATACCGAAAATTCGAAGGCCTTAAAACCCGAATCTGCGGTTCCTCCATCACAGGTCCCAAACCCCCAGCATCCCCTAAGGCCTTCAACCTTTTCTCCCTCTTCTCATACTTCGAAAGCGGCCTATCTAGCTCCTCATCAGAACCACCCCCTGCGCCTTCCTTGTACTTCCTCCTCCCAGCGTAGATCATCCCGTTCGAAGTTCCAATCACCCTCGTCATACAATCGGGCGAAAACCCTACCGACATTAGCGGCGCAGGGAACCGCATTGAGTGAGTGACCTTCATCTTTGAATAATCAAACACCTTCATGTAACCATCCAATGCCACACTCAAAATCCTGTATTGCTGCGCCTCCTCCCCGCTGTCCTTTCCGATTTTCGCGACGCAAATCGAAGTCACAGTCTTATTGTGGCTCTCCATTGAATACACCATTTTCCCACCTGCCATCAAATCCCATATCTTCACGGAATCGCCGCCAGCCGTCGCAATTAACCCACCGGATGGCAAGAAAATCACGTCCTCCACCGGCTTTCCGTGATTCACCTCCATCACCGACCCCGAATCTCTAACCCTCACATCCCAAAGCTTCACCGTGTGATCATAAGACCCAGTAACAAACATATCCGAACTGACCGGCGAGCAATCCCCGCACCGCACGTAGTCCTTGTGGCCGAGCAAGTCGGAAATCGGAGTCTCGCCGGCGACGTCCCAGTACTTGACAATGGCATCGTCGCCGCCGGAGACCAAATGGAGCTTGTCAGAAGCTGGGTATTTGACGAACCGAGCTGGGCGCGTGTGGGATTTAAGTTTCCGAAGCGGGTTTCGGGTTTTGACATCGAAGACCTGGACGAGGCCAGAGAGGTCGGCGGCGGCGACGAGGAGGCCATCGCAGCGGAATGAGGCTGAAGAAACGACGTCGCGGAAGGCGGAGATGGTGGCGGTGGGGGAGAATTGGTTTAGGGGGTTGTAGAGAATGAGGGAGGCGGAGTGGGCGGCGGCGAAAGAGTGTGGGGCGTTGGGGGAGAAGGTGAGGGAGGTGATGGCGGAGATGAGGTCAGGGATTTGCTTGGTTTTGAAGGAGGACCAGTATTTGGATTCGGGGGATTGTTTGGGACTTCGGGGCTTAGGCTTGTGCTTGGGTTTCACAGGGAAGGTCTTGGAGATTTGTGGTTCCGCCATTGATGGAGATCGAATTGGTGCCCGAGCGCTCTTGGGGTCAGGGTTTTGCTGGTGTTAGGGTTTTGGCTTTGATGGGGGAGATGGCGAAACGACGCCGTCTTATATAACTCTTTTTGAGAAATTTTATTTGGGCCCATTTGTTTTGTTTTTATCCCTAACAATTGTGCCCTTAAATAATTAAAAAACACTTAAAATCCAACCCAATTAGTATACTGTCTAGTGATATTTCTGCTACGGTCTATAGATATTTTTCTTCATTTGTAAGTGAGAGGTCTTAGGTTTGATTTTTATCAGAAAATATTTGAACCAAATTATTATAACTAGCACACTATGTGAGGCTTAGGACAATATAAGTCAGATGATGTGGAGTACGTGAGGTCGTTAGGCTTACACATGGAACGACCAGCTTCGATACTAAGAAGAAAGTTGGAGTTCCACCATAAAGAGTTGTTTAATTACTTATAACCAATGTAAGGTCCCTCCGATATGAAATTCATTCTCAACAGGAACATTACTTATTGTTCTCTAACTTAGTGGCCGATCTCAAGAGTTGGGTGAGATATCAAAAAGAAAACTCTCACAGGTTCCTTTGAATGGATCACATTGAACATAGTGAGCTTTGTTAGCTTCACATAATTTTAGTGACACATCAAATTTGTACTTTCTGATTTCTTTACAAATTTTTACAGAAAAAGTATAGAGACGTTGGAACATTGTTCAATCAGAACACCGAGGACTCATGGGAACCTAATCAAGGCGTTTCCATAAACAAAAAAAAAACAAGGTTTTCGTTTGAAATTTCATGGACTTCTACAAAAAAAAAAAAAAAAACAAGGTTTTTATGCTTAGCCCACAATTGGCATTTTTTTAAATAGAAATAACATGCATATCGTCATTTTATTGAGTCTTAGTAGGCCTGAAATCATTTGGAAATGCATACTGCACACCTGTTAATGCCTCGTTTGCATGGGTAACTAACATGTTCCTAAGCTGCTCCCATATGAATGTTTAACAAAGAAACACACTTATCTTGAACACACTAACATTGTTTGATATCATTGCATCTCATTAATATGTTTGTCCAAGAATGATAATGCTTTGTTATTCTTTGAGATCACCATTTCATTTACTTTGCATTTTTGGATAATTTTTTACTTGGTTCTTTTTTTCTACCTACAATTGTAATCACAACCAACAAACAAGTCAGAGGTAAATAATATTAGGACTGGACTGTAAAGGGGCAACACCTCTCTAAGGGATTTTATCAAGCAATTGAATGGCATATATGAAGGGCAACTCCAACCTTTAAAGAGGCAGCACTCAAGTCATCCATGGACATTCACCGAAATTCAAAGGGCCAGCACTCAAGTTATCCCTGGACGTTCCCTGCCCCTCATCCGCCCCTGGTGGCAAGTCTAGTGAATTGTCTCCTGGTGTGGTCCTGATCTATGAACCCTGCTCCTACTTGTTTTCCTTTGCAGCTCATCATCCCAGAAGGCTGGCCCCCCTCCAGCCAAAGTCCATCTACATCTTTGATATTGGGCGGCGGGAATGGCTCCCGGACCCTATTGAGGGGCTTGGGGATGTCCTTCTTCAACCTCAGTATCAGCATGGAGTCGAACCGTTCTTGTTTCAAATGGACGGCAACAAGCTGGCTTCGGTTTGGTGCTATCCATACTTTCCAATTGCACAGCAATGTAAGCACTCTCTTCATCCTTTCTTTTTCTTTTTTTCACTCTAAATTTTATCTCTTGTGGTTGAATTTAACGAGCATCGTCTCCTCAACCAGCTCAACCTTCCACTGACCAACCTATTTCCTCTGTCCTTCAGTCTAGCCATGACATTGGAAGTAAGACTAGGAAGAGCGACTTTGGTTCATCCTGACATCTTGGAGAACGCTGCGCTGGAGGAGTTTGATGGCGTTGATAAGCATGTGTCCAAGAAGCTCCAAGTGGATAAATTGTCTCAAGTTAGCTCTGCCTTATCTACCACCCGTCATCAGGAATTCGTCAGTGCTCAAGAAGCTCCAAGATGAAGCGGAGAAACCCAAAGAGTTGAATTCTTCTCTGGTGTCGAAGCTCAAGGATTCCGTTGAAAGAGATTCCAAGTCCTTAGTTAACCTTTTTACTGCATAGTACTTGGAAGGGTTCAAGGATTGCAAGGCCAAGGGCCAGATTCTTTGTCCCCATGCTGAATGGGATAAAGTTCAACCTGACCAACTCGAGGATTGAAAGACTCCTTTATGTGTTTTCGTGTGAGAATTCTGTACGCCGAATATTTCTCTTCTTCTATTCGTTCATTGTCATCCTCATTGTCTTGCTTGTTTTCTTCATCTTGAGCATTTTCATGGTCCGATGTGCTTACTAAATCTTCTTCTTCACTCGAACTCTGCTCACCAAAGAGTCCCTTACCCGGACGCCTGCGCTTTACAGGGAGGGGGCATCCTTTTCATCTGCAATTATCCAACGTTCAGATTAAGCACAGTACGATATGATAATGTGCAATCCCTTAGGCCTCTAGTCGATCAAGCTGAACTTAAGCAATCCTGAGCAAAATTATGTTACCATCATTGCAGTGCTTTCGGCACAAGCACGTAAGGCTAGTACCCCTGCCCACTCGAGCTTTTAATAAAAATTTCAACGTGTAATAAAATCACTTCTAGCAAAAGCCCTTATGAGAAACAGGCGTTTTAATTTGTTCAGAATGCCGAAATAAATAAAGAAACTCATCTCCATATGGATATATGTTCATCAAAATGCTTTGCAGGTAACACTAATTTGGAGAACGAATATATTTCATTTAGTACTTTATAAATCTCTTCTGAGTGAGCGTGTGATTTATCAGCAGCCAAAAACTCATGAAACTCACCCTCTACCTCTATCAAGCTTCGCCCCGGATTCTTCTTCACACCCCTCTCTTTCATCATGCTCCTAACTATCTGTACATCGTCCCACCTTTTCGTATTAGCGCATAAATTTGCAAGCAATACATAAATACCACTGTCTTCGGGATCCAATTCTAAGAGTCTCTCAGCAGAAAGCTTAGCCATCTCAACATTCCCATGAATTTTACATGCATTAAGAAGTGCACCCCAAGCAGACTCTGTTGGCTCCATTGGCATTTTGTTTATCAACTCGTAAGCTTCTTCGAGCAATCCAACTCTTCCTAGTAAATCTATCATACAAGCATAATGTTCCTTTTTCGGCTCGATCCCATGATCCCTAGCCATGCTTTCAAAATGGTCTTTGCCTTCAGAAACTAATCCACCATGACTGCAAGCAGACAAGACCGCCACAAATGTGATAGAATCTGGTTTCAGTCCCGTACTTTTCATTTGGTCGAACAGAGTAAGCGCTTGCTTCGCATGGCCGGCATATGCGGCAATCATGGTGTTCCATGAAACCACATTTCTCTCTGGCATTTCGTTGAAGAGTTGTGCGGCCAAATTTATACCCCCACACTTGGCATACATGTCCATCAATGCATTCCCCAGAATCACACTGCGTAGAATACGCTTTTGATCGATATAGTAGTTGTGAATCCACTGACCCAAATACAGGCAACCCAATTGACCACAAGCAGATAGAGCACACACTAAACTGTCCTCTGTTGGAACCATACCTGACTCCACCATGCCATAAAACAATTTCAACGCGTCATTTGGTCGGTTATTCTGTGTATAACCAGCAATCATCGCATTCCAAGATACTACATTTCTTTCGGGCATGTCATCGAAAAACTTTCTTGCAGAGTCCAAGTCCCCACATTTTGCATATCCATTAACCATGCTAGTCCATGAAAATACATCCCTGACTTTCATGTTGTCAAAAGTCTCTTGAGCCGCAAGCAAACATCCGCATTTCACATACATATCCAACAAAGCATTGAGCAAATTTAGGCTACAATTCACACTCTTCTTTTGTATGTATTGATGAACACTCTTTCCCATACCAATATCTCCCTTTTCGGAACACGCCGAAAACACTGCAATCATAGTAACCTCATTCGGCTCGACATTACTCAACAACATCGAGCCGAACAATTCCATAGCCTCATCAGAACAATTACTTCCTGCATACCCATCAATCATCGCGGTCCAAGTAACAACATCCCTCGTAGAACTTTCATCAAACACTTTGCGTGCAAGACTTAGAAACCCACCCTCGGCATAATAATGCAGCAAACCATTTCGTACCAGCAAATCAGAATCAAAACCCATCTTCCAAATCACGCAATGAATCGAATCCCCCTCCAAAACTCTCCCAAACTGCCCGCACGCCCTGAGCGCAAAAACAAAACTTCGGCCGTCCATCTCCACACCTTCACGAACCATTCGACCGAAAAACGAAAAACCAATTTCTGGAATTTGAGCCTTTGAGTAGCCTCTGATCATCGTGTTCCACATATACGTATTGGGTTTTCCAATCTGGGTGAAAAGAACACGCGCGTATCGAATGTCGCCTCCGTCGGCGAGAGCGCAGAAGGCTAACACCCTGCTGACCGGAAAGGTGTGCGTGATGAGGCCGGTGGTAGTCATTTGAGCTTGAATTTGCTTCAGCTGGAGTATGGTGGTGCAGGATTCCATGATCTGCAGAGTTGGGTTAGTGATTATTACGTTGGTTTTGGAGTTCCATGTGGGTTTAAGGGCGGAGGCTGACGAGAATTGTCTCAGAATTTGGAGCCAGTGAGAAGAAAGCAGAGAGTGGAAGCGGGACTTCATAACATGGCAAATTATGAGCTCAAATGTAAAGTTAAAAAGGATCCAATTCAATCATTTTAGTTTGTTTCTAATTTAGAATAATACTTCACGACCCAAAGAATGAATTTGAATTCCTACTCAAAATTGTTTGTTGTCGATTTATAGAACTTCGTATGATCAAAACCGCTCATGTTATTAATACACTATAAAGATCGCTTCTGCAAAAAAATCAATTAAAATTAAGGTCGTTAGTCATTGAATTGTATAAAAACAGATGAACAGAAGTGGTAAAAGCATTACAAACCATCTATGTATTTGCTACAATAGATTGACTAAATGACCTTAGGTTTAGTTCATTTTTACGTAAATGTCATCTTTACAGGGTGATTTATAAAATGAACGGTTTTGATTATAAGAAAAAACTCTATCATTCGAACACGAAGAGTTTTGAGTAAGAGTTTCTACTCATCCTTGAGTAGCCGAGCACTGTCCTTTAATTTATAGGAAAACTAATGAAAATGATTTGAAAACTTTGATTCTTAACTATAAGAACGAAATAAAGGGTAAAGTGTATAATACTAAGATTGACTTTTTAGTGTAAAAATATGGTTTTTCGTTAAAATGAATAGTACCGGAAACTTTTCGTTACAGTTCCTTAATTTATTAGGTAGACAAACGAGGTAGTCACATTATTGTGCTATTCAATTTAAAGTGAGTTCCCCGCCGCACATTTTGTTTAAACGAGTGAACGCTTGAATTTTACCAAAAGTAGAATCGAATTCCCGCAATTTAGAAGATTGGATTTGCAATGAGATGTGAATGATTTTAATTTCTTGAGATGCCAAAAATTTGTAGCTCAAGCGGTTAATCACATTTGTCGATGCACGGAGGTCTGGCGTTCGATTGTCCTACTCCCAATATCGCTTGTATCAAGAGAACAAATGTACAATTACAAATGTATGAGGTTGTTCTGAAACACCACTCCCCAAAAGAGAAGAAACACTAATGAAATAATCAAACGTAAGTTGTTGTCTATGTTACATAAATCACAGTGAAACAAAATTTAACCAATTTCCCTTCCCTATAAGTTCTCTCTATTTAGCTTCAAAAACTCTTCTTGTTGTACATATATTACAAAATCGATGAACGAAAAACGAAGAATTTGGTCCCTAAACGTCTAAATCTCGAGCATTCTAAGATTGTGTACACTAGACGAGGCTTCAACTTCTGCAACGATAACATCCAAATGAGAACGCGATGGCGCGCTGTGTTGAGCGAGGCAATCCATAATGTGGGAACTGGGAAAGGATCGGGCCTGGGGAGAAATGTGGATTGTCACATTCACCGGTTGGGAAATACTGAAATCTGTGAGCTATATATATGCAAGTGAGTTTCGATCAAGATCAGGCTGTGGTCGACCACGAGTAGGCGTTGGTGGTCTTTGAATGTTGAGCTCCTGCTCAACAGAATGGATACGAGAGTATGAGAGAGGCAGCAGGGGAAATGATAATCCATTGAAGGCATATACATATTAAACAACGTTATAGATGTGCTTACCTGCATCCATGTGTCGTCTATGACGCGTTCGGGAGATGTCTCCGGTGACTGAAGAGGAGGCGGCAAAGGATGGATTAATTTTGGAACCACAACCAAACCTCTGCCAACGACCAGTATAGCACCAGCATTGTTTGCCGTCCCTGCAAGAAAAGGCCATATGAGACTGCAAGCACCGCAACATGGAAAGAAACTTACAAAGATTTTGCGTACCGCAATAGTTGGTTGCAGAAAAAAGAGTGATCAACTGTCCCTGGGCAAATCTTTCAAATCCATCCATGACACATTCATGAGCTCTTACAATGAGTTGTAATTTGTTTCTCTTACAAAATTCTGCGACACGATCAGGCTGCAAGTAGCAAGAATATATTAGTATGGCGGTACAAGTATGTATATCTTAAGACTTGAAACTATGCACATGAAAGGAGTGGCCGTACAAAAGGGTTGTCGGAAAAAACAAGATTGTAGAGGAGTTAACACAGTCGGACCGTCGGTATTGCCAAAAGAAAATCGATATTGATGTAATGTCAAACTACTGTAATGATGATTATAAGGTAAAACAAACCTGCTCTCAGATCATCAAATGTACAGTTTGTTTGGTGTTAAAGAATGCAGTTTCAATCGGTTGCCTATTCTGTCGCTTGGACTACAGTTGGGTGTTTTCAATAAATCACAAACAGCTATATCTTTGCTATTATATGTGAATTGTCAAATTGTTTAAATTTAACAATCATAAGGTGGCCCCCACCTAAACCCTAACAGATACTTCAGTGCACTATCAATGCCAGAAAGAGGAAAACAAAGTCATATGAAGAGTAATGCTCGAGTAGAAATTGAGAATAATAACCCAAAACTGCGACGTACCCCAAAGGTGACAAGACCAGGCCCTCTGGCATTTGGTCTCAAGCCCTCTACACTGTCGTTTTCTGTGGGATCGGACCTGTGTACATATAAGTCAATAGGCTCACAAACACAAGCAATTATATTAACAGCAAACGAACAGATGAACTGAGCAAGAGTGTACCACAAAAGATCCATTAAAATTATAGAGCCAGCATCCATTGTAATGGGTCTTTCAAGCTTCTCTATCTGTTCTACAGAATTGATAGATCTCCCAATGCCTCCATGCATACAGATAATTTTCTTTTCAATCAGAGCAGCAAGTGGGAGATAGTTGAAAAGTTGATTGAACCGAGTCCATGCCCAGATTCCATCATTCTCGCCCTACATGCACACAAGTTACTATTAACTTTTATTATTCTGAAATCCATAGAAAAGACTGCATCATGTCTGCATAATTAAAACCCGTACCATTCTCTCAATGCATTCAATACGAAAACCAAAGAGTGCATTGATATCAGCAGCTTCATGGTTTCCACGTATTAAGTGAACATTGTCGGGATACTCGATCTGCAAAAACAATCAGGGCATATGGTCAAATATAAAAGTGGGGATTACAAAAAAAAATATAAAGTAGATTACTTAAAAGAAGAACTTGCCTTCAGTGCAAGGAGCAAAGTTATGGTCTCCAAGCTGTGCTGTCCTCGATCGACATAATCCCCCAAAAACAAGTAGTCGATATACCTGTAACAATAATTAGACTAGCTGAAAAGTCTGATTTATTCCTAGATTCATAGTTTCTATGGGTGTCATCAGCCAAAAAGCTTCTGAAAAAACTCAACATTTTAAAAATTTATTAAATGAAGAATTGGAGTAAATTCTTCATATTTGACTTTACTTCACCAGTAAATATCTGAGTCAAAGTTCTGGTGTAAAACAAATTCTTTCTACAAGTATATAGAAAGATATGGAATGTGCAAAAATAGTCATCTTACGTTATGTCTCCCGCAGCAGATGGAAATCCATATTCATCAAATAAGCGCATTAAATCACCAAACTGTCCATGAAGATCACCAAATACTTTTACTGGGGCTTTCAGCTGAAGAACTGTTTGCTCGTGCATAAATATCTGTTCAGCAGCATAACAAAGTTCTCCCACTTCATAAGAATCCAGGAAAAACTTCCTATTGACAGGGGGTTTCCAGTTTCGAGGTCTCAACAATGTAGATATAACCTGCAAGGTAATAGATAACCAAAAAAAAAAAAAAAAACTGTCAATTAACAATAACAAAAATTCCTTCCAGAAATAGTGTGTAAGAAGAGAGAAAAAAGATCAAATGTTAACTGATGCTTGCCTTCTTATGTAGCCCTTGTGGAGACTTCTGCCTGGTGTACTTTTTGTTGGGATGTGATACGTCATTGTTCATTGGAATCGTTCGTCTGCTCTCATTTTCAAATTGATCCAAAGACAACTGTCTTACCATCCCACCCAAGTTGCCTACAGCCTCTTTGGCAACAACAACCTACAACAACAGCAATTTATAATTTATGCCACTTAAAGATGAAAATTTCCCTCCATTAGGTTTTGATGCAAAAGACATACAGCTCTGTGATGAAGACGAACATCTGCCTCGGTGTCACTACCATCAGACAATGTTTCTGCAACTTGTGAGTTATCATCTGAAACGGATGTTTCTTCAGAAGGAGTAGCAGATGTTGATTGCACAGCTTGCCAAACAGCACTAGCTGCCTCAGCTTCGGCAGCAGAAGCCTCCCGGAGTTTCTCCATTGAATTTTTGTCCATGCTGCCAAAAATAATGATGTTTGGCACAAATTATGAGCACGTAGCTCAGTCAAAGTACTTGGTAGAGAGGGAAAAGAGGATATGGAATAATACCTCAAGCCAGTTGACGAGGGATTCTCAGGTTCACCATCAGACGATGATGTCCCAAAAGTCCTTGTGTTAGCATGAAACATTCTGGGACTGGATACGGTTGGGGATCTCTCAGACGTTAAAACAGGCGAATTACCTTCAGACTGAACTGATGAATTTTCTGCAACCAGGAAATCATCTAGGAGGGTGTCTGTACAAGAAGATAAACAAAAGATATTAAAACATGATTGAACCACATAAGCAGAGGAAGGCTGCATCCATTATTCAATTACATTAGTCATATTTTCATTTAGGTTCTAAAGTCTTTACCTCCTTTAAGACCACCATAAATATATATACGAACACCAAGAGATGCAGCTGCATGGCGAGAACGACGCATGAGCTCCAAAGAAGGATCATGGTCATTCTGTCCCTTTCCTGTCCGTGAGGAAGTCACAAGCCCATTTCTGTCCAACCAAACTCCAGCAGCAGTGTCCAATACTATCAAATAAGGAGAAAGGAACATAGAAACAAAAGGTATTAAGAAAACTTAATGAGCTTACAGAATCATGGTGACAAATTTCGCAACCAAAACATTACCTGCAATAGCAGCTTCACCTTCTATACCACGACCTCCCCTAAGAGCACCTCCTGTGACATGTAATCTTGCACCAACAAAAACCTGATGACAGAATATGTCAATTGGATGCTAAAATAAGGTTTGAGCTCAAAAGGGTAAAGATAACTCAGAGATAGTCAGCTAGTTGAGTGGGAAATGAAAAATGAAATAGTACAACAAACACTATATGATAAGTATGGTTTCTACTGCCAAATATATGTTCAGTAAACCATGTGCTTCACTTCAAAAAAAAAAAAAAAAAGGAAAAAATACAACATACAAATGGGTAACTTTGCATTCCTAGTTTATATATTAGTACTTACCGCCGCATGTTGATATCTTGGTGAAGGGGATACACCAGGTGCAAGGGTCCACTCCCACTGACCATTCCTATGCATAAGCAGTCCATAAGCGTCTGCTAGTGGCTGTGGGAGCATAGATATGAGCAAATCAAACAAAATCAGATAACCCGTTTAGCTCAAAAGACCTCCAGTATAAATTGATAAAGGCAAAATACAAGAATGATAGAGAGGTAGACTCAGATTCCACATACCGTTCCAGAAATATCTCTTCCACCACAAAGCAAAAACATACCATCTGAGCGAGAACTGGCTGTTGCATACCTGCAAAATAATCTTGGCTCAAAACAAAATCCACCAGAACTTTCACAACTTTTCACTTATCGACATATGAATATTACTCACATTCTAGCAGACGGTCTATCACCTTCTGGGTTCAGCCTAGCCCATGCATAAGGTTTCTGAGCAGTATCCAGAGCCCAAGCGTCCGAATGAATTCTTTTTCCTATAAAAAAAATATTAAATAAAGACAGTAAACATCAAATGCTTCAAAAAAGGCCCTGCATTTGACAACAGTGAAGCGTATGGATAGCAAACGCGTAGGGTTTAGTGAATACACACACCATCGTTTCCGCTGACGGTAACAAGATATCTTTGAGCAACTAAGTCCATTACATGGCCGTAGCGAGGCCCGGGTCCTTGTCCTTGTACAACCACTCTACGGACAGACAACAAAAACAAAAGTACAAATGTTTTGTACTGCAATTTTGAGCATTAATCCATAAACTCTGAAGTAGAACAAGCTCAGTTAAGGTCAGTTATACTCACCTGTGCCACTTAAATTTATCGTTGGCTAAGTCCAGCACGTAGAGATCATCTGTGGAATGCCCAGCAGGACCTATACCGCCCTAAGCATTAGAAATTCACACATATCAAGTTTAACACTCATTCAACCCAGTAAGAAGTTAATTCATGAACTTTGAAACTATCAGAAACCCAGTAAAAGAGAACCTCTAAACTTATAATCCATCTCTAAAACCCAGTAAATACAAAAGCCTCTAAATTTCGAATCATTCTTCGAAATATATAACTCAATTCACCTGAAATACAACCATAGTGCCCACCGCAGCTGCTGCGTGAGCTGCCCTCGGAGAGGGTGGCTCACCTGCAGGCCTCATTCTACAAAATTGGAACAACCCCGAAAGCAGAAAACGATCAGTAAGACTCCATTTCAATTCCAACAAGTTTTTTGAAATACGAAAACCAAAAATTAATAAAGCAATTAGAAAATACCTAGTCCATTTCCTGGTGAGAATATCATAGGAATGCACCGAATTGGTCACCCCAGCTAACCCTACATTCACAATCAATCAAATTCCAAACAAAACCAAAATCCAGATTCGAATTGAAATAGTGAAGCAAACATCGAGGAGGGAGAGAAATGGTAACTGATGCCAGGGGCGGAGGACGCGGCACCGCCTTCAATGGCGGTGGCACCGCCGAAAAGGATGAGACGGGGGCCGTGGGTCTTGGTGGCGGCGACGGCAGTGAGGGTGTGACTGCAGCGCGGACCTGGGGCGTCGTCGTCGCAATCCCAAAAGGTCTCGAGAGTACGATAGGTCGGAGCCGGGAACAGCCATGGCTTCGAACCCATCAAAACCCAAACCCGGAAGCAGGAGCACCACCACCACCACCAGCAACTAGCAGAGCCGTCTGATTTGATCTGCTGATTCTCTCTCTCTCTCTCTCTCTCTCTCTCTGCGCGGGGACGATGATGAAGCTTTGATCGCTGTTGGCTGTGATTGTGGTGCTTCTGGGGCCCGGCCCTCGGCTCCGGACACTTTAATTTTCTTTTTTCTTTTTTTAAATTCTTTTAAATATATATTTTGTTGGAATTTAATTGAATAATCGTGGAGGTCGGTAGACTATGACGACGCAACGTAGTATGGTCAACGGCTTCATATTTTCGTAAGAGAGAATGTCAAAACACGAGACTCAGCTATGGCCCAACTCTCAAATTTGTTATTTTCGTATCCTTTCGTGTCGAGTTAAAAAGTCATGTTAAAAGAAAAATTTAGCTCACTTAGGACCAGTAGCTTATACAATAGAAATATCTAGTTTCGTTGTATAATCAATGCACGTATTATGTTGACATTTTCTACGTTTATGAGAAAGTGTAGTGTCAGACGCTCGTATAAAGGGCACCATACGCAAAGGTGTTGAGACCATGGGGTGTGGTGGGTGCTCCGATGAGTCGAATTTAAAGAATATCTACACTTTCTTAGGTGTAATTGAGTACTATACAATAACTTTAAGTAGTATGACAGTCAACTGATATTTCTCTTTCACTTGTAAATGAAAAGTCTAATGTTCAACTCTTATGAATGAATGACATAAACATCGTCATTAAAAAGAAGAAGAAGAGTATTACTACGTGTAAAGTGCTCTTTCTCCTTGAAGACTATTAAAAAGTTGAGATAAATGCATAAAGAAGTTCAAAAATGGAAAAAGAAGTAGCAAGTGAATTTGGCGCACAAAGTCAAACGGTGTTAACTCAGAACCTAACGATGCACAACACAACATTTTTCACCTCCGTCAATGCCCGTCAGTCGACGCCAACGGTCAGGTCACTCAGACCGGCAAAATTTTCGGACACTAGGCAGGAAGAATGTACAAGTGGCCTACTTTTCGGTAAGAGAGAAGAAGCGCACTTCCGTAAGTTACAAGGTGCTCTGCGGGAAACAAACTCTGAACTTTTCTAGACCAATGTCATCATTAAACATCAGTTCAACTAATCCGACAGATGATATGATATATACCAGAAACAAGACGATTATATTCCCGACAAGGAAGAAATTTAATAGAATGAATTGTGATCAGGGGCATGGATTCGGAACCCTCTCATGAACCTTGTTAATTTCCGCGATTACTTCTGGTGTGAGCTCGACCTTGCATCCATCTAGAACCTCTTGAAGTTGCCATGACTTGGTTGCTCCAAAAACAACACTTGCAACGAGGGAGCGACTCAAAACAAAGGCTGCTAAATGCAAAGAACGTAGATACTGAGTACAAGGTCGTTGACTGTATACAACTGCGATATGAACATAGTTTAAGGACAACCACATTGTATATGTCAAATCTACAAAATATGTGTTAGCTCAAGCAATTAAAAGAACTACGGTTTTAACCCAACAATTGAGAGCCAGCAATCATTCTGCAATCAGTATATTGGCTGTATGGTTTAAGCAACCAGGTCAAGAAAAAGGGAAGAGGAACGAGTAGATTCGGAACTTATCTAGAAGTAATACTTCTTCATTTATAATTACTGACGTTGTAGTTAGCAACATCAATTCTCTGAACTCAAAACAACAGTTCTACATGGACAAGTACAAGGAGAAACCATGAGAGAGAGAGAGAGAGAGAGCGAACCTATTGCAAGAGATACTGGATGAAGAATGTACTTTTCTGCAATCTTAATGTATTCCTGTGAACATAAAAGAACAGAACTGCAGGTATTCATCAACTGCTATGGCATATATGCAGAAACACCCACCATCTACGTATGATACACTAAACAAAAGTACCATATCGCCAAAAAGAAACAGCTGGGCATGCAAAGTAAGACATAAATTTGAGATTGAAATAAAATTCAGTAAAAAGGTACAATTACAATATTTGTAGCCAGATTTTTATACGAGTTTAAAAATGTGTTTTCTTTAACTTTCTTAAAATTTCTTTGAAACCCTGGACTCAGAAATCTTCAGTAACCTATTAAAGTTAAATTGTTAAAAGAAGAACATATGTA
Organism: Malus sylvestris; assembly: GCF_916048215.2. Taxonomy (NCBI): domain Eukaryota; kingdom Viridiplantae; phylum Streptophyta; class Magnoliopsida; order Rosales; family Rosaceae; genus Malus; species Malus sylvestris. The sequence goes on along the minus strand of NC_062270.1, from coordinate 39,620,886 downwards.
CCAGGGCTGCTGCTCTTATGATGTGATTAGACAGGTTGTATCTGGATTCCCCTTCCGAATATTTCCCTGGCGAAGAAACATAACAGTTTCGTTGATACAAGATCACCACTTGAGAGTGCAGAAAACACCTACGTTCTAAAATATTAGAGGGAAAGTTTTAGAACTGACCTCTAAAAACATTCAACCGAGCATCTGGTGGACCCCCATCAGGAGAAAAATACTTCCCAGAGAGTATACCCATTGCAAGGGGGCTATAAGCTAGTAAACTGATCCTAAAATATTGAATTGAACTTTATCAAGAAATGGGCAAGCGCAGGTCAAATTCAAACAAATTTTCCCTATAGTTTCATGCATGATAAATAGTTTAGTTTTTACTGAAATCTAACACTTGAATACCTCTCATGATGACAGCATTCAGCCAATCCAGAATCAAAAGTTCGGCAGAGCAAGCTGTATGCGTTCTATCAAATAAACAATAAGTCGAATTAGTCCAAAAACCGATGGAGAAATACAGTAACCATTTGAGTGAGAGTATGATTTGTATCAAATAGACAACCTGCAGAGACACAATCTTTGGACGGTAAGTGCTCCTTTCAGCCACCTGAACAAACTTCATGACACCGTACGGTGTTTCATTACTAAGACCAACATATCTGATCTATAAAACAGAACCTTTCAATCACTATGCCATCACCTTGTTCTCAAAACATTGCTATAAGAAAAACACCAACAGTATGAAACTAACCTTACCCGAATCAACGGCTCTCCCAAGAGCATCCAGCTGTTCCTCTATAGGAATCGAACAAAACTGTCGGGTTGGATCATATTCAGTTTCTCCAAACATGGGAACATAGCTACAAAAACAATCATCAATCAGCTGAAAGTTTTACTAAACGCTCGGTGCACATTGAAGCACAAGTTTATCCAAACCGCAGTGAAGTCAAGCAAACTTCTTTGTGAAGTACACGTATACAGTTGGGGGCAAGAAATAAACTTTGAACAATATCTAGCAATGGGATATCCAGAATTAAAATTAACTTGAATTTTCCACTAATTTCACAAACAACTGAACAAAAAAAAGTCTACACACAAACCGATCGGGCCAATGAATCTGATAAAGATCAATGTAATCCGTCTGCAATCTCCTTAAACTGCATTTAATCATTACATATCCCATCACTAAGCAAGCCATAACACAAAGTGCTTAAGCAGAACTAAAATTATGAACTATATGCTTGATCAAACCTGCCGTCAATGGCATCGGCGATATTCCTGGCATCCAAACACTTGGGGCCATCTCGAATCCAAGTCATCTGCCCAGAGGGTCCCGTAACCTGCATCAACACAATGTTCCCACATCAAAAACCAAAAGAAATCTAACATAATAACACCATTGGCGTGAATTGTTAGAACCAGAGCTTTATCAACCTTGGTGGCCAAAACGACGCTGTCTCGAGGGATTTTGCTCTCTCTAATCCAACGGCCGAGGTACTCCTCGCTCCTACCCTGAGTCTCTGCTTGCTGAACCACCGGGTACATTTCTGCCGAGTCGAAGAAGTTGATTCCGGCCTCGAGAGCTCCGCCGAGGAGCCGAAATGACTCGGGCAACGAGTTTTGCTCGCCGAAAGTCATCGTCCCTGCGAAAAATGAGTCGGATTCTCAGTGCGAATGCGAGGGACAGTATTGGAAATGGAGAAGGGAGAGTGACGAACCCAAGCAGAGCTTTGAGACTGTTAGATTCGGTGCGAGGTTAACGAGCGGCACCGCCATTGCTTCCGCCGGAGAAGCTCTCTCGGAGTTTGTGAATTGCGAGAGGGACGGCGGGGAACGAGAAAATGGAAGTGACGGATTTCGGCGGTTCTATTGTTTTTGTCGGGATTTCAGGGGTTGGACTGATAAAACGTCGGCAATGTTATCCTTACACCCATTTTTAATTAGGAAAGTTAAAGAGAAAAATTTCTATTTTAATGAAAAGTTATTTTTAAAAATATAATGTATAATACCATGAAAAAGTATAAATATAATTTTTTGTTAAAAATAAACAATATCAAAAGTATTTTATTAAAATTCCCTTTAATTTTTCATCTGCTCCTCTCAATTTTTCTTTGTCAAATTAAAAAAAATTAATAGTAAAAAATTATGCACATAAAGTAAAACTAAATATGGGAACAATGCTATTCTAAAAAGATAGAGCTTTTATTTTTACACTACTGCATATTATACAAATTAGCATCTCCACCCACGTTAATATGCACTCGTTTAGCAAGTGTTTTTAAATAATTAAAAAAAATTGAAATTTTTTTAAAATTAATTCTTAATAAAAATGTAAATTAATCATGGAAAAAAACTTCAATGCTTCATACAAAAAAAAACTTTAAATACTTTTAAAATCTAAAAATATTTTTCCTTAAAAACACTCCCAATCGTTTAGAAACATTTGCCAAACCAAAAAACCAACTTTCTAGAATTATTATATAAACCTTAGAAGCTATTGCCCTAAATTAAAAAAAAAAAACAAAATTTATTATTTACACTTTAAAAATATCACCTTACACTTTAAATCTTTTATAATTAAAAAATACACTTATAAAAAATGTAAAATAAAAATTTTAAAATAATAATAACAAATCTCTTTTTAGAATACAATTATAATCATTTCCTTTTACTATTTTGTTTTCTGACATCTAAATCCTTTTTCATTTTACACAAATCAATTGCACCAATAAAACACTTTTTTCAGACAACCAATAGCGCTTGCAAATTAAATTGTTAAAAAAATTAAATTGTTAAAAAAAAAAAACTAATCTTTAAAATCAAACCCGCACCAAAATGAAATGTAATCCCACTCTTGAACACAAAAAGTTGCAAACTTTTCCAGGTACCAAACAAGACTAATAATAAATCTGTATTAAGCCTGAAATTTCCCAAAATTTTACAACCCATAAAATTCCAGATTACAACAATACAACCCTAAAATTCTTGTGAGGCGGATCCAATTTCGCCTTTCCCTTTGCCAACCTTCTTCGGCAGCAGATTCTGATGGATGTTGGGCATAACACCGCCGTTTGCGATCGTGACAGCCCCCAAAAGCTTGCTCAGCTCCTCGTCGTTCCGCACAGCCAGCTGAATGTGCCTCGGGACAATTCGGTTCTTCTTGTTGTCTCTGGCTGCATTTCCAGCAAGCTCAAGCACCTGTAAATCCAATCGAACCAAATCGTTTCAGTGCAATTCTGGCATTTTCTTAGAAGCCAAACAGCAACTTGAAGAAAAAAATGAACATAAGCTTAGCAGTAAATTGTTGAAATTTTCAAAATCAAGTCCAATCAAAAGTCATTCACAATGAAAACAATTCAAAATGTAACTCAAATCAGAAGCCGAATTTAATTCCAGGTTTTTCTCAGTAGCCAAACAGCACCAAGAGTCTAAAATCAGATAAATAACACAAAGCGCAGCAATAGATTGTTGAAATTTTCAAAGTTATGAAAATCGAGTCCAGTCAAAAGCCATTTTCAACGAGAACGATTCAATGTATAAAAAATCGCATTACAAACATTACTCGATTCAGCATTTTCTCGGAAGCCAAACAGCACCCGGAATCGGAAAATGAAAAGAGAAATGAACAAAGGAAATGAAGCGGATTAGAGCACAAACCTCAGCAGCGAGATACTCGAGGACGGCGGAGAGGTAGACGGGGGCGCCAGCGCCGACACGCTCGGCGTACTTGCCGGCCTTGAGGAACCGCGCGATACGACCGACGGGAAACTGGAGGCCGGCCTTGGAAGATCGGGAGACGGATTTGGAGGCCTTGGGCTTGCCTCTGCCGCCTTTGGAGGTCGGAGAACTCATATCGAATTTTGAAATTCGGATCGGAATCCGCAACCCTAGCCGCGAAAATTCGAGAGGAAAAGCGACGGTGCGATTGCCGTGGGGGGCTTGAAGGGTTTGGGGAAGGGAGCGGGTTTATATAAGAGCGAGTACTGTGTTTTGATTGGCTGATGAGGTTAGGCGCGGATCGCCAGCGTGGAAATTTGATTTTTGGCGGGGAATTGGAAAAAGAGGGAAAATTTTTAGGACGAGGGAAGCCGGGAAGGTGCGTCGATGGCTCAAAGTTTCAAAACTGTTCCTCCAAAACGGTGAGCTTTGGTCACTTTTGCTAACCCAGTGAATTTTGCTGACAGCACATTTTCTTGCATGAGTAATTTTTCTTTTATTTTAAGGGCGCGTTTGTTTGCCAGTACTAATTTTATTGCATGAGTCTTTTTAAAAAAAATTTAAAAAAAAGTGCATGTTTGTTTGCTCGCAATAAGTTTTATTGGATTGGACTAGCTTAGTTAGGATTACAACTCTGTGTTTGGTGCGAGCAAAAAGTGACTTTAATGAGACTAAGTATAGGTTTGGTACTGAGGTAGTTTTATAAAAAAATTGGTATAAAAAAAGAAGGTGTTTGGTAAACACTTAAAAACTGCTTATTTTCACAATTTTTGGTGAAAAAATTTGAAAACATGAAGCAGTAAAAATGAGTTTTGAAAAAAAAAATTAAAAACGTGAAGCAGCATAAATGTTGGATTATATGTTTAAAATAAAGTTTATAAATATTTTTCTTTTAAAAATAAAGTATATTTAGTATTTCACCTTTATTTGTTAAGAAAATTAAATTAATGGCACATCTAGTATTATATCTTTTTTTATCATTTCACACAGTTACAGCTGTTTTACATAAAATTTTACCAAACATTATAATGCTGCCTTTTTTTTCCAAAAGTACTTTTACAAAAACGTTTACCAAACACTCTGCTAATTTATTTCGTAGCTGCTTATTTTCACAACACAGCAGAAACAGTTTTTTTTTAAAAGTACATCAATATCAAACCAGCCCTAAATCGAACTTGTGTTGGCTAAATGCTTCATTTGGTGGTCTTAGTAAAACCCCAAAAAAATAAAGGATTGCTAATCCCGCGTCCAACACATGCATCATTTGCACGCTTGCATCGTCTCCAACTCTTTAAAACCCAACTACGGTAACAAGTCCGATTAAACTAGAGAGACACTTGAATTCCCAATATTAGAGGAAACAACTAGCAGGCATTCTGGTGAGGGAACATGGAGGAAGTCGAGGATCAAAATCGTTCTAAATAAAGTTATAACATCATCAACCAGGATAGAAATAAAGGGACTTTAACAAAAAGTTATCGATATTGTTCACTTTAACAAAAAACCACATTTTTACAATAAAAAGTCAATAATGGTACTATTCACTTTACCATTTATTTTGTCTTTATCGTTAAACCTCAAAGTTTTCAAGTTATTTTCATTAGTTTTCCTTAGAAATAAAGCAAAAGACGCGTCAATTAAAACAAAATTTTCAATTCATTTTAAGTGCTAGTAATCTTGATTCTAGTAGTATACATGGGTTGAAGAAACCATTCAAACTCATCACCATTCCCATCCACGTTATACAAACATCAGAAAATTAACACAAATATATACCCATTGATCACATAATGTAACAAGAAACTCGACAATCACGGTGTCACGAAAAAAACCTAGTTATATCTGCAATTTGACGTTATTTCAAATCAATCGTACATTTATTACTGCGTTATCAACACAAAATACCGTCACGTTGACGTTACAACGTAGGTTTAGCTCCGTGATAGGCGTTTATTTCCCGGCTAAACTCGCTCTTTTTCATGACGCAAGGGTTGAAAAGAGCAGGGTGGTTCTTGAAGTTGAAACGGTCCAAATTGGTGGGAACAATTCCCTCCATGCTCTTCACATTGGCCCGAGCTCCATGAGCAACCAGCAACAGAGCCACCTCCACGTGCCCCGCCTCCGCCGCGCAGTGCAGCGGCGTGTAGCTGGCATCGTCCACGGCATCCACCAGAGCACCATGATTAAGCAACACCTTCACACACTCGATCCTCCCTTTGAACGCCGCCCTGTGCAAAGGGGTCCAGCCATTCTGGTCCCTCCCGTTCACCTCTGCCCCCTCCGCAAGGCAACTCTTTATCCCGTGAGCGTCGTCCAACCTTGCCGCCCGGTTCAGGACGTCGTCGTATCGCAGGAAACCCAGCAGTCTCGTGTGCCCGTTCGCGGCGGCGAGATCGAAAGCCGTCCTTCCGTCTTTGGTGACGGCGTATTTCACATTGGAGCAATTTAACAAACACTTTGCGGCCCCCAAATGCCCCTTCTCCGCCGCCCAGTGAAGCGGACTCCAACCTCTACAGTCCGTAACCTCCGCATTGCCTCCGATAGAAATACAAAACTTCAACATCTCGACATGGCCGTGCGCGGCCGCGATATGAATCGGAGTTCGACCTTCCTTGTCAACCAAATTCACGTCAATTCCACCGATAGTCTTGTACAAAATCTCAAACAAATCGACCCGGTTCATCGCCGCCGCGTCGTGCAAGACCTCGTCTGCTGAATTACCAATTTCACAGCTGGAGGCGATCAGAACCTTCACAATATCAATGTTTCCGGACCGAACACCGAGAGATAGCAAAGACCCGGAATCCGAATCTCTCTGATTCACAACCGCACCGGCGTCAATCAGGTCGGAGACCAAATTAGCATTCCCGGAAGCTATGGCGGGACCGAGCAGCGCCGTGAGCTCAGCCCCAGAGCACCCAGAAATCGCCTTGTTAAAAAACGAATCGAATTCCGAGATCCGGGTGAGCTGAGAAATCAGAAATTCAACCACGTGCGGACCCACAAACGAGATGGGTATAGTAGCGTCCCGGAAAACGTGAGGCCCGGGCCGGCGGAACAGGCGGCGGAGATCCTCCTGGTCGGCTTTCCCTGTGGGGAGCATGGAGGCCTCGACGTTGATGACGGCCTCGACGTTGATGACGTCATGAGGGTTGGCGGTGAGGGAAAGCGGGGGCTGATCGGACGGCTGAGAGAGGAGGAGGGTGTAGGAGGAGGAAGAGAGCGGCGGGATTATGGAGAGGGGGTGAGTGAAGGAAAAGAGAGATGGGTTGGTGGTGGTGAGAGAGACGGCGACGGACATGGTGTGCATGAGGTTGCTAAGCCGGAAGGTTGCGCTGCACTTTTGGTCTCGCTTGAAGTTGAGCTCCACTTCCTTCACGTCTGGCTTCACCAGCCTGTCCATGGCGAAACTGAAACTGAAATTTTCCGGGAAAGTTATTTTCTCGGGAAAATTCGGTGTTGGGGTTTTGGTTGTCTGATGAAAATGGTGATTGGTTTGGTTGTTTGATCTTTTTCTTCCTCCCTTATGTCCTTTTCATGCAAAAGTTGTAATATTATTATTATTTTTTATTTTTTTTTATTTTTTTAAGTGTGTCAATTCAATTTTTTATTGGATAAGTTATTAAGTAATCAAGTGGTTTCATGGTGGGGACTCTGACAATGAAAGGGTGGTTGTTGGCTTGTTTGAATATGGAACTTTCATGTTTGAGACCAAAACTTCTTTTTTTTTTTCAAAAATGATCAGTTGGTGGCTTTGTCACAGCAGCCTACAATTAGAAAACAAATTAATACATTATAATGGATCTGCCTCAGCGCCAGATTATTTCACTAAAAACATTTTCAGTTATTTTAAAAGAATTTTCAAATACATTTGGCCAGCAGTTAGTTAAAGTTGTTATAAAGAAGTGAATTACTATTGTAATGAACGTTGACTAAATTGATTCTGCATATAAAAATTCTATATGTTGTGTTTTTCCTAAAAAAAAAATTAGTTGTTGTCTTCAACTTGGCAGTCCACCATTCTGAGGGTTTGGAAAACTCACAGAGGCATTTGAACCTCCATTGACCACAATCATGTGATTCATCAGCGTCGTGAATGGAATACAAGACATATTGTGTAGAATACGGGCTTGAAATTCGTCCCTAAAACTCTGGTGGTCGTTCTATATGTTGTGTTTAAGTAAAATCTTCATGAGAGAAATATTATGCCGTGTGCATGATAAGATACAATTGTATGATTTAGTAATATCTATTTTATGAAACACGAGTATAACTATAGTTAGTTATCTTCACATATTCTAAAGTTAAAAGGTGATGTTGTTCAAACATCTCTTTTTACGTACCATACTTTTTTTTTTATTTATAAATTTTATTATTTTTAATTCATTTAATTCGACAGTTAAAAACTGAAAAAGATGTATAAAAGGTAAAAGAAGGTGCGCCTATAATTTATCTATAAAAAAATCAATATAAAATGTTGACGTCGCTTAACCGTGACCACACAAACAGGAGGGCACGAGAAGTGGAAGGGCAGACAATCCTTGTCCTAAGTTCACATCTATAAGCGTATTTGACCATCATTGCCCTTTGACTAATGAGAAATATGGTTTAATTATGGATTAATTTATGTATTTTTTTAATACATCGATATTTTTACTTTAAAGAGAGAATGAGTTCGGTTAAGCCACACAATGGGTAACTTAATTTGGTATCGAATTCGTCATTTACAAGATTCGAATCTAAGACATCTCACTTCCAAGTGAAGAGAAATACCACGAGACCATAATACTGAGTGACAAATTAATTTATGTATTAAATCTAATAAGATGTTGTCACTTCTTAATAAAAGATAAAGAATATACATATAAATGGACCATTGATTCGAAGGAAAACTAATGAAAAAAATTTAAAAACTTTGAGTTTTAACAATAAAGACAAAATAAATTGTAACATGAATAATACCATGATTGACCTTTTAGTGTAAAAATATGATTTTTTGTTAAAGTGAAAGGTACCGGGAGCTTTTCGTTAAAATTCCCTTGATTGAATGCTTATTTCCAATTAAAATACATTATTTTTTATTTTATTGAACCAAGCTAATGGTTATAATATTTTTAATTTTTTTAGCATATAAAATATAAAAATTAGTGGTCATCTTGCAGCTGGTTTTGTATTGTTTGCATTTCATATTTTGTTCTTTCTTATGAGTTTATATGAAAATTAGTGGTCATCTTGCAGCTGGTTTTGTATTGTTTTCATTTCGTACTTTGTTCTTTCTGATGAGGTAGTGATTTTCGGCTCAATATAAAAACATTGAAAAGCATATTTGGCATATTCTAGTTTTCGTATTGAACAAATTTAGAGAAATCGATTGTCAAAAATAAAGAGTGCGTGTAAAGATACTAGAGGTTTTGTCAAATTTTCTCTTTAAATTTGTAAGGAGTTGTTCATTTTTCTCGTGAACTTTAATTTTAACTAATTACCTCATGAACTTTTATAATTTTCTAATTTTCCATGAACTTTAATTTTAGCCGATTACTCCCCGAACTTTTATAATTGGCGAAATTCTCCCATTAACTTTAATTTTATAATTGCAAAACACATAATCTTATCCCCTAATGTGGACAACATACTATTTTTCTTTTCTTCTGCTAGTTCACTTAGTACACCTTTTTTTTTATTTTTTTTATAAACTTTCGGGTTTAGAGTTTTGGGTTGGGGGTTCATGAAGAAAATTGGTCAATTATAAAAGTTTAGGAGGGTATATAGCTAATTAAAATTCAAGAGAGAAATTGGCCAATATTATAAAAGTTCAAAGGGTAATTGGTTAAAATTAAAGTTCATTGGTGAAATTGGCAGCTCTGTACAAGTTCAGATAGGAAATCGACAATTACCATAAAAGTTACTAAAGAGTGCATGGGGCGCATTGTCTTGCGCATAAGGTGGACCAATCTTTTAATCCATGCGCATAAGGTGGACCATCCACGCGTCCACGCACATTGGGCGCGTCGCCTTGCTGCAGCCTCCACTTATTTTAGACCCAACCATTGAAGAAAAATTGTGTTAATTTAGGTTTTAATCCAAAAGTCTTTTTTTTTTGGGGTCAAATGATAGATTTGTTAGAGTAGATGTTAGATTAGAGAGCCAACGGGGTTCGAACTCACTCCATAGTGTAAAGGTAACACTCTTTTTCATCATTGTGGTAAATGATCACTTGCAGTTTTATCCAAAAGTTGGAAATGGTCTAATTGTCAAGAAAACTTTTGTTACGAAAAACCTGTTTTACATCCAATGTATGTCCAAAAATAAAAGGGCCTTAAGCTTTTGCAAATCAAACACAGATCATGAGGAGGAAGCCCATCTTGAACAGGCTAAGCACTAACATTTGCAAACTCTTGTCCAAAACACAAAAGGGCCTTATTAAGCATGCAGATCGATTTATCAAACCAACTCTTACACCTCGCTGCTAACGATTTCGTTTTTAGTTTTTTGTTATCATTTTGTACAAAAGAAATGTATAAAGAAAAACACGAACAAAAACTAAAAACTCAAAACAATTTGAAGTTGTTTAAAAGTGAAACCAAATGATTATTAAAGGACTCTAAACGTCTTAACGTTTGATACGAATAGACCCAATTGACTTACGAACAAAACCACCAACTTCTAGTTTGCTAATTTTCTTCTCTTTTTTCATATTACCAGAGACCTTATGCATGGCCAAGATTAGTCGGTTCAGTTGGTAAGGTCTCTATCTTGTGTATCGCCCCATCAAGATGAGTCATGCTACCATCAGTCCTGTGTTGTTGGGCGATCTGTAAAAACCAACAAAATGGCACGAAAAGACCTTATGCATGAGTTTGTGCTTCCCCTCTCTACATTTACTTTTGAACCTCAACTCCGTAGTTTATACTGAATCAGAATATCGCTCGAATAAAACCAAACTTACAAAATAAAAAAGTTTGGAGCTGTGGATTTGGATTGTACCAAAAGCCCACTTCCTGAATTATGTCAACCCATTTTATTTTGTCCAGTAAAACATTTTGAGGACTAGGCCCATCTTTAACACGACAACACGCTCCTTCACATTACCTTGTACTAGGACATGCTTGAAAATGCCTTTTTAAAAAGTACTTATGTTTTCAAAGCCCTTTTATGATAAGCAAATTGAAATTTCTTACATATATGAAAACAATTTCTGAAATAAGGATATAGCATGTGATTCTTTTAGAAAACACTTAAAAGTAATTTTTTTTAATAATAGGCACTTTAAATCTTTGTATTAAACGTTGATGTAAGCGATTTTAGTAATCCAAATACGTTTTTAGTTATTTTTAAAAATATTTCAAAACGTGCCTTAACAATTTGAAATTGCTTCATAAAAACTAGTAATATGGGAAATCTACGGTCAAAATTGAATTGAAAAAATACTATTTTTGCTTGTCAATCTAATTAATATAAAACCAGACTGCTGACTACCAGTAATCTAGAATCCCTTAACATGTTCATAACCTATATTTGTTGCAAAGTCTTGTCCAAAAACAAAAGGGCCCCAAGATTCCAAATGAAAAAAAATAAAAAGGAAAACTAACGAAAAGTCCAAAAAAAATTTCCTTTTAATGAAAATTCATTTTTAAATGTATAGTGAATAGTACCAGGGAAATGTATAAATGTGGTTTTTCGTTAAAAGTGAACAGTATTGAGAATGTTTTGTTAAAACTCCCAAAATAAAACCTAACGCTAAAAGCCTTGTCGTTTGATAAAGACAGACCCAAACGGACTTACCAACAAAACCACCAACTTTATTTTCCTAATTTGTTGTTTTTCATATTACCAAAGAGAAAATGTTACGGAGATTAAATATTTAGACCATTTTTTGTAGACCAGACGATGAGACGATTAATAGTTGGGCTCTTTTTGAATGATTTAAAAAAATGAGTCCAATCATTAGCTGCCACATTATATAATAAAGATGGTCTAAAATTTTGGTCTCTGGAACATCAGCCTTACCAAAGACCTTCAATGCATTTTTGTTAGATTTATCCCAAAGAAGAAACAAGGTAAAAACCAAAGAAACCTCTGATGAATCTCGCAAAGGAGGCAAAAACAAAGATGATATCTTTCGGGCACTTTTTAGTCTAAAGTTTGGATTTAGGGTTGTCACTACTTAAATTCCACCCCCATTTCTGTGAGCAGCTTCTTATGTCAAGATACTTGCGAGGTTCGCATGATCCAAAGTCTCCGTTTGAAATTGATCCTATCTTTCGAAAAGTACTTATACTCATAAACGTTGTTGTTATCGTAAGTATGTTGAAATTTTTATTAGAAACCTAACATCTTTCTAAAAAAACACTTGAAAGTCCTCCTTGTAACCCATATGCACCTTATCTTCAAACTTTTCTCTTGTAGTTATTGGGCTTCGGTGGTCCTTAGTGATAATAGATTGAGAATATTTCGATCAACTATAATGACGTATTGATCGAACTAACGATATATCAATTAAATATAAAAATTGATTATTTCAACAATTGAAATTTGTAAATTAATCGTTTCAACCAATTTCTCAAAACCATTCTCGATTTCTAAAGAAATTTAGGATGAAGTTGCAAAGTGAAACACATCATGTGTTTGATAAGCCTCCTGTTTGGATTGGATCAACGTTTTATAGATGATATTTATATGTCATGTTTTATGTATGCACTCCACACACAATTTGTACTCAAAGTAGGGAACCACATCAACGTTGCCATAGTCGTTTTCTTTGCTTATTTTTTTTTTTCATTTCATCAATTCGTCATCCATGCCATCACCATATTTTATCATAATTTTTTATTATTTTAATAGATTTGGAAATTATTCAATACTAATTTTAATTAAGTTATATTTTGACAATGTGTCCTTTGACTCAATCTAATCCGTAATCTATAGTTTATGCAAGATAAGCAAAGTTTAATCCATAAAACACATATGTTTATATTATCTTGGAGGTAGAGATTGTGAGTTTGCAAGAGTTGTCCACGTTACTAATTGTTTTATCTCATGCATTACCAGAAATTAATATTTAAAGCAACTTATAACCCTCAAAAAAGAAAGTCAATATCTTTTTAAAATATAAATTTCTTAATATGGTCCAAATTATCTATGGTTTAATGATAATCATCTTCACTTATAAGTTAGAGATTTTAAACTTGGCTCCCATAGAGAGTAACAGATTAGCCTGACAAGACCATGGTGTGACTTCTTCCATTACTCACCCATATAATTTAAGGAAAGCTAATGAAAAGAGTTTGAAAACTTTGAGTTTTAATGATAAGGACAAAATAAAGGGTAAAGTGAATAGTACCATAAATGACTTTTTAGTGTTAAAAAGTGAACAGTACCGGGAGCTTTTCGTTAAAGTTCCCTATAATTTTATGGTTGTATTGAAAAAAGGATCAATCTATGTAAGAAAATATTTGTTATCTAAAGGCATTGTTAACAAAATACTATGAAATGGTACATTACAATCAACCATGAATTCACTTGTAAATAATATTCTTCTTTATTTGTACAAGTGAGAGATATTATGTTCGTCTTACTTTATAACAAGTTCAGTACTTTATTATTATGAGATGTGATACTTTTATAACGAGTTCAGCAGATACTCCGATTAGAAGATACAATTATGAGACAGAGACTCAGGCGTAAAGGATTAGAGAAAGATCTAGGAAGACTTGAAGAGAGACTATAAGAAATATATGTAGTACTTGGAGCTACTAGAAGACTTGACGCAACACTAACCGCAGTGACATTCTAAGATTCATAAACATGATCCCACTTAATAGAATGAAGCTTTGTTATTAGGGAGTTTTAACAAAACACTCCCGGTACTATTCACTTTTAACGAAAAAACCACATTTATATTTTTCATTGATACTATTCACTATACCTTTAAAAATGACTTTTCATTAAAATAGATTTTTTTAAAATTTTTCGTTAGTTTTCCTTTGTTATTATTGTTGTCTGTACTAATTATCTATTTAACTCAGTTCAATTATCCATACAAATTAAGCTTTTAGCTCCTTTTAACTTGCTGCACTCCTTTTTAAGTTGAAGCAAATGGCTAATAAATTATCCTAATTTGGGTTAACCAACACATGCTCTGGTCTTGTCATCTAAATAACTGTTTTGGGACATACAGACATTATGTCAACCTTTCACCCCCCGAGGTCTATAGTATATTCGATAACCACCTGCCGAAAAAAGGAAAATGTATTCAATGAATGTGACATGTGAACAATAACCCTATAGCAATGTCCGAGATTAATGTATAAATATATATATGCATATAGCTACAAAATTAACCAAGAAATCAGCCATAAATGAGGTGATTGTTTGGTTGTTAAATAAGTTGTTGAGTAAATGCACATGGCTAAAAGAAAGATTGATCGAACCTCAATCGTTATGGACGATTCTCCTGGACAATAATTGTTAGTGACTTAATTTACTATAGCTTTAAGTGAAATTCACATATACTCTTGTGTTGTTCGTGTGAAACAAAAAAGACGTTAGTGTTAGTCATGTATAAATGTGTGATTCAACAACGGTTTATCACATGGCGTCTATGTGTAATTAATGCTAACACAAATCTCATAATAATGTTTTTTTTTAATTTTTTCAAGAACTGGACCAGCGGGTAGTTTCGTCACAGCAATCCACATTTCTGAGAGGCCAGGAAAACTCATATAAGCATATCAACCTCCCCCTGACCACCATCATGTGATTCATCATGTCAGGAATTGAACCTAGGACGTATATTATGAAATACATGCCTGTCATTCGTCTTAATGTCTTTGGTCCGCTAAGGCCTTTACTATATATCCAATAAAACCCCTAATAAGATTAATGTGTTGTTGTTACCTAGTTTTATAGTATAGTAACATTATTTTTTATTTGTAAGTGAAAAAAATTACATTCAATTTCCATAAACTGCGAGTTTAATATCAATTTATTTTCTCACTTCTTAGGCAAATATATTCAATGTATCAAAGATTAATGCTTTGTTAATAGTTTGGTAAAGCCCAACAAATAAAGCGTCCGTCCTTGGCCTTTTATTCTCGACAGACAAAAGTTTGGGGAAGATGCATTTAGACACACGCATGATTCGTGGTTCTTGTTTTACTTAAGACACATGCATTTAATCACCCCATAATATACACATTCATATTCACATACAATGTACATTCTTACACGTTTTTTTTTGTTTTTTGTTTTTAAAGGAATCAGCTGGTGGCTTCATTACGATAGTTCATTTTTTCAGGAGTCATGAAGACTTACAAAGATATTTCAACCTCCTTCTGGCTATCATCACGTGATTCATCAATGCCAGAAATCAAACCCGAAATGTTTCGTATCGAATACGGGCCTGAAATTCTTCAATCACAGAACCACCTTGTGGTGGTTGTACATTCTTATATGTTCGGTAGTTTATTTATCTTAATTGATCACACCTAATCATCCAAACCCTCATTCATTGTACATGATGGATTTGTCTTTGTGTCTATCGATTTTAAATCTCAATAATCAAAATGAAGAGTTATGACAATTTCATATTACATTTTTGATAAAATAACTCATATTAAAGTATAAAACCCCATCCTCAACTTCTCGCATGTGTTAGTTGAACTTGAAATATTCTTTACCCAAAAGAAGACAATACTCATTAGACAAATCGACAGAATAATTCACCGTTAACAAAGAGGGATTAATGTTGAATTATATATATTATGAAGAGTATGACTCAAAATCATGAACTCCATTCATCAAGATTCAACGAATTATATTAAGACTTTCACCACGTAATTTCGTTAATTTAATTTATTATTTATATATATGTCTATTTATGAATATATAAATGTTCGTTTGGATATATTTTTAAAATGATTGAAAATGCTTTTAGAGAAAATATTTTTGGATTTCAAAGGCACTTTAAGTACTTTATACAAGAAACACCAATTATGTGCTTCTTCCAGGAAACATTTTAAATATTTTTTCAGAATTTACTTACACTTTAACCAATAATTAGTTCTAAAAATATTTTCATAAAACACATTTGAACGAGCTCTAACTCTAAATCCGTTTGGAATTTCATCAAAATAAATATTTCTCTACTGTAATTCACCTCTCTCTCTCTCTCTCTCTCTCTCTCTCTCTAACTTAGTGGGATTGACCGGATAGACACAAGAAGCCAAAAGCTACTCCTCGTTGTTGACCTAACGCACAAAAGGCCAAACACAATGGTGGGGCCCCCACGTTGCTACAAAATCTAGTTCCCAAAAGATACAAACACCCTATTCCCCTACTCAATTCCTAGTTTTAATAGGGACAAACATGATCTACTGCCAACCTTATCCATATTATTTCAACTTGATCATTTAGAGAAATTGTAAGGTGACTTTCTCAGACGTAGAAATTTATATAAATTATGTGACGCCTTATATTTTTTACATAATATTTTACAATGGTGACACAGAGAATAGTTTGGGCATAATGTTTTATAATATTGACAGGTGAATTAACGTTAAACTGTGAGGTAATAGAGAATCAATAGAGAGTTTTACTTTGAGAGCATTTATTTAGCATCTCAACCATCAATTATTAGGTGTTGAGGTTTTACTACGAAGGTCTCGCTTGTATTAAAAGTGGAAACTCTCATATATTAATTGTATATTATGTTGTCATATAATTGATGTGAGATCATATTCGCCAAATTCCAACATATGTAAGACATGCCTTAATGAAATGGGTGCATTGTTGTGACAACATTTTAGGTAATTACCTTCTTCATATGATGTTGGATTATTGTTTTGAAATGGTAAAGGAACAATAAATTCGTTACATGAAAGTTTATCTATTATTTTGAATACACCGTATTGTAATCTTGTTGTGATTAACCTATTTTGCCCTTCGAAGTGTAATATTTGAAGTCAATTATTTACTTGGTTTTTTTTTTTTTGAACAAAATTATTTACTTAGTTATCATTTTGTACAGAAAATCAGTAAAATTAGAGACGAATAAATTATATGTATTAAATATATAAATTATTCGGCCTAATGTTACTAGTTTTTTCCAAAATCATCGATTTTTTTATATATGTGGTGATCAAATAATTTCACAATTTATTAAATTTTACTTAGATGATTTTTAATTTGAGAACTAAGTTGTTTGATACAATATCATCGAATTACACCCAATTCCACAAAAAAATTCTCATTTGTAGGGACAATTAATGTTGCAATAATTTAATATCCTAATAGATACAATGCTAAGTTTCCACTAGACATCCCGAGTATCTCAGGGCTTGTTTGATGTCTTATTTGAAATTTTTTATAATTTCTCAAAACATTTCTTAAGAATTTTTCTTGAAAACAATTTTCTTTAAGACTTAAAAATTTGTTTGGCATGCGATTTAAAAATTTTAAATCTTACTACTTAAACTGGACAAAGAGATCAAAAAAGGCGAGGTCGGAGAGAAAGAGAAAAGATGAGGAAATAAAGTAAGAGATGATTGGAGGAAAGAGAAAGAAGTGAGAGGATCATGGGAGATAGAGAGGAAAGAGTCAGAGAAAGAGCCGAGAGAATGAAGAAAACGAATTGGAGGAGAGACGAAAAAGGTAAAAAAAAAAAAAAAAAAAAGAAGGGGTAGATTTGGAGTGAGAGGGGAGGAGGGAGAGAAAAATAATGAGTGCGTTTTAAGTTTAAAAACTCATTTTTTTTGTTTTTAGAAAATAGACTATATTTTTTAGTTAGTTTTAAGTTCAGTTTTTTTAAATAGTCATATCAAACAAGTTTTTAAGGCCTAAAACTTGAAAATTATTTTTGAATTAAAAAAATTTAATTCAAGTAGAGTACCAAATTGACACTTAGTTTCGATCCTCCTTTCGTTATAATAATAATAATAAGAAATTTTTTCTTTATAACAATAATAAAATATTGTTTTTCATCATTTCTTGTCCTTAAAAGCATGTCAAAAGACAAGTGTAAGGAACACGGCATTATGTTTGGTTTAGTTTGTGTGTTTGTGCGGGGTGTGGCACATGCTTAGCCACCTCTCACAATACGACAACGTATACGTCCCAATATTACAAAGCACTCCCATAATATTCTTTTAAGAGATGTAATATTCACACACCTCATTTTACTTCTCACATACCTTTTTAATTTTTCGGCCTTAGGATTTGATGAATTAAAGAAGATCAACGGACAGAAATTATCAAAGGTATGTGAGAAGTAAAATAGGGTGTGTAGATAGTACATCCCTTCACTCCTTTATTTTATTTTATTTTATTTTATTTTATTTTATTTTAGTTCAATAAAAGTTCATATTAATGGAGTTTGGACTCTTGTTTAATTTTCTTACGTATCAATGGGGGTATCGGTTGGGTGTGAACGCCCAGACTACAACAACCTCGAAAGGTTCTAGACCAGTTTGGTGGACTGATTAGGATAAATTGTGATCAATTAAAAATTAAAATGAACTTGAAACCAGTTTGTTGTTGTATTTTTTATTTTCCAATGGATTTACATCTTTCATTAATGGAATTTTTTTGATGTAGTGAGTAATGGCTTTGGTTGCTCGCTATTCAAGAATTCTTGTTTAGGCAGTTCATACCATCCATAAATAATGTTTTGATCTAAGATTTCAATTCTTCCATGTTTCAGCAGTAGTTAGTATATTGTTCCATGAAGCTAAGGTCCAAAATATGGAAGAAACAGGTGTTTCCACGACTCTACGCCCAATCAATTCTGTTCCACTTAATCCTTGTTTCATGGCCACATATCTTTCCAGCTAAGGAATGGGAAACCTTTCTCTTGTTACATGAATCCAATTTTCATTTTTTTTACGTCCCTATTGTGTCAAAATATGAAATGGGCAGCACTGAGTGTGATGGGAGAGAACCCCCAATAAAATGCGTTATTTAACATATCCTTGTCAGTCTCACCTGTATTTCATCCAGCCCACCAAATCAGCCACACATATGGTATTGGTATTGGTTAGTCTTTGTAGACATCCAAAAGCCAGTCGGCAATTTAAATAAATTTGGTCTTATGTTCCATTGTTGTTCCACTCGCCAACAATTATTATTTTTTGTTTGTTTTGTGATGAAAAATGAATTTGTTCTTTACCTAGTCCTTGTGTCTTTATCATTTGGATGGCATAATGTTTTTTTGTCCAATTACAATATCATATCGCATTATTTACGCTGATTTATAAAATTATTGTCGGTTACATATCTTATCCGAATATAGAGTTTAAAAAGCTCATTAAAAACAAGAAAAGTTTTTTTTTTAAATTTTTTTACGCGAAAGTTACATTAAGGGTTTGGTTGAATAAATAAGCTGCGGATATTGGAAGTGAAACAAATACGACCATCAACAGGAAACAATAAAAACAATTGCCCCAACTATCTAAGAAAATAGCTCTCAACCTAAACTCCAACAATTTCACTGAAGAAACATTACTAACTATTTGAGAATGAGACGTAGAATAATCGCAATCCGAATCAAAAGAGAGATATTTTTGTTTATACGAGCGTTATCTTGATTAGCCTAGTATAATTTAGAGTTAATTACGTATAACTACTCAATCTTTTGAGGTGATTTAGTTTGTTTTTACAATGGCTGTCTTTAGAGCTCCAATCTCTCAACTCACTACCTTTTAGCAAAGTTAAACCGTAAATTTGTTTGGCCATAATGAGTCGTTTTGGATATTCAAAACTTCATTGATGATTTCAGAGTTAAAATACACTTTCATATTTTCTTTGCCATCACTTAACGCTAGTGAATTAATAGATGTCAATTTTTCAAAACGTTAGCTAGTTATTTGAAATGCTTTAAAAGATTAGGATCAATCTGAAATCACCTTTAAAAGTTCGTTGTCCGAACTTAGCCCTCCAATATGTTTCGTCACTGTATTTCTTTCATGTAAAAGTGGTCGAACTCCAAAGTGCTCAAAAAAATTAATCTACCACCATGCGTAAAACTCACATTCCGACAACATAACATGCAACACGAAAAAAACTAAAAAAAAAAAGTAATAATAAAAAAATCATCCACAAAGACTCATTGGTCGAAGAAAAAAAATCAATGTTCTTTTAACAATGTACCCCATTACTCGACCCATTCATTAAAAGTTAAAGCAATCAACACCAACGGTGGAGATCGACCGAACTGTCGCACATCAAACGTCTCAAAGGAATATCTTAATCAATCATCTACTAAAAGCCAAACCATCAGGACCACGTGGCGCTCTCACATGGTCTGGTGGCCATCACGGGGGAGGAGCTTCAAAGGGGGTCCCGCCACCGAGTTCATCGTATCAACTTGTATTCGGAAAGTGGGCCCCGCCAGGAAAACGTGAGAGATATCCGTTCGCCACGTGTTCGTAGACCACGATGAGGATTGACGATAGAACACGCTCCAGATAATACGACAAAACTCCAAACCCACGCCATAAATAAATATTTTATTTTATTGAATCATTATGGTGTGGCCTAGTGATTAAGAATGAATTTTAAGTTCGTATTCATACGATACGTTCAAGTTTCGTTACTTAGTACTGGTGAATCACACAATAATATTAGGAGGCTGAAATGATTTTGTAAATATTTTGATTTTTGAAAAAATAGATTGTTATGACGAAACTACTTGAAAAACACTGTCGTCACGCGCCTTCCACTAGCGGACAAAAAACATGTCGTCCTCACTCCTCATCAAGGATAGGCTCGTGGTTTCGAGGATGTGACAAGGGTAAAATCGAGATTTTGTCGTGGTAGTTTGGCAAAAGAATCGGGACGGAACCCTTTGTCGCCACGTGCTGTCGCGTGGGCCGCACGCAGGTTTTATTTATTTATATATTTATATAGTTTATTTCTTTTGAATTTTCTAAAAGTATCTTAGTGCATCAGAAAATTTGGACTTTAAATCTAATATTTAAATTTAATATGAGTCTAAAGATTTTTTGTGTCCAGAAACTTAAAACATAAATATAAGTTTTTGGCAAAGTTAAGAACCAAGTGCGAGTTAGTGCATGTCTACAAGTAGAAGAGTATGGTGGCAAATAGGGATAGGTAACGGTTATAGCGGACGGATAACCGTGGTTATTCACTCATAACCGTTTATATTTATACCAGCATAACCGTTTACCTATTGGGTAATTGCCTAAACAGTTAACAATATTCATAACTGCATAACCATTTAACCGTAATCATATACCCATTTACTCATTTTTTAACCCGTTTATTTATTTATTTATTTTTTAACCTATTGACCTCGTTTTCAATTGTCTACATGTTTTTTAATAACTTGAAAACTAAAAATGAAAAATTTATCATAATTTTGAAAAGCTCGGGCTGTATTGTTTCCTTGCCTCCATACTCTACTACTTGCTGCCTCTGCACTCTCGAGCACGTTTGAAAATGGAACATGCGGGGCATAAGAAGCACCTATTGTGATAAGCACTTATTTTGTTTCTCAAATCACTGAGTTGAACAATTTAGGGTTTTTAATTTTTTTTAATTTACATATATTAAAATAAACGGATAAATGGAACTCGTTATAACCGCGATCAATACCTATAACCATCTATTTAAATTTCACGAATGAACGGTTATACCCATAACTGTTTGTTTATCTAAACGGTTACATCTAACCGTAACCGTGAACTTTAAATGGACGGGTAACCGCGTTTACCCCATACCCGTGGGTATTTTGCCCATCCCTAAATTGACATATGAAATTGTCAATTTAGATCTATAATATGGATTGTGGGTACCAATTTTTGAGAATCCTCCTCATTTGATTAAAACTCAGCCATTTGATGATACGAAGGGAGTTTATAGGACTCGAACTATATGTAATAACTCTTTTAGCTAATTTTTAGAACGATCTACCATCTTATGTTACCAATAAAAAGTTGAGAGCCAAATTTGAATTTCAATATGACATTTGAGTCTAACGAGAAACCCACGCCAAGTAGGAAAAAAAGTTATTCAACCAAGAAAATTAGATTTGAATTTTGGGTCCAATCATCTTTAATAACATAACCAAATGTTAATACTTAAGCATTAGTTGTTAGTTGTGAGACCAATGTTTTCACCTCCAATGCCAAAAAACTCAAATCTTAACCCTTTTCACATTGAGCAAGAAGATCAAAATACGTAAACCCGCCACGTGTTTAGAACTCAAATATAAATACATAGGTCTAGATATTGAATCTTTGCAAATTTCTACGTTGCTGTTGTCAAAGCTAGATTTTGATGGAGATATGATGAACCCATTTTTTTTAGCTTTTTGCACATCCATGTTTAATAATGGTTATAAATAAAGAGGGATGAGAATCTCATGATTTTTCTTTGAAAATTAACTGGAATTTCAATAATTATTTTGCTGGAAACATTTTCAATGTTGTATCCTTTGAAAGAATATTTATAAAATAATATAGAAAAAGAAGAATGAATGTTTAGAAAATGTGAAATTAAAAAACATAGTTTGGCTTTTATGAGGAAATTATGTAGTCATTAGCAGAGAATATTGTGGAAAATACAACAGAGTGGAAAGTTGTTAACACTTAACAATGCAATGCACCGGCCACCGTCCCTCATTTTTTATTCAAAATAACATCATTTTATATTCACTACTCACAAGTTTTCCGGCTCGTATCAAATTGCTTTTAAAATTTCTGAAAATTTTTTTTGATGAAATATAAGTGAATTCTGAAAAGCATTTGGAACGTTTTTTTTACAAAAAACACATTACTAACATTTTTTTGCAGAAAGCATTTTAAATATATTTGGAACGAAAAATCTTTTTCTCCACAAGCTCTTTCAATCATTTTGAAAACACTTCCAAACGAGTCATTTCGTACTAGATTGGTACTGAGGTGCCTAAAAAGTTGGTATAAAAAAAGTTGAGCTCAAAAAGGTGTTTAGTAAACACTTAAAAATAGCTTATTTTCATAGTTTTGAGTGAAAAATAAGCTCAAAATGTGAAGTAGTAAAAATGAGCTTATTCTCACAGCACAGCAGAAACAATTTTTTTTTCAAATCACAGCAATACCAAACTTTACAAAAAAATATATTTTAAATGTATTTATTCAAGCTATTTTCTAATATAATAGTATTCCGAATCTTCGATTAAGTTATCCTACACTATACACCAGAAAGTCGAAGTTTAAGCTCTAATGGATAATTTTACATCCAAAATAATCAACCAGGATAATACTAATCAAAGTTGAAGAGAACCCAGTAAAAAGTAATGAAATTTGTTCAACGCTCATATATTTAAGAAAGACAAAACTTCACACACAAAGCCGAAATGAGATCATAAACTATATCATCCAAAATATAACAATGATATAATTTTTGAAGTTTGTAAATACCAAAATAGCAAAACATTTACGATGACAATTTTATTATTTATGAGAAACTAGGAAATGGTCGTACCCAGTGCACAAGGCTCCCGCTTTACGCAGGGTCTGGGAGAGGTGAATGTTGAGAAACTAGGAAATAATTAAATAAAAAAAAGTGCCAAAAAAAAGTGAATCCTGTAGAATTATTAGAGAGACAGACCATATAGCCCACTTTAAAAAACATCGATACTCTTCCCAACTTGGTAATTACCACTTGCACAATCCGTCAGATGTGGGGTTTTATTACAAAAGGTCTCGGTGTTAGTTGGAGTGAGGTTATGATATTTAAGCTCTTCTTTTCTCATTGATACGGTCGATGTGAGACATTTCAACACGCCCCTTCACTTGGGACCCAGCCAATTAGTGGGTCACATATGAGAGATCCATATATCGACAACCACGTGGAGCCAAGGGGAATCACCCTACACGCTGGGCTAAGGGACCCATTATCATCACACGGGGTCAAAGGGATCCATCCAACGTGGAGCTAAGGGGACTCACCCTACACGCATGGCCAAGGGACCCACCATCATCGAGCGGGGTCAAAGGGACTCACCCTACACGCATGGCCAAGGGACCCACCATCATCGAGCGAGGTCAAAGGGACTCACCCATCACGTGGCAGTACAGTACGGGCTCACACCTTAGCTCTTATACCATGTAAAATTATCAGAGAGACTAGACATACGGGTCCACTTCCAACAACATCAATACTGTCTCAAACTTGGTAATTACCACCTGCACAATTCGTCAGATGTGAGGTTTTATCACAAAATGTCTCGGTGTTAGTTAAAGTAGGATTATGATATTTAAACTCTTCTTTTTCATTGATACGGTCGATGCGAGCCATTTTAACAAATCCAAAGATATTTTTTCAATATACATAAAACACATAGTGATACCTTATGTGTGATTGTATATCGTAATTTATCACGTCGTGTTCCGATTACGCTCGAAGCAAATACAGAGATGTCATCGCACCTTTTTAACCCATTCGCGCGAGCGAACACGCCACTACACACACTCCTCTCTGTCTGTCTGTCTGTCTCTCTCTCTCTCTCTCTCTCTCTCTCTCTCTATAACTCAGGAAAACTAAAAAAACGAAGCGGAGCTGCGGAAGGCAAAAACTAAAAGAAAAAAAAATATATAGGAAAAGTGGGTCCCGCTGAACAGTTTAATTCGGCCGCCCGCTTTGTCGTCTCTTTCGTCTCCGTCCACCACCGTCGTTCCTAGGCGTTTGACTCTCAATCTCTCCCCCCCCTCCCCCCCTCTCTCTCTCTCTCTTAAATTTGTACTTTCTCTCTCTAAACTGTGATATCCTTGATCCGTCTCTCTGCTTCTGCTCTCTTATAATCTTATTTCCCAGAAGTGTCTTCTCATCCCTCTCTCTTGGTTCAGCAAAACCCAGAACGAGGAATCCAAAATTCATCCGAGTGGGGTACAATAAACCCAGCACTTCACACACCAGAGACCGAAAAAATCCACTGGTTCTTTGAGCAAGCCCATCACGTCCTTTCCGCAAACCCAACAGCTCTGCTCGTACCCTTTTAATTTCTTCTCACTTTGTATTATGTTCATCAAGGGGGGCGTTTTGCTGAGGGTAGTTGCTGGGTTTTGAGCCCTTCTTGCTGGGTTTCTGAAAATCTTGCTGGGTTTGAGAGATACACAGAGATTGTGGAGCCATGGCTGGCAGTAATGAAGTCAACGTCAATGAATCCAAGGTAGCTGGTTCGCCTCTCTCCTTATTTTTCTCAAATTTGACCCCTTTTTTCTTCCAATTTCTGAATTGGGTTGCCTACCAAGGCGACGATTAACCATTTCGTTTGTTTTTTTTGTTTTCGGAGTTTCAATTGGGGCAAAATCCAAAATTTTAATTGGATTTTTACGCCTTTTTGATTTGGTTTCAAGGGGCTTGAATTTTCAGAGTTGTTTCTAATTCTTCCACTTCTTGTTGTGGAAAGTACAAATTAGTCACATCGTTGTTTGTTCTTCCCCTTTTGTTTGTTTGGGGGCTTTTGGTTTGGTTGCTTACGCTTCTTTTCTGTATGCAGAAGGTTGTTCCGCTCAACACATGGGTACTAATCTCCAATTTCAAGCTGGCTTACAACCTCCTCCGCCGTGCCGACGGAACATTCAACCGCGAGCTGGCGGAGTTCCTCGACCGGAAAGTCCCCGCCAACACAGTTCCGGTTGACGGGGTTTTCTCGTTTGATCACGTCGACAGAGCCACCGGCCTCCTCAACCGTGTTTACCAATTTGCCCCCCAAAACGAGTCTCAATGGGGTATCGTGGATCTTGAGCAGCCCTTGAGCACCACCAAGGTCGTCCCGGTCATAATCTTCTTCCACGGTGGAAGCTTCACTCATTCCTCCGCCAACAGCGCCATCTACGACACTTTCTGCCGCCGCCTTGTCAACACTTGCAAGGCGGTTGTAGTCTCCGTAAACTACCGCCGTTCGCCAGAACATCGGTATCCTTGTGCTTATGAGGACGGATGGGCGGCTCTCAAGTGGGTGAAATCGAGAAAGTGGCTGCAGAGCGGGAAGGGGAAGGACTTGAAAGTTCATGTCTACTTAGCTGGAGACAGCTCCGGCGGCAACATTGCTCACCACGTCGCGGTAAAGGCGGCAGAAGCGGAGGTTGAGGTGCTCGGAAACATCCTTCTGCACCCGATGTTTGCAGGGCAAAAGAGAACAGAATCAGAGAAGAGATTGGACGGGAAGTACTTCGTAACGATACAAGACCGCGATTGGTACTGGCGGGCATTTCTCCCCGAAGGCGAAGATAGAGATCATCCTGCGTGTCACGTTTTCGGCCCGAGGGACAAGAGCCTCGAGGGCTTGAAATTTCCCAAGAGTCTCGTTGTTGTGGCGGGCTTCGATCTTATGCAAGATTGGCAATTGGCCTATGTGGAAGGGCTCAAAAATGCAGGGCAGGACGTGAAGCTTCTGTTCTTAAAGCAGGCGACGATCGGGTTCTACTTCTTGCCGAACAACGAGCATTTCTACTGCCTCATGGAGGAGATGAAGACCTTCGTGAATCCTGACTGTTAATACATTGATTCCACTTAACTTCACCCGCAAGGCAGCCATTGATATATAGCAAAAAAGCTTGTCATTTTTACTCGGGTGCCCTATCGTGTGTACCTGTACGATTGTCTGGTATTTACTTACTTTGTTTACCATTTGTTGTTGTAATTCGAGGGTTCTGTTCTGCTGCCTCGGAACCGTATGTTCGGGTTCTTGTTTCGGCAGCTGGGAAGGATTGGAACTCGTTTATTGGATTCGGCATAGCCACCGGATGTAAGAGTCGGAGAAGAACTTGCCACGGGGATGCTACTCTGTCGGTATCCCAAAAACATATGGCAGTGCGTGATATGACTTGGGATGCCGCCAGAGTGGGATTCCCGGTGTAGGCAAGTTCCTCTCGAAGCGTTTGGGGTAATGCTTTGGTGGTTAATTAATATATTGTTTAGTATATGGATTTTATTGTAAGCACTACTAATTTGAAAAACATGAGACTCTGGAACGGGAATGCTTCTTGTCTATGAACATAAAATGTTATACTTAATCTCGAGTCCTAATCTTCTCTTAATGCTTTATTTAGCTAGTAATCTGGTTTATTTTACTTTTGATTTTTTTGAGTCAATTTTGCTTTTTACATGCAACCGAAGATATAATTCGTAGTATTTATGATTTTTGTTGCACGTATTCATGTTAAGAGACATGCATATACGTGAGAATAGTAGTAGAACAAGATGATATATCACGCGTTGAGAGCTTTGAATGCAATCACGTGATTGATGCTGAGGACACATCGCGTATAAGAGATGTAAATGCAAGATGACGTATATCTTCGATTACACAATAAAATCTCGCTTTAATTCATGTAAAATTTGGATGTGAAGCGTAATGAATCGTGCCATCCTCACCACTCCACAAATTATTCTAGTAAGTGGTTGAAAAATGGAGAGTGGCATATGACTTGAGAAAAAGGAAGTGATTATTTCCACTCTTTGGGTTGATGAACATTTCTTTTTGGTGTTCCATTTAAGGATTTAAAACAATTGAAAAATAAGGTACCAAAAATAAAAGGAAAAAGATGGGGGAGTTTTCTTTGTTTTTTTTATTCAATAATGCTATATATTTTTATGAGTTAAGTACAAAAAATTATTGAATTTTTTAGGGTGATTTGAAATTAGTCTTAACTTTTTGAAATATTTTAAATAACTACCTAACATTTTGAAAATTAGACATCTGGTAGGTTAGCGGGTACCAACATTAAGTGATGACGTTACTAACATTAAATGATGTGATGGACAAATACAAAAGTTGGTTTTCACTAATCAACGTCTTTAGAGTTTTAATTCCTCAAATTAACCCTTTTTAGCCAAGTTAAACAATAAAATTGTTTAGCTAAATGGCTTCAACTTGGTGATTCAAATATACATAGATGACTTGAGAGCTAAAACATGTTTAATATTGTTCTCATCATCATTGAACGCTAGTGAACCTAATAGATGTCTATTTTTCAAAACCTTTAAGTAGTTATTTGAAATGTTTTAAAAGATTATAACTTATTTAATATCACTCATAGACATTAGATAATTTACCAGATTTAACCCTATGTTTATCATAAACAATTATTATTTGGTCATAACGCTACGATAACGGTGAATTTGTTTTATGTTATTTACTATCTGTATTTTGGGATTTGGGAATTGGCAAATGCAAAGAATTGGGAGTGTTTTTTAGGTGGTGGGGAGACTCATCTGGTTGGTAGTGGTTGGGAGTTTTGGATGCATTCCAAAGGCATCACGTATGAAAACCCATTGGACAAAAAAAAAAAAGCAAACAAATTTAATAAGATTTTTGGGGATTTGCTTTTGAGTGCTTAAAGTTAATGGCCACTAAGTGGTACAAAAACACAGCTATGCTTTGGACAAAGACATGGAACCCTGTCCTTATTTGCCTCATGACTTTCTTATGCTTTAATTAGGTTCCAACTTCCATCAAATTCATTCATTCACTTTGGTGTTTCGATGTGAAGTCTAGTTCGCTCTTTACTGTTAACGGGTCATTTAAAAAAAATTGAAATATTTGATAGGATTCGTTTTGAAAACATAGAATGTAAGAGAAATAAATGTTATGACTTCCTTACCAAATTAGTAAACTAGGTTTTGCTATTCCTGCTGAGCAATGAAACAGCTCAATTTGTTAAAAGAGACTCACGCCCTTTCTGAAGTCCAAGAATCCGCTCCTGTGATTGATGAACCTCAGCGTGTTCTTGGTTACGCCGACGCTTACCAATTGGTCTTTATCTTTTGTATTTACAAATTACAAGATAATATGTATAAGTTGAATTGTTGAAACGACTTAATAAAAGTACAAAATAAAACAACAAAATTATGCACATTTTAGAGTGCAAAAAGGAAATTCAGCCTCAACTGTGAGGAGACAGGTTGCACTGCCTTGAGACTCTTGACCAACCAACTAACATTTGTGTTCTCTACTATAAACTATGTTCGACTCTTTTCGTTTAAGTCGTAATTCGATGCGTGACGATTACCATTCGATACGTATCTACAAAACTGAAAGATTAAAAATATAACAAGACATCTTTCGCTCACGTATTAGACGAGCTCGTTTGAATGTGCTTTTAAAATGACTGAACGTGTTTTTGGTGAAAATATTTTTAAAACCCATCTTTAGTAAATATGCAAGTAAATATTGAAAAAACACTTAAAGTGCTTTCTGGAAAAAGCACATAAATGGTGCTTCTTGCAGAAATCACTTAAAGTACTTTTGGAATCCAAAAATATTTTTTCTAAAAACTTTTTCAATCATTTTAAAAGTACATCCAAACGAACCTTACAATTTGTTTATAAAAAAACAAAACCCTTATACGTAAACTGTAGTCTAAAACAAAAAAAAACTCAATCTCGAATGCAAAGAGACGAAACACACTGTCTGAACCAAATGAGTTGGTGTGAATGAGAGCTTTCTTGCTCGGATTGTCATGGGTTGTTTTTTTGGTCGATGTCGTATTCTGACTTTGTCCTTTGTTAATTAGCTATTAATGTTTTGAAGTTATTCCCTAATACGACACTTAAGTCCTTGTCAACAAAATGGACTTTTTCTTAATAGCGACGTGCAGATAACGACAAAACCCTGGTGGGTCATTCGATGCCCTACGTGTTCACATCTCCTTCATGTCTTATGTGGAATTTTTTTCAGGCTTATATTATTTCTATATTTTTTTTATTATTTTGTTGGTTGAAAATTTGAAATGATAAGGAAAAAGATTTTCCTATTTATTGGATTTAGGAGAGCATTAATTGGTTAGGTCTTGTTAATACTTGTCACCCATATCTCAAGCAAGTTCTTGTTTTAGATCTTTCACTTTTCTTTGAAAGGAAAAATGAAAAAGTGGGTCCCTTCTTAATTTATACGTGTTATCGTTATGTATTAGTGTAATTTCGTTTTGATTTTGTTAAATATTAGTGTTCGTTATAGCTTTATTGAGCGTCGATGATTTTTTCAATGTTCTTGGATGTCGATGAAGATATTCGCCGTATCACCATGCCAATTTAGGGCTGGGCAAACGGATCTTGGACCCGAGGGTCGGGGCGGGTACAAATTTAAGAGAAAACGGGCCCTCGGCCCGAATCGTTTCAACCATTCATTATAGGGAGATTAAATCTCCACCATTGATTTGAATTCCAGAATCCTCCCGACTCTTCTCGTCTTGACCTCGATCTCGAATTCTAGAATCCTCCCGACTCATTTCGTCTCGACCTCGACCTCGATCTTGATTTCTTCGTTTCAGCAACCATTTTCTTCTCACAAGTACTACACGCTGCTGCAACAATCACCCATATTCTCCTTCCCCTCTCTTCTACAGCAATCACCATCACTGCTGCAAACAAAACTAAACACACCACTGCAAACCGCAGTGGAGGTGAGCGTGCAGCACGAGAACTACAGGAGGATGCAAAGGGCTTTTGTCGCATTGGCTGCAGTTGTTGATTTGAGGATGGACGCTTGTAGGATTTTCTCGCAGAGGCTAAGGAAATAGCTTGGAGCCTTGGGTGGGGTGATGTTGATGTGCTTTGGTAATTGCAGAGAAGAGTGGGATACTAAAAATTGATCGATTTCATCGCTCCAGTTCTTAGATTTGTCTCCGGCGGCGCCTTCTTCCTGTCCTGATTCGATTTCGAACTCGAATCCGAACTCGGTCAAGTGCAAATTCGACTGGGAATCTGGGTTCTAGGATACTAAAAATTAGAAAGAAAAAAAAATGCAGGGTACCCGTTGGACCCGTAGGAACCGACCCGTTTTATACTGGCCAGTTTAGGTCCAGTTCCCAGTTTTAAAATAGTAAAATTTGCCCCGGCCCATCCCGTTGTATTTTCAAGCGGGTCCGGTTCGGTCCTTCCAATTTGGGCCTGGCCCGGCCCGTGCCCACCCCTATGTCAATTGCCAAGCAAGTTGATTATTTAGATTTTCCACTTTTCTTCGAGAAAGAAAATGAAATAGAGTTATTTTTATGACTTTATTGTCAGTAATCGTTTTAACTGTATTGGATATCAATGATTGTTTTAACTGTATTGAATGTCAATGATCATTCCAATTTTTTTGATGTTGGCGAAGATGTTGTATCACCATGACAAACAACTTCTTTATTTAGATGTTTCACTTTTCTTTGAAGGGGAAAATGCAAAATTGGTTAATTTCTAAATGTGTACGTATTGTTTTTATGTATTTGGCATTGTTTCGCTCCACCTTTATTGGATGACAATGGTCGTTTGAACTATACCGAATGTCGATAGTGGTTTCAGAAGCAAGCCTAGCAGGCCAAGCATTAACCTGTCTCCAGACAGCTAGTCCTCACCAGGTTGCTGGAATTGGGAAGCGTGTAAGTTATCACACTCCCTGCCTCCCAAAGGTGCCTAAAGAAAGGGCCAGATGCAATAGAGCGACAACTTAGGAGCAAATTCCCCACCGGCGGGGGGACAAGAGACGACTGCCTCGAGCACATCACGACCTATAGGCAACACCGATGAGAGACAAGGATTGCCTGCCCTTCATTTTTTCATGTCCTTTCATGCCCTTCTGTTTATGTGGTTACGGTTAAACAACGTAAACATTTTATATTACTATTTATTTTTGTCTTATTATCTTTATAAAAATAATAATATAAAATGTTGACGTGGCTTAACCGTGACCATCCAAAACAGGAGAGCATGGAAGGGCATGAAAAAAGGGAGGGCAGACAATCCTTGTCCACCGATGAGACCTGGTAGAGCAACCATCATTCTTTAAAAAAGGAGGGGGGGGGGAGGGGGGGGGAGATATCTCAAAAGATCGGAAAAAAGGTTGAAATATGTTTTTAGATGTCGACGAAGATATTGTTGTATCACTGTACTAAACTTCTTTATTTAGATCTATTTTTTGGGTTGGTTGCATATTTATTTAGATCTTTCAATTCTCTTCAAAAGTGAAATTGCAAAACCGGATCATTTTATATATGTTATTCTTATGTATACGCATAGTCTTGCTCCAGCTTGTTAAGTGTCAGCGATTATTTCAACGGTATTGAATGATAAAAATCATTCTAAGATGTCAACGAAGATAACATTGTGTGTAGTTTACCAACATCATAACAAGGGGAGGGTAAGAATGAAATCAATACATTCGAATTAGTAATGAATCCAATTTCATCATAATAATAAAACTTTGGGAGATTTGTAATTTAGGAAAAGCAAAAGGGAAAAGGAGAGATTGAACCCATAAATTAAAGCATGCGAGAAACGACAATCCTTCAGATATGAAACGACAGATGACGGATTAACAATTATAATTAATTGGAATGTGCTTATCTTTTGCAATATGATCCAAGGAATGGTATAGAGTTTCATGTGTATGATGTCATTTTATCAACACATAAAGTTTCATTTGCTTTCCCAATGAAAAAGAGAGGAAAGGTGGAAAAGAAGAGAGCAGATAGTGAGCTCATTGAAAAGAATATATTTTTTTTGCGTCGGGTTGGCAGTTGGTAAGATTCATATCTTGTGGAATCTCATCAAAATTCGAGTTTTATTGCTTGCAGTCTTCGTTGATGCGTGATTTGTAAATTTCTACATAAATTCGTACTGATGACAACTAGTAATTAGATGCCATACTTAACTCCTACCGGCTCGAGATTGTGGGAGTGGTCTAGCGCTGGTGATAAGAGTAACCAATCTTTCCCTAAACTTTTATGTACCTGAAGAAAAAAAAATTGTTTTGGCTGTATTGTGAGAATAAATACATCTTTTATTATGTTGTTAAATGTAAGACATGTCTCTATTTAACAGTCTGTTTACTTATTTGGAATGACTAACATTATTGATGTTCCTTCGACAAAAAAAAAAAAAAAAAAAAAACATTATTGATGTTCCTAACATTTCCTTGTTTATGAACATATGTACATGAGAATTATTCAAGTTCATGAATTCTCTCGTTTCAAGTAAGAAGATAAGAAGCTTACAATTTTTCCTATTAGCCCATTAGCTCTCATTTTGCTTCCTACTAGCCGATAATTTTCCTTATAATTTGTCGGTAGAGAAATGATTTTCACACACCATTTTCACATTTTGCACATCCATGTTAATTTAAGTCCATTGATTTTCTTTTAATTTATTCAATCAAATTGTCAGAAATACTGAAAGATAAATGAAAAGAGAAAACAAGAGAGTGAAAATCGCTTCCCTTTGGTAAACGATAACATGAAGTGCAAGTAGCACTGAGCATTTTCTAAAGACCAAATGTACAATGAGGGTAAGATTTGATGCACAGAAGAACACTTTGTAAAGAATAAGAAGTTATTACCTTCTTCAACATTTTCATGAACACATCCAGCAACCGAAACAGGTCCGTTTACGAAGGCGTTGTGCATACAATTTAGCAGCAGTTGGATGGTCCTGCTCCTACAGGGGAAGTAGAAACAAATAATTTAACATCTGGAAATCGGCTTCCAAATATTACTTGCTCTTGCTTCAGATGTAATTTGATACATATTCTACAGCCTACAGCCTTTCAAACAAGGCAAGGACTAACTCTTCACTGTCAATGTAGTTTCTAAAAAACATTTGTAGATTCAGTCACAAATACCGGAACTTTCTGGTGGAAGACAGGCGGCAACCCTCTTTGAAACGTTTGAGGTCTTGGTGAGATGTATTTTGATTTCCGCAGGTATTCAGCGCCTTGGTACCCTTGGTCCATGAAATAATGTACAGATTCTGCAACCCAGCACGGTCAATCAGCTGTATATATATGTGAAACAAATAGGAAATACAAACTGATGACAAACTGAAATAACATAAGTTTCAAAAGCAATCATATCATTTGGCTTGATATATAGAATACGCATAAAGAAGTCATGAGTGTCTAAAGAAATATGCAGAAGGATTAAATTTCCTCATTTGGAGACGGTTGCATGAGGGTCAATCATGTAATTACAGCATCCAAGGAATCATGTAATTACAGTATCCAACGATTTCAAGATGCGACAGAAGCAACATCCATAAGCTTGTTAAAGTTACCTAGCGTTGGTTGGAGGTAATGGCGTACACTTTGTTCTAATAGACTTCACTAACAGGATCTATACTTTGTTCCTTTGATGGCATCTCATGCATTAGTTATTACTGACTCAAGGAATAAGAAATTCAGGTTTAGCTGCGGTGTACTATATACTTACATCTAGGAGTGATCTCGTAGCAAGACTACTGACTACATATGCGCACACACTCACTCACTCTTTTAAGAATACATTGCTCCACAATCAACGGAACATGACTTAGGGGTGGTTTGGGAGTGAGGTGCTTAAAAAAAAGCACCCATGAAAAAAAGCTGTGAGGGTTTTAGGCGTTTGGTAAACTAAAAAAAAAAAAAGCTTATTTTGGTGAGAATAAGCTGTGAGGGTTTTAAGCTGCTGTCAGCACATCATACGGTAAACGAAATGCACATCTAAAAAGTAATATTCTTGAATTCCAACTAATCCAAATTCAGCCAATGCCATCATAAATCAATAAGTAATCTCAAAATACACACATAATTATCAATGAATAAGAGAGAAATTAAGTTTGTTTTCTAATATAGTTCAGTTCAACCAATGATAGATAGGCCATAAATCATTCAACCGCATCTAATTGATTCTACAAATTGCTGACACATAAATAGAAGAAATTATTGCATTACTCCTACCAATCAAGATGCGTCAGCACAAACTATTTCAATCAGATCGCACTTTGACTTCCCAAGTGTCTACTCGAAGCATGTGATCTGTAAATTCTTCCTTTCAATGATCATAGGATGCCATCAAGATCACTTGTTGGTCAATCTGATGGCTAGCGGATGAAAGAATAATTTTTTACAAAGAAAAACTTGTTGAGCTGATTTATGTTTTGAATGAATCCAGTGTGGCGCTAATCCAGATGATGAGATCAGAATGCTCAGCCGCCTAGCATCTTAGAAAAGGGAAGGAAAAAGAAAGAGGACACTGAAAACAATAGAAAACCGTAGGATTCTAACAGTTGTATTAACAGGAAATAGTGTGCAATCATTCTGAGCAGATGAGCGTGTACATGCAGCAAAAAATCTAGGCAACTACTGACTAAAGGGAAAATGAGCCATTTCCAACAAGCCACTTTCTGAGTGAAGATGTGTACCTGTAATAATGTTGAACCCCTGTTGTGTCTTATGAATTTAAAGCTCTCTGAAAGCTTTACGCAATTTCTGCCATTCAAAGATCTCTACCAAAGTGACATGGAGAATCATGATCACGATGAATCCAAAGGAATTTCATATCCATGCTTCCACATTAATCCTAATACTTGTGCCACCTTATATCTTTGATCACACATTAAGTAGGCTTTGTACAATATCACAAATGTTTTTTTGGTACATGCAATTTTAAAATTCTCCATCTGAATAAGCACACTCTCCATTTCCTTTAAGCGCTTTTGTGATGCATACATGGCCATCTTACAATGATATAGGGACCTGCAAGTTCTCCACCTGGCAAATTCTGCACGCTTCCCAAAACTTTCAAGTCTATCCACTTCATTGCATTTGAAATAACTTGAAAGTATACATCGCATCACACCTGCAGTATGTATAGCAGTTTTGCGCTCAAAAGCCTCATTTATTGACTTCTCCATCGCCTCAAAGCAACCCTCTTGAGCATAAACTCTAATCAGCGTAACATTCAACCAAGGTCTATATTCATTTTCTGGAATAAGTTTCATTAGTTTGTGAATCTTTTCCACTGTCTGTCACAGAACTCTTGCAATATGCACAAATCATAGCTCTTATCAATGGGATTTCCTTGCTATCTATGTGATGTTTTAGCAACTCATACGTTCCCTCCATCTTTACCAAATAACCTGAATGAGCATACCCTCGAAGCATTAGCAAGTGAGTGCTAATATCGGGACTAACAGGACCCTCCTTCATCTTTTCGAAAGTTTGTTCCATACCATTCCACATCCAAGCCGTTATATATCCAGCAATCAAACGATTGTATGTGCTTAAATTAGGCAAGAG
Source organism: Malus sylvestris (assembly GCF_916048215.2). Taxonomy (NCBI): domain Eukaryota; kingdom Viridiplantae; phylum Streptophyta; class Magnoliopsida; order Rosales; family Rosaceae; genus Malus; species Malus sylvestris. The sequence goes on along the minus strand of NC_062270.1, from coordinate 39,585,143 downwards.
GCCTAAATCCTTTAAACCCAGGACAGTTGCCTCCATATGGTCAACCAGCATCAAACGACCAAATACAGAAATAAGAATGTTGTACGTTACAACAGTAGGACGGCAATCTGGTTCCTTCTTGAGGTCCCGAAACAAAGACTGACATTTAGCAGTATGACCATTGAACATATAAGCACTCATCAGTGCATTATAAATAGAAGTCGTCTTCATCCTCTTGTTTATAGCCTCGGTAAATAACTCAACGGAAAGTTCAACATTCTTAGCTTTACCTGCTATTATAATAGCCTCTGCATATTCCTCTGCGCTGATTGAAGTCCTACTAGAAACCTGCCGTCTTCTCCAATCAAAAACCTGTAACATAAGCGAAAAAAATCAAAAGAAAAATAGATAGTTAAACACCAACATTTCCTAAGCACGGTAAAGATTAACCATCCCTTACATTCAATATTACTTGTCTGTAGTTGTCGGTTTTGATATTTTTCAAAAGACGCAAGCACATTTCACATAACCAAACCAAACCAATCCATTGTGTTTTTGTCTTTTAGATAGCCGGCACTCCATGATCACGTCGAATCCTTATGAAAATGAATCAAGAACGAAATCGCGCTAAAGCTAGGGCGTCACCCGTAAGTGGCGCGCTGTGTGGCCTGAGCACAGTGATAAGTGAGCAAGGGTCGCTGTATCTCCATCGGCACCCGGATACAGTGTTAAATGAGCAAGGGGGCTATAGAAACTTCTTTTCGAACGACTCCACTCAAAGTTGTTTGGGAGCATATGCTCCTATCAACTTTACACGGGACACACAAAAGAAGTACTTTGATCCTATTGGACGGGGAAGGGTGAAGAAGCTAGGACAGAAGGGTAGAGTTCAAGAGAGCAAAATGCGTTTAGGAACGTGGAATATAGGAACCTTGACGGGAAAATCTATGGAAGTAGTAGAAGTTATGGTGAGGAGAAGGATAAATATTATGTGCCTACAAGAAACTAAGTGGGTTGGTCGTAAGGCAAAGGATCTAGAAAACTCAGGGTTTAAACTATGGTATTCGGGCACAAATAGAACGAGAAACGGTGTTGGCATCATCGTGGACAAGACCTTGACACAAGATGTTGTAGATGTCAAGAGGGTAGGAGATAGAATCATGGCAATCAAGATTGTAATAGGACAAGAACTTATCAATGTGATTAGTGCGTACGCACCTCAAGTAGGGTTGGATACGAGTTCGAAGGAGAAATTTTGGGAAGACCTTGGAGACTTGGTGCAAGGAATTGCTCAGACGGAGAAGTTATTTATAGGAGGAGATTTAAATGGACACGTGGGCAGGGAGACAGGCAACTATGGAGGTTTTCATGGTGGCCATGGTTTTGGGGAGAGAAACGAGGATGGGGAAGCTATCTTGGATTTTGCAATGGCATATGATCTCTTCTTAGCCAACACCTTCTTTAAGAAGAGAGAAGAACATGTGATTACCTACAAGAGTGGGTCGTCAAAAACACAAATAGATTTTCTTCTAATGAGGAAAGGGGATCGTATAACTTGTAAGGATTGCAAAGTTATACCAGGAGAGAGCGTGACTAATCAACATCGCTTGTTGGTGATGGATGTACATATCAAAAGAGTGAGAAAAAAGAACAAGACTTGGAAGTGCCCAATGACTAGATGGTGGAATCTAAAAGAAGAAAAACAAGCCATTTTCAAAGAGAAAGTAATCACCCAGTGTGTGTGGGATAGAGAGGGGGAAGCTAACCAAATGTGGGATTCCATGGCTAGTTGTATCCGCAAAGTAGCAAAAGAGGTATTAGGAGAGTCCAAGGGCTTTGCCCCACACCAAAAGGAATCTTGGTGGTGGAATGAGGAGGTACAAGCAAAGGTGAAGGCTAAGAAGGAATGTTGTAAAGCCTTATACAAGGATAGGACCGATGAAAATGGTGAAAGGTATAGAAAAGCGAAGCAAGAGGCGAAGAAAGCTGTGAGAGAAGCTAAGTTAGCGGCTTATGACGATATGTATAAGCGACTAGATACCAAAGAAGGAGAGTTGGATATCTATAAACTAGCTAGAGCAAGGGAAAAGAAGACAAAGGACCTAAACCAAGTGAGGTGCATCAAGGATGAGGATGGAAAGGTTCTTGCTACGGAGAACGCGGTTAAAGACAGATGGAAAGGTTATTTTCATAATCTTTTCAATGAAGGACATGAAAGGAGTGCTTCTTTAGGGGAGTTGAGTAACTCAGAAGAGTGTAGAAACTACTCTTTTTATCGTAGAATCCGGAAGGAAGAAGTGGGTGTAGCTTTGAAGAAGATGAAGCATAGAAAAGCAGTAGGCCCAGACGATATACCAATCGAAGTGTGGAAAGTTTTGGGAGAGACAGGTATAACATGGCTCACTGACCTTTTCAATAGGATTTTGAAAACGAAGAAGATGCCGAATGAGTGGCGAATGAGCACTTTGGTGCCTATCTACAAGAATAAGGGCGATGTACAAAATTGCATGAACTATAGGGGAATTAAGCTAATGAGTCATACAATGAAGCTCTGGGAGAGAGTCATTGAGCATAGATTGAGGCAAGAGACACGGGTTTCGGACAACCAATTCGGGTTCATGCCAGGGCGCTCAACCATGGAGGCAATCTATCTCCTACGAAGATTGATGGAAAGATATAGAGATGGGAAAAAGGATTTACACATGGTCTTTATAGATTTGGAAAAAGCGTATGATAGGGTCCCAAGAGACATTCTTTGGAGGATTTTAGAGAAGAAAGGAGTACGAGTAGCATATATCCAAGCTATACAGGATATGTATGAAGGAGCAAAGACTGCCGTAAGAACTCATGAAGGACAAACCGAAAGCTTTCCCATAACTGTAGGATTACATCAAGGCTCATCCTTAAGTCCTTACCTTTTTGCGTTGGTAATGGATGAGTTAACAGGACATATTCAAGGTGATATTCCTTGGTGTATGCTTTTCGCAGACGATATAGTGTTGATAGATGAAACTCAGGAAGGGGTAAATGCAAAGCTTAACCTTTGGAGAGAAGTGTTGGAATCTAAAGGTCTTCGCCTAAGCCGATCAAAGACAGAATATATGGAGTGCAAGTTCAGTGCAAATGGAGGCCAAAACGAGTTAGGGGTGAGGATCGGAGATCAAGAAATACCAAAGAGCGACCGTTTTCGTTACCTAGGATCTATCTTGCAAAAGAACGGAGAATTAGATGGAGATCTCAACCATAGAATACAAGCTGGATGGATGAAGTGGAAGAGTGCATCCGGCGTGTTGTGTGACCGCCGTATGCCACTAAAGCTCAAGGGAAAATTTTATAGGACGGCAATAAGGCCGGCGATGCTGTATGGCACAGAATGTTGGGCGGTGAAGCATCAACACGTACACAAAATGGGTGTAGCGGAGATGAGGATGCTTCGTTGGATGTGTGGGCACACGAGAAAGGATAAGATTAGGAATGAGGATATCCGGGGTAAAGTAGGAGTAGCCGAAATTGAAGGAAAGATGAGAGAAAATCGGTTACGGTGGTTTGGACATGTGCAAAGAAGGCCTACTGACGCTCCGATTAGAAGATGCGACTATGGGACAGAGGTTCAGGGCCGAAGGGGCAGAGGAAGACCTAGGAAAACTTTGGAAGAGACCCTAAGAAAAGACTTAGAGTACTTGGATCTAACGGAGGACATGACACAGGACAGAACACAATGGCGTTCTAAGATTCATATAGCCGATCCCACTCAGTGACTTGGATTTTCCAAGTCTCCAACCGAGAAGTTTTCCTCACTCGGGAAATTAAGGGAACACTACCTCAACTTATATGCTCCACTCACAAAGCTTCAACATACAAGCTTCAACAAAAGAAAATTCAAAGAACTTAGCGAAGAAGGCTTTGGTGTATTTAACACAATACGTTGAAATGAAGGAAAGCTTATTTATTGATATCCCCGATAAGTTACAAATATGTACATATACTTGAGTCAAAATAAACAAACAAGAGGGAGCCTTCACAAAGGTTGCTTAGGAGAAGTCTCAGCAGTCGGTAGAGCCCCAGAAAGAGAAGGCACCGGAGGGGGATCATTCGGAGCCTCAGTACTGGACAAAACCCTAGAAGGAGGAGGCATCAGAGATTGATCATTTGGAGCTTCATTACGCGGTACAGCCCCAGAAGACGAAGGCAATAAATGCCTTTGGAACAAACCCACAAATCTCTGATGATCAAGTAAAACCTGACCATCAGATTCCTTCATCTGGTCAAGCTTCCTCTTCATGTTTGTAGCATAGTCATGTGCGAGCCGGTGCAACTGTTTATTCTCATGCTTGAGCCCTCTAATCTCCTGTTTGAGACTCATCACTTCAGCCGCCAATGATTCAACTTGGCGGGTTCGAGCAAATAGGCGTTGGGCCATATTAGACACAGAACCTGCACACTGAACACTGAGAGCCAGAGAATCCTTAACAGACAACTCATCAGACCGTTTGGAAAGTAGTCTGTTATCTTTGGGAGTGAGAAGGTTCCTGGCCACTACCGCAGCGGTCATATCATTCTTCATCACGGAATCCCCAACGGTAAGAGGACCAGTAGGGGAGACGAAGGATGGGCGCCATATGTTGTCTGGAGAAGGCGGGGCTGCCTCTTCAACAAGGTTCAAGTCAAAACGACGGTCGGAGGGGCCAGACATTTTCAAAGGTGTTGAAGAGAGAAGAGGTCGGACAAATCAAGATCTTAGAAGTGCAAGAATGGAGCTTCTACTGGTGGATATTCAAGTGTGCTTTGGAACTTAATGTCAGCCCCTATAAAAATCTGCACTCGACGAAGCTTCAGAAATCGAAGAGGCGCCTGCTCAGAAATCGAAGAGGCGTTTGCTTTCTCAAAAGCTGGGCTGCTCAGAGACCACGAGGGTCGATCTCAGAAATCGAAGAGGTGTTTGCTTTCTCAAAAGCTAGGCTGCTCAAAGACCACAAAGGCTGATCTCAGAAATCGAAGAGGCTTGCTTTCTCAAAAGCTGGGCTGCTCAGAGACCACGAGGGCCGATTTCAGAAATCGAAGAGGCACCTACTTTTCCAGCCTTGTCAGCACCTGTCACACGCACACTCAGCTTTGCTGAAATTATGGGCATTCTGTCGAAGATTTTTGGCGAAGTAAAAAGCACATGAATCGTACTGTTCAATCACCCACTCCCCACACGCAACAGTAGCTCATGGGTACCACAGATAACTTTGCCAAAGTTCTCTGACAAAGTTGAGACACGTGAAGCTTGCAGCTCCCACTACATCGCTCTGACCAAGAAGGGTAAAAGAATTGCAAAGAAACAACACTAACAAAGTTTAGACACATAAATTTTGAAGGTCTAGCTACCATATTATTACCCACAAGGGTAAAGGAACAGTACCACTGCTGGATAATTGGAAAGTCCCGGTGTGTCAACCTCTGTGCTTCGTGGCAAGGTAGACTAGCAAACATGCCCAACCTTTACTCACATTCGAGAAAACACTCCTAACAAGATTGCTTGCTCCAAAATCGAAGAGGCACCGCCCTCCGAATCTCGAGAGCCAGACTCCCAACATGATTACTTTCTCAAAAATCGAAGAGAGGGTAAAGGAACAGTACCACTGCTGGATAATTGGAAAGTCCCTGTGTGTCAACCTTTGTGCTTCGTGGCAAGGTAGACTAGCAAACATGCCCAACCTTTACTCACATTCAAGAAAACACTCCCAACAAGATTGCTTGCTCCAAAATCGAAGAGGCACCGCCCTCCGAATCTCGAGAGCCAGACTCCCAACATGATTACTTTCTCAAAATCGAAGAGAGGGTAAAGGAACAGTACCACTGCTGGATAATTGGAAAGTCCCTGTGTGTCAACCTCTGTGCTTCGTGGCAAGGTAGACTAGCAAACATGCCCAACCTTTACTCACATTCGAGAAAACACTCCCAACAAGATTGCTTGCTCCAAAATCGAAGAGGCACGGCGCTCCGAATCTCGAGAGCCAGACTCCCAACATGATTACTTTCTCAAAAATCGAAGAGACACCGCTCTCCGAATCTCGAGAGCCAGACCCCCAGCAGGATTGCTTTCTCAAAAATCGAAGAGGCATCGTTCTCCGAATCTCGAGAGCCAAACCCCCGACAGGTCTGTAATCTTCACACGCAACATCAGCTTTCCAGATACCACAAACCACTTTTTCAAAGTGCTCTGACAGAGTTAAAACATGTGAAGCTGGCAGCTCCCACTACCGTGCTATAACCAAGCAGGGTAAAGGAATAGCATTATTACTTGATGTTAGGGAGACTCCTATATATGTCGACTTCCATCCCTAACGGACAGGCAGACCTGCAAAAATGCTCAACCCTTTCTCTTATCTGAGAGGGCACTCCCAACAAAGCCTTTCGAAATATTCAGCTTTCTTTCCCCCCGATAATACCTCTGTAAACAAGCTATACTAGAGCAAGAATATCTCATATCATCAGGGTTAAAAGCAAGAGTATCCCATATCATGCTTTTTCCCTGTCTTTTCCTTTGACCTTGTTCTTACCTGCAAGACAAGGAGAAAGAGAGCAATCAGTCAACACTTGGAATCAAGCTTCCAGCCAGGAACTGACTGCCTGGAACCCCTTACCTGATTACTTACCTGGCATTGCTCTCGAGTACTCATCTTCAACATCTTATGCTTCCAGGGAAGATACCGCATCTGCCTGAGGAACAGATAGGGCAAGTGAGAAGGATACAAGGAAGCATGTGGAGACAAGTGTAACAGCACACGTGCCGATACATCCACTACTCTATCAAAAGCAAAAGTATCCCATATCAGCCGGGTCGAACGTACTCTAGATTTGATGGACTTGTTTTGACCCTCAAATTCTTCAGTCGGCCTTATACTCTGGAGGAAACCAGAAAACCCTCCAGCCCAGTTCAAGAATAAGCCTGTGGAAAGTTACTTCTTCAAAAGCAAAAGTATCCCATATCATCTCTCCTCATTTTTCTTCTCTTTATCCTTCATGCTGCCTGCAAGATAGGGAGAATGTGAACAATCAGCCGGAGCTCTGATTGCTTACCTTGTCTGTCACCTCTTTCAGCAGATCCCCCAGCTCGGCGACTTGGGGGACTCCTACTACATGGTTTGTATCTCGCTTGACCAAGCATGAAACTACAAGTAAGCTTCAAGTGAAATTGATACATTACCTTGTGCATCTCCACCAGTTACAGATACCACCCCTGGATGGAGGAAGAGTACTTCCAGAGAAGATGCCACATCTACCTATGAGACAGATAAGGCAAGTCAAGACGATACCACACTCCGGTACTTAGAAGTTTCGTGGCTACGAGATCATTCTCCCACAATATTTCCTAAAGTCATTTGTACTAAATCATTCACTTGTACTCACTAAAGGAGAGCTTGAACCTATGTACTTGTGTAAACCCTTCACAATTAATGAGAACTCCTCTATTCCGTGGACGTAGCCAATCTGGGTGAACCACGTACATCTTGTGTTTGCTTTCCTATCTCTATCCATTTATATCCACACTAATGACCGGAGCAATCTAGCGAAGATCACAAAAAGTGATCGTTTTCGCTACCTAGGATCTATCTTGCAAGAGAACGGAGAATTAGATGGAGATCTCAACCATAGAATACAAGCTGGACGGATGAAGTGTAAGAGTGCATCCGGCGTGTTGTGTGACCGTAGTAGGCCACTGAAGCTCAAGGGAAAATTTTATAGGACGGCAATAAGGCCAGCGATGTTGTATGACACAGAATGTTGGGCGGTGAAGCATCAACGTACACAAAATGGGTGTAGCGGAGATGAGGATGCTTCGTGGGATGTATGGGCACACGAGAAAGGATAAGATTGGGAATTAGGATATCCGAGGTAAAGTAGGAGTAGCCAAAATTGAAGGAAATATGAGAGAAAATCGGTTCCGGTGGTTTGGACATGTGCAAAGAAGGCCTACTGACGCTCCGGTTCGAAAATGTGACTACGGGACAGAGGTTCGGGGCCGAAGGAGTAGAGGAAGACCTAGGAAAACTTTGGAAGAGACCCTAAGAAAAGACTTGAGTACTTGGATTTAACGGAGGACATGACACAAATGAGCGCAATGGCGTTCTAGGATTCATATAGCCGACCCCACTTAGTGGGAAAAGGCTTTGTTGTTGTTGTTGTAGATAGTCTTAAAACTCAGATTAATTCACCATGAACCCTAATCGGAATAGGCCAATCTTTCATTTCATAAAATCTGATTCCAAGTTAGTGCAACAAAAGTGTGCATATTGTGAATGGCGTACCAAAAATGCCTACTTTGAGCGAAATCTTTCCGAAAAAAAAAAATGGATCCATATAGAATTACAGATACAGAATTAACAAATGCAGAACAATGGCAATTTAGTGGACTTTCATGCTGAATAATTGAACATACAACCTAGAAAAGAACACTAATTTACAAGTAAATTAATCGAAACCTCATACTAAAACCGAAAAAGCTTCAAACTTTAAAGCTGAAGTCTCAAACTTTTATATCAGAAATTACCTCCAGGGCCAAATGAGGCCACGAACGCAGCTGATTCAGAAGCTCAACGACACCCTCTCCGCTTTTCCATTTACGGAGGGAGGAACATACCTTCGCTTCCAAAATTCTAACAATCTTCTCAGAATCCCCAACATTCTGAACCAGTTCGTCCCTCACCCTGGACACCGTGCGGGCCAGATCCTCCCTGGCCCTGAGATCTTGCGTCGAGGGCTTGTCGCTGAACAAGCCGATGATGCTTGAGAAGGAGATGAGCGGAGGAGGAATGGGTCTGAGCATTGACGTCCTGGGTGCGTCTGTAATTTGGGTAGTTGGTGCGGGTGAAAGTGTAGGGGGAGTGTTGTGGGGTTTTGGAGGCGGCGGCGACGGCGGCGGATGAGGATCTGTGGCGGGAGAGGAGCTCAGATTGGGCGGCGTCGGATAGCTTCCAAACTCGCTTCATTGGTTGGTGTTGTGACTGGTGACCGTTGTATCTTCTGGGGTTTACCAAGGGTTTACCTAAGATTTAGTAAAAGGATCCCCTGGAATCCGGGGATCCGTGATCCCGTCAATTTATCCGTATCATATGGTTAAAAATTATTAAAATTTAAAATTTAAAATTAAATATAAATAGTACTGATCGCACGATGTACGATGAATGAATATGATCACGGAATCTTCCGAATCTCTAGAAAAAAAAAGATCTAGCACAATTTGAAACTATTTTGATTTCAATTTTTTGTTGTAGAACAGTGGATGTCCATTCAAAGAATTAAATAATGGATCATTCCACTATATGCTAAAGCTTCCTTCATACGACACATTTTCTATATAAATACAAACCCCACATAAGTCTTTAAATGGGTGAGAAGTTCATGGAAGAAATTGTGATGGAAGAAAGAGGAAAGAAAAAGAGAGAGAGGAGAGGAGATAACAGTGAGAGTTATTTTTGTACTCATATTATTCCAAATTATAATGAAAGCACCACTGCCCTGAGAATGTACTTCAGTCACACTGACGGTAGAGGAACCTTGTAAATTTTGTGTCTTATTTCTTTTATTCCACTGCACACACTATCGTTTTTACAATGCTCTTGTGTCGGTGGAAAGAAACGAGATTTACTAGCCTTATCTCAGATCACACGATCATATCTTGAGCTCCATTTGGCTTGCTGTCATCTTTGGTTACTGTTGATGACCTGCATGAGCAAGCAGGCACCTAATATCAACATCTTCAAGGACTCGAGATGGAGCATCTTCACCATGGGACTCATCTGCCTTCTCGTCGCCGACGTCGGAGGACAGGCTTCGTCATCCGCACCTGACGGCTACGTCCGCGGCGTCTGACGTCCTTTAGGAACACGTGGCAATCTGCGTAGGCAGCCGCTGCAAGCGGAGATCAAGGAGGACGGCAAACTCCATGTCACTGTCAATAAACCATCTCTGTAACAGGCTGGAAACAGCCGCACCAATAACATAGAGATTCACATCAAGGAGTATGGTATAAAACTTTTCTTTGATCTTACTTGGCTTTAGCTTTTGTTTCTTTATTTTTGCAGAAGTTGCAGATGCATGCTGGCACAAAAATGGAGATGGGAAGCTTGTCTGGTCTACCAGGTTTGATAACCAGAGCCTACACCAAGATAAATAAAATAAAGAAAAGGTTTTTGGTGCTTCGCGACACCATGTGGAAGAAATAATAAAAAAATAAAAAAATGGAAATGAAGACAAAGGTGCACGGCACCATGTGGAAACTAAGAGAAAAAATAATAATAACAAAAAGACAAGGAGGGATGGTGCATCATCATGTGATAAGGAAAGAGACTGATGAGCTTGAAAAAAAAAACAAATAAAAAGGGACAAAAGGTAGTGGTAAAATAAAAGGTTATAATACTTTTTATTTATGTAAATGGTGTTGGCTTAAAACACTTTCACAAATTCTATTTACTTTAAAGCAATTTATTTATCATGGACGGTTTTACCGCCTACTGCTTTAAGTTTTGATTTATGTGAATGGTGCTGAATTAAAACCCTTGTCACAAGCTTTATTTACTTAAATGCAATTTATTTACTATGGCTGGAATTACCGCCTATTGCTTTAATTTATTTATTGTACTTATCTTTTGTTACGATGAGTATATAACAAGGACGCGAAGTTCCTTGAACAGATCAGAATCTGCAGTTTCTTGATCCTCATCATATAAAATGATTGAACCCGAAGTTCCATTATACAAAGAGATCATGCATGAAGTCCCTTGATCCTGAAGATCAAGATGTGAAGTTCCTAGATGAGTACCGTAAGTTTGAAGTGTCGTAGTGCCTCAACTTAATTGTAATAAAAACCATAAGAGTCTCAGTCTACAGACTATTAAATAAGGACCAAAAGTTTCTTATGTCCATACTCAAAATGGTTTAGCAAAAACATTTATTAAACGGATGAAATTGATTACCATTGCTCTACTCATGAAAACAAAATTGCCAGTTTTTTCATGGGTACATGCTATTTTGCATGATGCATTATTAATTCGGTTGAGACATGTTACCAACCATTAATAGTTCTTAATACAACTCGTGTTTGGAAACTAGCCAAACATTATACATTTACGAGTTTTTGGTTGTGTTATCTATGTGCCTATTGCACTGCCACAACGTATTGAAATGAGGCATCATCGCAGATTAGGCCATGTTGAACACCATCTATCATTCAATTTTGGAACCCTTGACTGGGGATATGTTTACCGCGTGGTTTGCAGACTATCATTTTGATAAGACAATTTTCCCACCGTTAGGGGGAGAAAATAACATCGTTCCAGAAGAACGATGAGAAAATATCATTCTAGAAGAATGATGAGAAAAGACCGTTCTAGAAGAACGAAGAGAATTTATCTTATTTTGATTCATGAAGTTATCAACATGAAAATGAAGTAAGAATAATTGAATGATGCAACGATGTATCAATCAAATGCTAGATACATTTAATGATGCAAGAAAGTGATGAAATCACATATATTTGCTGCAAATGTGTCTACAAGAATTGATGTCCTTGTTGAAAAAAAATAATAATAATGAGGCAGCAAATGATTTATCTATTGTACGCCTGAAGCGTGGCAGACCTTCAGACTCAAAAGGTTCAGTCATTCGAAAGAAGAAGAATATGACACTATTGAACTATTGCATTCCCGAATCATAATTGTTGCATGCCAGAAGCATTACAGTCGCCGCATGAATATACGATAATCCGCGAACATTGGAATGTTGATGTCTTATGCATGAAGTATGATAGATGTATAGGTTCCAATGGCTCAACTCTCCGGAAGTAGAGATTAAAATCCAAGCTCTATAACGCTCAATAGGAGGTTATGATCTGCATTATCTAAATTATGACTATCCTAGAAGAGATAATATAATGCCCTTGAAGAGGCAATGGATATCCAAAGAAATGAAAAGCTTTTATGCATGCGCATGCACATGAGAATATGGGATCATGGATTGATGATAACCAATGGTAATTTTGGTTTTTATAAGTAGCTACAAAATCATCAATGAACTGTGTTGATATTGAGTCCCGTTTTTTTTCATCAACAAAATTATTGGCCAAAAATGGAGAAAGGCAATTCCATTACAATTTTGTAAGAACGTGAAAAAATGAACCTATATTCTTGAATACAATACAAATAGCCAAAAGATGTTGAATCAAGGAGTTTACATATGGGCATTTGTAATACAGTGTAATACACTCACATGATATGACACAAGGTTACTAATTGAAACCTGAAATTATACTCTTGTAAATGAGTTCACATGAATGGAGAATTATATACGAAGGGTTGTGAGTTGCCCACATCATATCTCCATAAGTAAATCCCTCAAGTATACATGGGAGCAAATTGCTCTGTATAAATTCCAAAGGAAAATGTGTCATGAAGTGTAGAAAATCCCTGAAGGATTCAAATTGCTTGAAGTAAGCCCCTGAAGGGTAAGGCATGAAATATGTACTCAATACCAATGAATGATATAAATTGCCTTAGTGAGTACTATCACTATGATATTGTTGCAACGTACTAAAATCTCTTGCAAGAGTCAATGACTTTAAATTAGAACTCCTGAAGAGTTGATGATATTAAATTGGGACTCCTGAAGAGTCAAGAAATATTATAAAGTGTTGAGAGAAATATTATCTCGAGCTACAGATCGAACAATTTACCAACACGAATCTTATCCATGATGTTTATGATATTAAAAGAACCATATGGATTAAACATTATGAGTTAAATACTCAAATAATGTTGACACTAAGAATGATCATTTATCTTCGTGAGGGTAAAGGTAAATTGATATTTAGTCAAGAAGTAACACATTTTAGTGAAGTATATGCTTTATTGTATTTTGCACAATACATTGAATGAAATAAAGTTTATCTATTAATATCTCTAAGAAATTACAAATATGTGCATACACATGAGTTAAAACAAACAAACAGGATGAAGCCTTTACAAAGGTTGCTCATGTGAAGCCTCAGTGCTCGGCAGTATCCCAGAAGGAAGAGGCACTGGAGATTGATCATGTGGCACTCCAGTACTTGGCAAAACACCATAAAGGGAAGGCATCAGTTGCTTTCGAAATCTAGCAACGAACCTCTAGTGATCACTTTGAATCCGACTTTCAGATTCCTGCAGCTGGTCAAGCTTTCTTTTCATTCTCTTCGAGTAATTATTTGCAAGCACGTGTAACACTATATTCTCGTGCTTGAGCCCTTTGATATCTTGTTTAAGACTTGCCACCTCAGCCATCAATGATTCAACTTGACGAGTTTAAGTAAGTAGGCGTTGGCCCATATTGGATACAGAGTCCGCACACTAAACACTGAGAGCCAAAGAGTTTTGAACGGCCAACTCGTCAGACCGTTTTGAAAGGATTATGTTATCATTTGGAGTAAGAAGATTCCTAGCTACCACAGTAGTGGTTATGTTATTCTTCATCACAGAGTCCCCAACTGTAAGAGGACCATTAGAAGATAAGAATAACGGACACCATATATTATCATGACGATGCTCGTCTGTATCAATCCTAAGACTCAAATCTAAACAAATGTTAGATGGGAAAGCCATTTTCAGAAATGATGAAGAAAAAAAAAGTTAAATAAAATCTCAGAAGTGCAAGAAGGGAAACATTTCTACAGGTAGTAACTTTCTAAGCATACTCTTGAACATAATAGATGTCTCTATAAAAGAAGAGGCAACATAGCCATTTGTTCAGAGATTGAAGAGGCACCGCTATTCGAATTTCAAAAGCCAGATTTTCCTAAATAAAGTTCGTTGGCATTTTTCAAACACAATCTCAGCTTTTTCTGATATCGCGTGCAACTTTGTAAAAGATCTCTGACAAAGTTGAAAACGCGTAAATCTTACTATTCTAATTACACAACAGTTGCTGACAAGAGTAAAGACACCGCACCACCACTTGCTATTGGGAAATCTCTATATATGTCGACCTTCATCCTCTATTCCATGGCAAGGCATACATCCAAAACTCCTAACTTTCTTTCATCTCCGAGAATATATCTTCAACAAAGCATATCGAAATACTCAGTTTTCTTCCTCTCCGAGAATACCTCTTCAAAACAAGTCATACCAGAGCAAGAGTACCTCATATCATCAGGGACGAGAGCAAGAGTATCTCATATCATGCAATCTTCCTGTCATTTCCTTAGTCCTTGTTCTTACCTGCAAAGACAAGGATAAAGAAAGCAATATGTCGGAACCTCTACTCAAACTTTCGGTAAGGAACCGACTGCCTGGAACCTTTCCTGATTGCTTACCTAGCATTGCTCTCGAGTACTCATTTTAAACTGCTGATATGATAATTGGAGCTGCCAAGCATGATGAGTCGCTGAGAAGTGATGAACCATTCAAATGCAAAGGTTGCATTCTATTCCTGCATCAGTGGACAAATCCTAGAAGAGAAGGTGCCACACATGCATGAGGAAAACCAGAGGAAATACTACTTATGCAAGGAGAACAAGTAAGGCAAGTGAAAATGATATATTGAAGCATGTGGAGACAAACGCAATGAACACGTGCTGATTCATCCCCGACAAAGCCGAAGATCACTTGCCACGTGAAGCTCCTCATGGTCCAATTTCATTCAAGATCAAGCCTCGAAGTCCTTAAAGAAATCACAAGTCTGATTCAAGATCAAGTGTCCACCACCCTTGAATCAAATTCCGCTCCAGATAAAAAGAGTAAATTCAGATCTTTGATGCAAGTCTAGCAGAAATCCCTCCAGCTCATTTCAAGAAATAGCCTATGGAAAGTTAACAAGTAAAGCACCATTTTTCGGCAACTCTTCTTACTAAGAAACCAAAGCAAAATGATCAACGATTAGCCTAAATGATTTGAAATTAGGGGGAGCATCCAAAAACAGATCAAGATTTTAACGAGTCAATCGAAGACTTGTGGCCATCCAAGGGGGAGTGTTGTAGAACAGTGGATGTCCACTCAAAGAATTAAATAATGGGTCCTTCCACTATATGCTGAAGCTTCCTTCATACGACACATTTTCTATATAAATACAAACCCCACATAAGTCTTTAAATGTGCGAGAAGTTCACAGAAGAAATTGTGATAGAAGAAAGAGAAGAAAAAGAGAGAAAGAGGAGATGAAAGAATAGTGAGAGTTATCTTTGTACTCCTATTATTCCAAATTATAATGAAAGCACCACTGCCGCCCTGATAACGTACTCCAGTCACACTAACTGTAGAGGAACCTCGTAAATTTTGTGTCTTGTTTCTTTTATTCCACTGCATACACTGTCGATTTTACAACATTTTTATTATTTTAAAAATTACAATTTTCAGTACATGAATCCGAAAGTTACCCTCTTAAGTTTACAAAATTTGTGTCTCAATTTTTAGTTTTTAATTTTAATTTTTTTAAGCTTAAAAGTAGTAACAAACATCAGTTTATCTAAACTATTATTGTCAACTTTTTTTCCTATTTTGCCCTCATTTTTATACACATTATTGACAAAAGGAGGGAAAAATAGTAATTTTGTACCTTTTGACAAAATGACAATCATATCCCTATTTTACCCTCTTTTTTATACTTATTTTTTCAATTTTACCCTCACTTTTGATACACAATATTTACATAAGGAGGACAAAATAGTAATTATGTAACATTAAAAAAAATGCACTTATTAAGAGAAATTGTTAACACACACAAAGTGTGTGCTCTTTGCTAGTTTAAATAATAAAAACAAAATAATTATGAAACGGTCTCTAAATTAACTAGAATAATGTGCTCCTCAACATGTCAGTCTAAATTTCATTCCGTAATTTATATTAGATTAGAATATTTCTTGAAATATAGACTAATAATTGATGGATTAATTAAAGTAAATTAATTTCGTTAAACTTAATAATTAATTTATTCCTCAAAAAACGTCACTACCTTCCTAAATAAATGAATAAGCATGCCAAGAAAAGTTTGGATTTGAATTCGTGGTTTTCGGGCAAGCACACTGTTCTTACAAATTGACTTTGTCCATGTATGCATATTTTTGTATCACGTTTTGGTTTTTCATGTGTATGCGACGACTAATATACAAAACGTGATACAAAAATATCGTTTTTGGTTCACACAATTTTAGTAAATGAAGTGTTGGAGATTTTTCACCGCATTTAACACACAATGCGATATTCCAATAAATCTTATAACAAGTATATTTACTTATCAAACATTGTACCCACGATTTTTATTATAAATCAGCAGGTAGTCGCACTTATAATAACATCACATGCCGATATTAGAGTTTAAAAAGGTCAAAAGGATGATATAGGAGATATTTCCATTGAAATGTTCGAAAATCAATATGAAAAGGGCTGATAGGTAAACTTGATCCTATATTGGCGAGAGATAAGAAAATCAATGAATATCAACGATATTTATTGATTCACTATAGAAATTTTGCAGAACTTATTATAGATTTCCAACTTTTGAATTTTTTTGAGAAAATTTTCTTTTATTTTGATTAAATTTAAATAAGTTGATATCCATAGGAATAGACATCCACATGAATTAGCTTATCAACTCCCTGAACAGTACTATAAGAATTGGTACTGAACATCCCCCCTGTAATTGTGCATGCTCCCATAGCAATAATATATTTTGGTTTAGGCATTTGTTCATATAATCTTACTAAAGAAGGAGCCATTTTCATTGTTACTGTGCCTGCTGTTAAAATTAGGTCTGCCTGTCTAGGACTGGATCGTGGTACCAGTCCATAACGATCAAAGTCGAATTGTGAGCCTATTAATGAAGCAAATTCAATGAAGCAACAACTGGTACCATAGAGAAGCGGCCACAAACTGGAGAGTCTTGACCAATTTGAAAGATCACTTGATGTAGTTGAAATAACTGAATTTTGGGTTGTTCGATCAAGTAAAGGAAATTCAATAATGGAAGTCATAACTGTCTCAATCTTTTTTTTTATTGTTTGATGACTATTCAAGAGCTAAGACCATTACAATGCTCCTTTTCGCCATGCATAAATTGAACCAACAATTAGGACAAGCACGAAAATTAAAGCTTCTATAAATACGTATACTCCAAATACATCGAAACTCATTGCCCATGGATAAAGAAAAACTGTTTCAACATCAAAAACAACAAAAACTAGAGCAAACATATAATAACGGATTCTAAATTGTAACCAAGCATCCCCCATTGGTTCTATTCCCGATTCATAACTCGAAAGTTTTTTTGGTCCTTTGCTAATCGGGGCTAAAACTCCGGAAATTAGAAATGCCAAAATAGGAATAACACTTGATAC
The DNA here is from genome assembly GCF_916048215.2 of Malus sylvestris. NCBI lineage: Eukaryota > Viridiplantae > Streptophyta > Magnoliopsida > Rosales > Rosaceae > Malus > Malus sylvestris. The sequence goes on along the minus strand of NC_062270.1, from coordinate 39,567,820 downwards.
TATCAGAAATGCCTAGAAAAAATCATATTCGTAAAGCAGAAACATAGACGTACTCCTATTAATGTGGAAAATATACCGTACTAGTTGATTCGAATTAGAATAAATTGTAAAATAATCCATAACTGTTTAGTCAAAACAACAGTTTATTTTGATCGAATCCCCCAGTTTCATTTGTTTCTCTCGTTTTCGCCGCAATTCAGATTACACTAAAGAAAACGAATTACAAATCGAAAATATAATTTTTTGTTTATAATTTCGAATTCTATAGAATTTTATTATATATATTATAAATAGAAAATAGAAATCTATAAAATATAGATTATATATTTCTATATATAATTTAAAAATATAGATTATATATTTCTATATATAATTTAGAATATATTTTCTATATATATCGAATTTAGAATATATAGATAATTTAGAATCTAATTTATTAGATAATAGATAATTTTTTATTTATAATTTATATACATATACTTTTTTTATATTTATATACTATATACATATACTTTTATTTATATACTATATACATATTTTATTTATATACTATATACATATACTATATATATAAAATATAGCATATTTTCATTTTCTTTTCATTTTTTATTTTCATTTTTAGGTTTTAGGGCTATACGGACTCGAATCGTAGACCTTCTCTGTAAAAAAGATCAAACTTCTTATTATCAAAATGATTTGAACTGTTTCAAAGACCCAACGTGCATTTTTTTGCATTGGGCTCTTTCATTAACTGATATAAATATCGGCTAGTCTACCACATTTTTCTTGACAGAAAGATAAAAAGATGGTTCCACGTGCTCTGATTTATTATGTGGATTCACTCCAATCCAGGAGCACTACCAAAGTGTTTCAAAGAAGGGTTATCCTGACGAAGGTATGCTTCTGTCCTAGATCAACTTAAGTTAAATAGAGTTTCTATCGCCCTCTTGAATCAAAACTAAAACTTCATACACATTAAAGTTCATAAGAACGAAAAGAGAGTTTTTTTGAGGTCCTTATACTCATTATGCCTGGCATTGAATAGACAGGGAATTCACCTTATCAATATCTCAAATCAATGAGGGGTTCTGACACCTAAATAGGCAACCGAATCGGACCAAACCCTTTGTCAGGCTATTGTTCTCTTGTTTTGTTCCCTAAAAGCAGTGTTCTAAACCGTGGGCTAGGCTGCCGCCTAGGCGCTGGATGGCGGGCCTCCGTCGCGATTATTATGAAATCGTTTAACAAATCGGAAGGGCTATAAATCGGTATCTAGGCGGCTGCTAGACGGGCTAGGCGGTCGTTGGGCAGGCAACGCGGGCTAGGCGGCCTCAGCGGCCTCTTTGTTTTGTAACAAAAAAAAAACTCTTTGTACTAACGACAATAGAGTGATCTGTTGAGGAAGGAGAGAGAGATCTGCAATTTTGTTGTTGAAATAAGAGAGAGAGAGCTGTCTGGAACTTCTTGAAACCATCGACGTCGGGGATCACCACTACACTGGCCTACACAATTCAGTTGATTTTTGAGTTGGGTTGGTCGGGATCTGTGTTTTGATGAATATGAAGGCTTGTTTGGTCGATGACAGGACGACACTGCAGGGAGAGGGTAACTGGGCAAGGCTTGCTTAAACCAGGGAGAAGCGAAGAGAGGGGATAGAGATTGGAGACTTTGGAATTGACGGCTTAAAGAAAAAGGAGATGAGAGTAAATGGGTTTGGGTAGGGAGAAGTGAAGAGAAGGGATGGGACTTTGGAATTGACGCATAAAGAAAAGTAAATGGATGTTAATGGGTTTGGGTGTCAGAATCAGAAATGATTCAATTAATAAAGGAAATTATTATTATTTTTTTTGGAAAGAAATTACTTTTTAATAAATAATGGATTGAGAATATATAATAAATTAAACAAAATATCTAGGAGTTTGTCAAATCTTTTATCATCTTTAGGTTAGGGTTTTCTTTGTAAATAACTAAATATACAAGGTCTTTTTGGGTTATGTTATTTTGGATGTATATACTTTGTGTATTTTTTTACTTTTATTTTTGCATTTTATGATTATGTTAGTATCCATAGAAGTATAGTTTGTTTTTAGGTGTAAATAAACACTTATTTACAAGATATATAATAAATTTACATAAATCCGCCTAGGCCGCCTATGCGCCCGCCTAGCCGCCTAGGCGCTAGGCCCCTGTCCACCGCCCGACTAGCGCCTATCGTTTTTTAGAACCTTGCCTAAAATTCATAGAGTAAGACATCGATTTCTCAATAAGATCAAATATTTTTTTGATTACATGATGGAGACTCCTCTGAAAAACATTGGCGCGCGTGTAAACGAGTTGCTCTACCTAACTGAGCTATAGCCCTTGTGATACATATTTTATCATGTAGATAATTTCTTGTCAAGATGAATATTACACGATCCAACATTATATCTCTTTGATACATTTGATTGGTATTGCTTATAAGTAATATTACATTTATAATCCATCAATGTGATAGGTCCCATTTGTTTCTCTTTGTGATGATAAATGACCTACTTAACTCAGTGGTTAGAGTATTGCTTTCATACGGCGGGAGTGATTGGTTCAAATTCAATAGTAGGTAGAACTTATTAGATACCAAAGTCAATGGTATCTAATAAGTTTTTCTACTCATCTTCTTTAATATCTTTTTTTATCGTTTTTGTTTCATTAGAATTTTATTCCACTTGATTGGAATTGATTCTTATTCAATCGGCAGGAACAAAATTAGGGACGAATAAGCAAAATAAGGTGTATAAACAGAAGTTCTGTTTATACACCTTATTTTGCTTATTCGGACGGACCAACTAGACTAGTTAAGACATCACATTAATAGCCTCTACTCGTGTCCTAGCTCGTCTGAGAGCTAAATTTGCCTCAATTCTTTGTCTCTTGCCTTCAGCTTTCCTCAAATTAGCTTCCGTTGTTTCAAGAGTTTGTTGAGCTTCTTGTGGATCAATGTCACTACCCTTCTCTGCATCATTTACTAAAACCGTGATCTCATTATTGCCTATTCTAGCAAAACCACCCATTAGAGCCATCGTTAACCATTGGTCGTTAAGGCGTATTCTCAAAATACCGATATCTATAGCTATGGCAATAGGTGCATGATTGGGTAATACGCCAATTTGTCCACTATTAGTAGATAAAATAATTTCTTTCACTTCCGAATTCCAAACAATTCGATTCGGGGTCAGTACACAAAGATTTAAGGTCATTTTTTCAATTTACTCTCCATTTCTAAGTTCCTAAGGTCGTAGCTTTCGCAGTAGCTTCATCGATGTTACCTACCAAATAAAAGGCCTGCTCAGGAAGGCTGTCTAATTCTCCAGAAAGGATCAATTAAAACCCTCTAATTGTTTTTGCTAAACCAACATATTTTCCTGGGGAACCGGTAAATACTACTGCTGCGAAAAAGGGTTGTGATAAGAAACGCTCAATTTTTCGTGCTCTTGCTATGGTTAAGCAATTGTCTTCAGATAATTCGTCCAACCCAAGGATAGCTATAATGTCTTGAAGTTCTTTGTAATGTTGTAAAGTTTCTTTAACCCTTTGCGTAGTTTCATAATGTTCTTCACCGACGATACGAGGTTGGAGCATAGTTGATGTTGAATCTAAAGGATAAACTGTTGGATAGATACCCTTGGCAGCTAATCCTCTTGATAGTACGGTAGTAGCATCTAAATGTGCAAATGTCATGGTCGGAGCAGGATCGGTCAAATCGTCCACAAGTACACAAACTGCTTGAATAGAAGTTATAGACCCCTTTTTGGTAGAAGTAATTCTTTCTTGTAAAGTACCCATTTCAGTACTAAGGGTAGGTTGATAACCCACAGCGGAAGGCATTCTACCCAATAAAGTGGATACTTCGGATCCTACTTGGACAAAACAGAAGATATTGTCGATAAATAGAAGTACGTCTTGTTCATTAACATCTCGAAAATATTCAGCCATAGTTAGGGCGGTTAAACCTACTTTCATACGAGCTCCTGGTGGTTCATTCATCTGACCGTAGACTAGAGCTACTTTTGATTCTGCAATATTTTGTTCATTAATTACTCCACATTCTTTCATTTCCATGTAAGATCATTTCCTTCACGAGTACGTTCATCTACTCCGCCAAATACGGATACACCCCCGTGAGCTTTGGCAATGTTGTTGATCAATTCCATAATGAGTACTGTTTTACCTACTCCAGCTCCTCCGAATAGTCCTTATTTTCCTCCACGACGATAAGGGGCTAAAAGGTCTACTACTTTAATTCCTGTTTCAAAAATAGATAATTTTGTATCTAACTGTATAAAGGTAGGTGCATATCTATGAATAGGAGATGTTGTGTGAGTATCTACAAGACCTAAATTATCAACCGACTCTCCAAGCACGTTGAAAATTCGTCCTAGAGTCGCTCCGCCGACTGGAACACTTAGAGAAGCTCCGGTGTCAATCACTTTCATTCCTCTCTTTAGACCATCTGTAGCACTCATAGCTACAACTCTAACTCGATTATTTCCTAATAATTGTTGTACTTCACAAGTCACATTAGTTTGTTGACCAACATCATCTCGACCCCTAACTACCAGAACGTTGTAAATATTAGGCATCTTGCCCGGTGGAAAAGCTACATCCAGTACCGGACCAATGATTTGAGCTATACGCCCCAAGTTTTTTTTTTCAAGTGCAGGAACCCCAGGACCAGAAGTAGTAGGATTTATTCTCATAATAAAATATGTCGAATTTTTTTGCGAAAATTACTGAAATAAAAAATAAATGTTCGATAGCAAAACAAGTTAAGTTGATCAGTTAATTCAATAAGAAATAGGCCTTAGCGCTCGATTTCGTTGGTACCATCCAACTGAATCCAATTCAATTGTTTACTTATTCAATTTCAGTGAATTGAAAAATTCAACCAAAACCCATTTTCAAAACATCAAGTGTATGAAATATTTTTTTGATAAAGTCTTTTATTTGCCTATCATTATAGACAATACCTTCCATATTATCTATGGAATTCGAATCCCAACCCTATAAATTACGATTTATTTTTTCTATCTCATTGGTCCTTATTTACGATATCAGCATATCGATTTACGCTTAGCCTATTATTTTTAGCCTAGTATTTTTCATGTTTATGGACGAATTATGCATATTTTTATATTTAGGATTTACATATACAACATATATCACTGTCAAGAGCGAGTTTCTTATTATTTAGATATTTCGATTAAAAAAAGTAAGATATTAGAAACTTGAAAAACAAAGATTGGGTTGCGCCATACATATGAAATAGTATACAATAATGATGTATTTGGCGAATCAAATACCACGGTCTAATAACGAACCGTTCTGATTAGTTGATAATATTAGTTGATAGTTTTGTGAAAGATTCCTGTGAAAGGTTTCTTTAACTTCATAATTTATGTCGAGTAGACCTTGTTCTTGTGAGAATTTCTAATTGATTAGTTATAGGGAGGGACTTATGTCACCACAAACAGAGACTAAAGCAAGTGTTGGATTCAAAGCTGGTGTTAAAGATTATAAATTGACTTATTATACTCCTGACTATGAAACTAAAGATACTGATATTTTGGCAGCATTTCGAGTAACTCCTGAACCTGGAGTTCCACCTGAGGAAGCAGGGGCCGCGGTAGCTGCTGAATCTTCTACTGGTACATGGACAACTGTATGGACTGATGGTCTTACCAGTCTTGATCGTTACAAAGGTTGATGCTACCACATCGAGCCTGTTGCTGGAGAAGAAAGTCAATTTATTGCTTATGTAGCTTACCCCTTAGACCTTTTTGAAGAAGGTTCTGTTACTAACATGTTTACTTCCATTGTAGGTAATGTGTTTGGGTTCAAGGCCTTGCGCGCTTTACGTCTGGAGGATTTGTGAATCCCTTCTGCTTATGTTAAAACTTTCCAGGGCCCGCCTCATGGTATCCAAGTTAAGAGAGATAAATTGAACAAGTATGGCCGCCCTCTATTGGGATGTACTATAAAACCAAAATTGGGGTTATCCGCCAAGAATTATGGTAGAGCAGTTTATGAATGTCTACGCGGTGGACTTGATTTTACCAAAGATGATGAGAATGTTAATTCCCAACCATTTATGCATTGGAGAGACCGTTTCTTATTTTTTGCCGAAGCAATTTATAAAGCACAGGCTGAAACAGGTGAAATCAAAGGGCATTACTTAAACGCTACTGCAAGTACATGCGAATAGATGATCAAAAGAGCTGTATTTGCTAGAGAATTGGGGGTTCCAATCGTAATGCATGATTACTTAACATGGGGATTCACTGCAAATACTAGCTTGGCTCATTATTGCCGAGATAATGGTTTACTTCTTCACATCCACTGTGCAATGCATGCAGTTATCGATAGACAGAAGAATCATGGTATACACTTTCGTGTACGAGCTAAAGCGTTACGTATGTCTGGTGGAGATCATATACACGCTAGTACCGTAATAGGTAAATTTGAAGGGGAAAGAGAGATTACTTTAGGCTTTGTTGATTTACTACGTGATGATTTTGTTGAAAAAGATCGAAGCCGCTGTATTTATTTCACTCAAGATTGGGTCTCTCTGCCAAGTGTTTTGCCTGTGGCTTCAGGGGGTATTCACGTTTGGCATATGCCTGCTCTGATCGAGATCTTTGGAGATGATTCTGTACTACAATTTGGTGGCGGAACTTTAGGACACCCTTGGGGAAATGCACTTGGTGCCGTAGCTAATCGAGTAGCTCTAGAAGCATGTGTACAAGCTCGTAATAAGGGACGTGATCTTGCTCGTGAGGGTAATGAAATTATTCGTGAGGCTAGTAAATGGAGTCCTGAACTAGCTGCTGCTTGTGAAATATGGAAGGAGATCAAATTCGAATTCGAAGCAATGGATACTTTGTAATCCAGTAATTACTTACTATTAGTTCTCTTAATTGAATTGAAATTAAAATTGAAATTAAACTCGGCCCAATCTTTTACTAAAAGGATTGAGCCGAATACAATAAAAAGATCCTATTGTATAGATGTATAGATTTTTGAGAGATACATACTTATATAGATATACAAGATCTTAAATACAAAAATATAAGACGAAACAACTTAAACTCTTTTTTTTATTGTTGTGTTGGATCCACAATTAATCCTATGGATCCCTAGGATTGGTGCATTCTTATACTATTTTTTTTTATATATTATTATCTCCGGATCCTGCGTTTTTGGATCATGATCGAGCCAAGTATCACAACTTCTTCTACCCATCATGTATATTGTCCTTTTCATTTTGTGTTGAAATATAAACTTATTATATTAGTAGGCGAGATTTTACGAAAAAGGTTATTTATATTCCTTTATATTCATAGCATAGGAGAAACTACTATTTTTTTTCTTTTCAATATCCCCTCATTATTAGTTACTAACCCTAGTGATTGGATTTATATGCTTATTCTGATCGGAATATTCAAATGATTTTCATGGAATGACTATTCATCTATTGTATTTTCATGTAAATGAGGGGCAAGAAAGTTCTATGGAAAAATGGTGGTTCGATTCGATGTTGTTTAACGAGGAGTTAGAATACAGGTGTAGGCTAAGTAAATCAATGGACAGTCTTGGTCCTTTTGAAAATACCAGTGTAAGTGAAGATCCAATTTTAAATGATATGGATAAAGACATTTTTAATTTTAGTGACAAGTCTAATTACAGTAATGTTGATCATTTAGTCGGCGACAGATACATTCAGAATTTCATAACTGATGACACTTTTTTCGTAAGGGATAGTAATAGGGACAGTTATTCCATATATTTTGATATTGAAAATAAAAATTTTGAGATTGACAACAACCGTTCTTTTCTAAGTGAACAAAAAAGTTCTTTTTATAGTTATCAGACTTCTAGTTATATGAATAATGCACCCCAAAGTGACGATACTCGCCACGATCGTTACATGTATGATACTAATTCTCATTATAGTTGGAATAATCACATTAATAGTTGTATTGACAGTTATCTTGGTTCTCAAATTTGTATTGATAGTTATATTTTAAGCAACAGTAACAATTACAGTGACAGCTACATTTATAGTTACATTTTTGGCGAAAGCGTAAATAGTAATAAAAGCGAGAGTTCCAGTATAAAAACTAGCACATATGATAGTGATTTTAGTATAAGTTCTAATAATTTAAATGTAACTAAAAAATACAGGCATTTGTGGATTCAATGCAAAAATTGTTATGGATTAAATTATAAGAAAATTTTAAAATAAAAAATGAATATTTGTGAACAATGTGGATGTCATTTGAAAATGAGTAGTTTTGATAGAATCGAACTTTCGATTGATCCCGGTACTTGGGATCCTATGAACGAAGACATGGTCTTTCTGGATCCCATTGAATTTCATTCGGAGGAGGAACCTTATAAAGATCGTATTGATTCTTATAAAAAAAATACAGGATTAACTGAGGCTGTTCAAACAGGCACAGGTCAACTAAATGGTATTCCCGTAGCAATTGGTGTTATGGATTTTCAGTTTATGGGTGGTAGTATGGGATTTGTAGTGGGCGAAAAAATCACACGTTTGGCCGAGTATGCTACCAATCAATTTTTACCTCTTATTCTAGTGTGTGCTTCCGGAGGAGCACGCATGCAAGAAGGAAGCTTGAGCTTGATGCAAATGGCTAAAATATCTTCCGCTTTATATGATTATCAAGTAAATAAAAAGTTATTTTATGTAGCAATCCTTACATCCCCTACCACAAGCGGGGTGACGGCTAGTTTTGGTATGTTGGGAGATATCATTATTGCCGAACCCAATGCTTATATTGCATTTGCAAGTAAAAGAGTAATTGAACAAACATTGAATAAGACAGTACCTGATGATTCACAAGTGGTTGAATATTTATTCCATAAGGGCTTATTCGATCCAATTGTACCACGTAATCCTTTAAAGGGCGTTCTGAGTGAGTTATTTCGGCTACATGCTTTCTTTCCTTTGAATGAAAATTAGATTAGAGCCTTAGAGTCTTAATTTAATATTTAATAAGAGTATTAATTGAATAAAACTTAATAATTTTTTTTATGTGTGGTGATCAAGTAGTTATTTAATTTATAGGAATCAAAGTCAAAATCCGAAGAATGGATTTTGACTTTGGTAACATAAGATTGAATTGTAGAAAGAACCATCCGGATCGTTTTTTTATCGATATTCCTGGTTACTAATACTAACTAGGAAATCTCAATTAAACAAAAGAGTGAATTCTTTCACTTTCTTCCGTGGAATTAGTTAACAAGGTCTTGCATCTTTCTATATCTCCCGAAAAAAATCCCCCACTAAGAATCCTTTTTGTTGGATCGTATTATAACGAATTCTTTGGGAGTTTTTAGGAAATACTTTAAAATTTTATTAAATTATGAAATTTATAAGACAAGAAAAGATAATAACTACTAATACAAATAATAAAAGGGTGGATTATCGTATATATATATTTCATGTAGAAACATGTAGAAAGATGAATTAGAAACATGTAGAAAGATGCATAGGTCCATTTATTTATATATTTATTGTATTTTATTTATTAATATATATTTCTTAAAACATATACTTATAGACTCCCTATCCCTATTAAGTATATATATACTCACTTAGGTATACTTAGTATAATATAACAATTATATATGAATTATAAAATATCTTTATAACAATATAAGGATAAGGTTCAAATATAAAACAATAAATATAACAATAAATAACAGGTACAAATATTAAATCAAGGTACCCATTCTATGATAACTCTCAACAGTCTCCCCTCCATTTTTGTGCCTTTAGTGGGCTTAGTATTTCCGGCAATTGCAATGGCTTCTTTATCTCTTTATGTTAAAAATCTTATATATATATATATATATATATATATATATATATATATATATATATATTCAAGACTTACTTGGATCATAACACAGATATCTATTTAGTAAAATATGGTATAATATGCGGCTTCCTTGGAGCATAAGCTCTTATGTATGTGTAAACGTGATAAATGAATTATAACTATTTTCAAACAGATCGGGATCGGGGAGAATTTCTGAAATGTAAAGTCAATATATCTATATGTATTAGGAAATCATATGAAAGGGATGTTATTATTTTAGTTTGGATCTAAGAAATTTGATGAATTATCTCTAAAGGTTCACATCATAATAGTGCTGGTTGATGAGAGTTACTTCGGAAACAAAAAAAAGTAAAAAAAAAATTATTTTTGTTATTCTCCCAATTCCAATAAAATGCAACTAGGTCTAGTTAGAGTATGAGTTGGCGATCAGAACGTATATGGGTAGAACTTATAGCGGGGTCTCGAAAAACAAGTAATTTATGTTGGGCCTTTATTCTTTTTTAGGTTCATTAGGGTTTTTATTGGTTGGAAGTTGGAACGTCCAGTTATTTTGGTAGGAATTTTATATCTTTATTTCCTTCTCAGCAAATAATTTTTTTTCCACAAGGTATCGTGATGTCTTTCTATGGGATCACAGGTCTTTTTATTAGCTCCTATTTGTGATGCACAATTTCGTGGAATGTAGGTAGTGGTTATGATCGATTAGATATAAAAGAGGGCATAGTGTGTATTTTTCGTTGGGGATTTCCTAGAAAAAATTGTCGCATATTCCTCCGATTCCTTATGAAAGACATTCAGTCCATCAGAATAGAAATTAAAGAGGGTATTTATGCTCGTCATGTCCTTTATATGGAAATAAAAGGACAAGGAGCCATTCCCTTGACTCGTACTGATGAGAATTTTACTCCACGAGAGATTGAGCAAAAAGCTGCTGAATTGGCCTATTTCTTACTTGTACCAATTGAAGTATTTTGAAAAAAGGAACTGAAGAATGAATACTTTGCAAGAGATAAAAAACTCAAGAATCATCTTTTTTTTTCTATAGCATAACTTAACTGAAGTTTCTTCATAACGCTTACTCGAGCCAAAGCAAACGTATATGAAACAATTCTAAAACTAAATTGTTTATGTCCACAATTTTTTTTATGCGTATGTAAATCCACTTAACTCATTTCAGTAACAAATATAAATGATAGATTCATCATATATCAAAACAAAACATTTCATCATAAAGTAAAGAATTTTTTTTCTAAATATTTGATATTTTGATAGAACGGGAGTTCTTTCGTCTCGAAATCCGACTACTATTAATTTGAAGAGGGCTCTTTCTTATTCTATATTCTTTCTAAATTCAAGGACTAACCGTTGTGCTGAATCACAAAAAAATCCGGAAATACATCGATGACTTGTAATAGAACTTATGCTTGATTGAAATATTAGTATCATATAGAGTCAACGAATGAGGTGCGTTCATTAAAAATTTTAAAATTCACAGACGAAAAAATGGCAAAAAAGAAAGTATTAATTTCCCTTCTATATCTTGCATCTATAGTATGTTTGCCTTGGTGGATCTCTCTCTCATTTAATACAAGTCTGGAATCTTGGTTTACTAATTGGTGGAATACTAGGCAATCCGAAATTTTTTTGAATGATATTCAAGAAAAGAGTATTCTAAAAGAATTCATAGACTTAGAGGAACTCTTACGTTTGGACGAAATGATAAAGGAATACCCCGAAACACATTTACAAAAGCCTCGCATCGAAATCTACAAAGAAACGATCCAATTGATCAAGATGCACAACGAGGATCGCATCCATACAATTTTACACTTCTCGACAAATATAATCTGTTTCGGTATTCTAAGTGGTTATTCTATTCTAGGTAATGAAGAACTTGTTATTCTTAACTCTTGGTTTCAAGAATTCCTATACAACTTACGCGACACAATAAAAGCTTTTTCTATTCTTTTATTAACTGATTTATGTATAGGATTCCATTCGCCCCACGGTTGGGAATTAATGATTGGCTCTGTCTACAAAGATTTTGGATTTGCTCATAATGATCAAATTATATCCGGTCTTGTTTCTACTTTTCCAGTCATTTTAGATACAATTTTTAAATATTGGATCTTTCGTTATTTAAATCGTGTATCTCCTTCACTTGTAGTGATTTATCATTCAATGAATGACTGAAAAGTGATCGAACGATCCAATTATAATATTTGTTACTTTGTACATAAGCAAAACATTCAAAATTGTACTTACTACCCATCCAAGGGATTCCTCCAATATTCCAGTAAAATTGTTTATATTTAATATTTAAGTAAATAGCAAAATTATAGATAGGGAACTATACTAGCGACCTACCTAATTTTATTGTAGAAATTTTCGGGATCAATGATTGGACCATGCAAACTAAAAATACCTTTTCTTGGATAAAGAAAGAGATTACTCGATCCATTTCCGTATCGCTCATGATATATATACTAACCCAGGCACCCCTTTCAAATGCATATCCCATTTTTGCACAGCAGGGTTATGAAAATCCACGAGAAGCGACTGGCTGTATTGTATGTGCCAATTGCCATTTAGTTAATAAACTCGTGGATATCGAGGCTCCACAAGCGGTACTTCCTGATACTGTATTTGAAGCAGTTGTTCGAATTCCTTATGATCTGCAACTGAAACAAGTTCTTGCTAATGGTAAAAAAAGAGCTTTGAATGTCGGGGTTGTTCTTATTTTACCCGAGGGGTTTGAATTAGCCCATCCCGATCGTAT